>NC_134490.1:106265111-106865111 GCF_040206685.1 Ascaphus truei
GCACCAAAAAAGTGCAATCGCCAAGTGTTCCCTATCGGCATGATTTTGGCAATTTGCCCTCGCAGTATTCAGTAAGGGCCGAATCCCTGCCTAATCACTGTGAAAACAAAACGCCGATGAGCCGGGGATAAAAAAAGCCTGGCTCCTGATAGCCTGGCGACAGGCCGTTTCTGCTAATATGTGTTTGCAGCAGAGAGAGACCCGCCGCTCTCTCTGCGCAAACATCGGCAAAATAAAAAGATATCAAAACAACTTTTACTCATAGTGTACATGTGCAGGGGGTCTGCGGAGCTAACCCGCATTGGTTTCAGGTCCGGGGGCCCCCTGCTTCCCGAGATACAGGCCCCTTTACGAGGTGCAGGCATCCCTCTGCATTTAAAGGTCCCGATCACGTGACCGCGGAATGTAAACAAAGAAGAGGGATACCGGCATCCCATAAAGGTGCCTGTATCTCGGGAAGCAGGGGGTCCCGGACCTAAAACAAAAGCGGTTCAGCTCCGGAGACCCTCTGCACATCTACAGTATGAATAAAACACACATATAAATAAAGAATAATTCCTTACCTTAGCAGCTATTTGCTATGGTAATTAAGCAGCCTTAATGTATTTTGATGCTGCTTCATTACCATAGTGGAAAGCCGCTAAAGCAATGAAGGGGTTAAGGCATAATAGCATGTTTATAGGGGACAATTGCAATACACAACATACACCCCCTGTGCCCCCAACAACCCCTATACCCACATTACATATATCACATTTTTGGGATGCACAGCAATGATACTAGAGGCCGTCGGGGGCCCTGGGGTGTTCCAGAATGCCCTGCTTCAGCACAGACCAGTAAGGCATTGTGATACGCGTATCCCCGGTATAGTCAGGGGTTAATGGGAGTCGTCCCCGTCCCCCCAGTATACGCCCAGAACCATGGACCCGGTATTTGTGGTTCGGACTGTCTCCAACCAGCCATAATGTTGTGAGAGTGAAATTATGTCTAAGTCCAGCTTTGGTACATTAGAAGCAACTCTCAAACTTAACCTAAGCGTTTTTCGAAGCTACTTTTTGGCTAACTTCTTATAGGAAGGTCTAGGAGCTCTGAAAATGAACGTGTGCATCTTTCACTCTTCCCGAGGGACTTAGAAGAATTTTGTGATATTTTTTATTAAAATGGTGTATAAGGGTATACATTTAAATATATTTTATGCACTGTATATGAGCTGGCGATTTCTAAGTCTGTGGTTCCGAGAGGGGGTAACCAGGCTCACTAATAAAGGTCAAGCCACTTGGCTGCCAGAATGCCCTGCTTCAGCACAGACCAGAAAGGCATTGTGATAAGCGTATCCCCGGTATAGTCAAGGGTTAATTGGAGTCGTCCCCGTCCCCCCAGTATACGCCCAGAACCATGGACCCAGTACTTGTGGTTCGGACTGTCTCCAACCAGCCATAATGTTGTGAGAGTGAAATTATGTCTAAGTCCAGCTTCGGTACATTAGAAGCAACTCTCAAACTTAACCTAAGCGTTTTTCGAAGCTACTTTTTGGCTAACTTCTTATAGGAAGGTCTAGGAGCTCTGAAAATGAACGTGTGCATCTTTCACTCTTCCCGATCGACTTAGAAAAATTTTGTGATATTTTTTATTAAAATGGTGTATAAGGGTATATATTTAAATATATTTTATGCACTGTATATGAGCTGGCAATTTGTAAGTCTGTGGTTCCGAGAGGGGGTAACCAGGCTCACTAATAAAGGTCAAGCCACTTGGCTGCCAGAATGCCCTGCTTCAGCACAGACCAGAAAGGCATTGTGATAAGCGTATCCCCGGTATAGTCAGGGGTTAATGGGAGTCGTCCCCGTCCCCCCAGTATACGCCCAGAACCATGGACCCGGTAATTGTGGTTCGGACTGTCTCCAACCAGCCATAATGTTGTGAGAGTGAAATTATGTCTAAGTCCAGCTTTGGTACATTAGAAGCAACTCTGAAACTTAACCTAAGCATTTTTCGAAGCTACTTTTTGGCTAACTTCTTATAGGAAGGTCTAGGAGCTCTGAAAATGAACGTGCGCGTCTTTCACTCTTCCTGAGGGATTTAGAAGAATTTTTTGATATTTTTTATTAAAATGGTGTATAAGGGTATATATATAAATATATTTTATGCACTGTATATGAGCTGGCGATTTCTAGGTCTGTGGTTCCGAGACGGGGTAACCAGGCTCACTAATAAAGGTCAAGCCACTTGGCTGCCAGAATGCCCTGCTTCAGCACAGACCAGAAAGGCATTGTGATAAGCGTATCCCCGGTATAGTCAGGGGTTAATGGGAGTCGTTCCCGTCCCCCCAGTATACGCCCAGAACCATGGACCCGGTACTTGTGGTTCGGACTGTCTCCAACCAGCCATAATGTTGTGAGAGTGAAATTATGTCTAAGTCCAGCTTTGGTACATTAGAAGCAACTCTGAAACTTAACCTAAGCATAGTCAGGGGTTAATGTATGTATTATTACATAGCACTGACAGTGACACGGCGCTGTACATACAGGGATAAGGATAGTATTACATAGCACTGACAGTGACGGTGGCGCTGTACATACAGGGATAAGGATAGTATTACACAGCACTGACAGTGACGGCGGCGCTGTACATACGGGGTTAAGGATAGGATATATGACAGTACTGACAGTGACGGCGGCGCTTATCCCTGTATGTACAGCGCCGCCGTCACTGTCAGTGCTATGTAATAATACTATCCTTATCCCTGTATGTACAGCGTATGTAAGGATAGTATTATTACATAGCAGTGACAGTGACGGCGGCGCTGTACATACAGGGATAAGGATAGTATTATTACATAGCACTGACAGTGACGGCGGCGCTGTACATACAGAGATAAGGATAATATTATTACATAGCACTGACATTGACGGCGGCGCTGTACATACAGGGGGCGCTGTACATACAGGGATAAAGATAGTATTATTACATAGCACTGACAGTGAAGGTGGCGCTGTACATACAGGGATAAGGATAGTATTATTACATAGCACTGACAGTGACGGCGGCGCTGTACACACAGGGATAAGGATAGTATTACATAGCACTTACAGTAAAGGCCCCTGTAATGAGATGCGCCGTGTAAAGGCCCCTGTAATGAGATGTGCCGTGTAAATGCCCCTGTAATGAGATGCGCCGTGTAAATGCCCCTGTAATGAGATGCGCCGTGTAAAT
This sequence comes from Ascaphus truei, assembly GCF_040206685.1. Classification (NCBI taxonomy): domain Eukaryota; kingdom Metazoa; phylum Chordata; class Amphibia; order Anura; family Ascaphidae; genus Ascaphus; species Ascaphus truei. Next base: position 106,268,325 of record NC_134490.1, read on the forward strand.
GCCCCTGTAATGAGATGCGCAGTGTAAATGCCCCTGTAATGAGATGTGCAGTGTAAATGCCCCTGTAATGAGATGCGCAGTGTAAAGGCTCTTGTAATGAGATGCGCAGTGTAAAGGCCCCTGTAATGAGATGCGCAGTGTAAAGGCCCCTGTAATGAGATGCGCCGTGTAAAGGCCCCTGTAATGAGATGCGCCGTGTAAAGGCCCCTGTAATGAGATGCGCAGTGTAAAGGCCCCTGTAATGAGATGCGCAGTGTAAATGCCCCTGTAATGAGATGCGCAGTGTAAATGCCCGTTAATGAGATGCACAGTGTAAATGCCCCGTAATGAGATGCGCAGTGTAAATGCCCCTGTAATGAGATGCGCAGTGTAAATGCCCCTGTAATGAGATGCGCAGTGTAAATGCCCCTGTAATGAGATGCGCAGTGTATATGCCCCTGTAATGAGATGCGCAGTGTAGAGGCCCCTGTAATGAGATGCGCAGTGTAAAGGCCCCTGTAATGAGATGCGCAGTGTAAAGGCCCCGTAATGAGATGCGCAGTGTAAAGGCCCCTGTAATGAGATGCGCCGTGTAAAGGCCCCTGTAATGAGATGCGCAGTGTAAATGCCCATGTAATGAGATGCACAGTGTAAAGGCCCCTGTAATGAGATGCGCAGTGTAAAGGCCCCTGTAATGAGATGCGCAGTGTAAATGCCCCTGTAATGAGATGCGCAGTGTAAATGCCCCTGTAATGAGATGCGCAGTGTAAATGCCCCTGTAATGAGATGCGCAGTGTAAATGCCCCTGTAATGAGATGCGCAGTGTAAATGCCCCTGTAATGAGATGCGCAGTGTAAATGCCCCTGTAATGAGATGCGCAGTGTAAATGCCCCTGTAATGAGATGCGCAGTGTAAATGCCCCTGTAATGAGATGCGCAGTGTAAATGCCCCTGTAATGAGATGCGCAGTGTAAATGCCCCTGTAATGAGATGCGCAGTGTAAAGGCCCCTGTAATGAGATGCGCAGTGTAAATCCCCTGTAATGAGATGCGCAGTGTAAAGGCCCCGTAATGAGATGCGCAGTGTAAAGGCCCCTGTAATGAGATGCGCCATGTAAAGGCCCCTGTAATGAGATGCGCAGTGTAAATGCCCATGTAATGAGATGTGCAGTGTAAAGGCCCCTGTAATGAGATGCGCAGTGTAAAGGCCCCTGTAATGAGATGCGCAGTGTAAAGGCCCCTGTAATGAGATGCGCAGTGTAAAGGCCCCTGTAATGAGATGCGCAGTGTAAATGCCCCTGTAATGAGATGCGCAGTGTAAATGCCCCTGTAATGAGATGCGCAGTGTAAAGGCCCCTGTAATGAGATGCGCAGTGTAAAGGCCCCTGTAATGAGATGCGCAGTGTAAAGGCCCCGTAATGAGATGCGCAGTGTAAAGGCCCCTGTAATGAGATGCACCGTGTAAAGGCCCCTGTAATGAGATGCGCAGTGTAAATGCCCATGTAATGAGATGTGCAGTGTAAAGGCCCCTGTAATGAGATGCGCAGTGTAAAGGCCCCTGTAATGAGATGCGCAGTGTAAAGGCCCCTGTAATGAGATGCGCAGTGTAAAGGCCCCTGTAATGAGATGCGCAGTGTAAAGGCCCCTGTAATGAGATGCGCAGTGTAAATGCCCCTGTAATGAGATGCGCAGTGTAAATGCCCCTGTAATGAGATGCGCAGTGTAAATGCCCCTGTAATGAGATGCGCAGTGTAAATGCCCCTGTAATGAGATGCGCAGTGTAAATGCCCCTGTAATGAGATGCGCAGTGTAAATGCCCCTGTAATGAGATGCGCAGTGTAAATGCCCCTGTAATGAGATGCCCAGTGTAAATGCCCCTGTAATGAGATGCGCAGTGTAAATGCCCCGTAATGAGATGCGCAGTGTAAAGGCCCCTGTAATGAGATGCGCAGTGTAAAAGCCCCGTAATGAGATGTGCAGTGTAAAGGCCCCTGTAATGAGATGCGCAGTGTAAAGGACCCTGTAATGAGATGCGCAGTGTAAATGTCCCTGTAATGAGATGCGCAGTGTAAATGCCCCAGTAATGAGATGCGCAGTGTAAATGCCCCTGTAATGAGATGCGCAGTGTAAATACCCCGTAATGAGATGCGCAGTGTAAAGGCCCCTGTAATGAGATGGCAGTGTAAAGGCCCCATAAGGAGATGCGCAGTTTAAAGGCCCCTGTAATGAGATGCGCAGTGTAAATTCCCCTGTAATGAGATGCGCAGTGTAAATGCCCCTGTAATGAGATGCGCAGTGTAAATGCCCCTGTAATGAGATGCGCAGTGTAAATGCCCCGTAATGAGATGCGCAGTGTAAATGCCCCTTAATGAGATGTGCAGTGTAAATGCCCCTGTAATGAGATGCCCAGTGTAAATGCCCCTCTAATGAGATGCCCAGTGTAAATGCCCCTGTAATGAGATGCACAGTGTAAATGCCCCTGTAATGAGATGCGCAGTGTAAAGGCCCCTGTAATGAGATGCGCAGTGTATAGGCCCCTGTAATGAGATGTGCAGTGTAAAGGCCCCTGTAATGAAATGCACAGTGTAAAGGCCCCTGTAATGAGATGCGCCGTGTAAAGGCCCCTGTAATGAGATGCGCAGTGTAAATGCCCCTGTAATGAATTGCGCCGTGTAATTGCCCCTGTAATGAGATGTGCAGTGTAAATGCCCCTGTAATGAGATGCGCAGTGTAAATGCCCCTGTAATGAGATGCGCAGTGTAAAGGCCCCTGTAATGAGATGCGCTGTGTAAAGGCCCCTGTAATGAGATGCGCCGTGTAAAGGCCCCTGTAATGAGATGCGCCGTGTAAAGGCCCCTGTAATGAGATGCGCCGTGTAAAGGCCCCTGTAATGAGATGCGCCGTGTAAAGGCCCCTGTAATGAGATGCGCCGTGTAAAGGCCCCTGTAATGAGATGCGCAATGTAAATGCCCCTTAATGAGATGCACAGTGTAAATGCCATGTAATGAGATGCGCAGTATAAATGCCCCGTAATGAGATGCACAGTGTAAATGCCCCTGTAATGAGATGCGCAGTGTAAATGCACCTGTAATGACATGCGCAGTGTAAATGCCCCTGTAATGAGATGCGCAGTGTAAATGCCCCTGTAATGAGATGCGCAGTGTAAATGCCCCTGTAATGAGAAGTGCAGTGTAAATGCCCCGTAATGAGATGCGCAGTGTAAATGCCCCGTAATGAGATGCGCAGTGTAAATGCTCCTGTAATGAGATGCGCAGTGTTAATGCCCCTGAAATGAGATGCGCAGTGTAAATGCCCCTGTAATGAGATGCACAGTGTAAATGCCCCTGTAATGAGATGCGCAGTGTAAATGCCCCTGTAATGAGATGCCCAGTGTAAATGCCCCTGTAATGAGATGCGCAGTGTTTATGCCCCTGTAATGAGATGCGCAGTGTTTATGCCCCGTAATGAGATGCGCAGTGTAAAGGACCTTGTAATGAGATGCGCAGTGTAAAAGCCCCGTAATGAGATGCGCAGTGTAAAGGCCCCTGTAATGAGATGCGCAGTGTAAATGCCCCTGTAATGAGATGCGCAGTGTAAATGCCCCTGTAATGAGATGCGCAGTGTAAATGCCCCTGTAATGAGATGCGCAGTGTAAAGGCCCCTGTAATGAGTTGCGCAGTGTAAAGGCCCCTTTAATGAGATGCGCAGTGTAAATGCCCCTGTAATGAGATGCGCAGTGTAAAGGCCCCTGTAATGAGATGCGCAGTGTAAAGGCCCCTGTAATGAGATGCGCAGTGTAAAGGCCCCTGTAATGAGTTGCGCAGTGTAAAGGCCCCTGTAATGAGATGCGCCGTGTAAAGGCCCCTGTAATGAGATGCGCCGTGTAAATGCCCCTGTAATGAATTGCGCCGTGTAAAGGCCCCTGTAATGAGATGCGCCGTGTAAAGGCCCCTGTAATGAGATGCGCCGTGTAAAGGCCCCTGTAATGAGATGCGCCGTGTAAAGGTCCCTGTAATGAGATGCGCAATGTAAATGCCCCTGTAATGAGATGCGCAGTGTAAATGCCCCGTAATGGGATGCCCAGTGTAAATGCCCCTTAATGAGATGCACAGTGTAAATGCACTGTAATGAGATGCGCAGTGTAAATGCACTGTAATGAGATGCGCAGTATAAATGCCCCGTAATGAGATGCACAGTGTAAATGCCCCTGTAATGAGATGCGCAGTGTAAATGCCCCTGTAATGACATGCGCAATGTAAATGCCCCTGTAATGAGATGCGCAGTGTAAAAGTCCCTGTAATGAGATGCGCAGTGTAAATGCCCCTGTAATGAGAAGCGCAGTGTAAATGCCCCGTAATGAGATGCGCAGTGTAAATGCCCCGTAATGAGATGCGCAGTGTAAATGCTCCTGTAATGAGATGCGCAGTGTAAATGCCCCTGTAATGAGATGCGCAGTGTAAATGCCCCTGTAATGAGATGCGCAGTGTAAATGCCCCTGTAATGAGATGCGCAGTGTAAATGCCCCTGTAATGAGATGCCCAGTGTAAATGCCCCTGTAATGAGAGGCGCAGTGTTTATGCCCCGTAATGAGATGCGCAGTGTAAAGGACCTTGTAATGAGATGCGCAGTGTAAAAGCCCCGTAATGAGATGCGCAGTGCAAAGGCCCCTGTAATGAGATGCGCAGTGTAAATGCCCCTGTAATGAGATGCGCAGTGTAAATGCCCCTGTAATGAGATGCGCAGTGTAAATGCCCCTGTAAATAGATGCCAGTGTAAATGCCCCTGTAATGAGATGCGCAGTGTAAATGCCCCTGTAATGAGATGCGCAGTGTAAATGCCCCTGTAATGAGATGCGCAGTGTAAATGCCCCTGTAATGAGATGCGCAGTGTAAAGGCCCCTGTAATGAGTTGCGCAGTGTAAAGGCCCCTTTAATGAGATGCGCAGTGTAAATGCCCCTGTAATGAGATGCGCAGTGTAAAGGCCCCTGTAATGAGATGCGCAGTGTAAAGGCCCCTGTAATGAGATGCGCAGTGTAAAGGCCCCTGTAATGAGTTGCGCAGTGTAAAGGCCCCTGTAATGAGATGCGCCGTGTAAAGGCCCTTGTAATGAGATGCGCCGTGTAAATGCCCCTGTAATGAATTGCGCCGTGTAAAGGCCCCTGTAATGAGATGCGCCGTGTAAAGGCCCCTGTAATGAGATGCGCCGTGTAAAGGCCCCTGTAATGAGATGCGCAATGTAAATGCCCCTGTAATGAGATGCACAGTGTAAATGCCCCGTAATGGGATGCCCAGTGTAAATGCCCCTTAATGAGATGCACAGTGTAAATGCACTGTAATGAGATGCGCAGTGTAAATGCACTGTAATGAGATGCGCAGTGTAAATGCCCCGTAATGAGATGCACAGTGTAAATGCCCCTGTAATGAGATGCGCAGTGTAAATGCCCCTGTAATGACATGCGCAATGTAAATGCCCCTGTAATGAGATGCGCAGTGTAAAAGTCCCTGTAATGAGATGCGCAGTGTAAATGCCCCTGTAATGAGAAGCGCAGTGTAAATGCCCCGTAATGAGATGCGCAGTGTAAATGCCCCGTAATGAGATGCGCAGTGTAAATGCTCCTGTAATGAGATGCGCAGTGTAAATGCCCCTGTAATGAGATGCGCAGTGTAAATGCCCCTGTAATGAGATGCGCAGTGTAAATGCCCCTGTAATGAGATGCGCAGTGTAAATGCCCCTGTAATGAGATGCCCAGTGTAAATGCCCCTGTAATGAGAGGCGCAGTGTTTATGCCCCGTAATGAGATGCGCAGTGTAAAGGACCTTGTAATGAGATGCGCAGTGTAAAAGCCCCGTAATGAGATGCGCAGTGCAAAGGCCCCTGTAATGAGATGCGCAGTGTAAGTGCCCCTGTAATGAGATGCGCAGTGTAAATGCCCCTGTAATGAGATGCGCAGTGTAAATGCCCCTGTAAATAGATGCCAGTGTAAATGCCCCTGTAATGAGATGCGCAGTGTAAATGCCCCTGTAATGAGATGCGCAGTGTAAATGCCCCTGTAATGAGATGCGCAGTGTAAATGCCCCTGTAATGAGATGCGCAGTGTAAAGGCCCCTGTAATGAGTTGCGCAGTGTAAAGGCCCCTGTAATGAGATGCGCAGTGTAAATGCCCCTGTAATGAGATGCGCAGTGTAAAGGCCCCTGTAATGAGATGCGCAGTGTAAAGGCCCCTGTAATGAGATGCGCAGTGTAAAGGCCCCTGTAATGAGATGCGCAGTGTAAAGGCCCCTGTAATGAGTTGCGCAGTGTAAATGCCCCTGCAATGAGATGCGCAGTGTAAATGCCCCTGTAATGAGATGCGCAGTGTAAATGCCCCCGTAATGAGATGCGCAGTGTAAATGCCCCGTAATGAGATGCGCAGTGTAAATGCCCCGTAATGAGATGCGCAGTGTAAATGCCCTGTAATGAGATGCGCAGTGTAAATGCCCCGTAATGAGATGCACAGTGTAAAGGCCCCTGTAATGAGTTGCGCAGTGTAAAGGCCCCTGTAATGAGATGCGCCGTGTAAAGGCCCCTGTAATGAGATGCGCCGTGTAAATGCCCCTGTAATGAATTGCGCCGTGTAATTGCCCCTGTAATGAGATGCGCAGTGTAAATGCCCCTGTAATGAGATGCGCAGTGTAAATGCCCCTGTAATGAGAGGCGCAGTGTAAAGGCCCCTGTAATGAGTTGCGCAGTGTAAAGGCCCCTGTAATGAGATGCGCCGTGTAAAGGCCCCTGTAATGAGATGCGCCGTGTAAATGCCCCTGTAATGAATTGCGCCGTGTAATTGCCCCTGTAATGAGATGCGCAGTGTAAATGCCCCTGTAATGAGATGCGCAGTGTAAATGCCCCTGTAATGAGAGGCGCAGTGTAAAGGCCCCTGTAATGAGATGCGCCGTGTAAAGGCCCCTGTAATGAGATGCGCCGTGTAAAGGCCCCTGTAATGAGATGCGCCGTGTAAAGGCCCCTGTAATGAGATGCGCCGTGTAAAGGCCCCTGTAATGAGATGCACAATGTAAATGCCCCTGTAATGAGATGCGCAGTGTAAATGCCCCGTAATGGGATGCCCAGTGTAAATGCCCCTTAATGAGATGCACAGTGTAAATGCACTGTAATGAGATGCGCAGTGTAAATGCCCCGTAATGAGATGCACAGTGTAAATGCCCCTGTAATGAGATGCGCAGTGTAAATGCCCCTGTAATGACATGCGCAATGTAAATGCCCCTGTAATGAGATGCGCAGTGTAAATGCCCCTGTAATGAGATGCGCAGTGTAAATGCCCCTGTAATGAGAAGCGCAGTGTAAATGCCCCGTAATGAGATGCGCAGTGTAAATGCCCCGTAATGAGATGCGCAGTGTAAATGCTCCTGTAATGAGATGCGCAGTGTAAATGCCCCTGTAATGAGATGTGCAGTGTAAATGCCCCTGTAATGAGATGCGCAGTGTAAATGCCGCTGTAATGAGATGCACAGTGTAAATGCCCCTGTAATGAGATGCCCAGTTTAAATGCCCCTGTAATGAGAGGCGCAGTGTTTATGCCCCGTAATGAGATGCGCAGTGTAAAGGACCTTGTAATGAGATGCGCAGTGTAAAAGCCCCGTAATGAGATGCGCAGTGCAAAGGCCCCTGTAATGAGATGCGCAGTGTAAATGCCCCTGTAATGAGATGCGCAGTGTAAATGCCCCTGTAATGAGATGCGCAGTGTAAATGCCCCTGTAAAGAGATGCCAGTGTAAATGCCCCTGTAATGAGATGCGCAGTGTAAAGGCCCCTGTAATGAGAAGCGCAGTGTAAATGCCCCGTAATGAGATGCGCAGTGTAAATGCCCCGTAATGAGATGCGCAGTGTAAATGCTCCTGTAATGAGATGCGCAGTGTAAATGCCCCTGTAATGAGATGCGCAGTGTAAATGCCCCTGTAATGAGATGCACAGTGTAAATGCCCCTGTAATGAGATGTGCAGTGTAAATGCCCCTGTAATGAGATGCCCAGTGTAAATGCCCCTGTAATGAGAGGCGCAGTGTTTATGCCCCGTAATGAGATGCGCAGTGTAAAGGACCTTGTAATGAGATGCGCAGTGTAAAAGCCCCGTAATGAGATGCGCAGTGCAAAGGCCCCTGTAATGAGATGCGCAGTGTAAATGCCCCTGTAATGAGATGCGCAGTGTAAATGCCCCTGTAATGAGATGCGCAGTGTAAATGCCCCTGTAAAGAGATGCCAGTGTAAATGCCCCTGTAATGAGATGCGCAGTGTAAATGCCCCTGTAATGAGATGCGCAGTGTAAATGCCCCTGTAATGAGATGCGCAGTGTAAATGCCCCTGTAATGAGATGCGCAGTGTAAAGGCCCCTGTAATGAGTTGCGCAATGTAAAGGCCCCTGTAATGAGATGCGCAGTGTAAATGCCCCTGTAATGAGATGCGCAGTGTAAAGGCCCCTGTAATGAGATGCGCAGTGTAAAGGCCCCTGTAATGAGATGCGCAGTGTAAAGGCCCCTGTAATGAGATGCGCAGTGTAAAGGCCCCTGTAATGAGTTGCGCAGTGTAAATGCCCCTGCAATGAGATGCGCAGTGTAAATGCTCCTGTAATGAGATGCGCAGTGTAAATGCCCCCGTAATGAGATGCGCAGTGTAAATGCCCCGTAATGAGATGCGCAGTGTAAATGCCCCGTAATGAGATGCGCAGTGTAAATGCCCTGTAATGAGATGCGCAGTGTAAATGCCCCGTAATGAGATGCACAGTGTAAATGCCCCTGTAATGAGATGCGCAGTGTAAATGCCCCTGTAATGACATGCGCAGTGTAAATGCTCCTGTAATGAGATGCGCAGTGTAAATGCCCCTGTAATGAGATGCGCAGTGTAAATGCCCCTGTATTGAGAAGCGCAGTGTAAATGCCCCGTAATGAGATGCGCAGTGTAAATGCCCCGTAATGAGATGCACAGTGTAAATGCCCCTGTAATGAGATGCGCAGTGTAAATGCCCCTGTAATGAGATGCGCAGTGCAAATGCCCCTGTAATATGATATGCCCAGTGTAAATGCCCCTGTAATGAGATGCGCAGTGTAAATGCCCCATAATGAGATGCGCAGTGTAAAGGACCCTGTAATGAGATGCGCAGTGTAAAAGCCCCGTAATGAAATGCGCAGTGTAAAGGCCCCTGTAATGAGTTGCGCAGTGTAAATGCCCCTGTAATGATATGCACAGTGTAAATGCCCCTGTAATGAGATGCGCAGTGTAAATGCCCCTGTAATGAGATGCGCAGTGTAAATGCCCCTGTAATGAGATGCGCAGTGTTAATGCCCCTTGTGTCAAACGGCTTACTCCGGGGCTCCGCCGTCTGTCCGGGACTGTTAGAACACGGTCTTTTAGGGTAGGTTAAATGATGAGACGTCACGTACTGTTCCTTTAAACAGGCTATGCCTGGTTTATTCAGTCCCAGGCACTGAGACTGCCACAGTTTAAACAGAAAACAAAGCCAAACAAAAAGCTGCTCGTCTGAGCGATAACTTAAACTTAGATGTCCCTGACTCAGAGTTGGAAGTGGCTTGTCCACTTCCACCAACAAAATAAGTACCTTTGCAGTCTTTAGACAAACTAACAGAATGAATGAAGCGATTTGGGAAAGAGGCTTTCTCACCCCTCTGCAGTTCAGCAGCCTTCCAGGCTCTTGGGCGGGGCCCAGAGGAAACAGGAAACAGGTCTTATATACCTGAACTCTAATCAGCATGACAGGTGACAGAAAACAGGCAGCAGACAAACTGTGGAATGGAGTGCCTGTACCACGAGGCTGCCCTGTTCAGCTTAGACAGGACAGAAACTGTTCAGTATCCTGGGAGCCCTGTATATGGAGTTTATTACCAACCCCTGGTTTCTGTCACATATCCTCCCCCCCAGCTCAGACCTCGAGGGGTGAGCGACCATGGATATTAGGGAGTGCATCCTTGACAACCCGTCGGCATTGCCATGTTTGTGCCCCGACCTGTGTTCCACAGAAAATTTAAAGGGCTGTAGGCTTAGGAACCACCTGGTCACCCTAGCGTTCTTCTCCCTATTTTGACACATCCAGGTGCATGATCTGTGACCAATCGGAACTTTCTCCCCAACAGATAATACTTGAGTGTCTCTACAGCCCACTTTATTGCGAGACACTCTTTCTCGACTATGGAGTAATTTTTCTCCTGGGGATTTAGTTTCCTACTTAAATAAAGGATGGGGTACTCCTCCCCTTGAGACTCCTGGGAGAGTACCGCCCCCAGCCCTACCTCAGATGCGTCGGTTTGGACTACGAACTCTTTGGAGAAGTCAGGTGTGACCAACACTGGTTGGGCACAGAGAGCTTCTTTCAGGCTTCTAAAGGCCTGTTCGGCTTCGGGGGACCACTTTACCATTAGCGGTCCTCTTGCTTTTGTGAGGTCGGTTAGTGGGGTTGCCTTAGTTGCAAAATTGGGAATAAACCTCCTATAGTAGCCAATTAACCCCAAAAAGGTCCTTACTTGTTTTTTTGTGACTGGCCTTGGCCAATTTTGTATCGCCTCTACTTTGAGTGTTTGTGGTTTGAGTAACCCTCTACCAATAGAATACCCCAGATACTTGGCCTCCTCCAGACCAATAGTGCATTTAGCGGGGTTAGCAGTTAGTCCAGCAGACCGAACTGCGTCGAGCACAGCTTGGACCTTTGGAAGGTGGGACTGCCAATCTTCACTATGGATTACCACATCATCCAGGTAGGCGGCAGCGTACCGAACATGTGGTTTTAAAATTTTATCCATCGTTCTTTGGAATGTGGCGGGAGCTCCATGTAAGCCAAAAGGCAGCACCTTATATTGAAAGAGGCCGTCTGGGGTTGAGAAGGCTGTTTTTTCTTTTGCCCTTTCTGTGAGGGGAACCTGCCAGTACCCTTTTGTTAGGTCTAGGGTTGTGAGATATCGGGCTTTGCCCAGTCTCTCTACAAGTTCATCCACCCTGGGCATAGGATAAGTATCAAATTTTGACACCGCGTTTAGTTTTCGGTAGTCATTACAAAACCTTGTTGTACCGTCTGGCTTTGGGACTAAAACTATAGGGCTGTTCCACCCACTTTGGGATTCCTCAATTACGCCTAGTTTTAGCATTTTTTTAACCTCTAAACTTATAGCCTCTCTCTTGGCCTCTGGGATTCGGTACGGTTTAAGGTTAACTCGGACCCCCGGTTCAGAGACTATGTCATGTTTAATTACGTTAGTTTTACCTGGCTGTGTAGAGAAGATTTCTTTGTTCCTTCTCACTAAACTCTGGACCTCTCGTTTCTGATGCACGGACAGTGTTTCAGCTATGCTAACCTCTGGGTCAGTTTCTTGATTCTCTGACGGACCTGGGGGTACTAGGGTTAACAAGACCTCTCTATCTTTCCAGGGCTTGAGTAGGTTTATATGGTAAATTTGCTCAGGTTTCCTCCTACCTGGCTGCCTTACCCTATAATTTACTTCTCCCACTCTTTCCAAGACCTCATATGGCCCATGCCATTTAGCAAGGAATTTACTCTCCACGGTGGGAACCAGAACTAGTACCCTATCACCTGGAAAAAAAATTCTGACCCTAGCACCCTTATTATACGTATTCCTTTGTGCTTCTTGAGCTTTCTCCATGTGTTCCCTCACTATGGGTAGGACTGCAGCAATGCGGTCCTGCATTTGGGCAACATGCTCTATTACACTTCTGTAAGGGGTAACCTCGTGTTCCCAAGTTTCTTTGGCTATATCCAGTAAGCCCCTTGGATGTCGGCCATACAATAGTTCACACGGGGAGAAGCCTGTGGATGACTGGGGAACTTCCCTAATGGCAAATAACAGGTATGGTAACAAACAGTCCCAGTTTTTCCCATCCTTATCGACCGCCCGGCGTAACATGCTCTTTAAGGTTTTATTGAACCTTTCCACTAAACCATCTGTTTGTGGATGATAGACTGAGGTTCTGAGATGCTTGATTTTTAGGAGTTTACATAGCTCTTTTGTTACTTGGGACATAAATGGTGTTCCCTGGTCAGATAAGATCTCTTTAGGAATTCCGACCCGGGAAAACAGAAGTACTAACTCTTTTGCTATGTTTTTAGCAGAGGTGCTACGTAGGGGAACTGCCTCCGGATATCGGGTAGCATAATCTAATATTACCAATATATGCTGATGTCCCCTAGCAGACTTTATTAGGGGTCCTACTAGATCCATAGCAATCCGGTCAAATGGTACCTCTATTATGGGAAGGGGTACCAATGGGCTGCGGTATGCTTTGAACGGGGCGGTGATCTGACATTCTGGGCATGAGGAACAATAGTTTGTAATTTCTGCCAGAACCCCAGGCCAATAAAAGCTTCGGAGAACCTTTTCTTTTGTCTTTTCCACCCCTAGGTGTCCCCCCAATGGATGACTATGTGCGAGGTGTAATACTACGTTACGGAATGTCCGTGGTACCAACAATTGTTTAGTTGTAACTGATTTTCTTTTATCAACCCGATATACTAGGTCGTTCTCTACCTCGAAGTAGGGGTAAGCAAGTGACCTATCTGGTTGGCCATGAGTACTATTCTGGTCCCGTATATTTCCCCTTGCTACCGCTAATGTGGGGTCCTCCCACTGGGCCTTCTTAAAACTCCCAGGACTGACCTCTAGGTCAGCGAGGGTCTTATCCTGTACTGGGGTGGTAAGTGCCTGATCAACATCTTGATTTGGGGTATTCCCTACCAAAGTAGTGATGGGGAAGGGAATTTCCCAGCACTCCTCCTTTTCCCCTTTCTTATTTGGGCCCTCGTCAACCTCCATTTCTGAAAAAGGGAAAGGATTTGTTTCTTCTAACACTTCGTTATGGTCTGCTATTGAACTCTGGGCGCTATTCTGAGCTGGGGACCACATTTTTAGAAAATGGGGAAAGTCGGTCCCTATTAACACATCATGTGCCAGTTTGGGTACAACACCCACCTTGAAATCTAAAGAACCAAATTCTGTTTCAAAAAAAACATCAACAGTGGAATATTCATGATTATCCCCATGTATACAACAAATTGCCACTCTTTGTGAACTGTTTACCTGTTTCTTCTTAATGGGCAATAGGTATTCGGACACTAGTGTGACCATACTCCCAGAGTCAAGAAGTGCCCGAACCCTCTTACCATTAACCTTTACAAATGCCCACAGATGGTTATTCAAGGGGTCCTCTGGGCTAGGGCCCATACATTGGGACAACAGCGAATAAGGTTCCACGCTGTTGCATTGCATGGGCTCATCATTTAGTGGGCAGATTTTTGCTGTGTGGCCCCTCTCATGACAATTTACACATTTAGGTACATAGTCTGTGTCCCACTTAGAGCCTTTTCCCGGCTCCCCATGTTGGCTATTGCCCTTAGTGTGCGAACCACTGTTGCTGGTGCTGCGTGAAGGTGGTCGCCGCTCTTCAGCTCCCCTTAACCCCGGTACCCTTTTACCGTCTCTGGAAGAGTCCTGGAACCTCGGGTAGTGGGGTTGCTCCACGACTGTGGGTTGCGGGTGCTCTCCTGCTGCATTGTACCTTTCTACGAGGGCCACAAGCTCATCCGCATTGTGGGGGTCACTCCGACTGACCCAATGGCGTAAGGCAGAGGGAAGTTTCCTCAAGAACTGGTCCATGACCAACCGTTCCACGATGTGGCTTGCTGAGTTGATCTCGGGTTGTAGCCACTTCCGGGCGAGGTGGATGAGGTCATACATCTGGCTTCGGGTGGCTTTATCCATCGTGAAGGACCATGCGTGAAACCTTTGGGCGCGAACAGCCGTGGTTACGCCGAGGCGAAGGAGGATCTCGAACTTCAATTTTGCATAGACGTTAGCTTCGGCTGGCTCTAGATCAAAGTAAGCCTTCTGGGGTTCGCCGCTTAGGAAGGGTGCGATTAGACCAGCCCACTCAGCTTCTGGCCATCCCTCTCTCTGTGCCGTGCGTTCAAACGTGAGAAGATAGGCTTCCACATCATCCGAGGGTCCCATCTTCTGAAGGTAGTGGCTTGCCCTGGTCATTTTCGGAACTGGGGCTGCCGCTGCCAGTGGAAGGTTACTGATAGTCTCCCTCAGGATCTCGAGTTCCTGCTGTAAGCCCTGAGCGAACCGCTGTTGCTCCTCTTTCAGCAAGCGGTTTGTCTCTTGCTGGTTTGCATTCACCTGTTGCAGGGCTTCATTCGCGTCTCTCTGGACAGCGACATTGCGTACCAGCGCACTCACCACGTCTTCCATCTTGTTTGGAGAAAGAGAAAAAAAAAACTTTTTTTTTTTTTTTTTTTTTTTTTCTTTAAAGTTCTTTAACCCCCAGACCTTTTAGTGTTCTGCCCGCATTCTCCACCATATGTGACAAACGGCTTACTCCGGGGCTCCGCCGTCTGTCCGGGACTGTTAGAACACGGTCTTTTAGGGTAGGTTAAATGATGAGACGTCACGTACTGTTCCTTTAAACAGGCTATGCCTGGTTTATTCAGTCCCAGGCACTGAGACTGCCACAGTTTAAACAGAAAACAAAGCCAAACAAAAAGCTGCTCGTCTGAGCGATAACTTAAACTTAGATGTCCCTGACTCAGAGTTGGAAGTGGCTTGTCCACTTCCACCAACAAAATAAGTACCTTTGCAGTCTTTAGACAAACTAACAGAATGAATGAAGCGATTTGGGAAAGAGGCTTTCTCACCCCTCTGCAGTTCAGCAGCCTTCCAGGCTCTTGGGCGGGGCCCAGAGGAAACAGGTCTTATATACCTGAACTCTAATCAGCATGACAGGTGACAGAAAACAGGCAGCAGACAAACTGTGGAATGGAGTGCCTGTACCACGAGGCTGCCCTGTTCAGCTTAGACAGGACAGAAACTGTTCAGTATCCTGGGAGCCCTGTATATGGAGTTTATTACCAACCCCTGGTTTCTGTCACACCCTGTAATGAGATGCGCAGTGTAAATGCCCCTGTAATGAGATGCGCAGTGTAAATGCCCCTGTAATGAGATGCGCAGTGTAAAGGCCCCTGTAATGAGTTGCGCAGTGTAAAGGCCCCTGTAATGAGATGCGCAGTGTAAATGCCCCTGTAATGAGATGCGCAGTGTAAATGCCCCTGTAATGAGATGCGCAGTGTAAATGCCCCTGTAAAGAGATGCCAGTGTAAATGCCCCTGTAATGAGATGCGCAGTGTAAATGCCCCTGTAATGAGATGCGCAGTGTAAATGCCCCTGTAATGAGATGCGCAGTGTAAATGCCCCTGTAATGAGATGCGCAGTGTAAAGGCCCCTGTAATGAGTTGCGCAGTGTAAAGGCCCCTGTAATGAGATGCGCAGTGTAAATGCCCCTGTAATGAGATGCGCAGTGTAAAGGCCCCTGTAATGAGATGCGCAGTGTAAAGGCCCCTGTAATGAGATGCGCAGTGTAAAGGCCCCTGTAATGAGATGCGCAGTGTAAAGGCCCCTGTAATGAGTTGCGCAGTGTAAATGCCCCTGCAATGAGATGCGCAGTGTAAATGCCCCTGTAATGAGATGCGCAGTGTAAATGCCCCTGTAATGAGATGCGCAGTGTAAATGCCCCGTAATGAGATGCGCAGTGTAAATGCCCCGTAATGAGATGCGCAGTGTAAATGCCCTGTAATGAGATGCGCAGTGTAAATGCCCCGTAATGAGATGCACAGTGTAAATGCCCCTGTAATGAGATGCGCAGTGTAAATGCCCCTGTAATGACATGCGCAGTGTAAATGCTCCTGTAATGAGATGCGCAGTGTAAATGCCCCTGTAATGAGATGCGCAGTGTAAATGCCCCTGTATTGAGAAGTGCAGTGTAAATGCCCCGTAATGAGATGCGCAGTGTAAATGCCCCGTAATGAGATGCGCAGTGTAAATGCCCCTGTAATGAGATGCGCAGTGTAAATGCCCCTGTAATGAGATGCGCAGTGCAAATGCCCCTGTAATATGATATGCCCAGTGTAAATGCCCCTGTAATGAGATGCGCAGTGTAAATGCCCCATAATGAGATGCGCAGTGTAAAGGACCCTGTAATGAGATGCGCAGTGTAAAAGCCCCGTAATGAAATGCGCAGTGTAAAGGCCCCTGTAATGAGTTGCGCAGTGTAAATGCCCCTGTAATGATATGCACAGTGTAAATGCCCCTGTAATGAGATGCGCAGTGTAAATGCCCCTGTAATGAGATGCGCAGTGTAAATGCCCCTGTAATGAGATGCGCAGTGTTAATGCCCCTTGTGACAAACGGCTTACTCCGGGGTTCCGCCGTCTGTCCGGGACTGTTAGAACACGGTCTTTTAGGGTAGGTTAAATGATGAGACGTCACGTACTGTTCCTTTAAACAGGCTATGCCTGGTTTATTCAGTCCCAGGCACTGAGACTGCCACAGTTTAAACAGAAAACAAAGCTAAACAAAAAGCTGCTCGTCTGAGCGATAACTTAAACTTAGATGTCCCTGACTCAGAGTTGGAAGTGGCTTGTCCACTTCCACCAACAAAATAAGTACCTTTGCAGTCTTTAGACAAACTAACAGAATGAATGAAGCGATTTGGGAAAGAGGCTTTCTCACCCCTCTGCAGTTCAGCAGCCTTCCAGGCTCTTGGGCGGGGCCCAGAGGAAACAGGAAACAGGTCTTATATACCTGAACTCTAATCAGCATGACAGGTGACAGAAAACAGGCAGCAGACAAACTGTGGAATGGAGTGCCTATACCACGAGGCTGCCCTGTTCAGCTTAGACAGGACAGAAACTGTTCAGTATCCTGGGAGCCCTGTATATGGAGTTTATTACCAACCCCTGGTTTCTGTCACACCCTGTAATGAGATGCGCAGTGTAAATGCCCCTGTAATGAGATGCGCAGTGTAAATGCCCCTGTAATGAGATGCGCAGTGTAAAGGCCCCTGTAATGAGTTGCGCAGTGTAAAGGCCCCTGTAATGAGATGCGCAGTGTAAATGCCCCTGTAATGAGATGCGCAGTGTAAATGCCCCTGTAATGAGATGCGCAGTTTAAAGGCCCCTGTAATGAGATGCGCAGTGTAAAGGCCCCTGTAATGAGATGCGCAGTGTAAAGGCCCCTGTAATGAGATGTGCAGTGTAAAGGCCCCTGCAATGAGATGCGCAGTGTAAATGCCCCTGTAATGAGATGCGCAGTGTAAATGCCCCCGTAATGAGATGCGCAGTGTAAATGCCCCGTATTGAGATGCGCAGTGTAAATGCCCCGTAATAAGTTGCGCAGTGTTAATACCCCGTAATGAGATGCGCAGTGTAAATGCCCCGTAATGAGATGCGCAGTGTAAATGCCCCGTAATGAGATGCGCAGTGTAAATGCCCCGTAATGAGATGCGCAGTGTAAATGCCCTGTAATGAGATGCGCAGTGTAAATGCCCCGTAATGAGATGCACAGTGTAAATGCCCCTGTAATGAGATGCGCAATGTAAATGCCGCTGTAATGACATGCGCAGTGTAAATGCCCCTGTAATGAGATGTGCAGTGTAAATGCCCCTGTAATGAGATGCGCAGTGTAAATGCCCCTGTAATGAGAAGCGCAGTGTAAAGGCCCCGTAATGAGATGCGCAGTGTAAATGCCCCGTAATGAGATGCGCAGTGTAAATGCCCCTGTAATGAGATGCGCAGTGTAAATGCCCCTGTAATGAGATGCGCAGTGTAAATGCCCCTGTAATGAGTTGCGCAGTGTAAATGCCCCTGCAATGAGATGCGCAGTGTAAATGCCCCTGTAATGATATGCGCAGTGTAAATGCCCCGTAATGAGATGCGCAGTGTAAATGCCCCGTAATGAGACGCGCTGTGTAAATGCCCCGTAATGAGATGTGCAGTGTAAATGCCCCGTAATGAGTTGCGCAGTGTAAATACCCCGTAATGAGATGCGCAGTGTAAATGCCCCCTAATGAGATGCGCAGTGTAAATGCCCCGTAATGAGATGCGCAGTGTAAATGCCCCGTATTGAGATGCGCAGTGTAAATGCCCCATAATAAGTTGCGCAGTGTTAATACCCCGTAATGAGATGCGCAGTGTAAATGCCCCGTAATGAGATGCGCAGTGTAAATGCCCCGTAATGAGATGCGCAGTGTAAATGCCCTGTAATGAGATGCGCAGTGTAAATGCCCCGTAATGAGATGCACAGTGTAAATGCCCCTGTAATGAGATGCGCAGTGTAAATGCCGCTGTAATGACATGCACAGTGTAAATGCCCCTGTAATGAGATGTGCAGTGTAAATGCCCCTGTAATGAGATGCGCAGTGTAAATGCCCCTGTAATGAGAAGCGCTGTGTAAAGGCCCCGTAATGAGATGCGAAGTGTAAATGCCCCGTAATGAGATGCGCAGTGTAAATGCCCCTGTAATGAGATGCGCAGTGTAAATGCCCCTGTAATGAGATGCGCAGTGTAAATGCCCCTGTAATGAGATGTGCAGTGTAAATGCCCCTGTAATGAGATGTGCAGTGTAAATGCCCCTGTAATGAGATGCCCAGTGTAAATGCCCCTGTAATGAGATGCCCAGTGTAAATTCCCCTGTAATGAGATGCGCAGTGTAAATGCCCCTGTAATGAGATGCGCCGTGTAAAGGCCCCTGTAATGCAATGCGCTGTGTAAAGGCCCCTGTAATGAGATGCGCCGTGTAAAGGCCCCTGTAATGAAATGCGCCGTGTAAAGGCCCCTGTAATGAGATGCGCCATGTAAATGCCCCTGTAATGAGATGCGCCGTGTAAGGGCCCCTGTAATGAGATGCGCCGTGTAAATGCCCCTGTAATGAGATGCGCAGTGTAAAGGCCCCTGTAATGAGATGCCCAGTGTAAATGCCCCTGTAATGAGATGCCCAGTGTAAATGCCCCTGTAATGAGATGCCCAGTGTAAATGCCCCTGTAATGAGATGCGCAGTGTAAAGGCCCCTGTAATGAGATGCGCAGTGTCAAGGCCCCTGTAATGAGATGCACAGTGTAAAGGCCCCTGTAATGAGATGTGCAGTGTAAATGCCCCTGTAATGAGATGCGCAGTGTAAATGCCCCGTAATGAGATGCGCAGTGTAAATGCCCCGTAATGAGATGCGCAGTGTAAATGCCCCGTAATGAGATGTGCAGTGTAAATGCCCCGTAATGAGTTGCGCAGTGTAAATACCCCGTAATGAGATGCGCAGTGTAAATGCCCCCTAATGAGATGCGCAGTGTAAATGCCCCGTAATGAGATGCGCAGTGTAAATGCCCCGTAATGAGATGTGCAGTGTAAATGCCCCGTAATGAGTTGCGCAGTGTAAATACCCCATAATGAGATGCGCAGTGTAAATGCCCCCTAATGAGATGCGCAGTGTAAATGCCCCTGTAGTGAGATGCGCAGTGTAAATGCCCTGTAATGAGATGCGCAGTGTAAATGCCCCGTAATGAGATGCGCAGTGTAAATACCCCTGTAATGAGATGCGCAGTGTAAATGCCCCTGTAATGAGATGCGCAGTTTAAATGCCCCTGTAATGAGATGCGCAGTGTAAAGGCCCGTGTAATGAGATGTGCAGTGTAAAGGCCCCTGTAATGAGATGCGCAGTGCAAATGCCCCGTAATGAGATGCACAGTGTAAATGCCCCTGTAATGAGATGCGCAGTGTAAATGCCCCTGTAATGACATGCGCAGTGTAAATGCTCCTGTAATGAGATGCGCAGTGTAAATGCCCCTGTAATGAGATGCGCAGTGTAAATGCCCCTGTATTGAGAAGCGCAGTGTAAATGCCCCGTAATGAGATGCGCAGTGTAAATGCCCCGTAATGAGATGCGCAGTGTAAATGCCCCTGTAATGAGATGCGCAGTGTAAATGCCCCTGTAATGACATGCGCAGTGTAAATGCTCCTGTAATGAGATGCGCAGTGTAAATGCCCCTGTAATGAGATGCGCAGTGTAAATGCCCCTGTATTGAGAAGCGCAGTGTAAATGCCCCGTAATGAGATGTGCAGTGTAAATGCCCCGTAATGAGATGCGCAGTGTAAATGCCCCTGTAATGAGATGCACAGTGCAAATGCCCCTGTAATATGATATGCCCAGTGTAAATGCCCCTGTAATGAGATGCGCAGTGTAAATGCCCCATAATGAGATGCGCAGTGTAAAGGGCCCTGTAATGAGATGCGCAGTGTAAAAGCCCCATAATGAAATGCGCAGTGTAAAGGCCCCTGTAATGAGATGCGCAGTGTAAATGCCCCTGTAATGATATGCACAGTGTAAATGCCCCTGTAATGAGATGCGCAGTGTAAATGCCCCTGTAATGAGATGCGCAGTGTAAATGCCCCTGTAATGAGATGCGCAGTGTTAATGCCCCTGTAATGAGATGCGCAGTGTAAATGCCCCTGTAATGAGATGCGCAGTGTAAATGCCCCTGTAATGAGATGCGCAGTGTAAAGGCCCCTGTAATGAGCTGCGCAGTGTAAAGGCCCCTGTAATGAGATGCGCAGTGTAAATGCCCCTGTAATGAGATGCGCAGTGTAAATGCCCCTGTAATGAGATGCGCAGTGTAAAGGCCCCTGTAATGAGATGCGCAGTGTAAAGGCCCCTGTAATGAGATGCGCAGTGTAAAGGCCCCTGTAATGAGATGCGCAGTGTAAAGGCCCCTGTAATGAGTTGCGCAGTGTAAATGCCCCTGCAATGAGATGCGCAGTGTAAATGCCCCTGTAATGAGATGCGCAGTGTAAATGCCCCAGTAATGAGATGCGCAGTGTAAATGCCCCGTATTGAGATGCGCAGTGTAAATGCCCCGTAATAAGTTGCGCAGTGTTAATACCCCGTAATGAGATGCGCAGTGTAAATGCCCCGTAATGAGATGCGCAGTGTAAATGCCCCGTAATGAGATGCGCAGTGTAAATGCCCCGTAATGAGATGCGCAGTGTAAATGCCCTGTAATGAGATGCGCAGTGTAAATGCCCCGTAATGAGATGCACAGTGTAAATGCCCCTGTAATGAGATGCGCAGTGTAAATGCCGCTGTAATGACATGCGCAGTGTAAATGCCCCTGTAATGAGATGTGCAGTGTAAATGCCCCTGTAATGAGATGCGCAGTGTAAATGCCCCTGTAATGAGAAGCGCAGTGTAAAGGCCCCGTAATGAGATGCGCAGTGTAAATGCCCCGTAATGAGATGCGCAGTGTAAATGCCCCTGTAATGAGATGCGCAGTGTAAATGCCCCTGTAATGAGATGCGCAGTGTAAATGCCCCTGTAATGAGTTGCGCAGTGTAAATGCCCCGCAATGAGATGCGCAGTGTAAATGCCCCTGTAATGATATGCGCAGTGTAAATGCCCCGTAATGAGATGCGCAGTGTAAATGCCCCGTAATGAGATGCGCAGTGTAAATGCCCCGTAATGAGATGTGCAGTGTAAATGCCCCGTAATGAGTTGCGCAGTGTAAATACCCCGTAATGAGATGCGCAGTGTAAATGCCCCCTAATGAGATGCGCAGTGTAAATGCCCCCGTAATGAGATGCGCAGTGTAAATGCCCCGTATTGAGATGTGCAGTGTAAATGCCCCGTAATAAGTTGCGCAGTGTTAATACCCCGTAATGAGATGCGCAGTGTAAATGCCCCGTAATGAGATGCGCAGTGTAAATGCCCCGTAATGAGATACGCAGTGTAAATGCCCTGTAATGAGATGCGCAGTGTAAATGCCCCGTAATGAGATGCACAGTGTAAATGCCCCTGTAATGAGATGCGCAGTGTAAATGCCGCTGTAATGACATGCACAGTGTAAATGCCCCTGTAATGAGATGTGCAGTGTAAATGCCCCTGTAATGAGATGCGCAGTGTAAATGCCCCTGTAATGAGAAGCGCTGTGTAAAGGCCCCGTAATGAGATGCACAGTGTAAATGCCCCGTAATGAGATGCGCAGTGTTTATGCCCCTGTAATGAGATGCGCCGTGTAAATGCCCCTGTAATGAGATGCGCCGTGTAAATGCCCCTGTAATGAGATGCGCAGTGTAAAGGCCCCTGTAATGAGATGCCCAGTGTAAATGCCCCTGTAATGAGATGCCCAGTGTAAATGCCCCTGTAATGAGATGCACAGTGTAAAGGCCCCTGTAATGAGATGCGCAGTGTCAAGGCCCCTGTAATGAGATGCACAGTGTAAAGGCCCCTGTAATGAGATGCGCAGTGTAAATGCCCCTGTAATGAGTTGCGCAGTGTAAATGCCCCTGCAATGAGATGCGCAGTGTAAATGCCCCTGTAATGAGATGCGCAGTGTAAATGCCCCGTAATGAGATGCGCAGTGTAAATGCCCCGTAATGAGATGCGCAGTGTAAATGCCCCGTAATGAGATGTGCAGTGTAAATGCCCCGTAATGAGTTGCGCAGTGTAAATACCCCGTAATGAGATGCGCAGTGTAAATGCCCCCTAATGAGATGCGCAGTGTAAATGCCCCGTAATGAGATGCGCAGTGTAAATGCCCCGTAATGGGATGTGCAGTGTAAATGCCCCGTTATGAGTTGCGCAGTGTAAATACCCCATAATGAGATGTGCAGTGTAAATGCCCCCTAATGAGATGCGCAGTGTAAATACCCCTGTAATGAGATGCGCAGTGTAAATGCCCCTGTAATGAGATGCGCAGTTTAAATGCCCCTGTAATGAGATGCGCAGTGTAAAGGCCCGTGTAATGAGATGTGCAGTGTAAAGGCCCCTGTAATGAGATGCGCAGTGCAAATGCCCCGTAATGAGATGCTCAGTGTAAATGCCCCTGTAATGAGAAGCGCAGTGTAAAGGCCCCGTAATGAGATGCGCAGTGTAAATGCCCCGTAATGAGATGCGCAGTGTAAATGCCCCGTAATGAGATGCGCAGTGTAAATGCCCCTGTAATGAGATGCGCAGTGTAAATGCCCCTGTAATGAGATGCGCAGTGTAAATGCCCCTGTAATGAGTTGCGCAGTGTAAATGCCCCTGCAATGAGATGCGCAGTGTAAATGCCCCTGTAATGATATGCGCAGTGTAAATGCCCCGTAATGAGATGCGCAGTGTAAATGCCCCGTAATGAGATGCGCAGTGTAAATGCCCCTGTAATGAGATGCGCAGTGTAAATGCCCCGTAATGAGATGTGCAGTGTAAATGCCCCGTAATGAGTTGCGCAGTGTAAATACCCCGTAATGAGATGCGCAGTGTAAATGCCCCGTATTGAGATGCGCAGTGTAAATGCCCCTGTAATGAGATGCGCCGTGTAAAGGCCCCTGTAATGCAATGCGCTGTGTAAAGGCCCCTGTAATGAGATGCGCCGTGTAAAGGCCCCTGTAATGAAATGCGCAGTGTAAAGGCCCCTGTAATGAGATGCGCCATGTAAATGCCCCTGTAATGAGATGCGCCGTGTAAGGGCCCCTGTAATGAGATGCGCCGTGTAAATGCCCCTGTAATGAGATGCGCAGTGTAAAGGCCCCTGTAATGAGATGCCCAGTGTAAATGCCCCTGTAATGAGATGCCCAGTGTAAATGCCCCTGTAATGAGATGCCCAGTGTAAATGCCCCTGTAATGAGATGCGCAGTGTAAAGGCCCCTGTAATGAGATGCGCAGTGTCAAGGCCCCTGTAATGAGATGCACAGTGTAAAGGCCCCTGTAATGAGATGCGCAGTGTAAATGCCCCTGTAATGAGTTGCGCAGTGTAAATGCCCCTGCAATGAGATGCGCAGTGTAAATGCCCCTGTAATGAGATGCGCAGTGTAAATGCCCCGTAATGAGATGCGCAGTGTAAATGCCCCGTAATGAGATGCGCAGTGTAAATGCCCCGTAATGAGATGTGCAGTGTAAATGCCCCGTAATGAGTTGCGCAGTGTAAATACCCCGTAATGAGATGCGCAGTGTAAATGCCCCCTAATGAGATGCGCAGTGTAAATGCCCCGTAATGAGATGCGCAGTGTAAATGCCCCGTAATGAGATGTGCAGTGTAAATGCCCCGTAATGAGTTGCGCAGTGTAAATACCCCATAATGAGATGCGCAGTGTAAATGCCCCCTAATGAGATGCGCAGTGTAAATGCCCCTGTAGTGAGATGCGCAGTGTAAATGCCCTGTAATGAGATGCGCAGTGTAAATGCCCCGTAATGAGATGCGCAGTGTAAATACCCCTGTAATGAGATGCGCAGTGTAAATGCCCCTGTAATGAGATGCGCAGTGTAAAGGCCCGTGTAATGAGATGTGCAGTGTAAAGGCCCCTGTAATGAGATGCGCAGTGCAAATGCCCCGTAATGAGATGCACAGTGTAAATGCCCCTGTAATGAGATGCGCAGTGTAAATGCCCCTGTAATGACATGCGCAGTGTAAATGCTCCTGTAATGAGATGCGCAGTGTAAATGCCCCTGTAATGAGATGCGCAGTGTAAATGCCCCTGTATTGAGAAGCGCAGTGTAAATGCCCCGTAATGAGATGCGCAGTGTAAATGCCCCGTAATGAGATGCGCAGTGTAAATGCCCCTGTAAAGAGATGCGCAGTGTAAATGCCCCTGTAAAGAGATGCGCAGTGTAAATGCCCCTGTAATGACATGCGCAGTGTAAATGCTCCTGTAATTAGATGCGCAGTGTAAATGCCCCTGTAATGAGATGCGCAGTGTAAATGCCCCTGTATTGAGAAGCACAGTGTAAATGCCCCGTAATGAGATATGCAGTGTAAATGCCCCGTAATGAGATGCGCAGTGTAAATGCCCCTGTAATGAGATGCACAGTGCAAATGCCCCTGTAATATGATATGCCCAGTGTAAATGCCCCTGTAATGAGATGCGCAGTGTAAATGCCCCATAATGAGATGCGCAGTGTAAAGGGCCCTGTAATGAGATGCGCAGTGTAAAAGCCCCGTAATGAAATGCGCAGTGTAAAGGCCCCTGTAATGAGATGCGCAGTGTAAATGCCCCTGTAATGATATGCACAATGTAAATGCCCCTGTAATGAGATGCGCAGTGTAAATGCCCCTGTAATGAGATGCGCAGTGTAAATGCCCCTGTAATGAGATGCGCAGTGTTAATGCCCCTGTAATGAGATGCGCAGTGTAAATGCCCCTGTAATGAGATGCGCAGTGTAAATGCCCCTGTAATGAGATGCGCAGTGTAAAGGCCCCTGTAATGAGTTGCGCAGTGTAAAGGCCCCTGTAATGAGATGCGCAGTGTAAATGCCCCTGTAATGAGATGCGCAGTGTAAATGCCCCTGTAATGAGATGCGCAGTGTAAAGGCCCCTGTAATGAGATGCGCAGTGTAAAGGCCCCTGTAATGAGATGCGCAGTGTAAAGGCCCCTGTAATGAGATGCGCAGTGTAAAGGCCCCTGTAATGAGTTGCGCAGTGTAAATGCCCCTGCAATGAGATGCGCAGTGTAAATGCCCCTGTAATGAGATGCGCAGTGTAAATGCCCCCGTAATGAGATGCGCAGTGTAAATGCCCCGTATTGAGATGCGCAGTGTAAATGCCCCGTAATAAGTTGCGCAGTGTTAATACCCCGTAATGAGATGCGCAGTGTAAATGCCCCGTAATGAGATGCGCAGTGTAAATGCCCCGTAATGAGATGCGCAGTGTAAATGCCCCGTAATGAGATGCGCAGTGTAAATGCCCTGTAATGAGATGCGCAGTGTAAATGCCCCGTAATGAGATGCACAGTGTAAATGCCCCTGTAATGACATGCGCAGTGTAAATGCCCCGTAATGAGATGCGCAGTGTAAATGCCCCTGTAATGAGATGCGCAGTGTAAATGCCCCTGTAATGAGATGCGCAGTGTAAATGCCCCTGTAATGAGTTGCGCAGTGTAAATGCCCCTGCAATGAGATGCGCAGTGTAAATGCCCCTGTAATGATATGCGCAGTGTAAATGCCCCGTAATGAGATGCGCAGTGTAAATGCCCCGTAATGAGATGCGCAGTGTAAATGCCCCGTAATGAGATGCGCAGTGTAAATGCCCCGTAATGAGATGTGCAGTGTAAATGCCCCGTAATGAGTTGCGCAGTGTAAATACCCATGTAATGAGATGCGCAGTGTAAATGCCCCCTAATGAGATGCGCAGTGTAAATGCCCCCATAATGAGATGCGCAGTGTAAATGCCCCGTATTGAGATGCGCAGTGTAAATGCCCCGTAATAAGTTGCGCAGTGTTAATACCCCGTAATGAGATGCGCTGTGTAAAGGCCCCGTAATGAGATGCGCAGTGTAAATGCCCCGTAATGAGATGCGCAGTGTAAATGCCCTGTAATGAGATGCGCAGTGTAAATGCCCCGTAATGAGATGCACAGTGTAAATGCCCCTGTAATGACATGCGCTGTGTAAATGCCCCGTAATGAGATGCGCAGTGTAAATGCCCCTGTAATGAGATGCGCAGTGTAAATGCCCCTGTAATGAGATGCGCAGTGTAAATGCCCCTGTAATGAGTTGCGCAGTGTAAATGCCCCTGCAATGAGATGCGCAGTGTAAATGCCCCTGTAATGATATGCGCAGTGTAAATGCCCCGTAATGAGATGCGCAGTGTAAATGCCCCGTAATGAGATGCGCAGTGTAAATGCCCCGTAATGAGATGCGCAGTGTAAATGCCCCGTAATGAGATGTGCAGTGTAAATGCCCCGTAATGAGTTGCGCAGTGTAAATACCCATGTAATGAGATGCGCAGTGTAAATGCCCCCTAATGAGATGCGCAGTGTAAATGCCCCCGTAATGAGATGCGCAGTGTAAATGCCCCGTATTGAGATGCGCAGTGTAAATGCCCCGTAATAAGTTGCGCAGTGTTAATACCCCGTAATGAGATGCGCAGTGTAAATGCCCCGTAATGAGATGCGCAGTGTAAATGCCCCGTAATGAGATGCGCAGTGTAAATGCCCTGTAATGAGATGCGCAGTGTAAATGCCCCGTAATGAGATGCACAGTGTAAATGCCCCTGTAATGAGATGCGCAGTGTAAATGCCGCTGTAATGACATGCACAGTGTAAATGCCCCTGTAATGAGATGTGCAGTGTAAATGCCCCTGTAATGAGATGCGCAGTGTAAATGCCCCTGTAATGAGAAGCGCTGTGTAAAGGCCCCGTAATGAGATGCGCAGTGTAAATGCCCCGTAATGAGATGCGCAGTGTAAATGCCCCTGTAATGAGATGCGCAGTGTAAATGCCCCTGTAATGAGATGCCCAGTGTAAATGCCCCTGTAATGAGATGCCCAGTGTAAATTCCCCTCTAATGAGATGCGCAGTGTAAATGCCCCTGTAATGAGATGCGCCGTGTAAAGGCCCCTGTAATGCAATGCGCTGTGTAAAGGCCCCTGTAATGAGATGCGCCGTGTAAAGGCCCCTGTAATGAAATGCGCCGTGTAAAGGCCCCTGTAATGAGATGCGCCATGTAAATGCCCCTGTAATGAGATGCGCCGTGTAAGGGCCCCTGTAATGAGATGCGCCGTGTAAATGCCCCTGTAATGAGATGCGCCGTGTAAATGCCCCTGTAATGAGATGCGCAGTGTAAAGGCCCCTGTAATGAGATGCCCAGTGTAAATGCCCCTGTAATGAGATGCCCAGTGTAAATGCCCCTGTAATGAGATGCGCAGTGTAAAGGCCCCTGTAATGAGATGCGCAGTGTCAAGGCCCCTGTAATGAGATGCACAGTGTAAAGGCCCCTGTAATGAGATGCGCAGTGTAAATGCCCCTGTAATGAGTTGCGCAGTGTAAATGCCCCTGCAATGAGATGCGCAGTGTAAATGCCCCTGTAATGAGATGCGCAGTTTAAATGCCCCGTAATGAGATGCGCAGTGTAAATGCCCCGTAATGAGATGCGCAGTGTAAATGCCCCGTAATGAGATGCGCAGTGTAAATGCCCCGTAATGAGATGTGCAGTGTAAATGCCCCGTAATGAGATGCGCAGTGTAAATGCCCCCTAATGAGATGCGCAGTGTAAACGCCCCGTAATGAGATGCGCAGTGTAAATGCCCCGTAATGAGATGTGCAGTGTAAATGCCCCGTAATGAGTTGCGCAGTGTAAATACCCCATAATGAGACGCGCAGTGTAAATGCCCCCTAATGAGATGCGCAGTGTAAATACCCCTGTAATGAGATGCGCAGTGTAAATGCCCCTGTAATGAGATGCGCAGTTTAAATGCCCCTGTAATGAGATGCGCAGTGTAAAGGCCCGTGTAATGAGATGTGCAGTGTAAAGGCCCCTGTAATGAGATGCGCAGTGCAAATGCCCCGTAATGAGATGCGCAGTGTAAATGCCCCTGTAATGAGAAGCGCAGTGAAAATGCCCCGTAATGAGATGCGCAGTGTAAATGCCCCGTAATGAGATGCGCAGTGTAAATGCCCCTGTAATGAGATTTCAGAATGTGTTCCTAGAACAGCTGCGAGCAACTTTTTTACTCAACGTTAACAACACATCTGAAGCTTAATATTTCTGGGCTGAAGCGGGTAGGATTAGACACAGTGTGCACTCTAAAGGGGGAGTCTGTGGCATTAACAGGAAGGGAGAAAAAGTACTTTCTACCCATTTTTAGGTTCAGCGGTAAAACTGCAAGTTTCTATGGAACTGCAGATCGGCTTGTGACTGTGGTTTTCCCGGTCATACAAAAATGCTGAAATTCGACTTATACAGTGTTTGTGCTTATTAAACTTGATGAATTCTCTCCTCTTGGCTGTATAACAGTTTATACAGCAAAGGACAATACATTGCTATTTGTAGATGCAAAGATATACGCGATTTCACAATGTTTCCCTAGAAGGTCTGTGAGCAATTTTTTTACACAACGTTAACAACACATCTGAAGCTCAATATTTCTGGGCTGAAGCGGTAAGGATAGAGCAAGTGTGCGCTGTAAAGGGGAAGTCTGTGGCAACAACAGGGGTGGAGAAAAAGTACTTTCTCCCCATGTTTAGGTTCAGCGGTAAAACTGCAAGTTTCTATGGAACTGCAGCTCGACTTGTGACTGTAGTTTTCCCGGTCATACAAAAATGCTGAAATTCGACTTATACAGTGTTTGTGCTTATTAAACTTGATGAATTCTCTCCTCTTGGCTGTATAACAGTTTGTACAGCAAAGGACAATACATTGCTATTTGTAGATGCAAAGATATACGCGATTTCACAATGTTTCCCTAGAAGGTCTGTGAGCAACTTTTTTACACAACGTTAACAACACAACTGAAGCTCAATATTTCATGGGCTGAAGCGGGAAGCATAGAGCAAGTGTGCGCTGTAAAGGGGAAGTCTGTGGCAACAACAGGGGTGGAGAAAAAGTACTTTCTACCCATGTTTAGGTTCAGCGGTAAAACTGCAAGTTTCTATGGAACTGCAGCTCGGCTTGTGACTGTGGTTTTCCCGGTCATACAAAAATGCTGAAATTCGACTTATACCGTGTTTGTGCTTATCAAACTTGATGAATTCTCTCCTCTTGGCTGTATAAATGGTGTATAAGGGTATATATTTAAATATATTTTAGGCACTGTATATGAGCTGGCGATTTCTAAGTCTGTGGTTCCGAGAGGGGGTAACCAGGCTCACTAATAAAGGTCAAGCCACTTGGCTGCCAGAATGCCCTGCTTTAGCACAGACCAGAAAGGCATTGTGATAAGCGTATCCCCGGTATAGTCATGGGTTAATGGGAGTCGTCCCCGTCCCCCCAGTATACGCCCAGAACCATGGACCCGGTACTTGTGGTTCGGACTGTCTCCAACCAGCCATAATGTTGTGAGAGTGAAATTATGTCTAAGTCCAGCTTTGGTACATTAGAAGCAACTCTCAAACTTAACCTAAGCGTTTTTCGAAGCTACTTTTTGGCTAACTTCTTATAGGAAGGTTTAGGAGCTCTGAAAATGAACGTGCGCATCTTTAACTCTTCCCGAGGGACTTAGAAGAATTTTGTGATATTTTTTATTAAAATGGTGTATAAGGGTATATATATAAATATATTTTATGCACTGTATATGAGCTGGCGATTTCTAAGTCTGTGGTTCCGAGAGGGGGTAACCAGGCTCACTAATAAAGGTCAAGCCACTTGGCTGCCAGAATGCCCTGCTTCAGCACAGACCAGAAAGGCATTGTGATAAGCGTATCCCCGGTATAGTCAGGGGTTAATGGGAGTCGTCCCCGTCCCCCCAGAATACGCCCAGAACCATGGACCCGGTACTTGTGGTTCGGACTGTCTCCAACCAGCCATAATGTTGTGAGAGTGAAATTATGTCTAAGTCCAGCTTTGGTACATTAGAAGCAACTCTCAAACTTAACCTAAGCGTTTTTCGAAGCTACTTTTTGGCTAACTTCTTATAGGAAGTTCTAGGAGATCTGAAAATGAACGTGCGCATCTTTCACTCTTCCCGAGGGACTTAGAAGAATTTTGTGATATTTTTTATTAAAATGGTGTACAAGGGTATATATTTAAATATATTTTATGCACTGTATATGAGCTGGCGATTTCTAAGTCGGTGGTTCCGAGAGGGGGTAACCAGGCTCACTAATAAAGGTCCAGCCACTTGGCTGCCAGAATGCCCTGCTTCAGCACAGACCAGAAAGGCATTGTGATAAGCGTATCCCCGGTATAGTCAGGGGTTAATGGGAGTCGTTCCCGTCCCCCCAGTATACGCCCAGAACCATGGACCCGGTACTTGTGGTTCGGACTGTCTCCAACCAGCCATAATGTTGTGAGAGTGAAATTATGTCTAAGTCCAGCTTTGGTACATTAGAAGTACTCTCAAACTTAACCTAAGCGTTTTTCGAAGCTACTTTTTGGCTAACTTCTTATACGAAGGTCTAGGAGCTCTGAAAATGAATGTGCGCGTCTTTCACTCTTCCCGAGGGACTTAGAAGAATTTTGTGATATTTTTTATTAAAATGGTGTATAAGGGTATATATTTAAATATATTTTATGCACTGTATATGAGCTGGCGATTTCTAAGTCTGTGGTTCCGAGAGGGGGTAACCAGGCTCACTAATAAAGGTCAAGCCACTTGGCTGCCAGAATGCCCTGCTTCAGCACAGACCAGAAAGGCATTGTGATAAGCGTATCCCCGGTATAGTCAGGGGTTAATGGGAGTCGTCCCCGTCCCCCCAGTATACGCCCAGAACCATGGACCCGGTACTTGTGGTTCGGACTGTCTCCAACCAGCCATAATGTTGTGAGAGTGAAATTATGTCTAAGTCCAGCTTTGGTACATTAGAAGCAACTCTCAAACTTAACCTAAGCGTTTTTCGAAGCTACTTTTTGGCTAACTTCTTATAGGAAGGTCTAGGAGCTCTGAAAATGAACGTGCGCATCTTTCACTCTTCCCAGGGGACTTAGAAGAATTTTGTGATATTTTTTATTAAAATGGTGTATAAGGGTATATATATAAATATATTTTATGCACTGTATATGAGCTGGCGATTTCTAAGTCTGTGGTTCCGAGAGGGGGTAACCAGGCTCACTAATAAAGGTCAAGCCACTTGGCTGCCAGAATGCCCTGCTTCAGCACAGACCAGAAAGGCATTGTGATAAGCGTATCCCCGGTATAGTCAGGGGTTAATGGGAGTCGTCCCCGTCCCCCCAGAATACGCCCAGAACCATGGACCCGGTACTTGTGGTTCGGACTGTCTCCAACCAGCCATAATGTTGTGAGAGTGAAATTATGTCTAAGTCCAGCTTTGGTACATTAGAAGCAACTCTCAAACTTAACCTAAGCGTTTTTCGAAGCTACTTTTTGGCTAACTTCTTATAGGAAGGTCTAGGAGCTCTGAAAATGAACGTGCGCATCTTTCACTCTTCCCAGGGGACTTAGAAGAATTTTGTGATATTTTTTATTAAAATGGTGTATAAGGGTATATATATAAATATATTTTATGCACTGTATATGAGCTGGCGATTTCTAAGTCTGTGGTTCCGAGAGGGGGTAACCAGGCTCACTAATAAAGGTCAAGCCACTTGGCTGCCAGAATGCCCTGCTTCAGCACAGACCAGAAAGGCATTGTGATAAGCGTATCCCCGGTATAGTCAGGGGTTAATGGGAGTCGTCCCCGTCCCCCCAGAATACGCCCAGAACCATGGACCCGGTACTTGTGGTTCGGACTGTCTCCAACCAGCCATAATGTTGTGAGAGTGAAATTATGTCTAAGTCCAGCTTTGGTACATTAGAAGCAACTCTCAAACTTAACCTAAGCGTTTTTCGAAGCTACTTTTTGGCTAACTTCTTATAGGAAGGTCTAGGAGCTCTGAAAATGAACGTGCGCATCTTTCACTCTTCCCGAGGGACTTAGAAGAATTTTGTGATATTTTTTATTAAAATGGTGTATAAGGGTATATATTTAAATATATTTTATGCACTGTATATGAGCTGGCGATTTCTAAGTCTGTGGTTCCGAGAGGGGGTAACCAGGCTCACTAATAAAGGTCCAGCCACTTGGCTGCCAGAATGCCCTGCTTCAGCACAGACCAGAAAGGCATTGTGATAAGCGTATCCCCGGTATAGTCAGGGGTTAATGGGAGTCGTTCCCGTCCCCCCAGTATACGCCCAGAACCATGGACCCGGTACTTGTGGTTCGGACTGTCTCCAACCAGCCATAATGTTGTGAGAGTGAAATTATGTCTAAGTCCAGCTTTGGTACATTAGAAGTACTCTCAAACTTAACCTAAGCGTTTTTCGAAGCTACTTTTTGGCTAACTTCTTATACGAAGGTCTAGGAGCTCTGAAAATGAATGTGCGCGTCTTTCACTCTTCCCGAGGGACTTAGAAGAATTTTGTGATATTTTTTATTAAAATGGTGTATAAGGGTATATATTTAAATATATTTTATGCACTGTATATGAGCTGGCGATTTCTAAGTCTGTGGTTCCGAGAGGGGGTAACCAGGCTCACTAATAAAGGTCAAGCCACTTGGCTGCCAGAATGCCCTGCTTCAGCACAGACCAGAAAGGCATTGTGATAAGCGTATCCCCGGTATAGTCAGGGGTTAATGGGAGTCGTCCCCGTCCCCCCAGTATACGCCCAGAACCATGAACCCGGTACTTGTGGTTCGGACTGTCTCCAACCAGCCATAATGTTGTGAGAGGGAAATTATGTCTAAGTCCAGCTTTGGTACATTAGAAGCAACTCTCAAACTTTACCTAAGCGTTTTTCGAAGCTACTTTTTGGCTAACTTCTTATAGGAAGGTTTAGGAGCTCTGAAAATGAACGTGCGCATCTTTCACTCTTCCCGAGGGACTTAGAAGAATTTTGTGATATTTTTTATTAAAATGGTGTATAAGGGTATATATATAAATATATTTTATGCACTGTATATGAGCTGGCGATTTCTAAGTCTGTGGTTCCGAGAGGGGGTAACCAGGCTCACTAATAAAGGTCAAGCCACTTGGCTGCCAGAATGCCCTGCTTCAGCACAGACCAGAAAGGCATTGTGATAAGCGTATCCCCGGTATAGTCAGGGGTTAATGGGAGTCGTCCCCGTCCCCCCAGTATACGCCCAGAACCATGAACCCGGTACTTGTGGTTCGGACTGTCTCAAACCAGCCATAATGTTGTGAGAGAGAAACTATGTCTAAGTCCAGCTTTGGTACATTAGAAGCAACTCTCAAACTTTACCTAAGCGTTTTTCGAAGCTACTTTTTGGCTAACTTCTTATAGGAAGGTCTAGGAGCTCTGAAAATGAACGTGCGCATCTTTCACTCTTCCCAGGGGACTTAGAAGAATTTTGTGATATTTTTTATTAAAATGGTGTATAAGGGTATATATATAAATATATTTTATGCACTGTATATGAGCTGGCGATTTCTAAGTCTGTGGTTCCGAGAGGGGGTAACCAGGCTCACTAATAAAGGTCAAGCCACTTGGCTGCCAGAATGCCCTGCTTCAGCACAGACCAGAAAGGCATTGTGATAAGCGTATCCCCGGTATAGTCAGGGGTTAATGGGAGTCGTCCCCGTCCCCCCAGAATACGCCCAGAACCATGGACCCGGTACTTGTGGTTCGGACTGTCTCCAACCAGCCATAATGTTGTGAGAGTGAAATTATGTCTAAGTCCAGCTTTGGTACATTAGAAGCAACTCTGAAACTTAACCTAAGCGTTTTTCGAAGCTACTTTTTGGCTAACTTCTTATAGGAAGTTCTAGGAGATCTGAAAATGAACGTGCGCATCTTTCACTCTTCCCGAGGGACTTAGAAGAATTTTGTGATATTTTTTATTAAAATGGTGTATAAGGGTATATATTTAAATATATTTTATGCACTGTATATGAGCTGGCGATTTCTAAGTCTGTAGTTCCGAGAGGGGGTAACCAGGCTCACTAATAAAGGTCAAGCCACTTGGCTGCCAGAATGCCCTGCTTCAGCACAGACCAGAAAGGCATTGTGATAAGCGTATCCCCGGTATAGTCAGGGGTTAATGGGAGTCGTCCCCGTCCCCCCAGTATACGCCCAGAACCATGAACCCGGTACTTGTGGTTCGGACTGTCTCCAACCAGCCATAATGTTGTGAGAGGGAAATTATGTCTAAGTCCAGCTTTGGTACATTAGAAGCAACTCTCAAACTTTACCTAAGCGTTTTTCGAAGCTACTTTTTGGCTAACTTCTTATAGGAAGGTTTAGGAGCTCTGAAAATGAACGTGCGCATCTTTCACTCTTCCCGAGGGACTTAGAAGAATTTTGTGATATTTTTTATTAAAATGGTGTATAAGGGTATATATATAAATATATTTTATGCACTGTATATGAGCTGGCGATTTCTAAGTCTGTGGTTCCGAGAGGGGGTAACCAGGCCCACTAATAAATGTCAAGCCACTTGGCTGCCAGAATGCCCTGCTTCAGCACCTACCAGAAAGGCATTGTGATAAGCGTATCCCCGGTATAGTCAGGGGTTAATGGGAGTCGTCCCCGTCCCCCCAGTATACGCCCAGAACCATGAACCCGGTACTTGTGGTTCGGACTGTCTCCAACCAGCCATAATGTTGTGAGAGAGAAACTATGTCTAAGTCCAGCTTTGGAACATTAGAAGCAACTCTCAAACTTAACCTAAGCGTTTTTCGAAGCTACTTTTTGGCTAACTTCTTATAGGAAGGTCTAGGAGCTCTGAAAATGAACGTGCGCATCTTTCACTCTTCCCAAGGGACTTAGAAGAATTTTGTGATATTTTTTATTAAAATGGTGTATAAGGGTATATATATAAATATATTTTATGCACTGTATATGAGCTGGCGATTTCTAAGTCTGTGGTTCCGAGAGGGGGTAACCAGGCTCACTAATAAAGGTCAAGCCACTTGGCTGCCAGAATGCCCTGCTTCAGCACAGACCAGAAAGGCATTGTGATAAGCGTATCCCCGGTATAGTCAGGGGTTAATGGGAGTCGTCCCCGTCCCCCCAGTATACGCCCAGAACCATGAACCCGGTACTTGTGGTTCGGACTGTCTCCAACCAGCCATAATGTTGTGAGAGGGAAATTATGTCTAAGTCCAGCTTTGGTACATTTGAAGCAACTCTCAAACTTTACCTAAGCGTTTTTCGAAGCTACTTTTTGGCTAACTTCTTATAGGAAGGTCTAGGAGCTCTGAAAATGAACGTGCGCATCTTTCACTCTTCCCAGGGGACTTAGAAGAATTTTGTGATATTTTTTATTAAAATGGTGTATAAGGGTATATATATAAATATATTTTATGCACTGTATATGAGCTGGCGATTTCTAAGTCTGTGGTTCCGAGAGGGGGTAACCAGGCTCACTAATAAAGGTCAAGCCACTTGGCTGCCAGAATGCCCTGCTTCAGCACAGACCAGAAAGGCATTGTGATAAGCGTATCCCCGGTATAGTCAGGGGTTAATGGGAGTCGTCCCCGTCCCCCCAGAATACGCCCAGAACCATGGACCCGGTACTTGTGGTTCGGACTGTCTCCAACCAGCCATAATGTTGTGAGAGTGAAATTATGTCTAAGTCCAGCTTTGGTACATTAGAAGCAACTCTGAAACTTAACCTAAGCGTTTTTCGAAGCTACTTTTTGGCTAACTTCTTATAGGAAGTTCTAGGAGATCTGAAAATGAACGTGCGCATCTTTCACTCTTCCCGAGGGACTTAGAAGAATTTTGTGATATTTTTTATTAAAATGGTGTATAAGGGTATATATTTAAATATATTTTATGCACTGTATATGAGCTGGCGATTTC
Source organism: Ascaphus truei (assembly GCF_040206685.1). NCBI lineage: Eukaryota > Metazoa > Chordata > Amphibia > Anura > Ascaphidae > Ascaphus > Ascaphus truei. Next base: position 106,304,356 of record NC_134490.1, read on the forward strand.
TAAGTCTGTGGTTCCGAGAGGGGGTAACCAGGCTCACTAATAAAGGTCCAGCCACTTGGCTGCCAGAATGCCCTGCTTCAGCACAGACCAGAAAGGCATTGTGATAAGCGTATCCCCGGTATAGTCAGGGGTTAATGGGAGTCGTTCCCGTCCCCCCAGTATACGCCCAGAACCATGGACCCGGTACTTGTGGTTCGGACTGTCTCCAACCAGCCATAATGTTGTGAGAGTGAAATTATGTCTAAGTCCAGCTTTGGTACATTAGAAGTACTCTCAAACTTAACCTAAGCGTTTTTCGAAGCTACTTTTTGGCTAACTTCTTATACGAAGGTCTAGGAGCTCTGAAAATGAATGTGCGCGTCTTTCACTCTTCCCGAGGGACTTAGAAGAATTTTGTGATATTTTTTATTAAAATGGTGTATAAGGGTATATATTTAAATATATTTTATGCACTGTATATGAGCTGGCGATTTCTAAGTCTGTGGTTCCGAGAGGGGGTAACCAGGCTCACTAATAAAGGTCAAGCCACTTGGCTGCCAGAATGCCCTGCTTCAGCACAGACCAGAAAGGCATTGTGATAAGCGTATCCCCGGTATAGTCAGGGGTTAATGGGAGTCGTCCCCGTCCCCCCAGTATACGCCCAGAACCATGAACCCGGTACTTGTGGTTCGGACTGTCTCCAACCAGCCATAATGTTGTGAGAGGGAAATTATGTCTAAGTCCAGCTTTGGTACATTAGAAGCAACTCTCAAACTTAACCTAAGCGTTTTTCGAAGCTACTTTTTGGCTAACTTCTTATAGGAAGGTCTAGAAGCTCTGAAAATGAACGTGCGCATCTTTCACTCTTCCCGAGGGACTTAGAAGAATTTTGTGATATTTTTTATTAAAATGGTGTATAAGGGTATATATTTAAATATATTTTATGCACTGTATATGAGCTGGCGATTTCTAAGTCTGTGGTTCCGAGAGGGGGTAACCAGGCTCACTAATAAAGGTCAAGCCACTTGGCTGCCAGAATGCCCTGCTTCAGCACAGACCAGAAAGGCATTGTGATAAGCGTATCCCCGGTATAGTCAGGGGTTAATGGGAGTCGTCCCCGTACCCCAGTATACGCCCAGAACCATGAACCCGGTACTTGTGGTTCGGAATGTCTCCAACCAGCCATAATGTTGTGAGAGGGAAATTATGTCTAAGTCCAGCTTTGGTACATTAGAAGCAACTCTCAAACTTAACCTAAGCGTTTTTCGAAGCTACTTTTTGGCTAACTTCTTATAGGAAGGTCTAGGAGCTCTGAAAATGAACGTGCGCATCTTTCCCGAGGGACTTAGAAGAATTTTGTGATATTTTTTATTAAAATGGTGTATAAGGGTATATATATAAATATATTTTATGCACTGTATATGAGCTGGCGATTTCTAAGTCTGTGGTTCCGAGAGAGGGTAACCAGGCTCACTAATAAAGGTCAAGCCACTTGGCTGCCAGAATGCCCTGCTTCAGCACAGACCAGAAAGGCATTGTGATAAGCGTATCCCCGGTATAGTCAGGGGTTAATGGGAGTCGTCCCCGTCCCCCCAAAATACGCCCAGAACCATGGACCCGGTACTTGTGGTTCGGACTGTCTCAAACCAGCCATAATGTTGTGAGAGTGAAATTATGTCTAAGTCCAGCTTTGGTACATTAGAAGCAACTCTCAAACTTAACCTAAGCGTTTTTCGAAGCTACTTTTTGGCTAACTTCTTATAGGAAGGTCTAGGAGCTCTGAAAATGAACGTGCGCATCTTTCACTCTTCCCGAGGGACTTAGAAGAATTTTGTGATATTTTTTAATAAAATGGTGTATAAGGGTATATATATAAATATATTTTATGCACTGTATATGAGCTGGCGATTTCTAATTCTGTGGTTCCGAGAGAGGGTAACCAGGCTCACTAATAAAGGTCAAGCCACTTGGCTGCCAGAATGCCCTGCTTCAGCACAGACCAGAAAGGCATTGTGATAAGCGTATCCCCGGTATAGTCAGGGGTTAATGGGAGTCGTCCCCGTCCCCCCAAAATACGCCCAGAACCATGGACCCGGTACTTGTGGTTCGGACTGTCTCAAACCAGCCATAATGTTGTGAGAGTGAAATTATGTCTAAGTCCAGCTTTGGTACATTAGAAGCAACTCTCAAACTTAACCTAAGCGTTTTTCGAAGCTACTTTTTGGCTAACTTCTTATAGGAAGGTCTAGGAGCTCTGAAAATGAACGTGCGCATCTTTAACTCTTCCCGAGGGACTTAGAAGAATTTTGTGATATTTTTTATTAAAATGGTGTATAAGGGTATATATATAAATATATTTTATGCACTGTATATGAGCTGGCGATTTCTAAGTCTGTGGTTCCGAGAGAGGGTAACCAGGCTCACTAATAAAGGTCAAGCCACTTGGCTGCCAGAATGCCCTGCTTCAGCACAGACCAGAAAGGCATTGTGATAAGCGTATCCCCGGTATAGTCAGGGGTTAATGGGAGTCGTCCCCGTCCCCCCAAAATACGCCCAGAACCATGGACCCGGTACTTGTTGTTCGGACTGTCTCAAACCAGCCATAATGTTGTGAGAGTGAAATTATGTCTAAGTCCAGCTTTGGTACATTAGAAGCAACTCTCAAACTTAACCTAAGCGTTTTTCGAAGCTACTTTTTGGCTAACTTCTTATAGGAAGGTCTAGGAGCTCTGAAAATGAACGTGCGCATCTTTCACTCTTCCCGAGGGACTTAGAAGAATTTTGTGATATTTTTTAATAAAATGGTGTATAAGGGTATATATATAAATATATTTTATGCACTGTATATGAGCTGGCGATTTCTAATTCTGTGGTTCCGAGAGAGGGTAACCAGGCTCACTAATAAAGGTCAAGCCACTTGGCTGCCAGAATGCCCTGCTTCAGCACAGACCAGAAAGGCATTGTGATAAGCGTATCCCCGGTATAGTCAGGGGTTAATGGGAGTCGTCCCCGTCCCCCCAAAATACGCCCAGAACCATGGACCCGGTACTTGTGGTTCGGACTGTCTCAAACCAGCCATAATGTTGTGAGAGTGAAATTATGTCTAAGTCCAGCTTTGGTACATTAGAAGCAACTCTCAAACTTAACCTAAGCGTTTTTCGAAGCTACTTTTTGGCTAACTTCTTATAGGAAGGTCTAGGAGCTCTGAAAATGAACGTGCGCATCTTTAACTCTTCCCGAGGGACTTAGAAGAATTTTGTGATATTTTTTATTAAAATGGTGTATAAGGGTATATATATAAATATATTTTATGCACTGTATATGAGCTGGCGATTTCTAAGTCTGTGGTTCCGAGAGAGGGTAACCAGGCTCACTAATAAAGGTCAAGCCACTTGGCTGCCAGAATGCCCTGCTTCAGCACAGACCAGAAAGGCATTGTGATAAGCGTATCCCCGGTATAGTCAGGGGTTAATGGGAGTCGTCCCCGTCCCCCCAAAATACGCCCAGAACCATGGACCCGGTACTTGTGGTTCGGACTGTCTCAAACCAGCCATAATGTTGTGAGAGTGAAATTATGTCTAAGTCCAGCTTTGGTACATTAGAAGCAACTCTCAAACTTAACCTAAGCGTTTTTCGAAGCTACTTTTTGGCTAACTTCTTATAGGAAGGCCTAGGAGCTCTGAAAATGAACGTGCGCATCTTTCACTCTTCCCAAGGGACTTAGAAGAATTTTGTGATATTTTTTATTAAAATGGTGTATAAGGGTATATATATAAATATATTTTATGCACTGTATATGAGCTGGCGATTTCTAAGTCTGTGGTTCCGAGAGGGGGTAACCAGGCTCACTAATAAAGGTCAAGCCACTTGGCTGCCAGAATGCCCTGCTTCAGCACAGACCAGAAAGGCATTGTGATAAGCGTATCCCCGGTATAGTCAGGGGTTAATGGGAGTCGTCCCCGTCCCCCCAGTATACGCCCAGAACCATGAACCCGGTACTTGTGGTTCGGACTGTCTCCAACCAGCCATAATGTTGTGAGAGGGAAATTATGTCTAAGTCCAGCTTTGGTACATTAGAAGCAACTCTCAAACTTAACCTAAGCGTTTTTCGAAGCTACTTTTTGGCTAACTTCTTATAGGAAGGTCTAGAAGCTCTGAAAATGAACGTGCGCATCTTTCACTCTTCCCGAGGGACTTAGAAGAATTTTGTGATATTTTTTATTAAAATGGTGTATAAGGGTATATATTTAAATATATTTTATGCACTGTATATGAGCTGGCGATTTCTAAGTCTGTGGTTCCGAGAGGGGGTAACCAGGCTCACTAATAAAGGTCAAGCCACTTGGCTGCCAGAATGCCCTGCTTCAGCACAGACCAGAAAGGCATTGTGATAAGCGTATCCCCGGTATAGTCAGGGGTTAATGGGAGTCGTCCCCGTACCCCAGTATACGCCCAGAACCATGAACCCGGTACTTGTGGTTCGGAATGTCTCCAACCAGCCATAATGTTGTGAGAGGGAAATTATGTCTAAGTCCAGCTTTGGTACATTAGAAGCAACTCTCAAACTTAACCTAAGCGTTTTTCGAAGCTACTTTTTGGCTAACTTCTTATAGGAAGGTCTAGGAGCTCTGAAAATGAACGTGCGCATCTTTCCCGAGGGACTTAGAAGAATTTTGTGATATTTTTTATTAAAATGGTGTATAAGGGTATATATATAAATATATTTTATGCACTGTATATGAGCTGGCGATTTCTAAGTCTGTGGTTCCGAGAGAGGGTAACCAGGCTCACTAATAAAGGTCAAGCCACTTGGCTGCCAGAATGCCCTGCTTCAGCACAGACCAGAAAGGCATTGTGATAAGCGTATCCCCGGTATAGTCAGGGGTTAATGGGAGTCGTCCCCGTCCCCCCAAAATACGCCCAGAACCATGGACCCGGTACTTGTGGTTCGGACTGTCTCAAACCAGCCATAATGTTGTGAGAGTGAAATTATGTCTAAGTCCAGCTTTGGTACATTAGAAGCAACTCTCAAACTTAACCTAAGCGTTTTTCGAAGCTACTTTTTGGCTAACTTCTTATAGGAAGGTCTAGGAGCTCTGAAAATGAACGTGCGCATCTTTAACTCTTCCCGAGGGACTTAGAAGAATTTTGTGATATTTTTTATTAAAATGGTGTATAAGGGTATATATATACATATATTTTATGCACTGTATATGAGCTGGCGATTTCTAAGTCTGTGGTTCCGAGAGAGGGTAACCAGGCTCACTAATAAAGGTCAAGCCACTTGGCTGCCAGAATGCCCTGCTTCAGCACAGACCAGAAAGGCATTGTGATAAGCGTATCCCCGGTATAGTCAGGTGTTAATGGGAGTCGTCCCCGTCCCCCCAGTATACGCCCAGAACCATGGACCCGGTACTTGTGGTTCGGACTGTCTCAAACCAGCCATAATGTTGTGAGAGTGAAATTATGTCTAAGTCCAGCTTTGGTACATTAGAAGCAACTCTCAAACTTAACCTAAGCGTTTTTCGAAGCTACTTTTTGGCTAACTTCTTATAGGAAGGCCTAGGAGCTCTGAAAATGAACGTGCACATCTTTCACTCTTCCCGAGGGACTTAGAAGAATTTTGTGATATTTTTTATTAAAATGGTGTATAAGGGTATATATTTAAATATATTTTATGCACTGTATATGAGCTGGCGATTTCTAAGTCTGTGGTTCCGAGAGGGGGTAACCAGACTCACTAATAAAGGTCCAGCCACTTGGCTGCCAGAATGCCCTGCTTCAGCACAGACCAGAAAGGCATTGTGATAAGCGTATCCCCGGTATAGTCAGGGGTTAATGGGAGTCGTCCCCGTCCCCCCAAAATACGCCCAGAACCATGGACCCGGTACTTGTGGTTCGGCATGTCTCCAACCAGCCATAATGTTGTGAGAGTGAAATTATGTCTAAGTCCAGCTTTGGTACATTAGAAGCAACTCTCAAACTTAACCTAAGCGTTTTTCGAAGCTACTTTTTGGCTAACTTCTTATAGGAAGGCCTAGGAGCTCTGAAAATGAACGTGCACATCTTTCACTCTTCTCGAGGGACTTAGAAGAATTTTGTGATATTTTTTATTAAAATGGTGTATAAGGGTATATATTTAAATATATTTTATGCACTGTATATGAGCTGGCGATTTCTAAGTCTGTGGTTCCGAGAGGGGGTAACCAGACTCACTAATAAAGGTCCAGCCACTTGGCTGCCAGAATGCCCTGCTTCAGCACAGACCAGAAAGGCATTGTGATAAGCGTATCCCCGGTATAGTCAGGGGTTAATGGGAGTCGTCCCCGTCCCCCCAGTATACGCCCAGAACCATGAACCCGGTACTTGTGGTTCGGACTGTCTCCAACCAGCCATAATGTTGTGAGAGTGAAATTATGTCCAAATCCAGCTTTGTTACATTAGAAGCAACTCTCAAACTTAACCTAAGCGTTTTTCGAAGCTACTTTATGGCTAACTTCTTATAGGAAGGTCTAGGACCTCTGAAAATGAAAGTGCGCATCTTTCACTCTTCCCAAGGGACTTAGAAGAATTTTGTGATATTTTTTATTAAAATGGTGTATAAGGGTATATATATAAATATATTTTATGCACTGTATATGAGCTGGCGATTTCTAAGTCTGTGGTTCCGAGAGGGGGTAACCAGGCTCACTAATAAAGGTCAAGCCACTTGGCTGCCAGAATGCCCTGCTTCAGCACAGACCAGAAAGGCATTGTGATAAGCGTATCCCCGGTATAGTCAGGGGTTAATGGGAGTCGTCCCCGTCCCCCCAGAATACGCCCAGAACCATGGACCCGGTACTTGTGGTTCGGACTGTCTCCAACCAGCCATAATGTTGTGAGAGTGAAATTATGTCCAAGTCCAGCTTTGGTACATTAGAAGCAACTCTGAAACTTAACCTAAGCGTTTTTCGAAGCAACTTTTTGGCTAACTTCTTATAGGAAGGTCTAGGAGCTCTGAAAATGAACGTGCGCGTCTTTCACTCTTCCCGAGGGACTTAGAAGAATTTTGTGATATTTTTTTATTAAAATGGTGTATAAGGGTATATATTTAAATATATTTAATGCACTGTATATGAGCTGGCGATTTCTAAGTCTGTGGTTCCGAGAGAGGGTAACCAGGCTCACTAATAAAGGTCAAGCCACTTGGCTGCCAGAATGCCCTGCTTCAGCACAGACCAGAAAGGCATTGTGATAAGCGTATCCCCGGTATAGTCAGGGGTTAATGGGAGTCGTCCCCGTCCCCCCAAAATACGCCCAGAACCATGGACCCGGTACTTGTGGTTCGGACTGTCTCCAACCAGCCATAATGTTGTGAGAGTGAAATTATGTCTAAGTCCAGCTTTGGTACATTAGAAGCAACTCTCAAACTTAACCTAAGCGTTTTTCGAAGCTACTTTTTGGCTAACTTCTTATAGGAAGGCCTAGGAGCTCTGAAAATGAACGTTCACATCTTTCACTCTTCCCGAGGGACTTAGAAGAATTTTGTGATATTTTTTATTAAAATGGTGTATAAGGGTATATATTTAAATATATTTTATGCACTGTATATGAGCTGGCGATTTCTAAGTCTGTGGTTCCGAGAGGGGGTAACCAGACTCACTAATAAAGGTCCAGCCACTTGGCTGCCAGAATGCCCTGCTTCAGCACAGACCAGAAAGGCATTGTGATAAGCGTATCCCCGGTATAGTCAGGGGTTAATGGGAGTCGTCCCCGTCCCCCCAGTATACGCCCAGAACCATGAACCCGGTACTTGTGGTTCGGACTGTCTCCAACCAGCCATTATGTTGTGAGAGTGAAATTATGTCTAAGTCCAGCTTTGGTACATTAGAAGCAACTCTCAAACTTAACCTAAGCGTTTTTCGAAGCTACTTTATGGCTAACTTCTTATAGGAAGGTCTAGGACCTCTGAAAATGAACGTGCGCATCTTTCACTCTTCCCAAGGGATTTAGAAGAATTTTGTGATATTTTTTATTAAAATGGTGTATAAGGGTATATATATAAATATATTTTATGCACTGTATATGAGCTGGCGATTTCTAAGTTTGTGGTTCCGAGAGGGGGTAACCAGGCTCACTAATAAAGGTCAAGCCACTTGGCTGCCAGAATGCCCTGCTTCAGCACAGACCAGAAAGGCATTGTGATAAGCGTATCCCCGGTATAGTCAAGGGTTAATGGGAGTCGTCCCCGTCCCCCCAGAATACGCCCAGAACCATGGACCCGGTACTTGTGGTTCGGACTGTCTCCAACCAGCCATAATGTTGTGAGAGTGAAATTATGTCCAAGTCCAGCTTTGGTACATTAGAAGCAACTCTGAAACTTAACCTAAGCGTTTTTCGAAGCAACTTTTTGGCTAACTTCTTATAGGAAGGTCTAGGAGGTCTGAAAATGAACGTGCGCGTCTTTCACTCTTCCCGAGGGACTTAGAAGAATTTTGTGATATTTTTTTATTAAAATGGTGTATAAGGGTATATATTTAAATATATTTAATGCACTGTATATGAGCTGGCGATTTCTAAGTCTGTGGTTCCGAGAGAGGGTAACCAGGCTCACTAATAAAGGTCAAGCCACTTGGCTGCCAGAATGCCCTGCTTCAGCACAGACCAGAAAGGCATTGTGATAAGCGTATCCCCGGTATAGTCAGGGGTTAATGGGAGTCGTCCCCGTCCCCCCAAAATACGCCCAGAACCATGGACCCGGTACTTGTGGTTCGGACTGTCTCCAACCAGCCATAATGTTGTGAGAGTGAAATTATGTCTAAGTCCAGCTTTGGTACATTAGAAGCAACTCTCAAACTTAACCTAAGCGTTTTTCGAAGCTACTTTTTGGCTAACTTCTTATAGGAAGGCCTAGGAGCTCTGAAAAAGAACGTGCACATCTTTCACTCTTCCCGAGGGACTTAGAAGAATTTTGTGATATTTTTTATTAAAATGGTGTATAAGGGTATATATTTAAATATATTTTATGCACTGTATATGAGCTGGCGATTTCTAAGTCTGTGGTTCCGAGAGGGGGTAACCAGGCTCACTAATAAAGGTCCAGCCACTTGGCTGCCAGAATGCCCTGCTTCAGCACAGACCAGAAAGGCATTGTGATAAGCGTATCCCCGGTATAGTCAGGGGTTAATGGGAGTCGTTCCCGTCCCCCCAGTATACGCCCAGAACCATGGACCCGGTACTTGTGGTTCGGACTGTCTCCAACCAGCCATAATGTTGTGAGAGTGAAATTATGTCTAAGTCCAGCTTTGGTACATTAGAAGTACTCTCAAACTTAACCTAAGCGTTTTTCGAAGCTACTTTTTGGCTAACTTCTTATAGGAAGGTCTAGGAGCTCTGAAAATGAACGTGCGCATCTTTCACTCTTCCCGAGGGACTTAGAAGAATTTTGTGATATTTTTTATTAAAATGGTGTATAAGGGTATATATTTAAATATATTTTATGCACTGTATATGAGCTGGCGATTTCTAATTCTGTGGTTCCGAGAGGGGGTAACCAGGCTCACTAATAAAGGTCCAGCCACTTGGCTGCCAGAATGCCCTGCTTCAGCACAGACCAGAAAGGCATTGTGATAAGCGTATCCCCGGTATAGTCAGGGGTTAATGGGAGTCGTCCCCGTCCCCCCAGAATACGCCCAGAACCATGGACCCGGTACTTGTGGTTCGGACTGTCTCCAACCAGCCATAATGTTGTGAGAGTGAAATTATGTCTAAGTCCAGCTTTGGTACATTAGAAGCAACTCTCAAACTTAACCTAAGCGTTTTTCGAAGCTACTTTTTGGCTAACTTCTTATAGAAAGGTCTAGAAGCTCTGAAAATGAACGTGCGCATCTTTCACTCTTCCGGAGGGACTTAGAAGAATTTTGTGATATTTTTTATTAAAATGGTGTATAAGGGTATATATATAAATATATTTTATGCACTGTATATGAGCTGGCGATTTCTAAGTCTGTGGTTCCGAGAGAGGGTAACCAGGCTCACTAATAAAGGTCAAGCCACTTGGCTGCCAGAATGCCCTGCTTCAGCACAGACCAGAAAGGCATTGTGATAAGCGTATCCCCGGTATAGTCAGGGGTTAATGGGAGTCGTCCCCGTCCCCCCAAAATACGCCCAGAACCATGGACCCGGTACTTGTGGTTCGGACTGTCTCCAACCAGCCATAATGTTGTGAGAGTGAAATTATGTCCAAGTCCAGCTTTGGTACATTAGAAGCAACTCTGAAACTTAACCTAAGCGTTTTTCGAAGCAACTTTTTGGCTAACTTCTTATAGGAAGGTCTAGGAGCTCTGAAAATGAACGTGCGCGTCTTTCACTCTTCCCGAGGGACTTAGAAGAATTTTGTGATATTTTTTTATTAAAATGGTGTATAAGGGTATATATTTAAATATATTTAATGCACTGTATATGAGCTGGCGATTTCTAAGTCTGTGGTTCCGAGAGAGGGTAACCAGGCTCACTAATAAAGGTCAAGCCACTTGGCTGCCAGAATGCCCTGCTTCAGCACAGACCAGAAAGGCATTGTGATAAGCGTATCCCCGGTATAGTCAGGGGTTAATGGGAGTCGTCCCCGTCCCCCCAAAATACGCCCAGAACCATGGACCCGGTACTTGTGGTTCGGACTGTCTCCAACCAGCCATAATGTTGTGAGAGTGAAATTATGTCTAAGTCCAGCTTTGGTACATTAGAAGCAACTCTCAAACTTAACCTAAGCGTTTTTCGAAGCTACTTTTTGGCTAACTTCTTATAGGAAGGCCTAGGAGCTCTGAAAATGAACGTTCACATCTTTCACTCTTCCCGAGGGACTTAGAAGAATTTTGTGATATTTTTTATTAAAATGGTGTATAAGGGTATATATTTAAATATATTTTATGCACTGTATATGAGCTGGCGATTTCTAAGTCTGTGGTTCCGAGAGGGGGTAACCAGACTCACTAATAAAGGTCCAGCCACTTGGCTGCCAGAATGCCCTGCTTCAGCACAGACCAGAAAGGCATTGTGATAAGCGTATCCCCGGTATAGTCAGGGGTTAATGGGAGTCGTCCCCGTCCCCCCAGTATACGCCCAGAACCATGAACCCGGTACTTGTGGTTCGGACTGTCTCCAACCAGCCATTATGTTGTGAGAGTGAAATTATGTCTAAGTCCAGCTTTGGTACATTAGAAGCAACTCTCAAACTTAACCTAAGCGTTTTTCGAAGCTACTTTATGGCTAACTTCTTATAGGAAGGTCTAGGACCTCTGAAAATGAACGTGCGCATCTTTCACTCTTCCCAAGGGATTTAGAAGAATTTTGTGATATTTTTTATTAAAATGGTGTATAAGGGTATATATATAAATATATTTTATGCACTGTATATGAGCTGGCGATTTCTAAGTTTGTGGTTCCGAGAGGGGGTAACCAGGCTCACTAATAAAGGTCAAGCCACTTGGCTGCCAGAATGCCCTGCTTCAGCACAGACCAGAAAGGCATTGTGATAAGCGTATCCCCGGTATAGTCAAGGGTTAATGGGAGTCGTCCCCGTCCCCCCAGAATACGCCCAGAACCATGGACCCGGTACTTGTGGTTCGGACTGTCTCCAACCAGCCATAATGTTGTGAGAGTGAAATTATGTCCAAGTCCAGCTTTGGTACATTAGAAGCAACTCTGAAACTTAACCTAAGCGTTTTTCGAAGCAACTTTTTGGCTAACTTCTTATAGGAAGGTCTAGGAGGTCTGAAAATGAACGTGCGCGTCTTTCACTCTTCCCGAGGGACTTAGAAGAATTTTGTGATATTTTTTTATTAAAATGGTGTATAAGGGTATATATTTAAATATATTTAATGCACTGTATATGAGCTGGCGATTTCTAAGTCTGTGGTTCCGAGAGATGGTAACCAGGCTCACTAATAAAGGTCAAGCCACTTGGCTGCCAGAATGCCCTGCTTCAGCACAGACCAGAAAGGCATTGTGATAAGCGTATCCCCGGTATAGTCAGGGGTTAATGGGAGTCGTCCCCGTCCCCCCAAAATACGCCCAGAACCATGGACCCGGTACTTGTGGTTCGGACTGTCTCCAACCAGCCATAATGTTGTGAGAGTGAAATTATGTCTAAGTCCAGCTTTGGTACATTAGAAGCAACTCTCAAACTTAACCTAAGCGTTTTTCGAAGCTACTTTTTGGCTAACTTCTTATAGGAAGGCCTAGGAGCTCTGAAAAAGAACGTGCACATCTTTCACTCTTCCCGAGGGACTTAGAAGAATTTTGTGATATTTTTTATTAAAATGGTGTATAAGGGTATATATTTAAATATATTTTATGCACTGTATATGAGCTGGCGATTTCTAAGTCTGTGGTTCCGAGAGGGGGTAACCAGGCTCACTAATAAAGGTCCAGCCACTTGGCTGCCAGAATGCCCTGCTTCAGCACAGACCAGAAAGGCATTGTGATAAGCGTATCCCCGGTATAGTCAGGGGTTAATGGGAGTCGTTCCCGTCCCCCCAGTATACGCCCAGAACCATGGACCCGGTACTTGTGGTTCGGACTGTCTCCAACCAGCCATAATGTTGTGAGAGTGAAATTATGTCTAAGTCCAGCTTTGGTACATTAGAAGTACTCTCAAACTTAACCTAAGCGTTTTTCGAAGCTACTTTTTGGCTAACTTCTTATAGGAAGGTCTAGGAGCTCTGAAAATGAACGTGCGCATCTTTCACTCTTCCCGAGGGACTTAGAAGAATTTTGTGATATTTTTTATTAAAATGGTGTATAAGGGTATATATTTAAATATATTTTATGCACTGTATATGAGCTGGCGATTTCTAATTCTGTGGTTCCGAGAGGGGGTAACCAGGCTCACTAATAAAGGTCCAGCCACTTGGCTGCCAGAATGCCCTGCTTCAGCACAGACCAGAAAGGCATTGTGATAAGCGTATCCCCGGTATAGTCAGGGGTTAATGGGAGTCGTCCCCGTCCCCCCAGAATACGCCCAGAACCATGGACCCGGTACTTGTGGTTCGGACTGTCTCCAACCAGCCATAATGTTGTGAGAGTGAAATTATGTCTAAGTCCAGCTTTGGTACATTAGAAGCAACTCTCAAACTTAACCTAAGCGTTTTTCGAAGCTACTTTTTGGCTAACTTCTTATAGAAAGGTCTAGAAGCTCTGAAAATGAACGTGCGCATCTTTCACTCTTCCGGAGGGACTTAGAAGAATTTTGTGATATTTTTTATTAAAATGGTGTATAAGGGTATATATATAAATATATTTTATGCACTGTATATGAGCTGGCGATTTCTAAGTCTGTGGTTCCGAGAGAGGGTAACCAGGCTCACTAATAAAGGTCAAGCCACTTGGCTGCCAGAATGCCCTGCTTCAGCACAGACCAGAAAGGCATTGTGATAAGCGTGTCCCCGGTATAGTCAGGGGTTAATGGGAGTCGTCCCCGTCCCCCCAAAATACGCCCAGAACCATGGACCCGGTACTTGTGGTTCGGACTGTCTCCAACCAGCCATAATCTTGTGAGAGTGAAATTATGTCTAAGTCCAGCTTTGGTACATTAGAAGCAACTCTCAAACTTAACCTAAGCGTTTTTCGAAGCTACTTTTTGGCTAACTTCTTATAGGAAGGCCTAGGAGCTCTGAAAATGAATGTGCACATCTTTCACTCTTCCCGAGGGACTTAGAAGAATTTTGTGATATTTTTTATTAAAATGGTGTATAAGGGTATATATTTAAATATATTTTATGCACTGTATATGAGCTGGCGATTTCTAAGTCTGTGGTTCCGAGAGGGGGTAACCAGGCTCACTAATAAAGGTCCAGCCACTTGGCTGCCAGAATGCCCTGCTTCAGCACAGACCAGAAAGGCATTGTGATAAGCGTATCCCCGGTATAGTCAGGGGTTAATGGGAGTCGTCCCCGTCCCCCCAAAATACGCCCAGAACCATGGACCCGGTACTTGTGGTTCGGACTGTCTCCAACCAGCCATAATGTTGTGAGAGTGAAATTATGTCTAAGTCCAGCTTTGGTACATTAGAAGCAACTCTCAAACTTAACCTAAGCGTTTTTCGAAGCTACTTTTTGGCTAACTTCTTATAGGAAGGTCCAGGAGCTCTGAAAATGAACGTGCGCCTCTTTCACTCTTCCCAAGGGACTTAGAAGAATTTTGTGATATTTTTTATTAAAATGGTGTATAAGGGTATATATTTAAATATATTTTATGCACTGTATATGAGCTGGCGATTTCTAAGTCTGTGGTTCCGAGAGGGGGTAACCAGGCTCACTAATAAAGGTCCAGCCACTTGGCTGCCAGAATGCCCTGCTTCAGCACAGACCAGAAAGGCATTGTGATAAGCGTATCCCCGGTATAGTCAGGGGTTAATGGGAGTCGTTCCCGTCCCCCCAGTATACGCCCAGAACCATGGACCCGGTACTTGTGGTTCGGACTGTTTCCAACCAGCCATAATGTTGTGAGAGTGAAATTATGTCCAAATCCAGCTTTGGTACATTAGAAGCAACTCTCAAACTTAACCTAAGCGTTTTTCGAAGCTACTTTTTGGCTAACTTCTTATAGGAAGGTCTAGGAGCTCTGAAAATGAACGTGCGCATCTTTCACTCTTCCCTAGGGACTTAGAAGAATTTTGTGATATTTTTTATTAAAATGGTGTATAAGGGTATATATTTAAATATATTTAATGCACTGTATATGAGCTGGCGATTTCTAAGTCTGTGGTTCCGAGAGAGGGTAACCAGGCTCACTAATAAAGGTCAAGCTCCTTGGCTGCCAGAATGCCCTGCTTCAGCACAGACCAGAAAGGCATTGTGATAAGCGTATCCCCGGTATAGTCAGGGGTTAATGGGAGTCGTCCCCGTCCCCCCAAAATACGCCCAGAACCATGGACCCGGTACTTGTGGTTCGGACTGTCTCCAACCAGCCATAATGTTGTGAGAGTGAAATTATGTCTAAGTCCAGCTTTGGTACATTAGAAGCAACTCTCAAACTTAACCTAAGCGTTTTTCGAAGCTACTTTTTGGCTAACTTCTTATAGGAAGGCCTAGGAGCTCTGAAAATGAACGTTCACATCTTTCACTCTTCCCGAGGGACTTAGAAGAATTTTGTGATATTTTTTATTAAAATGGTGTATAAGGGTATATATTTAAATATATTTTATGCACTGTATATGAGCTGGCGATTTCTAAGTCTGTGGTTCCGAGAGGGGGTAACCAGACTCACTAATAAAGGTCCAGCCACTTGGCTGCCAGAATGCCCTGCTTCAGCACAGACCAGAAAGGCATTGTGATAAGCGTATCCCCGGTATAGTCAGGGGTTAATGGGAGTCGTCCCCGTCCCCCCAGTATACGCCCAGAACCATGAACCCGGTACTTGTGGTTCGGACTGTCTCCAACCAGCCATTATGTTGTGAGAGTGAAATTATGTCTAAGTCCAGCTTTGGTACATTAGAAGTACTCTCAAACTTAACCTAAGCGTTTTTCGAAGCTACTTTTTGGCTAACTTCTTATACGAAGGTCTAGGAGCTCTGAAAATGAACGTACGCGTCTTTCACTCTTCCCGAGGGACTTAGAAGAATTTTGTGATATTTTTTATTAAAATGGTGTATAAGGGTATATATATAAATATATTTTATGCACTGTATATGAGCTGGCGATTTCTAAGTCTGTGGTTCCGAGAGGAGGTAACCAGGCTCACTAATAAAGGTCAAGCCACTTGGCTGCCAGAATGCCCTGCTTCAGCACAGACCAGAAAGGCATTGTGATAAGCGTATCCCCGATATAGTCAGGGGTTAATGGGAGTCGTCCCCGTCCCCCCAAAACACGGCCAGAACCATGGACCCGGTACTTGTGGTTCGGACTGTCTCCAACCAGCCATAATGTTGTGAGAGTGAAATTATGTCTAAGTCCAGCTTTGGTACATTAGAAGCAACTCTCAAACTTAACCTAAGCGTTTTTCGAAGCAACTTTTTGGCTAACTTCTTATAGGAAGGTCTAGGAGTTCTGAAAATGAACGTGCGCGTCTTTCACTCTTCCCGAGGGACTTAGAAGAATTTTGTGATATTTTTTATTAAAATGGTGTATAAGGGTATATATTTAAATATATTTAATGCACTGTATATGAGCTGGCGATTTCTAAGTCTGTGGTTCCGAGAGAGGGTAACCAGGCTCACTAATAAAGGTCAAGCTCCTTGGCTGCCAGAATGCCCTGCTTCAGCACAGACCAGAAAGGCATTGTGATAAGCGTATCCCCGGTATAGTCAGGGGTTAATGGGAGTCGTCCCCGTCCCCCCAAAATACGCCCAGAACCATGGACCCGGTACTTGTGGTTCGGACTGTCTCCAACCAGCCATAATGTTGTGAGAGTGAAATTATGTCTAAGTCCAGCTTTGGTACATTAGAAGCAACTCTCAAACTTAACCTAAGCGTTTTTCGAAGCTACTTTTTGGCTAACCTCTTATAGGAAGGTCCAGGAGCTCTGAAAATGAACGTGCGCCTCTTTCACTCTTCCCAAGGGACTTAGAAGAATTTTGTGATATTTTTTATTAAAATGGTGTATAAGGGTATATATTTAAATATATTTTATGCACTGTATATGAGCTGGCGATTTCTAAGTCTGTGGTTCCGAGAGGGGGTAACCAGGCTCACTAATAAAGGTCCAGCCACTTGGCTGCCAGAATGCCCTGCTTCAGCACAGACCAGAAAGGCATTGTGATAAGCATATCCCCGGTATAGTCAGAGGTTAATGGGAGTCGTTCCCGTCCCCCCAGTATACGCCCACAACCATGGACCCGGTACTTGTGGTTCGGACTGTCTCCAACCAGCCATAATGTTGTGAGAGTGAAATTATGTCCAAATCCAGCTTTGGTACATTAGAAGCAACTCTCAAACTTAACCTAAGCGTTTTTCGAAGCTACTTTTTGGCTAACTTCTTATAGGAAGGTCTAGGAGCTCTGAAAATGAACGTGCGCATCTTTCTCTCTTCCCGAGGGACTTAGAAGAATTTTGTGATATTTTTTATTAAAATGGTGTATAAGGGTATATATTTAAATATATTTTATGCACTGTATATGAGCTGGCGATTTCTAAGTCTGTGGTTCCGAGAGGGGGTAACCAGGCTCACTAATAAAGGTCCAGCCACTTGGCTGCCAGAATGCCCTGCTTCAGCACAGACCAGAAAGTCATTGTGATAAGCGTATCCCCGGTATAGTCAGGGGTTAATGGGAGTCGTTCCCGTCCCCCCAGTATACGCCCAGAACCATGGACCCGGTACTTGTGGTTCGGACTGTCTCCAACCAGCCATAATGTTGTGAGAGTGAAATTATGTCTAAGTCCAGCTTTGGTACATTAGAAGCAACTCTGAAACTTAACCTAAGCGTTTTTCGAAGCTACTTTTTGGCTAACTTCTTATAGGAAGGTCTAGGAGCTCTGAAAATGAACGTACGCGTCTTTCACTCTTCCCGAGGGACTTAGAAGAATTTTGTGATATTTTTTATTAAAATGGTGTATAAGGGTATATATATAAATATATTTTATGCACTGTATATGAGCTGGCGATTTCTAAGTCTGTGGTTCCGAGAGAGGGTAACCAGGCTCACTAATAAAGGTCAAGCCACTTGGCTGCCAGAATGCCCTGCTTCAGCACAGACCAGAAAGGCATTGGGATAAGCGTATCCCCGGTATAGTCTGGGGTTAATGGGAGTCGTCCCCGTCCCCCCAAAATACGCCCAGAACCATGGACCCGGTACTTGTGGTTCGGACTGTCTCCAACCAGCCATAATGTTGTGAGAGTGAAATTATGTCTAAGTCCAGCTTTGGTACATTAGAAGCAACTCTCAAACTTAACCTAAGCGTTTTTCGAAGCTACTTTTTGGCTAACTTCTTATAGGAAGGTCCAGGAGCTCTGAAAATGAACGTGCGCCTCTTTCACTCTTCCCAAGGGACTTAGAAGAATTTTGTGATATTTTTTATTAAAATGGTGTATAAGGGTATATATTTAAATATATTTTATGCACTGTATATGAGCTGGCGATTTCTAAGTCTGTGGTTCCGAGAGGGGGTAACCAGGCTCACTAATAAAGGTCCAGCCACTTGGCTGCCAGAATGCCCTGCTTCAGCACAGACCAGAAAGGCATTGTGATAAGCATATCCCCGGTATAGTCAGGGGTTAATGGGAGTCGTTCCCGTCCCCCCAGTATACGCCCAGAACCATGGACCCGGTACTTGTGGTTCGGACTGTCTCCAACCAGCCATAATGTTGTGAGAGTGAAATTATGTCCAAATCCAGCTTTGGTACAATAGAAGCAACTCTCAAACTTAACCTAAGCGTTTTTCGAAGCAACTTTTTGGCTAACTTCTTATAGGAAGGTCTAGGAGTTCTGAAAATGAACGTGCGCGTCTTTCACTCTTCCCGAGGGACTTAGAAGAATTTTGTGATATTTTTTATTAAAATGGTGTATAAGGGTATATATTTAAATATATTTAATGCACTGTATATGAGCTGGCGATTTCTAAGTCTGTGGTTCCGAGAGAGGGTAACCAGGCTCACTAATAAAGGTCAAGCTCCTTGGCTGCCAGAATGCCCTGCTTCAGCACAGACCAGAAAGGCATTGTGATAAGCGTATCCCCGGTATAGTCAGGGGTTAATGGGAGTCGTCCCCGTCCCCCCAAAATACGCCCAGAACCATGGACCCGGTACTTGTGGTTCGGACTGTCTCCAACCAGCCATAATGTTGTGAGAGTGAAATTATGTCTAAGTCCAGCTTTGGTACATTAGAAGCAACTCTCAAACTTAACCTAAGCGTTTTTCGAAGCTACTTTTTGGCTAACTTCTTATAGGAAGGTCCAGGAGCTCTGAAAATGAACGTGCGCCTCTTTCACTCTTCCCAAGGGACTTAGAAGAATTTTGTGATATTTTTTATTAAAATGGTGTATAAGGGTATATATTTAAATATATTTTATGCACTGTATATGAGCTGGCGATTTCTAAGTCTGTGGTTCCGAGAGGGGGTAACCAGGCTCACTAATAAAGGTCCAGCCACTTGGCTGCCAGAATGCCCTGCTTCAGCACAGACCAGAAAGTCATTGTGATAAGCGTATCCCCGGTATAGTCAGGGGTTAATGGGAGTCGTTCCCGTCCCCCCAGTATACGCCCAGAACCATGGACCCGGTACTTGTGGTTCGGACTGTCTCTAACCAGCCATAATGTTGTGAGAGTGAAATTATGTCTAAGTCCAGCTTTGGTACATTAGAAGTACTCTCAAACTTAACCTAAGCGTTTTTCGAAGCTACTTTTTGTCTAACTTCTTATACGAAGGTCTAGGAGCTCTGAAAATGAACGTACGCGTCTTTCACTCTTCCCGAGGGACTTAGAAGAATTTTGTGATATTTTTTATTAAAATGGTGTATAAGGGTATATATATAAATATATTTTATGCACTGTATATGAGCTGGCGATTTCTAAGTCTGTGGTTCCGAGAGGGGGTAACCAGGCTCACTAATAAAGGTCAAGCCACTTGGCTGCCAGAATGCCCTGCTTCAGCACAGACCAGAAAGGCATTGTGATAAGCGTATCCCCGGTATAGTCAGGGGTTAATGGGAGTCGTCCCCGTCCCCCCAGAATACGGCCAGAACCATGGACCCGGTACTTGTGGTTCGGACTGTCTCCAACCAGCCATAATGTTGTGAGAGTGAAATTATGTCTAAGTCCAGCTTTGGTACATTAGAAGCAACTCTGAAACTTAACCTAAGCGTTTTTCGAAGCTACTTTTTGGCTAGCTTCTTATAGGAAGGTCTAGGAGCTCTGAAAATGAACGTACGCGTCTTTCACTCTTCCCGAGGGACTTAGAAGAATTTTGTGATATTTTTTATTAAAATGGTGTATAAGGGTATATATATAAATATATTTTATGCACTGTATATGAGCTGGCGATTTCTAAGTCTGTGGTTCCGAGAGAGGGTAACCAGGCTCACTAATAAAGGTCAAGCCACTTGGCTGCCAGAATGCCTTGCTTCAGCACAGACCAGAAAGGCATTGGGATAAGCGTATCCCCGGTATAGTCTGGGGTTAATGGGAGTCGTCCCCGTCCCCCCAAAATACGCCCAGAACCATGGACCCGGTACTTGTGGTTCGGACTGTCTCCAACCAGCCATAATGTTGTGAGAGTGAAATTATGTCTAAGTCCAGCTTTGGTACATTAGAAGCAACTCTCAAACTTAACCTAAGCGTTTTTCGAAGCTACTTTTTGGCTAACTTCTTATAGGAAGGTCCAGGAGCTCTGAAAATGAACGTGCGCCTCTTTCACTCTTCCCAAGGGACTTAGAAGAATTTTGTGATATTTTTTATTAAAATGGTGTATAAGGGTATATATTTAAATATATTTTATGCACTGTATATGAGCTGGCGATTTCTAAGTCTGTGGTTCCGAGAGGGGGTAACCAGGCTCACTAATAAAGGTCCAGCCACTTGGCTGCCAGAATGCCCTGCTTCAGCACAGACCAGAAAGGCATTGTGATAAGCATATCCCCGGTATAGTCAGGGGTTAATGGGAGTCGTTCCCGTCCCCCCAGTATACGCCCAGAACCATGGACCTGGTACTTGTGGTTCGGACTGTCTCCAACCAGCCATAATGTTGTGAGAGTGAAATTATGTCCAAATCCAGCTTTGGTACAATAGAAGCAACTCTCAAACTTAACCTAAGCGTTTTTCGAAGCAACTTTTTGGCTAACTTCTTATAGGAAGGTCTAGGAGTCCTGAAAATGAACGTGCGCGTCTTTCACTCTTCCCGAGGGACTTAGAAGAATTTTGTGATATTTTTTATTAAAATGGTGTTTAAGGGTATATATTTAAATATATTTTATGCACTGTATATGAGCTGGCGATTTCTAAGTCTGTGGTTCCGAGAGGGGGTAACCAGGCTCACTAATAAAGGTCCAGCCACTTGGCTGCCAGAATGCCCTGCTTCAGCACAGACCAGAAAGGCATTGTGATAAGCGTATCCCCGGTATAGTCAGGGGTTAATGGGAGTCGTTCCCGTCCCCCCAGTATACGCCCAGAACCATGGACCCGGTACTTGTGATTCGGACTGTCTCCAACCAGCCATAATGTTGTGAGAGTGAAATTATGTCCAAATCCAGCTTTGGTACATTAGAAGCAACTCTCAAACTTAACCTAAGCGTTTTTCGAAGCTACTTTTTGGCTAACTTCTTATAGGAAGGTCTAGGAGCTCTGAAAACGAACGTGCGCATCTTTCACTCTTCCCTAGGGACTTAGAAGAATTTTGTGATATTTTTTATTAAAATGGTGTATAAGGGTATATATTTAAATATATTTTATGCACTGTATATGAGCTGGCGATTTCTAAGTCTGTGGTTCCGAGAGGGGGTAACCAGGCTCACTAATAAAGGTCCAGCCACTTGGCTGCCAGAATGCCCTGCTTCAGCACAGACCAGAAAGGCATTGTGATAAGCGTATCCCCGGTATAGTCTGGGGTTAATGGGAGTCGTCCCCGTCCCCCCAAAATACGCCCAGAACCATGGACCCGGTACTTGTGGTTCGGACTGTCTCCAACCAGCCATAATGTTGTGAGAGTGAAATTATGTCTAAGTCCAGCTTTGGTACATTAGAAGCAACTCTCAAACTTAACCTAAGCGTTTTTCGAAGCAACTTTTTGGCTAACTTCTTATAGGAAGGTCTAGGAGTTCTGAAAATGAACGTGCGCGTCTTTCACTCTTCCCGAGGGACTTAGAAGAATTTTGTGATATTTTTTATTAAAATGGTGTATAAGGGTATATATTTAAATATATTTAATGCACTGTATATGAGCTGGCGATTTCTAAGTCTGTGGTTCCGAGAGAGGGTAACCAGGCTCACTAATAAAGGTCAAGCTCCTTGGCTGCCAGAATGCCCTGCTTCAGCACAGACCAGAAAGGCATTGTGATAAGCGTATCCCCGGTATAGTCAGGGGTTAATGGGAGTCGTCCCCGTCCCCCCAAAATACGCCCAGAACCATGGACCCGGTACTTGTGGTTCGGACTGTCTCCAACCAGCCATAATGTTGTGAGAGTGAAATTATGTCTAAGTCCAGCTTTGGTACATTAGAAGCAACTCTCAAACTTAACCTAAGCGTTTTTCGAAGCTACTTTTTGGCTAACTTCTTATAGGAAGGTCCAGGAGCTCTGAAAATGAACGTGCGCCTCTTTCACTCTTCCCAAGGGACTTAGAAGAATTTTGTGATATTTTTTATTAAAATTGTGTATAAGGGTATATATTTAAATATATTTTATGCACTGTATATGAGCTGGCGATTTCTAAGTCTGTGGTTCCGAGAGGGGGTAACCAGGCTCACTAATAAAGGTCCAGCCACTTGGCTGCCAGAATGCCCTGCTTCAGCACAGACCAGAAAGGCATTGTGATAAGCGTATCCCCGGTATAGTCAGGGGTTAATGGGAGTCGTTCCCGTCCCCCCGGTATACGCCCACAACCATGGACCCGTTACTTGTGGTTCGGACTGTCTCCAACCAGCCATAATGTTGTGAGAGTGAAATTATGTCCAAATCCAGCTTTGGTACATTAGAAGCAACTCTCAAACTTAACCTAAGCGTTTTTCGAAGCTACTTGTTGGCTAACTTCTTATAGGAAGGTCTAGGAGCTCTGAAAATGAACGTGCGCATCTTTCACTCTTCCCGAGGGACTTAGAAGAATTTTGTGATATTTTTTATTAAAATGGTGTATAAGGGTATATATTTAAATATATTTTATGCACTGTATATGAGCTGGCGATTTCTAAGTCTGTGGTTCCGAGAGAGGGTAACCAGGCTCACTAATAAAGGTCAAGCCACTTGGCTGCCAGAATGCCCTGCTTCAGCACAGACCAGAAAGGCATTGGGATAAGCGTATCCCCGGTATAGTCAGGGGTTAATGGGAGTCGTCCCCGTCCCCCCAGAATACGGCCAGAACCATGGACCCGGTACTTGTGGTTCGGACTGTCTCCAACCAGCCATAATGTTGTGAGAGTGAAATTATGTCTAAGTCCAGCTTTGGTACATTAGAAGCAACTCTGAAACTTAACCTAAGCGTTTTTCGAAGCTACTTTTTGGCTAGCTTCTTATAGGAAGGTCTAGGAGCTCTGAAAATGAACGTACGCGTCTTTCACTCTTCCCGAGGGACTTAGAAGAATTTTGTGATATTTTTTATTAAAATGGTGTATAAGGGTATATATATAAATATATTTTATGCACTGTATATGAGCTGGCGATTTCTAAGTCTGTGGTTCCGAGAGAGGGTAACCAGGCTCACTAATAAAGGTCAAGCCACTTGGCTGCCAGAATGCCTTGCTTCAGCACAGACCAGAAAGGCATTGGGATAAGCGTATCCCCGGTATAGTCTGGGGTTAATGGGAGTCGTCCCCGTCCCCCCAAAATACGCCCAGAACCATGGACCCGGTACTTGTGGTTCGGACTGTCTCCAACCAGCCATAATGTTGTGAGAGTGAAATTATGTCTAAGTCCAGCTTTGGTACATTAGAAGCAACTCTCAAACTTAACCTAAGCGTTTTTCGAAGCTACTTTTTGGCTAACTTCTTATAGGAAGGTCCAGGAGCTCTGAAAATGAACGTGCGCCTCTTTCACTCTTCCCAAGGGACTTAGAAGAATTTTGTGATATTTTTTATTAAAATGGTGTATAAGGGTATATATTTAAATATATTTTATGCACTGTATATGAGCTGGCGATTTCTAAGTCTGTGGTTCCGAGAGGGGGTAACCAGGCTCACTAATAAAGGTCCAGCCACTTGGCTGCCAGAATGCCCTGCTTCAGCACAGACCAGAAAGGCATTGTGATAAGCATATCCCCGGTATAGTCAGGGGTTAATGGGAGTCGTTCCCATCCCCCCAGTATACGCCCAGAACCATGGACCCGGTACTTGTGGTTCGGACTGTCTCCAACCAGCCATAATGTTGTGAGAGTGAAATTATGTCCAAATCCAGCTTTGGTACAATAGAAGCAACTCTCAAACTTAACCTAAGCGTTTTTCGAAGCAACTTTTTGGCTAACTTCTTATAGGAAGGTCTAGGAGTCCTGAAAATGAACGTGCGCGTCTTTCACTCTTCCCGAGGGACTTAGAAGAATTTTGTGATATTTTTTATTAAAATGGTGTATAAGGGTATATATTTAAATATATTTTATGCACTGTATATGAGCTGGCGATTTCTAAGTCTGTGGTTCCGAGAGGGGGTAACCAGGCTCACTAATAAAGGTCCAGCCACTTGGCTGCCAGAATGCCCTGCTTCAGCACAGACCAGAAAGGCATTGTGATAAGCGTATCCCCGGTATAGTCAGGGGTTAATGGGAGTCGTTCCCGTCCCCCCAGTATACGCCCAGAACCATGGACCCGGTACTTGTGATTCGGACTGTCTCCAACCAGCCATAATGTTGTGAGAGTGAAATTATGTCCAAATCCAGCTTTGGTACATTAGAAGCAACTCTCAAACTTAACCTAAGCGTTTTTCGAAGCTACTTTTTGGCTAACTTCTTATAGGAAGGTCTAGGAGCTCTGAAAACGAACGTGCGCATCTTTCACTCTTCCCTAGGGACTTAGAAGAATTTTGTGATATTTTTTATTAAAATGGTGTATAAGGGTATATATTTAAATATATTTTATGCACTGTATATGAGCTGGCGATTTCTAAGTCTGTGGTTCCGAGAGGGGGTAACCAGGCTCACTAATAAAGGTCCAGCCACTTGGCTGCCAGAATGCCCTGCTTCAGCACAGACCAGAAAGGCATTGTGATAAGCGTATCCCCGGTATAGTCAGGGGTTAATGGGAGTCGTTCCCGTCCCCTAGTATACGCCCAGAACCATGGACCCGGTACTTGTGGTTCGGACTGTCTCTAACCAGCCATAATGTTGTGAGAGTGAAATTATGTCTAAGTCCAGCTTTGGTACATTAGAAGTACTCTCAAACTTAACCTAAGCGTTTTTCGAAGCTACTTTTTGTCTAACTTCTTATACGAAGGTCTAGGAGCTCTGAAAATGAACGTACGCGTCTTTCACTCTTCCCGAGGGACTTAGAAGAATTTTGTGATATTTTTTATTAAAATGGTGTATAAGGGTATATATATAAATATATTTTATGCACTGTATATGAGCTTGCGATTTCTAAGTCTGTGGTTCCGAGAGGAGGTAACCAGGCTCACTAATAAAGGTCAAGCCACTTGGCTGCCAGAATGCCCTGCTTCAGCACAGACCAGAAAGGCATTGTGATAAGCGTATCCCCGGTATAGTCAGGGGTTAATGGGAGTCGTCCCCGTCCCCCCAAAACACGGCCAGAACCATGGACCCGGTACTTGTGGTTCGGACTGTCTCCAACCAGCCATAATGTTGTGAGAGTGAAATTATGTCCAAATCCAGCTTTGGTACATTAGAAGCAACTCTCAAACTTAACCTAAGCGTTTTTCGAAGCAACTTTTTGGCTAACTTCTTATAGGAAGGTCTAGGAGTTCTGAAAATGAACGTGCGCGTCTTTCACTCTTCCCGAGGGACTTAGAAGAATTTTGTGATATTTTTTATTAAAATGGTGTATAAGGGTATATATTTAAATATATTTAATGCACTGTATATGAGCTGGCGATTTCTAAGTCTGTGGTTCCGAGAGAGGGTAACCAGGCTCACTAATAAAGGTCAAGCTCCTTGGCTGCCAGAATGCCCTGCTTCAGCACAGACCAGAAAGGCATTGTGATAAGCGTATCCCCGGTATAGTCAGGGGTTAATGGGAGTCGTCCCCGTCCCCCCAAAATACGCCCAGAACCATGGACCCGGTACTTGTGGTTCGGACTGTCTCCAACCAGCCATAATGTTGTGAGAGTGAAATTATGTCTAAGTCCAGCTTTGGTACATTAGAAGCAACTCTCAAACTTAACCTAAGCGTTTTTCGAAGCTACTTTTTGGCTAACTTCTTATAGGAAGGTCCAGGATCTCTGAAAATGAACGTGCGCCTCTTTCACTCTTCCCAAGGGACTTAGAAGAATTTTGTGATATTTTTTATTAAAATTGTGTATAAGGGTATATATTTAAATATATTTTATGCACTGTATATGAGCTGGCGATTTCTAAGTCTGTGGTTCCGAGAGGGGGTAACCAGGCTCACTAATAAAGGTCCAGCCACTTGGCTGCCAGAATGCCCTGCTTCAGCACAGACCAGAAAGGCATTGTGATAAGCGTATCCCCGGTATAGTCAGGGGTTAATGGGAGTCGTTCCCGTCCCCCCGGTATACGCCCACAACCATGGACCCGGTACTTGTGGTTCGGACTGTCTCCAACCAGCCATAATGTTGTGAGAGTGAAATTATGTCCAAATCCAGCTTTGGTACATTAGAAGCAACTCTCAAACTTAACCTAATCGTTTTTCGAAGCTACTTGTTGGCTAACTTCTTATAGGAAGGTCTAGGAGCTCTGAAAATGAACGTGCGCATCTTTCACTCTTCCCGAGGGACTTAGAAGAATTTTGTGATATTTTTTATTAAAATGGTGTATAAGGGTATATATTTAAATATATTTTATGCACTGTATATGAGCTGGCGATTTCTAAGTCTGTGGTTCCGAGAGAGGGTAACCAGGCTCACTAATAAAGGTCAAGCCACTTGGCTGCCAGAATGCCCTGCTTCAGCACAGACCAGAAAGGCATTGGGATAAGCGTATCCCCGGTATAGTCTGGGGTTAATGGGAGTCGTCCCCGTCCCCCCAAAATACGCCCAGAACCATGGACCCGGTACTTGTGGTTCGGACTGTCTCCAACCAGCCATAATGTTGTGAGAGTGAAATTATGTCTAAGTCCAGCTTTGGTACATTAGAAGCAACTCTCAAACTTAACCTAAGCGTTTTTCGAAGCTACTTTTTGGCTAACTTCTTATAGGAAGGTCTAGGAGCTCTGAAAATGAACGTGCGCATCTTTCACTCTTCCCGAGGGACTTAGAAGAATTTTGTGATATTTTTTATTAAAATGGTGTATAAGGGTATATATTTAAATATATTTTATGCACTGTATATGAGCTGGCGATTTCTAAGTCTGTGGTTCCGAGAGGGGGTAACCAGGCTCACTAATAAAGGTCCAGCCACTTGGCTGCCAGAATGCCCTGCTTCAGCACAGACCAGAAAGGCATTGTGATAAGCATATCCCCGGTATAGTCAGGGGTTAATGGGAGTCGTTCCCGTCCCCCCAGTATACGCCCAGAACCATGGACCCGGTACTTGTGGTTCGGACTGTCTCCAACCAGCCATAATGTTGTGAGAGTGAAATTATGTCCAAATCCAGCTTTGGTACAATAGAAGCAACTCTCAAACTTAACCTAAGCGTTTTTCGAAGCAACTTTTTGGCTAACTTCTTATAGGAAGGTCTAGGAGTTCTGAAAATGAACGTGCGCGTCTTTCACTCTTCCCGAGGGACTTAGAAGAATTTTGTGATATTTTTTATTAAAATGGTGTATAAGGGTATATATTTAAATATATTTAATGCACTGTATATGAGCTGGCGATTTCTAAGTCTGTGGTTCCGAGAGAGGGTAACCAGGCTCACTAATAAAGGTCAAGCTCCTTGGCTGCCAGAATGCCCTGCTTCAGCACAGACCAGAAAGGCATTGTGATAAGCGTATCCCCGGTATAGTCAGGGGTTAATGGGAGTCGTCCCCGTCCCCCCAAAATACGCCCAGAACCATGGACCCGGTACTTGTGGTTCGGACTGTCTCCAACCAGCCATAATGTTGTGAGAGTGAAATTATGTCTAAGTCCAGCTTTGGTACATTAGAAGCAACTCTCAAACTTAACCTAAGCGTTTTTCGAAGCTACTTTTTGGCTAACTTCTTATAGGAAGGTCCAGGAGCTCTGAAAATGAACGTGCGCCTCTTTCACTCTTCCCAAGGGACTTAGAAGAATTTTGTGATATTTTTTATTAAAATTGTGTATAAGGGTATATATTTAAATATATTTTATGCACTGTATATGAGCTGGCGATTTCTAAGTCTGTGGTTCCGAGAGGGGGTAACCAGGCTCACTAATAAAGGTCCAGCCACTTGGCTGCCAGAATGCCCTGCTTCAGCACAGACCAGAAAGGCATTGTGATAAGCGTATCCCCGGTATAGTCAGGGGTTAATGGGAGTCGTTCCCGTCCCCCCGGTATACGCCCACAACCATGGACCCGGTACTTGTGGTTCGGACTGTCTCCAACCAGCCATAATGTTGTGAGAGTGAAATTATGTCCAAATCCAGCTTTGGTACATTAGAAGCAACTCTCAAACTTAACCTAATCGTTTTTCGAAGCTACTTGTTGGCTAACTTCTTATAGGAAGGTCTAGGAGCTCTGAAAATGAACGTGCGCATCTTTCACTCTTCCCGAGGGACTTAGAAGAATTTTGTGATATTTTTTATTAAAATGGTGTATAAGGGTATATATTTAAATATATTTTATGCACTGTATATGAGCTGGCGATTTCTAAGTCTGTGGTTCCGAGAGAGGGTAACCAGGCTCACTAATAAAGGTCAAGCCACTTGGCTGCCAGAATGCCCTGCTTCAGCACAGACCAGAAAGGCATTGGGATAAGCGTATCCCCGGTATAGTCTGGGGTTAATGGGAGTCGTCCCCGTCCCCCCAAAATACGCCCAGAACCATGGACCCGGTACTTGTGGTTCGGACTGTCTCCAACCAGCCATAATGTTGTGAGAGTGAAATTATGTCTAAGTCCAGCTTTGGTACATTAGAAGCAACTCTCAAACTTAACCTAAGCGTTTTTCGAAGCTACTTTTTGGCTAACTTCTTATAGGAAGGTCCAGGAGCTCTGAAAATGAACGTGCGCCTCTTTCACTCTTCCCAAGGGACTTAGAAGAATTTTGTGATATTTTTTATTAAAATGGTGTATAAGGGTATATATTTAAATATATTTTATGCACTGTATATGAGCTGGCGATTTCTAAGTCTGTGGTTCCGAGAGGGGGTAACCAGGCTCACTAATAAAGGTCCAGCCACTTGGCTGCCAGAATGCCCTGCTTCAGCACAGACCAGAAAGGCATTGTGATAAGCATATCCCCGGTATAGTCAGGGGTTAATGGGAGTCGTTCCCGTCCCCCCAGTATACGCCCAGAACCATGGACCCGGTACTTGTGGTTCGGACTGTCTCCAACCAGCCATAATGTTGTGAGAGTGAAATTATGTCCAAATCCAGCTTTGGTACAATAGAAGCAACTCTCAAACTTAACCTAAGCGTTTTTCGAAGCAACTTTTTGGCTAACTTCTTATAGGAAGGTCTAGGAGTTCTGAAAATGAACGTGCGCGTCTTTCACTCTTCCCGAGGGACTTAGAAGAATTTTGTGATATTTTTTATTAAAATGGTGTATAAGGGTATATATTTAAATATATTTAATGCACTGTATATGAGCTGGCGATTTCTAAGTCTGTGGTTCCGAGAGAGGGTAACCAGGCTCACTAATAAAGGTCAAGCTCCTTGGCTGCCAGAATGCCCTGCTTCAGCACAGACCAGAAAGGCATTGTGATAAGCGTATCCCCGGTATAGTCAGGGGTTAATGGGAGTCGTCCCCGTCCCCCCAAAATACGCCCAGAACCATGGACCCGGTACTTGTGGTTCGGACTGTCTCCAACCAGCCATAATGTTGTGAGAGTGAAATTATGTCTAAGTCCAGCTTTGGTACATTAGAAGCAACTCTCAAACTTAACCTAAGCGTTTTTCGAAGCTACTTTTTGGCTAACTTCTTATAGGAAGGTCCAGGAGCTCTGAAAATGAACGTGCGCCTCTTTCACTCTTCCCAAGGGACTTAGAAGAATTTTGTGATATTTTTTATTAAAATGGTGTATAAGGGTATATATTTAAATATATTTTATGCACTGTATATGAGCTGGCGATTTCTAAGTCTGTGGTTCCGAGAGGGGGTAACCAGGCTCACTAATAAAGGTCCAGCCACTTGGCTGCCAGAATGCCCTGCTTCAGCACAGACCAGAAAGGCATTGTGATAAGCATATCCCCGGTATAGTCAGAGGTTAATGGGAGTCGTACCCGTCCCCCCAGTATACGCCCACAACCATGGACCCGGTACTTGTGGTTCGGACTGTCTCCAACCAGCCATAATGTTGTGAGAGTGAAATTATGTCCAAATCCAGCTTTGGTACATTAGAAGCAACTCTCAAACTTAACCTAAGCGTTTTTCGAAGCTACTTTTTGGCTAACTTCTTATAGGAAGGTCTAGGAGCTCTGAAAATGAACGTGCGCATCTTTCTCTCTTCCGGAGAGACTTAGAAGAATTTTGTGATATTTTTTATTAAAATGGTGTATAAGGGTATATATTTAAATATATTTTATGCACTGTATATGAGCTGGCGATTTCTAAGTCTGTGGTTCCGAGAGGGGGTAACCAGGCTCACTAATAAAGGTCCAGCCACTTGGCTGCCAGAATGCCCTTTTTCAGCACAGACCAGAAAGTCATTGTGATAAGCGTATCCCCGGTATAGTCAGGGGTTAATGGGAGTCGTTCCCGTCCCCCCAGTATACGCCCAGAACCATGGACCCGGTACTTGTGGTTCGGACTGTCTCTAACCAGCCATAATGTTGTGAGAGTGAAATTATGTCTAAGTCCAGCTTTGGTACATTAGAAGTACTCTCAAACTTAACCTAAGCGTTTTTCGAAGCTACTTTTTGTCTAACTTCTTATACGAAGGTCTAGGAGCTCTGAAAATGAACGTACGCGTCTTTCACTCTTCCCGAGGGACTTAGAAGAATTTTGTGATATTTTTTATTAAAATGGTGTATAAGGGTATATATATAAATATATTTTATGCACTGTATATGAGCTGGCGATTTCTAAGTCTGTGGTTCCGAGAGGGGGTAACCAGGCTCACTAATAAAGGTCAAGCCACTTGGCTGCCAGAATGCCCTGCTTCAGCACAGACCAGAAAGGCATTGTGATAAGCGTATCCCCGGTATAGTCAGGGGTTAATGGGAGTCGTCCCCGTCCCCCCAGAATACGGCCAGAACCATGGACCCGGTACTTGTGGTTCGGACTGTCTCCAACCAGCCATAATGTTGTGAGAGTGAAATTATGTCCAAATCCAGCTTTGGTACAATAGAAGCAACTCTCAAACTTAACCTAAGCGTTTTTCGAAGCAACTTTTTGGCTAACTTCTTATAGGAAGGTCTAGGAGTCCTGAAAATGAACGTGCGCGTCTTTCACTCTTCCCGAGGGACTTAGAAGAATTTTGTGATATTTTTTATTAAAATGGTGTATAAGGGTATATATTTAAATATATTTTATGCACTGTATATGAGCTGGCGATTTCTAAGTCTGTGGTTCCGAGAGGGGGTAACCAGGCTCACTAATAAAGGTCCAGCCACTTGGCTGCCAGAATGCCCTGCTTCAGCACAGACCAGAAAGGCATTGTGATAAGCGTATCCCCGGTATAGTCAGGGGTTAATGGGAGTCGTTCCCGTCCCCCCAGTATACGCCCAGAACCATGGACCCGGTACTTGTGATTCGGACTGTCTCCAACCAGCCATAATGTTGTGAGAGTGAAATTATGTCCAAATCCAGCTTTGGTACATTAGAAGCAACTCTGAAACTTAACCTAAGCGTTTTTCGAAGCTACTTTTTGGCTAACTTCTTATAGGAAGGTCTAGGAGCTCTGAAAACGAACGTGCGCATCTTTCACTCTTCCCTAGGGACTTAGAAGAATTTTGTGATATTTTTTATTAAAATGGTGTATAAGGGTATATATTTAAATATATTTTATGCACTGTATATGAGCTGGCGATTTCTAAGTCTGTGGTTCCGAGAGGGGGTAACCAGGCTCACTAATAAAGGTCCAGCCACTTGGCTGCCAGAATGCCCTGCTTCAGCACAGACCAGAAAGGCATTGTGATAAGCGTATCCCCGGTATAGTCAGGGGTTAATGGGAGTCGTTCCCGTCCCCTAGTATACGCCCAGAACCATGGACCCGGTACTTGTGGTTCGGACTGTCTCTAACCAGCCATAATGTTGTGAGAGTGAAATTATGTCTAAGTCCAGCTTTGGTACATTAGAAGTACTCTCAAACTTAACCTAAGCGTTTTTCGAAGCTACTTTTTGTCTAACTTCTTATACGAAGGTCTAGGAGCTCTGAAAATGAACGTACGCGTCTTTCACTCTTCCCGAGGGACTTAGAAGAATTTTGTGATATTTTTTATTAAAATGGTGTATAAGGGTATATATATAAATATATTTTATGCACTGTATATGAGCTTGCGATTTCTAAGTCTGTGGTTCCGAGAGGAGGTAACCAGGCTCACTAATAAAGGTCAAGCCACTTGGCTGCCAGAATGCCCTGCTTCAGCACAGACCAGAAAGGCATTGTGATAAGCGTATCCCCGGTATAGTCAGGGGTTAATGGGAGTCGTCCCCGTCCCCCCAAAACACGGCCAGAACCATGGACCCGGTACTTGTGGTTCGGACTGTCTCCAACCAGCCATAATGTTGTGAGAGTGAAATTATGTCCAAATCCAGCTTTGGTACATTAGAAGCAACTCTCAAACTTAACCTAAGCGTTTTTCGAAGCAACTTTTTGGCTAACTTCTTATAGGAAGGTCTAGGAGTTCTGAAAATGAACGTGCGCGTCTTTCACTCTTCCCGAGGGACTTAGAAGAATTTTGTGATATTTTTTATTAAAATGGTGTATAAGGGTATATATTTAAATATATTTAATGCACTGTATATGAGCTGGCGATTTCTAAGTCTGTGGTTCCGAGAGAGGGTAACCAGGCTCACTAATAAAGGTCAAGCTCCTTGGCTGCCAGAATGCCCTGCTTCAGCACAGACCAGAAA
Organism: Ascaphus truei; assembly: GCF_040206685.1. Classification (NCBI taxonomy): domain Eukaryota; kingdom Metazoa; phylum Chordata; class Amphibia; order Anura; family Ascaphidae; genus Ascaphus; species Ascaphus truei. Next base: position 106,337,203 of record NC_134490.1, read on the forward strand.
GGCATTGTGATAAGCGTATCCCCGGTATAGTCAGGGGTTAATGGGAGTCGTCCCCGTCCCCCCAAAATACGCCCAGAACCATGGACCCGGTACTTGTGGTTCGGACTGTCTCCAACCAGCCATAATGTTGTGAGAGTGAAATTATGTCTAAGTCCAGCTTTGGTACATTAGAAGCAACTCTCAAACTTAACCTAAGCGTTTTTCGAAGCTACTTTTTGGCTAACTTCTTATAGGAAGGTCCAGGAGCTCTGAAAATGAACGTGCGCCTCTTTCACTCTTCCCAAGGGACTTAGAAGAATTTTGTGATATTTTTTATTAAAATTGTGTATAAGGGTATATATTTAAATATATTTTATGCACTGTATATGAGCTGGCGATTTCTAAGTCTGTGGTTCCGAGAGGGGGTAACCAGGCTCACTAATAAAGGTCCAGCCACTTGGCTGCCAGAATGCCCTGCTTCAGCACAGACCAGAAAGGCATTGTGATAAGCGTATCCCCGGTATAGTCAGGGGTTAATGGGAGTCGTCCCCGTCCCCCCAGTATACGGCCAGAACCATGGACCCGGTACTTGTGGTTCGGACTGTCTCCAACCAGCCATAATGTTGTGAGAGTGAAATTATGTCTAAGTCCAGCTTTGTTACATTAGAAGCAACTCTGAAACTTAACCTAAGCGTTTTTCGAAGCTACTTTTTAGCTAACTTCTTATAGGAAGGTGTAGGAGCTCTGAAAATGAACCTGCGCGTCTTTCACTCTTCCCGAGAGACTTAGAAGAATTTTGTGATATTTTTTATTAAAATGGTGTATAAGGGTATATATATATAAATATATTTTATGCACTGTATAAGAGCTGGCGATTTCTAAGTCTGTGGTTCCGAGAGGGGGTAACCAGGCTCACTAATAAAGGTCAAGCCACTTGGCTGCCAGAATGCCCTGCTTCAGCACAGACCAGAAAGGCATTGTGATAAGCGTATCCCCGGTATAGTCAGGGGTTAATGGGAGTCGTCCCCGTCCCCCCAGTATACGGCCAGAACCATGGACCCGGTACTTGTGGTTCGGACTGTCTCCAACCAGCCATAATGTTGTGAGAGTGAAATTATATCTAAGTCCAGCTTTGGTACACTAGAAGCAACTCTGAAACTTAACCTAAGCGTTTTTCGAAGCTACTTTTTGGCTAACTTCTTATAGGAAGGTCTAGGAGCTCTGAAAATGAACGTGCGCGTCTTTCACTCTTTCCGAGGGACTTAGAAGAATTTTGTGATATTTTTTATTAAAATGGTGTATAAGGGTATATATATATAAATATATTTTATGCACTGTATATGAGCTGGCGATTTCTAAGTCTGTGGTTCCGAGAGGGGGTAACCAGGCTCACTAATAAAGGTCAAGCCACTTGGCTGCCAGAATGCCCTGCTTCAGCACAGACCAGAAAGGCATTGTGATAAGCGTATCCCCGGTATAGTCAGGGGTTAATGGGAGTCGTCCCGGTCCCCCTCGTATACGGCCAGAACCATGGACCCGGTACTTGTGGTTCGGACCCTCTCCAACCAGCGATAATGTTGTGAGAGTGAAATTATGTCTAAGTCCAGCTTTGGTACATTAGAAGCATCTCTGAAACTTAACCTTAGCGTTTTTCGAAGCTACTTTTTAGCTAACTTCTTATAGGAAGGTCTAGGAGCTCTGAAAATGAACCTGCGCGTCTTTCACTCTTCCCGAGAGACTTAGAAGAATTTTGTGATATTTTTTATTAAAATGGTGTATAAGGGTATATATATATAAATATATTTTATGCACTGTATAAGAGCTGGCGATTTCTAAGTCTGTGGTTCCGAGAGGGGGTAACCAGGCTCACTAATAAAGGTCAAGCCACTTGGCTGCCAGAATGCCCTGCTTCAGCACAGACCAGAAAGGCATTGTGATAAGCGTATCCCCGGTAAAGTCAGGGGTTAATGGGAGTCGTCCCCGTCCCCCCAGTATACGGCCAGAACCATGGACCCGGTACTTGTGGTTCGGACCCTCTCCAACCAGCCATAATGTTGTGAGAGTGAAATTATGTCTAAGTCCAGCTTTGGTACATTAGAAGCAACTCTGAAACTTAACCTAAGCGTTTTTCGAAGCTACTTTTTGGCTAACTTCTTATAGGAAGGTCTAGGAGCTCTGAAAATGAACGTATGCGTCTTTCACTCTTCCCGAGGGACTTAGACGAATTTTGTGATATTTTTTATTAAAATGGTGTATAAGGGTATATATATAAATATATTTTATGCACTTTATATGAGCTGGCGATTTCTAAGTCTGTGGTTCCGAGAGGGGGTAACCAGGCTCACTCATAAATGTCAAGCCACTTGCTGCCAGAATGCCCTGCTTCAGCACAGACCAGAAAGGCATTGTGATAAGCGTATCCCCGGTATAGTCAGGGGTTAATGGGAGTCGTCCCCGTCCCCCCAGTATACGGCCAGAACCATGGACCCGGTACTTGTGGTTCGGACCCTCTCCAACCAGCCTTAATGTTGTGAGAGTGAAATTATGTCTAAGTCCAGCTTTGGTACATTAGAAGCAACTCTGAAACTTAACCTAAGCGTTTTTCGAAGCTACTTTTTGGCTAACTTCTTATAGGAAGGTCTAGGAGCTCTGAAAATGAACGTACGCGTCTTTCACTCTTCCCGAGGGACTTAGAAGAATTTTGTGATATTTTTTATTAAAATGGTGTAGAAGGGTATATATATAAATATATTTTATGCACTGTATATGAGCTGGCGATTTCTAAGTCTGTGGTTCCGAGAGGGTGTAACCAGGCTCACTAATAAAGGTCAAGCCACTTGCCTGCCAGAATGCCCTGCTTCAGCACAGACCAGAAAGGCATTGTGATAAGCGTATCCCCGGTATAGTCAGGGGTTAATGGGAGTCGTCCCCGTCCCCCCAGTATACGGCCAGAACCATGGACCCGGTACTTGTGGTTCGGACTGTCTCCAACCAGCCATAATGTTGTGAGAGTGAAATTATATCTAAGTCCAGCTTTGGTACACTAGAAGCTACTCTGAAACTTAACCTAAGCGTTTTTCGAAGCTACTTTTTGGCTAACTTCTTATAGGAAGGTCTAGGAGCTCTGAAAATGAACGTGCGCGTCTTTCACTCTTCCCGAGGGACTTAGAAGAATTTTGTGATATTTTTTATTAAAATGGTGTATAAGGGTATATATATATAAATATATTTTATGCACTGTATATGAGCTGGCGATTTCTAAGTCTGTGGTTCCGAGAGGGGGTAACCAGGCTCACTAATAAAGGTCAAGCCACTTGGCTGCCAGAATGCCCTGCTTCAGCACAGACCAGAAAGGCATTGTGATAAGCGTATCCCCGGTATAGTCAGGGGTTAATGGGAGTCGTCCCGGTCCCCCTCGTATACGGCCAGAACCATGGACCCGGTACTTGTGGTTCGGACCCTCTCCAACCAGCGATAATGTTGTGAGAGTGAAATTATGTCTAAGTCCAGCTTTGGTACATTAGAAGCAACTCTGAAACTTAACCTTAGCGTTTTTCGAAGCTACTTTTTAGCTAACTTCTTATAGGAAGGTCTAGGAGCTCTGAAAATGAACCTGCGCGTCTTTCACTCTTCCCGAGAGACTTAGAAGAATTTTGTGATATTTTTTATTAAAATGGTGTATAAGGGTATATATATATAAATATATTTTATGCACTGTATAAGAGCTGGCGATTTCTAAGTCTGTGGTTCCGAGAGGGGGTAACCAGGCTCACTAATAAAGGTCAAGCCACTTGGCTGCCAGAATGCCCTGCTTCAGCACAGACCAGAAAGGCATTGTGATAAGCGTATCCCCGGTATAGTCAGGGGTTAATGGGAGTCGTCCCCGTCCCCCCAGTATACGGCCAGAACCATGGACCCGGTACTTGTGGTTCGGACTGTCTCCAACCAGCCATAATGTTGTGAGAGTGAAATTATATCTAAGTCCAGCTTTGGTACACTAGAAGCAACTCTGAAACTTAACCTAAGCGTTTTTCGAAGCTACTTTTTGGCTAACTTCTTATAGGAAGGTCTAGGAGCTCTGAAAATGAACGTGCGCGTCTTTCACTCTTTCCGAGGGACTTAGAAGAATTTTGTGATATTTTTTATTAAAATGGTGTATAAGGGTATATATATAAATATATTTTATGCACTTTATATGAGCTGGCGATTTCTAAGTCTGTGGTTCCGAGAGGGGGTAACCAGGCTCACTCATAAATGTCAAGCCACTTGGCTGCCAGAATGCCCTGCTTCAGCACAGACCAGAAAGGCATTGTGATAAGCGTATCCCTGGTATAGTCAGGGGTTAATGGGAGTCGTCCCCGTCCCCCAGTATACGGCCAGAACCATGGACCCGGTACTTGTGGTTCGGACTGTCTCCAACCAGCCATAATGTTGTGAGAGTGAAATTATATCTAAGTCCAGCTTTGGTACACTAGAAGCTACTCTGAAACTTAACCTAAGCGTTTTTCGAAGCTACTTTTTGGCTAACTTCTTATAGGAAGGTCTAGGAGCTCTGAAAATGAACGTGCGCGTCTTTCACTCTTCCCGAGGGACTTAGAAGAATTTTGTGATATTTTTTATTAAAATGGTGTATAAGGGTATATATATATAAATATATTTTATGCACTGTATATGAGCTGGCGATTTCTAAGTCTGTGGTTCCGAGAGGGGGTAACCAGGCTCACTAATAAAGGTCAAGCCACTTGGCTGCCAGAATGCCCTGCTTCAGCACAGACCAGAAAGGCATTGTGATAAGCGTATCCCCGGTATAGTCAGGGGTTAATGGGAGTCGTCCCGGTCCCCCTCGTATACGGCCAGAACCATGGACCCGGTACTTGTGGTTCGGACCCTCTCCAACCAGCCTTAATGTTGTGAGAGTGAAATTATGTCTAAGTCCAGCTTTGGTACATTAGAAGCAACTCTGAAACTTAACCTAAGCGTTTTTCGAAGCTACTTTTTGGCTAACTTCTTATAGGAAGGTCTAGGAGATCTGAAAATGAATGTGCGCGTCTTTCACTCTTCCCGAGGGACTTAGAAGAATTTTGTGATATTTTTTATTAAAATGGTGTATAAGGGTATATATATATAAATATATTTTATGCACTGTACAGTATATGAGCTGGCGATTTCTAAGTCTGTGGTTCCGAGAGGGGGTAACCAGGCTCACTAATAAAGGTCAAGCCACTTGGCTGCCAGAATGCCCTGCTTCAGCACAGACCAGAAAGGCATTGTGATAAGCGTATCCCCGGTATAGTCAGGGGTTAATGGGAGTCGTCCCCGTCCCCCCAGTATACGGCCAGAACCATGGACCCGGTACTTGTGGTTCGGACCCTCTCCAACCAGCCATAATGTTGTGAGAGTGAAATTATGTCTAAGTCCAGCTTTGGTACATTAGAAGCAACTCTGAAACTTAACCTAAGCGTTTTTCGAAGCTACTTTTTGGCTAACTTCTTATAGGAAGGTCTAGGAGCTCTGAAAATGAACGTACGCGTCTTTCACTCTTCCCGAGGGACTTAGAAGAATTTTGTGATATTTTTTATTAAAATGGTGTAGAAGGGTATATATATAAATATATTTTATGCACTGTATATGAGCTGGCGATTTCTAAGTCTGTGGTTCCGAGAGGGTGTAACCAGGCTCACTAATAAAGGTCAAGCCACTTGCCTGCCAGAATGCCCTGCTTCAGCACAGACCAGAAAGGCATTGTGATAAGCGTATCCCCGGTATAGTCAGGGGTTAATGGGAGTCGTCCCCGTCCCCCCAGTATACGGCCAGAACCATGGACCCGGTACTTGTGGTTCGGACTGTCTCCAACCAGCCATAATGTTGTGAGAGTGAAATTATATCTAAGTCCAGCTTTGGTACACTAGAAGCTACTCTGAAACTTAACCTAAGCGTTTTTCGAAGCTACTTTTTGGCTAACTTCTTATAGGAAGGTCTAGGAGCTCTGAAAATGAACGTGCGCGTCTTTCACTCTTTCAGAGGGACTTAGAAGAATTTTGTGATATTTTTTTATTAAAATGGTGTATAAGGGTATATATATATAAATATATTTTATGCACTGTATATGAGCTGGCGATTTCTAAGTCTGTGGTTCCGAGAGGGGGTAACCAGTCTCACTAATAAAGGTCAAGCCACTTGGCTGCCAGAATGCCCTGCTTCAGCACAGACCAGAAAGGCATTGTGATAAGCGTATCCCCGGTATAGTCAGGGGTTAATGGGAGTCGTCCCCGTCCCCCCAGTATACGGCCAGAACCATGGACCCGGTACTTGTGGTTCGGACCCTCTCCAACCAGCCATAATGTTGTGAGATTGAAATTATGTCTAAGTCCAGCTTTGGTACATTAGAAGCAACTCTGAAACTTAACCTAAGCGTTTTTCGAAGCTACTTTTTAGCTAACTTCTTATAGGAAGGTCTAGGAGCTCTGAAAATGAACGTGCGCGTCTTTCACTCTTCCCGAGAGACTTAGAAGAATTTTGTGATATTTTTTATTAAAATGGTGTATAAGGGTATATATATAAATATATTTTATGCACTGTATATGAGCTGGCGATTTCTAAGTCTGTGGTTCCGAGAGGGGGTAACCAGGCTCACTAATAAAGGTCAAGCCACTTGGCTGCCAGAATGCCCTGCTTCAGCACAGACCAGAAAGGCATTGTGATAAGCGTATCCCCGGTATAGTCAGGGGTTAATGGGAGTGTTCCCCGTCCCCCCAGTATACGGCCAGAACCATGGACCCGGTACTTGTGGTTCGGACTGTCTCCAACCAGCCATAATGTTGTGAGAGTGAAATTATATCTAAGTCCAGCTTTGGTACACTAGAAGCTACTCTGAAACTTAACCTAAGCGTTTTTCGAAGCTACTTTTTGGCTAACTTCTTATAGGAAGGTCTAGGAGCTCTGAAAATGAACGTACGCGTCTTTCACTCTTCCCGAGGGACTTAGAAGAATTTTGTGATATTTTTTATTAAAATGGTGTAGAAGGGTATATATATAAATATATTTTATGCACTGTATATGAGCTGGCGATTTCTAAGTCTGTGGTTCCGAGAGGGTGTAACCAGGCTCACTAATAAAGGTCAAGCCACTTGCCTGCCAGAATGCCCTGCTTCAGCACAGACCAGAAAGGCATTGTGATAAGCGTATCTCCCGGTATAGTCAGGGGTTAATGGGAGTCGTCCCCGTCCCCCCAGTATACGGCCAGAACCATGGACCCGGTACTTGTGGTTCGGACTGTCTCCAACCAGCCATAATGTTGTGAGAGTGAAATTATATCTAAGTCCAGCTTTGGTACACTAGAAGCTACTCTGAAACTTAACCTAAGCGTTTTTCGAAGCTACTTTTTGGCTAACTTCTTATAGGAAGGTCTAGGAGCTCTGAAAATGAACGTGCGCGTCTTTCACTCTTTCAGAGGGACTTAGAAGAATTTTGTGATATTTTTTTATTAAAATGGTGTATAAGGGTATATATATATAAATATATTTTATGCACTGTATATGAGCTGGCGATTTCTAAGTCTGTGGTTCCGAGAGGGGGTAACCAGTCTCACTAATAAAGGTCAAGCCACTTGGCTGCCAGAATGCCCTGCTTCAGCACAGACCAGAAAGGCATTGTGATAAGCGTATCCCCGGTATAGTCAGGGGTTAATGGGAGTCGTCCCCGTCCCCCCAGTATACGGCCAGAACCATGGACCCGGTACTTGTGGTTCGGACCCTCTCCAACCAGCCATAATGTTGTGAGATTGAAATTATGTCTAAGTCCAGCTTTGGTACATTAGAAGCAACTCTGAAACTTAACCTAAGCGTTTTTCGAAGCTACTTTTTAGCTAACTTCTTATAGGAAGGTCTAGGAGCTCTGAAAATGAACGTGCGCGTCTTTCACTCTTCCCGAGAGACTTAGAAGAATTTTGTGATATTTTTTATTAAAATGGTGTATAAGGGTATATATATAAATATATTTTATGCACTGTATATGAGCTGGCGATTTCTAAGTCTGTGGTTCCGAGAGGGGGTAACCAGGCTCACTAATAAAGGTCAAGCCACTTGGCTGCCAGAATGCCCTGCTTCAGCACAGACCAGAAAGGCATTGTGATAAGCGTATCCCCGGTATAGTCAGGGGTTAATGGGAGTGTTCCCCGTCCCCCCAGTATACGGCCAGAACCATGGACCCGGTACTTGTGGTTCGGACTGTCTCCAACCAGCCATAATGTTGTGAGAGTGAAATTATATCTAAGTCCAGCTTTGGTACACTAGAAGCTACTCTGAAACTTAACCTAAGCGTTTTTCGAAGCTACTTTTTGGCTAACTTCTTATAGGAAGGTCTAGGAGCTCTGAAAATGAACGTGCGCGTCTTTCACTCTTTCAGAGGGACTTAGAAGAATTTTGTGATATTTTTTATTAAAATGGTGTATAAGGGTATATATATATAAATATATTTTATGCACTGTATATGAGCTGGCGATTTCTAAGTCTGTGGTTCCGAGAGGGGGTAACCAGTCTCACTAATAAAGGTCAAGCCACTTGGCTGCCAGAATGCCCTGCTTCAGCACAGACCAGAAAGGCATTGTGATAAGCGTATCCCCGGTATAGTCAGGGGTTAATGGGAGTCGTCCCGGTCCCCCTCGTATACGGCCAGAACCATGGACCCGGTACTTGTGGTTCGGACCCTCTCCAACCAGCGATAATGTTGTGAGAGTGAAATTATGTCTAAGTCCAGCTTTGGTACATTAGAAGCAACTCTGAAACTTAACCTTAGCGTTTTTCGAAGCTACTTTTTAGCTAACTTCTTATAGGAAGGTCTAGGAGCTCTGAAAATGAACCTGCGCGTCTTTCACTCTTCCCGAGAGACTTAGAAGAATTTTGTGATATTTTTTATTAAAATGGTGTATAAGGGTATATATATATAAATATATTTTATGCACTGTATAAGAGCTGGCGATTTCTAAGTCTGTGGTTCCGAGAGGGGGTAACCAGGCTCACTAATAAAGGTCAAGCCACTTGGCTGCCAGAATGCCCTGCTTCAGCACAGACCAGAAAGGCATTGTGATAAGCGTATCCCCGGTATAGTCAGGGGTTAATGGGAGTCGTCCCCGTCCCCCCAGTATACGGCCAGAACCATGGACCCGGTACTTGTGGTTCGGACCCTCTCCAACCAGCCATAATGTTGTGAGAGTGAAATTATGTCTAAGTCCAGCTTTGGTACATTAGAAGCAACTCTGAAACTTAACCTAAGCGTTTTTCGAAGCTACTTTTTGGCTAACTTCTTATAGGAAGGTCTAGGAGCTCTGAAAATGAACGTATGCGTCTTTCACTCTTCCCGAGGGACTTAGACGAATTTTGTGATATTTTTTATTAAAATGGTGTATAAGGGTATATATATAAATATATTTTATGCACTGTATATGAGCTGGCGATTTCTAAGTCTGTGGTTCCGAGAGGGTGTAACCAGGCTCACTAATAAAGGTCAAGCCACTTGCCTGCCAGAATGCCCTGCTTCAGCACAGACCAGAAAGGCATTGTGATAAGCGTATCCCCGGTATAGTCAGGGGTTAATGGGAGTCGTCCCCGTCCCCCCAGTATACGGCCAGAACCATGGACCCGGTACTTGTGGTTCGGACTGTCTCCAACCAGCCATAATGTTGTGAGAGTGAAATTATATCTAAGTCCAGCTTTGGTACACTAGAAGCTACTCTGAAACTTAACCTAAGCGTTTTTCGAAGCTACTTTTTGGCTAACTTCTTATAGGAAGGTCTAGGAGCTCTGAAAATGAACGTGCGCGTCTTTCACTCTTTCAGAGGGACTTAGAAGAATTTTGTGATATTTTTTTATTAAAATGGTGTATAAGGGTATATATATATATAAATATATTTTATGCACTGTATATGAGCTGGCGATTTCTAAGTCTGTGGTTCCGAGAGGGGGTAACCAGTCTCACTAATAAAGGTCAAGCCACTTGGCTGCCAGAATGCCCTGCTTCAGCACAGACCAGAAAGGCATTGTGATAAGCGTATCCCCGGTATAGTCAGGGGTTAATGGGAGTCGTCCCCGTCCCCCCAGTATACGGCCAGAACCATGGACCCGGTACTTGTGGTTCGGACCCTCTCCAACCAGCCATAATGTTGTGAGATTGAAATTATGTCTAAGTCCAGCTTTGGTACATTAGAAGCAACTCTGAAACTTAACCTAAGCGTTTTTCGAAGCTACTTTTTAGCTAACTTCTTATAGGAAGGTCTAGGAGCTCTAAAAATGAACGTGCGCGTCTTTCACTCTTCCCGAGAGACTTAGAAGAATTTTGTGATATTTTTTATTAAAATGGTGTATAAGGGTATATATATAAATATATTTTATGCACTGTATATGAGCTGGCGATTTCTAAGTCTGTGGTTCCGAGAGGGGGTAACCAGGCTCACTAATAAAGGTCAAGCCACTTGGCTGCCAGAATGCCCTGCTTCAGCACAGACCAGAAAGGCATTGTGATAAGCGTATCCCCGGTATAGTCAGGGGTTAATGGGAGTGTTCCCCGTCCCCCCAGTATACGGCCAGAACCATGGACCCGGTACTTGTGGTTCGGACTGTCTCCAACCAGCCATAATGTTGTGAGAGTGAAATTATATCTAAGTCCAGCTTTGGTACACTAGAAGCTACTCTGAAACTTAACCTAAGCGTTTTTCGAAGCTACTTTTTGGCTAACTTCTTATAGGAAGGTCTAGGAGCTCTGAAAATGAACGTACGCGTCTTTCACTCTTCCCGAGGGACTTAGAAGAATTTTGTGATATTTTTTATTAAAATGGTGTAGAAGGGTATATATATAAATATATTTTATGCACTGTATATGAGCTGGCGATTTCTAAGTCTGTGGTTCCGAGAGGGTGTAACCAGGCTCACTAATAAAGGTCAAGCCACTTGCCTGCCAGAATGCCCTGCTTCAGCACAGACCAGAAAGGCATTGTGATAAGCGTATCCCCGGTATAGTCAGGGGTTAATGGGAGTCGTCCCCGTCCCCCCAGTATACGGCCAGAACCATGGACCCGGTACTTGTGGTTCGGACTGTCTCCAACCAGCCATAATGTTGTGAGAGTGAAATTATATCTAAGTCCAGCTTTGGTACACTAGAAGCTACTCTGAAACTTAACCTAAGCGTTTTTCGAAGCTACTTTTTGGCTAACTTCTTATAGGAAGGTCTAGGAGCTCTGAAAATGAACGTGCGCGTCTTTCACTCTTTCAGAGGGACTTAGAAGAATTTTGTGATATTTTTTTATTAAAATGGTGTATAAGGGTATATATATATAAATATATTTTATGCACTGTATATGAGCTGGCGATTTCTAAGTCTGTGGTTCCGAGAGGGGGTAACCAGTCTCACTAATAAAGGTCAAGCCACTTGGCTGCCAGAATGCCCTGCTTCAGCACAGACCAGAAAGGCATTGTGATAAGCGTATCCCCGGTATAGTCAGGGGTTAATGGGAGTCGTCCCCGTCCCCCCAGTATACGGCCAGAACCATGGACCCGGTACTTGTGGTTCGGACCCTCTCCAACCAGCCATAATGTTGTGAGATTGAAATTATGTCTAAGTCCAGCTTTGGTACATTAGAAGCAACTCTGAAACTTAACCTAAGCGTTTTTCGAAGCTACTTTTTAGCTAACTTCTTATAGGAAGGTCTAGGAGCTCTGAAAATGAACGTGCGCGTCTTTCACTCTTCCCGAGAGACTTAGAAGAATTTTGTGATATTTTTTATTAAAATGGTGTATAAGGGTATATATATAAATATATTTTATGCACTGTATATGAGCTGGCGATTTCTAAGTCTGTGGTTCCGAGAGGGGGTAACCAGGCTCACTAATAAAGGTCAAGCCACTTGGCTGCCAGAATGCCCTGCTTCAGCACAGACCAGAAAGGCATTGTGATAAGCGTATCCCCGGTATAGTCAGGGGTTAATGGGAGTGTTCCCCGTCCCCCCAGTATACGGCCAGAACCATGGACCCGGTACTTGTGGTTCGGACTGTCTCCAACCAGCCATAATGTTGTGAGAGTGAAATTATATCTAAGTCCAGCTTTGGTACACTAGAAGCTACTCTGAAACTTAACCTAAGCGTTTTTCGAAGCTACTTTTTGGCTAACTTCTTATAGGAAGGTCTAGGAGCTCTGAAAATGAACGTGCGCGTCTTTCACTCTTTCAGAGGGACTTAGAAGAATTTTGTGATATTTTTTTATTAAAATGGTGTATAAGGGTATATATATATAAATATATTTTATGCACTGTATATGAGCTGGCGATTTCTAAGTCTGTGGTTCCGAGAGGGGGTAACCAGTCTCACTAATAAAGGTCAAGCCACTTGGCTGCCAGAATGCCCTGCTTCAGCACAGACCAGAAAGGCATTGTGATAAGCGTATCCCCGGTATAGTCAGGGGTTAATGGGAGTCGTCCCGGTCCCCCTCGTATACGGCCAGAACCATGGACCCGGTACTTGTGGTTCGGACCCTCTCCAACCAGCGATAATGTTGTGAGAGTGAAATTATGTCTAAGTCCAGCTTTGGTACATTAGAAGCAACTCTGAAACTTAACCTTAGCGTTTTTCGAAGCTACTTTTTAGCTAACTTCTTATAGGAAGGTCTAGGAGCTCTGAAAATGAACCTGCGCGTCTTTCACTCTTCCCGAGAGACTTAGAAGAATTTTGTGATATTTTTTATTAAAATGGTGTATAAGGGTATATATATATAAATATATTTTATGCACTGTATAAGAGCTGGCGATTTCTAAGTCTGTGGTTCCGAGAGGGGGTAACCAGGCTCACTAATAAAGGTCAAGCCACTTGGCTGCCAGAATGCCCTGCTTCAGCACAGACCAGAAAGGCATTGTGATAAGCGTATCCCCGGTATAGTCAGGGGTTAATGGGAGTCGTCCCCGTCCCCCCAGTATACGGCCAGAACCATGGACCCGGTACTTGTGGTTCGGACCCTCTCCAACCAGCCATAATGTTGTGAGAGTGAAATTATGTCTAAGTCCAGCTTTGGTACATTAGAAGCAACTCTGAAACTTAACCTAAGCGTTTTTCGAAGCTACTTTTTGGCTAACTTCTTATAGGAAGGTCTAGGAGCTCTGAAAATGAACGTATGCGTCTTTCACTCTTCCCGAGGGACTTAGACGAATTTTGTGATATTTTTTATTAAAATGGTGTATAAGGGTATATATATAAATATATTTTATGCACTGTATATGAGCTGGCGATTTCTAAGTCTGTGGTTCCGAGAGGGGGTAACCAGGCTCACTAATAAAGGTCAAGCCTCTTGGCTGCCAGAATGCCCTGCTTCAGCACAGACCAGAAAGGCATTGTGATAAGCGTATCCCCGGTATAGTCAGGGGTTAATGGGAGTCGTCCCCGTCCCCCCAGTATACGGCCAGAACCATGGACCCGGTACTAGTGGTTCGGACTGTCTCCAACCAGCCATAATGTTGTGAGAGTGAAATTATATCTAAGTCCAGTTTTGGTACACTAGAAGCTACTCTGAAACTTAACCTAAGCGTTTTTCGAAGCTACTTTTTGGCTAACTTCTTATAGGAAGGTCTAGAAGCTCTGAAAATGAACGTGCGCGTCTTTCACTCTTTCCGAGGGACTTAGAAGAATTTTGTGATATTTTTTATTACAATGGTGTATAAAGGTATATATATAAATATATTTTATGCACTGTATATGAGCTGGCGATTTCTAAGTCTGTGGTTCCGAGAGGGGGTAACCAGGCTCACTCATAAATGTCAAGCCACTTGGCTGCCAGAATGCCCTGCTTCAGCACAGACCAGAAAGGCATTGTGATAAGCGTATCCCCGGTATAGTCAGGGGTTAATGGGAGTCGTCCCCGTCCCCCCAGTATACGGCCAGAACCATGGACCCGGTACTTGTGGTTCGGACCCTCTCCAACCAGCCTTAATGTTGTGAGAGTGAAATTATGTCTAAGTCCAGCTTTGGTACATTAGAAGCAACTCTGAAACTTAACCTAAGCGTTTTTCGAAGCTACTTTTTGGCTAACTTCTTATAGGAAGGTCTAGGAGATCTGAAAATGAATGTGCGCGTCTTTCACTCTTCCCGAGGGACTTAGAAGAATTTTGTGATATTTTTTATTAAAATGGTGTATAAGGGTATATATATATAAATATATTTTATGCACTGTATATGAGCTGGCGATTTCTAAGTCTGTGGTTCCGAGAGGGGGTAACCAGGCTCACTAATAAAGGTCAAGCCACTTGGCTGCCAGAATGCCCTGCTTCAGCACAGACCAGAAAGGCATTGTGATAAGCGTATCCCCGGTATAGTCAGGGGTTAATGGGAGTCGTCCCCGTCCCCCCAGTATACGGCCAGAACCATGGACCCGGTACTTGTGGTTCGGACCCTCTCCAACCAGCCATAATGTTGTGAGAGTGAAATTATGTCTAAGTCCAGCTTTGGTACATTAGAAGCAACTCTGAAACTTAACCTAAGCGTTTTTCGAAGCTACTTTTTGGCTAACTTCTTATAGGAAGGTCTAGGAGCTCTGAAAATGAACGTACGCGTCTTTCACTCTTCCCGAGGGACTTAGAAGAATTTTGTGATATTTTTTATTAAAATGGTGTAGAAGGGTATATATATAAATATATTTTATGCACTGTATATGAGCTGGCGATTTCTAAGTCTGTGGTTCCGAGAGGGTGTAACCAGGCTCACTAATAAAGGTCAAGCCACTTGCCTGCCAGAATGCCCTGCTTCAGCACAGACCAGAAAGGCATTGTGATAAGCGTATCCCTGGTATAGTCAGGGGTTAATGGGAGTCGTCCCCGTCCCCCCAGTATACGGCCAGAACCATGGACCCGGTACTTGTGGTTCGGACTGTCTCCAACCAGCCATAATGTTGTGAGAGTGAAATTATATCTAAGTCCAGCTTTGGTACACTAGAAGCTACTCTGAAACTTAACCTAAGCGTTTTTCGATGCTACTTTTTGGCTAACTTCTTATAGGAAGGTCTAGGAGCTCTGAAAATGAACGTGCGCGTCTTTCACTCTTTCAGAGGGACTTAGAAGAATTTTGTGATATTTTTTATTAAAATGGTGTATAAGGGTATATATATATAAATATATTTTATGCACTGTATATGAGCTGGCGATTTCTAAGTCTGTGGTTCCGAGAGGGGGTAACCAGTCTCACTAATAAAGGTCAAGCCACTTGGCTGCCAGAATGCCCTGCTTCAGCACAGACCAGAAAGGCATTGTGATAAGCGTATCCCCGGTATAGTCAGGGGTTAATGGGAGTCGTCCCCGTCCCCCCAGTATACGGCCAGAACCATGGACCCGGTACTTGTGGTTCGGACCCTCTCCAACCAGCCATAATGTTGTGAGATTGAAATTATGTCTAAGTCCAGCTTTGGTACATTAGAAGCAACTCTGAAACTTAACCTAAGCGTTTTTCGAAGCTACTTTTTAGCTAACTTCTTATAGGAAGGTCTAGGAGCTCTAAAAATGAACGTGCGCGTCTTTCACTCTTCCCGAGAGACTTAGAAGAATTTTGTGATATTTTTTATTAAAATGGTGTATAAGGGTATATATATAAATATATTTTATGCACTGTATATGAGCTGGCGATTTCTAAGTCTGTGGTTCCGAGAGGGGGTAACCAGGCTCACTAATAAAGGTCAAGCCACTTGGCTGCCAGAATGCCCTGCTTCAGCACAGACCAGAAAGGCATTGTGATAAGCGTATCCCCGGTATAGTCAGGGGTTAATGGGAGTGTTCCCCGTCCCCCCAGTATACGGCCAGAACCATGGACCCGGTACTTGTGGTTCGGACTGTCTCCAACCAGCCATAATGTTGTGAGAGTGAAATTATGTCTAAGTCCAGCTTTGGTACATTAGAAGCAACTCTGAAACTTAACCTAAGCGTTTTTCGAAGCTACTTTTTGGCTAACTTCTTATAGGAAGGTCTAGGAGATCTGAAAATGAATGTGCGCGTCTTTCACTCTTCCCGAGGGACTTAGAAGAATTTTGTGATATTTTTTATTAAAATGGTGTATAAGGGTATATATATATAAATATATTTTATGCACTGTATATGAGCTGGCGATTTCTAAGTCTGTGGTTCCGAGAGGGGGTAACCAGGCTCACTAATAAAGGTCAAGCCACTTGGCTGCCAGAATGCCCTGCTTCAGCACAGACCAGAAAGGCATTGTGATAAGCGTATCCCCGGTATAGTCAGGGGTTAATGGGAGTCGTCCCCGTCCCCCCAGTATACGGCCAGAACCATGGACCCGGTACTTGTGGTTCGGACCCTCTCCAACCAGCCATAATGTTGTGAGAGTGAAATTATGTCTAAGTCCAGCTTTGGTACATTAGAAGCAACTCTGAAACTTAACCTAAGCGTTTTTCGAAGCTACTTTTTGGCTAACTTCTTATAGGAAGGTCTAGGAGCTCTGAAAATGAACGTACGCGTCTTTCACTCTTCCCGAGGGACTTAGAAGAATTTTGTGATATTTTTTATTAAAATGGTGTAGAAGGGTATATATATAAATATATTTTATGCACTGTATATGAGCTGGCGATTTCTAAGTCTGTGGTTCCGAGAGGGTGTAACCAGGCTCACTAATAAAGGTCAAGCCACTTGCCTGCCAGAATGCCCTGCTTCAGCACAGACCAGAAAGGCATTGTGATAAGCGTATCCCTGGTATAGTCAGGGGTTAATGGGAGTCGTCCCCGTCCCCCCAGTATACGGCCAGAACCATGGACCCGGTACTTGTGGTTCGGACTGTCTCCAACCAGCCATAATGTTGTGAGAGTGAAATTATATCTAAGTCCAGCTTTGGTACACTAGAAGCTACTCTGAAACTTAACCTAAGCGTTTTTCGAAGCTACTTTTTGGCTAACTTCTTATGGGAAGGTCTAGGAGCTCTGAAAATGAACGTGCGCGTCTTTCACTCTTTCAGAGGGACTTAGAAGAATTTTGTGATATTTTTTATTAAAATGGTGTATAAGGGTATATATATATAAATATATTTTATGCACTGTATATGAGCTGGCGATTTCTAAGTCTGTGGTTCCGAGAGGGGGTAACCAGTCTCACTAATAAAGGTCAAGCCACTTGGCTGCCAGAATGCCCTGCTTCAGCACAGACCAGAAAGGCATTGTGATAAGCGTATCCCCGGTATAGTCAGGGGTTAATGGGAGTGTTCCCCGTCCCCCCAGTATACGGCCAGAACCATGGACCCGGTACTTGTGGTTCGGACTGTCTCCAACCAGCCATAATGTTGTGAGAGTGAAATTATGTCTAAGTCCAGCTTTGGTACATTAGAAGCAACTCTGAAACTTAACCTAAGCGTTTTTCGAAGCTACTTTTTGGCTAACTTCTTATAGGAAGGTCTAGGAGCTCTGAAAATGAACGTACGCGTCTTTCACTCTTCCCGAGGGACTTAGAAGAATTTTGTGATATTTTTTATTAAAATGGTGTATAAGGGTATATATATAAATATATTTTATGCACTGTATATGAGCTGGCGATTTCTAAGTCTGTGGTTCCGAGAGGTGGTAACCAGGCTCACTAATAAAGGTCAAGACACTTGCCTGCCAGAATGCCCTGCTTCAGCACAGACCAGAAAGGCATTGTGATAAGCGTATCCCCGGTATAGTCAGGGGTTAATGGGAGTCGTCCCCGTCCCCCCAGTATACAGCCAGAACCATGGACCCGGTACTTGTGGTTCGGACTGTCTCCAACCAGCCATAATGTTGTGAGAGTGAAATTATATCTAAGTCCAGCTTTGGTACACTAGAAGCAACTCTGAAACTTAACCTAAGCGTTTTTCCAAGCTACTTTTTGGCTAACTTCTTATAGGAAGGTCTAGGAGCTCTGAAAATGAACGTGCGCGTCTTTCACTCTTTCCGAGGGACTTAGAAGAATTTTGTGATATTTTTTATTAAAATGGTGTATAAGGGTATATATATAAATATATTTTATGCACTGTATATGAGCTGGCGATTTCTAAGTCTGTGGTTCCGAGAGGGGGTAACCAGGCTCACTAATAAAGGTCAAGCCACTTGGCTGCCAGAATGCCCTGCTTCAGCACAGACCAGAAAGGCATTGTGATAAGCGTATCCCCGGTATAGTCAGGGGTTAATGGGAGTCGTCCCCGTCCCCCCAGTATACGGCCAGAACCATGGACCCGGTACTTGTGGTTCGGACTGTCTCCAACCAGCCATAATGTTGTGAGAGTGAAATTATATCTAAGTCCAGCTTTGGTACACTAGAAGCTACTCTGAAACTTAACCTAAGCGTTTTTCGAAGCTACTTTTTGGCTAACTTCTTATAGGAAGGTCTAGGAGCTCTGAAAATGAACGTGCGCGTCTTTCACTCTTTCAGAGGGACTTAGAAGAATTTTGTGATATTTTTATTAAAATGGTGTATAAGGGTATATATATATATATAAATATATTTTATGCACTGTATATGAGCTGGCGATTTCTAAGTCTGTGGTTCCGAGAGGGGGTAACCAGGCTCACTAATAAAGGTCAAGCCACTTGGCTGCCAGAATGCCCTGCTTCAGCACAGACCAGAAAGGCATTGTGATAAGCGTATCCCCGGTATAGTCAGGGGTTAATGGGAGTCGTCCCCGTCCCCCCAGTATACGGCCAGAACCATGGACCCGGTACTTGTGGTTCGGACTGTCTCCAACCAGCCATAATGTTGTGAGAGTGAAATTATGTCTAAGTCCAGCTTTGGTACATTAGAAGCAACTCTGAAACTTAACCTAAGCGTTTTTCGAAGCTACTTTTTGGCTAACTTCTTATAGGAAGGTATAGGAGCTCTGAAAATGAACGTACGCGTCTTTCACTCTTCCCGAGGGACTTAGAAGAATTTTGTGATATTTTTTATTAAAATGGTGTATAAGGGTATATATATAAATATATTTTATGCACTGTATATGAGCTGGCGATTTCTAAGTCTGTGGTTCCGAGAGGGGGTAACCAGGCTCACTAATAAAGGTCAAGCCACTTGGCTGCCAGAATGCCCTGCTTAAGCACAGACCAGAAAGGCATTGTGATAAGCGTATCCCCGGTATAGTCAGGGGTTAATGGGAGTCGTCCCCGTCCCCCCAGTATACAGCCAGAACCATGGACCCGGTACTTGTGGTTCGGACTGTCTCCAACCAGCCATAATGTTGTGAGAGTGAAATTATATCTAAGTCCAGCTTTGGTACACTAGAAGCAACTCTGAAACTGAACCTAAGCGTTTTTCGAAGCTACTTTTTGGCTAACTTCTTATAGGAAGGTCTAGGAGCTCTGATAATGAACGTACGCGTCTTTCACTCTTCCCGAGGGACTTAGAAGAATTTTGTGATATTTTTTATTAAATGGTGTATAAGGGTATATATATAAATATATTTTATGCACTGTATATGACCTGGCGATTTCTAAGTCTGTGGTTCCGAGAGGGGGTAACCAGGCTCACTAATAAAGGTCAAGCCACTTGGCTGCCAGAATGCCCTGCTTCAGCACAGACCAGAAAGGCATTGTGATAAGCGTATCCCCGGTATAGTCAGGGGTTAATGGGAGTCGTCCCCGTCCCCCCAGTATACGGCCAGAACCATGGACCCGGTACTTGTGGTTCGGACTGTCTCCAACCAGCCATAATGTTGTGAGAGTGAAATTATGTCTAAGTCCAGCTTTGGTACATTAGAAGCAACTCTGAAACTTAACCTAAGCGTTTTTCGAAGCTACTTTTTAGCTAACTTCTTATAGGAAGGTCTAGGAGCTCTGAAAATGAACGTGCGCGTCTTTCACTCTTTCCGAGGGACTTAGAAGAATTTTGTGATATTTTTTATTAAAATGGTGTATAAGGGTATATATATAAATATATTTTATGCACTGTATATGAGCTGGCGATTTCTAAGTCTGTGGTTCCGAGAGGGGGTAACCAGGCTCACTAATAAAGGTCAAGCCACTTGGCTGCCAGAATGCCCTGCTTCAGCACAGACCAGAAAGGCATTGTGATAAGCGTATCCCCGGTATAGTCAGGGGTTAATGGGAGTCGTCCCCGTCCCCCCAGTATACGGCCAGAACCATGGACCCGGTACTTGTGGTTCGGACCCTCTCCAACCAGCCATAATGTTGTGAGAGTGAAATTATGTCTAAGTCCAGCTTTGGTACATTAGAAGCAACTCTGAAACTTAACCTAAGCGTTTTTCGAAGCTACTTTTTAGCTAACTTCTTATAGGAAGGTCTAGGAGCTCTGAAAATGAACGTGCGCGTCTTTCACTCTTCCCGAGAGACTTAGAAGAATTTTGTGATATTTTTTATTAAAATGGTGTATAAGGGTATATATATAAATATATTTTATGCACTGTATATGAGCTGGCGATTTCTAAGTCTGTGGTTCCGAGAGGGGGTAACCAGGCTCACTAATAAAGGTCAAGCCACTTGGCTGCCAGAATGCCATGCTTCAGCACAGACCAGAAAGGCATTGTGATAAGCGTATCCCCGGTATAGTCAGGGGTTAATGGGAGTGTTCCCCGTCCCCCCAGTATACGGCCAGAACCATGGACCCGGTACTTGTTGTTCGGACTGTCTCCAACCAGCCATAATGTTGTGAGAGTGAAATTATGTCTAAGTCCAGCTTTGGTACATTAGAAGCAACTCTGAAACTTAACCTAAGCGTTTTTCGAAGCTACTTTTTGGCTAACTTCTTATAGGAAGGTCTAGGAGCTCTGAAAATGAACGTACGCGTCTTCCACTCTTCCCGAGGGACTTAGAAGAATTTTGTGATATTTTTTATTAAAATGGTGTATAAGGGTATATATATAAATATATTTTATGCACTGTATATGAGCTGGCGATTTCTAAGTCTGTGGTTCCGAGAGGGGGTAACCAGGCTCACTAATAAAGGTCAAGCCACTTGGCTGCCAGAATGCTCTGCTTCAGCACAGACCAGAAAGGCATTGTGATAAGCGTATCCCCGGTATAGTCAGGGGTTAATGGGAGTCGTCCCCGTCCCCCCAGTATACGGCCAGAACCATGGACCCGGTACTTGTGGTTCGGACCCTCTCCAACCAGCCATACTGTAATGTTGTGAGAGTGAAATTATGTCTAAGTCCAGCTTTGGTACATTAGAAGCAACTCTGAAACTTAACCTAAGCGTTTTTCGAAGCTACTTTTTAGCTAACTTCTTATAGGAAGGTCTAGGAGCTCTGAAAATGAACGTGCGCGTCTTTCACTCTTCCCGAGAGACTTAGAAGAATTTTGTGATATTTTTTATTAAAATGGTGTATAAGGGTATATATATAAATATATTTTAGCACTGTATATGAGCTGGCGATTTCTAAGTCTGTGGTTCCGAGAGGGGGTAACCAGGCTCACTAATAAAGGTCAAGCCACTTGGCTGCCAGAATGCCCTGCTTCAGCACAGACCAGAAAGGCATTGTGATAAGCGTATCCCCGGTATAGTCAGGGGTTAATGGGAGTGTTCCCCGTCCCCCCAGTATACGGCCAGAACCATGGACCCGGTACTTGTGGTTCGGACTGTCTCCAACCAGCCATAATGTTGTGAGAGTGAAATTATGTCTAAGTCCA
Organism: Ascaphus truei; assembly: GCF_040206685.1. Taxonomy (NCBI): domain Eukaryota; kingdom Metazoa; phylum Chordata; class Amphibia; order Anura; family Ascaphidae; genus Ascaphus; species Ascaphus truei. The sequence continues at coordinate 106,358,791 of NC_134490.1, forward strand.
GCTTTGGTACATTAGAAGCAACTCTGAAACTTAACCTAAGCGTTTTTCGAAGCTACTTTTTGGCTAACTTCTTATAGGAAGGTCTAGGAGCTCTGAAAATGAACGTACGCGTCTTCCACTCTTCCCGAGGGACTTAGAAGAATTTTGTGATATTTTTTATTAAAATGGTGTATAAGGGTATATATATAAATATATTTTATGCACTGTATATGAGCTGGCGATTTCTAAGTCTGTGGTTCCGAGAGGGGGTAACCAGGCTCACTAATAAAGGTCAAGCCACTTGGCTGCCAGAATGCTCTGCTTCAGCACAGACCAGAAAGGCATTGTGATAAGCGTATCCCCGGTATAGTCAGGGGTTAATGGGAGTCGTCCCCGTCCCCCCAGTATACGGCCAGAACCATGGACCCGGTACTTGTGGTTCGGACCCTCTCCAACCAGCCATACTGTAATGTTGTGAGAGTGAAATTATGTCTAAGTCCAGCTTTGGTACATTAGAAGCAACTCTGAAACTTAACCTAAGCGTTTTTCGAAGCTACTTTTTAGCTAACTTCTTATAGGAAGGTCTAGGAGCTCTGAAAATGAACGTGCGCGTCTTTCACTCTTCCCGAGAGACTTAGAAGAATTTTGTGATATTTTTTATTAAAATGGTGTATAAGGGTATATATATAAATATATTTTAGCACTGTATATGAGCTGGCGATTTCTAAGTCTGTGGTTCCGAGAGGGGGTAACCAGGCTCACTAATAAAGGTCAAGCCACTTGGCTGCCAGAATGCCCTGCTTCAGCACAGACCAGAAAGGCATTGTGATAAGCGTATCCCCGGTATAGTCAGGGGTTAATGGGAGTGTTCCCCGTCCCCCCAGTATACGGCCAGAACCATGGACCCGGTACTTGTGGTTCGGACTGTCTCCAACCAGCCATAATGTTGTGAGAGTGAAATTATGTCTAAGTCCAGCTTTGGTACATTAGAAGCAACTCTGAAACTTAACCTAAGCGTTTTTCGAAGCTACTTTTTGGCTAACTTCTTATAGGAAGGTCTAGGAGCTCTGAAAATGAACGTACGCGTCTTTCACTCTTCCCGAGGGACTTAGAAGAATTTTGTGATATTTTTTATTAAAATGGTGTATAAGGGTATATATATAAATATATTTTATGCACTGTATATGAGCTGGCGATTTCTAAGTCTGTGGTTCCGAGAGGGGGTAACCAGGCTCACTAATAAAGGTCAAGCCACTTGGCTGCCAGAATGCCCTGCTTCAGCACAGACCAGAAAGGCATTGTGATAAGCGTATCCCCGGTATAGTCAGGGGTTAATGGGAGTCGTCCCCGTCCCCCCAGTATACGGCCAGAACCATGGACCCGGTACTTGTGGTTCGGACCCTCTCCAACCAGCCATAATGTTGTGAGAGTGAAATTATGTCTAAGTCCAGCTTTGGTACATTAGAAGCAACTCTGAAACTTAACCTAAGCGTTTTTCGAAGCTACTTTTTAGCTAACTTCTTATAGGAAGGTCTAGGAGCTCTGAAAATGAACGTGCGCGTCTTTCACTCTTCCCGAGAGACTTAGAAGAATTTTGTGATATTTTTTATTAAAATGGTGTATAAGGGTATATATATAAATATATTTTATGCACTGTATATGAGCTGGCGATTTCTAAGTCTGTGGTTCCGAGAGGGGGTAACCAGGCTCACTAATAAAGGTCAAGCCACTTGGCTGCCAGAATGCCCTGCTTCAGCACAGACCAGAAAGGCATTGTGATAAGCGTATCCCCGGTATAGTCAGGGGTTAATGGGAGTCGTCCCCGTCCCCCCAGTATACGGCCAGAACCATGGACCCGGTACTTGTGGTTCGGACTGTCTCCAACCAGCCATAATGTTGTGAGAGTGAAATTATGTCTAAGTCCAGCTTTGGTACATTAGAAGCATAACCTGAAACATAACCTAAGCGTTTTTCGAAGCTACTTTTTAGCTAACTTCTTATAGGAAGGTCTAGGAGCTCTGAAAATGAACGTGCGCGTCTTTCACTCTTTCCGAGGGACTTAGAAGAATTTTGTGATATTTTTTATTAAAATGGTGTATAAGGGTATATATATAAATATATTTTATGCACTGTATATGAGCTGGCGATTTCTAAGTCTGTGGTTCCGAGAGGGGGTAACCAGGCTCACTAATAAAGGTCAAGCCACTTGGCTGCCAGAATGCCCTGCTTCAGCACAGACCAGAAAGGCATTGTGATAAGCGTATCCCCGGTATAGTCAGGGGTTAATGGGAGTCGTCCCCGTCCCCCCAGTATACGGCCAGAACCATGGACCCGGTACTTGTGGTTCGGACCCTCTCCAACCAGCCATAATGTTGTGAGAGTGAAATTATGTCTAAGTCCAGCTTTGGTACATTAGAAGCAACTCTGAAACTTAACCTAAGCGTTTTTCGAAGCTACTTTTTAGCTAACTTCTTATAGGAAGGTCTAGGAGCTCTGAAAATGAACGTGCGCGTCTTTCACTCTTCCCGAGAGACTTAGAAGAATTTTGTGATATTTTTTATTAAAATGGTGTATAAGGGTATATATATAAATATATTTTATGCACTGTATATGAGCTGGCGATTTCTAAGTCTGTGGTTCCGAGAGGGGGTAACCAGGCTCACTAATAAAGGTCAAGCCACTTGGCTGCCAGAATGCCCTGCTTCAGCACAGACCAGAAAGGCATTGTGATAAGCGTATCCCCGGTATAGTCAGGGGTTAATGGGAGTCGTCCCCGTCCCCCCAGTATACGGCCAGAACCATGGACCCGGTACTTGTGGTTCGGACTGTCTCCAACCAGCCATAATGTTGTGAGAGTGAAATTATGTCTAAGTCCAGCTTTGGTACATTAGAAGCATAACCTGAAACATAACCTAAGCGTTTTTCGAAGCTACTTTTTAGCTAACTTCTTATAGGAAGGTCTAGGAGCTCTGAAAATGAACGTGCGCGTCTTTCACTCTTTCCGAGGGACTTAGAAGAATTTTGTGATATTTTTTATTAAAATGGTGTATAAGGGTATATATATAAATATATTTTATGCACTGTATATGAGCTGGCGATTTCTAAGTCTGTGGTTCCGAGAGGGGGTAACCAGGCTCACTAATAAAGGTCAAGCCACTTGGCTGCCAGAATGCCCTGCTTCAGCACAGACCAGAAAGGCATTGTGATAAGCGTATCCCCGGTATAGTCAGGGGTTAATGGGAGTCGTCCCCGTCCCCCCAGTATACGGCCAGAACCATGGACCCGGTACTTGTGGTTCGGACCCTCTCCAACCAGCCATAATGTTGTGAGAGTGAAATTATGTCTAAGTCCAGCTTTGGTACATTAGAAGCAACTCTGAAACTTAACCTAAGCGTTTTTCGAAGCTACTTTTTAGCTAACTTCTTATAGGAAGGTCTAGGAGCTCTGAAAATGAACGTGCGCGTCTTTCACTCTTCCCGAGAGACTTAGAAGAATTTTGTGATATTTTTTATTAAAATGGTGTATAAGGGTATATATATAAATATATTTTATGCACTGTATATGAGCTGGCGATTTCTAAGTCTGTGGTTCCGAGAGGGGGTAACCAGGTTCACTAATAAAGGTCAAGCCACTTGGCTGCCAGAATGCCCTGCTTCAGCACAGACCAGAAAGGCATTGTGATAAGCGTATCCCCGGTATAGTCAGGGGTTAATGGGAGTGTTCCCCGTCCCCCCAGTATACGGCCAGAACCATGGACCCGGTACTTGTGGTTCGGACTGTCTCCAACCAGCCATAATGTTGTGAGAGTGAAATTATGTCTAAGTCCAGCTTTGGTACATTAGAAGCAACTCTGAAACTTAACCTAAGCGTTTTTCGAAGCTACTTTTTGGCTAACTTCTTATAGGAAGGTCTAGGAGCTCTGAAAATGAACGTACGCGTCTTTCACTCTTCCCGAGGGACTTAGAAGAATTTTGTGATATTTTTTATTAAAATGGTGTATAAGGGTATATATATAAATATATTTTATGCACTGTATATGAGCTGGCGATTTCTAAGTCTGTGGTTCCGAGAGGGGGTAACCAGGCTCACTAATAAAGGTCAAGCCACTTGGCTGCCAGAATGCCCTGCTTCAGCACAGACCAGAAAGGCATTGTGATAAGCGTATCCCCGGTATAGTCAGGGGTTAATGGGAGTCGTCCCCGTCCCCCCAGTATACGGCCAGAACCATGGACCCGGTACTTGTGGTTCGGACCCTCTCCAACCAGCCATAATGTTGTGAGAGTGAAATTATGTCTAAGTCCAGCTTTGGTACATTAGAAGCAACTCTGAAACTTAACCTAAGCGTTTTTCGAAGCTACTTTTTAGCTAACTTCTTATAGGAAGGTTTAGGAGCTCTGAAAATGAACGTGCGCGTCTTTCACTCTTCCCGAGAGACTTAGAAGAATTTTGTGATATTTTTTATTAAAATGGTGTATAAGGGTATATATATAAATATATTTTATGCACTGTATATGAGCTGGCGATTTCTAAGTCTGTGGTTCCGAGAGGGGGTAACCAGGCTCACTAATAAAGGTCAAGCCACTTGGCTGCCAGAATGCCCTGCTTCAGCACAGACCAGAAAGGCATTGTGATAAGCGTATCCCCGGTATAGTCAGGGGTTAATGGGAGTCGTCCCCGTCCCCCCAGTATACGGCCAGAACCATGGACCCGGTACTTGTGGTTCGGACTGTCTCCAACCAGCCATAATGTTGTGAGAGTGAAATTATGTCTAAGTCCAGCTTTGGTACATTAGAAGCAACTCTGAAACTTAACCTAAGCGTTTTTCGAAGCTACTTTTTGGCTAACTTCTTATAGGAAGGTCTAGGAGCTCTGAAAATGAACGTACGCGTCTTTCACTCTTCCCGAGGGACTTAGAAGAATTTTGTGATATTTTTTATTAAAATGGTGTATAAGGGTATATATATAAATATATTTTATGCACTGTATATGAGCTGGCGATTTCTAAGTCTGTGGTTCCGAGAGGGGGTAACCAGGCTCACTAATAAAGGTCAAGCCACTTGGCTGCCAGAATGCCCTGCTTCAGCACAGACCAGAAAGGCATTGTGATAAGCGTATCCCCGGTATAGTCAGGGGTTAATGGGAGTCGTCCCCGTCCCCCCAGTATACGGCCAGAACCATGGACCCGGTACTTGTGGTTCGGACCCTCTCCAACCATACTGCCAGAACCATGGACCCGGTACTTGTGTTTCGGACCCTCTCCAACCAGCCATAATGTTGTGAGAGTGAAATTATGTCTAAGTCCAGCTTTGGTACATTAGAAGCAACTCTGAAACTTAACCTAAGCGTTTTTCGAAGCTACTTTTTAGCTAACTTCTTATAGGAAGGTCTAGGAGCTCTGAAAATGAATGTGCGCGTCTTTCACTCTTCCCGAGAGACTTAGAAGAATTTTGTGATATTTTTTATTAAAATGGTGTATAAGGGTATATATATAAATATATTTTATGCACTGTATATGAGCTGGCGATTTCTAAGTCTGTGGTTCCGAGAGGGGGTAACCAGGCTCACTAATAAAGGTCAAGCCACTTGGCTGCCAGAATGCCCTGCTTCAGCACAGACCAGAAAGGCATTGTGATAAGCGTATCCCCGGTATAGTCAGGGGTTAATGGGAGTCGTCCCCGTCCCCCCAGTATACGGCCAGAACCATGGACCCGGTACTTGTGGTTCGGACTGTCTCCAACCAGCCATAATGTTGTGAGAGTGAAATTATATCTAAGTCCAGCTTTGGTACACTAGAAGCAACTCTGAAACTTAACCTAAGCGTTTTTCGAAGCTACTTTTTGGCTAACTTCTTATATGAAGGTCTAGGAGCTCTGAAAATGAACGTGCGCGTCTTTCACTCTTTCCGAGGGACTTAGAAGAATTTTGTGATATTTTTTATTAAAATGGTGTATAAGGGTATATATATAAATATATTTTATGCACTGTATATGAGCTGGCGATTTCTAAGTCTGTGGTTCCGAGAGGGGGTAACCAGGCTCACTAATAAAGGTCAAGCCACTTGGCTGCCAGAATGCCCTGCTTCAGCACAGACCAGAAAGGCATTGTGATAAGCGTATCCCCGGTATAGTCAGGGGTTAATGGGAGTCGTCCCCGTCCCCCCAGTATACGGCCAGAACCATGGACCCGGTACTTGTGGTTCGGACTGTCTCCAACCAGCCATAATGTTGTGAGAGTGAAATTATATCTAAGTCCAGCTTTGGTACACTAGAAGCAACTCTGAAACTTAACCTAAGCGTTTTTCGAAGCTACTTTTTGGCTAACTTCTTATAGGAAGGTCTAGGAGCTCTGAAAATGAACGTGCGCGTCTTTCACTCTTTCCGAGGGACTTAGAAGAATTTTGTGATATTTTTTATTAAAATGGTGTATAAGGGTATATATATAAATATATTTTATGCACTGTATATGAGCTGGCGATTTCTAAGTCTGTGGTTCCGAGAGGGGGTAACCAGGCTCACTAATAAAGGTCAAGCCACTTGGCTGCCAGAATGCCCTGCTTCAGCACAGACCAGAAAGGCATTGTGATAAGCGTATCCCCGGTATAGTCAGGGGTTAATGGGAGTCGTCCCCGTCCCCCCAGTATACGGCCAGAACCATGGACCCGGTACTTGTGGTTCGGACTGTCTCCAACCAGCCATAATGTTGTGAGAGTGAAATTATATCTAAGTCCAGCTTTGGTACACTAGAAGCTACTCTGAAACTTAACCTAAGCGTTTTTCGAAGCTACTTTTTGGCTAACTTCTTATAGGAAGGTCTAGGAGCTCTGAAAATGAACGTGCGCGTCTTTCACTTTTTCAGAGGGACTTAGAAGAATTTTGTGATATTTTTTATTAAAATGGTGTATAAGGGTATATATATATAAATATATTTTATGCACTGTATATGAGCTGGCGATTTCTAAGTCTGTGGTTCCGAGAGGGGGTAACCAGGCTCACTAATAAAGGTCAAGCCACTTGGCTGCCAGAATGCCCTGCTTCAGCACAGACCAGAAAGGCATTGTGATAAGCGTATCCCCGGTATAGTCAGGGGTTAATGGGAGTCCCCCCCGTCCCCCCAGTATACGGCCAGAACCATGGACCCGGTACTTGTGGTTCGGACTGTCTCCAACCAGCCATAATGTTGTGAGAGTGAAATTATATCTAAGTCCAGCTTTGGTACACTAGAAGCAACTCTGAAACTTAACCTAAGCGTTTTTCGAAGCTACTTTTTGGCTAACTTCTTATAGGAAGGTCTAGGAGCTCTGAAAATGAACGTGCGCGTCTTTCACTCTTCCCGAGAGACTTAGAAGAATTTTGTGATATTTTTTATTAAAATGGTGTATAAGGGTATATATATAAATATATTTTATGCACTGTATATGAGCTGGCGATTTCTAAGTCTGTGGTTCCGAGAGGGGGTAACCAGGCTCACTAATAAAGGTCAAGCCACTTGGCTGCCAGAATGCCCTGCTTCAGCACAGACCAGAAAGGCATTGTGATAAGCGTATCCCCGGTATAGTCAGGGGTTAATGGGAGTCGTCCCCGTCCCCCCAGTATACGGCCAGAACCATGGACCCGGTACTTGTGGTTCGGACTGTCTCCAACCAGCCATAATGTTGTGAGAGTGAAATTATATCTAAGTCCAGCTTTGGTACACTAGAAGCAACTCTGAAACTTAACCTAAGCGTTTTTCGAAGCTACTTTTTGGCTAACTTCTTATATGAAGGTCTAGGAGCTCTGAAAATGAACGTGCGCGTCTTTCACTCTTTCCGAGGGACTTAGAAGAATTTTGTGATATTTTTTATTAAAATGGTGTATAAGGGTATATATATAAATATATTTTATGCACTGTATATGAGCTGGCGATTTCTAAGTCTGTGGTTCCGAGAGGGGGTAACCAGGCTCACTAATAAAGGTCAAGCCACTTGGCTGCCAGAATGCCCTGCTTCAGCACAGACCAGAAAGGCATTGTGATAAGCGTATCCCCGGTATAGTCAGGGGTTAATGGGAGTCGTCCCCGTCCCCCCAGTATACGGCCAGAACCATGGACCCGGTACTTGTGGTTCGGACTGTCTCCAACCAGCCATAATGTTGTGAGAGTGAAATTATATCTAAGTCCAGCTTTGGTACACTAGAAGCAACTCTGAAACTTAACCTAAGCGTTTTTCGAAGCTACTTTTTGGCTAACTTCTTATAGGAAGGTCTAGGAGCTCTGAAAATGAACGTGCGCGTCTTTCACTCTTTCCGAGGGACTTAGAAGAATTTTGTGATATTTTTTATTAAAATGGTGTATAAGGGTATATATATAAATATATTTTATGCACTGTATATGAGCTGGCGATTTCTAAGTCTGTGGTTCCGAGAGGGGGTAACCAGGCTCACTAATAAAGGTCAAGCCACTTGGCTGCCAGAATGCCCTGCTTCAGCACAGACCAGAAAGGCATTGTGATAAGCGTATCCCCGGTATAGTCAGGGGTTAATGGGAGTCGTCCCCGTCCCCCCAGTATACGGCCAGAACCATGGACCCGGTACTTGTGGTTCGGACTGTCTCCAACCAGCCATAATGTTGTGAGAGTGAAATTATATCTAAGTCCAGCTTTGGTACACTAGAAGCTACTCTGAAACTTAACCTAAGCGTTTTTCGAAGCTACTTTTTGGCTAACTTCTTATAGGAAGGTCTAGGAGCTCTGAAAATGAACGTGCGCGTCTTTCACTTTTTCAGAGGGACTTAGAAGAATTTTGTGATATTTTTTATTAAAATGGTGTATAAGGGTATATATATATAAATATATTTTATGCACTGTATATGAGCTGGCGATTTCTAAGTCTGTGGTTCCGAGAGGGGGTAACCAGGCTCACTAATAAAGGTCAAGCCACTTGGCTGCCAGAATGCCCTGCTTCAGCACAGACCAGAAAGGCATTGTGATAAGCGTATCCCCGGTATAGTCAGGGGTTAATGGGAGTCCCCCCCGTCCCCCCAGTATACGGCCAGAACCATGGACCCGGTACTTGTGGTTCGGACTGTCTCCAACCAGCCATAATGTTGTGAGAGTGAAATTATATCTAAGTCCAGCTTTGGTACACTAGAAGCAACTCTGAAACTTAACCTAAGCGTTTTTCGAAGCTACTTTTTGGCTAACTTCTTATAGGAAGGTCTAGGAGCTCTGAAAATGAACGTGCGCGTCTTTCACTCTTTCCGAGGGACTTAGAAGAATTTTGTGATATTTTTTATTAAAATGGTGTATAAGGGTATATATATAAATATATTTTATGCACTGTATATGAGCTGGCGATTTCTAAGTCTGTGGTTCCGAGAGGGGGTAACCAGGCTCACTAATAAAGGTCAAGCCACTTGGCTGCCAGAATGCCCTGCTTCAGCACAGACCAGAAAGGCATTGTGATAAGCGTATCCCCGGTATAGTCAGGGGTTAATGGGAGTCGTCCCCGTCCCCCCAGTATACGGCCAGAACCATGGACCCGGTACTTGTGGTTCGGACTGTCTCCAACCAGCCATAATGTTGTGAGAGTGAAATTATATCTAAGTCCAGCTTTGGTACACTAGAAGCAACTCTGAAACTTAACCTAAGCGTTTTTCGAAGCTACTTTTTGGCTAACTTCTTATAGGAAGGTCTAGGAGCTCTGAAAATGAACGTGCGCGTCTTTCACTCTTTCCGAGGGACTTAGAAGAATTTTGTGATATTTTTTATTAAAATGGTGTATAAGGGTATATATATAAATATATTTTATGCACTGTATATGAGCTGGCGATTTCTAAGTCTGTGGTTCCGAGAGGGGGTAACCAGGCTCACTAATAAAGGTCAAGCCACTTGGCTGCCAGAATGCCCTGCTTCAGCACAGACCAGAAAGGCATTGTGATAAGCGTATCCCCGGTATAGTCAGGGGTTAATGGGAGTCGTCCCCGTCCCCCCAGTATACGGCCAGAACCATGGACCCGGTACTTGTGGTTCGGACTGTCTCCAACCAGCCATAATGTTGTGAGAGTGAAATTATATCTAAGTCCAGCTTTGGTACACTAGAAGCTACTCTGAAACTTAACCTAAGCGTTTTTCGAAGCTACTTTTTGGCTAACTTCTTATAGGAAGGTCTAGGAGCTCTGAAAATGAACGTGCGCGTCTTTCACTTTTTCAGAGGGACTTAGAAGAATTTTGTGATATTTTTTATTAAAATGGTGTATAAGGGTATATATATATAAATATATTTTATGCACTGTATATGAGCTGGCGATTTCTAAGTCTGTGGTTCCGAGAGGGGGTAACCAGGCTCACTAATAAAGGTCAAGCCACTTGGCTGCCAGAATGCCCTGCTTCAGCACAGACCAGAAAGGCATTGTGATAAGCGTATCCCCGGTATAGTCAGGGGTTAATGGGAGTCGTCCCCGTCCCCCCAGTATACGGCCAGAACCATGGACCCGGTACTTGTGGTTCGGACCCACTCCAACCAGCCATAATGTTGTGAGAGTGAAATTATGTCTAAGTCCAGCTTTGGTACATTAGAAGCAACTCTGAAACTTAACCTAAGCGTTTTTCGAAGCTACTTTTTAGCTAACTTCTTATAGGAAGGTCTAGGAGCTCTGAAAATGAACGTGCGCGTCTTTCACTCTTCCCGAGAGACTTAGAAGAATTTTGTGATATTTTTTATTAAAATGGTGTATAAGGGTATATATATAAATATATTTTATGCACTGTATATGAGCTGGCGATTTCTAAGTCTGTGGTTCCGAGAGGGGGTAACCAGGCTCACTAATAAAGGTCAAGCCACTTGGCTGCCAGAATGCCCTGCTTCAGCACAGACCAGAAAGGCATTGTGATAAGCGTATCCCCGGTATAGTCAGGGGTTAATGGGAGTCGTCCCCGTCCCCCCAGTATACGGCCAGAACCATGGACCCGGTACTTGTGGTTCGGACTGTCTCCAACCAGCCATAATGTTGTGAGAGTGAAATTATATCTAAGTCCAGCTTTGGTACACTAGAAGCAACTCTGAAACTTAACCTAAGCGTTTTTCGAAGCTACTTTTTGGCTAACTTCTTATAGGAAGGTCTAGGAGCTCTGAAAATGAACGTGCGCGTCTTTCACTCTTTCCGAGGGACTTAGAAGAATTTTGTGATATTTTTTATTAAAATGGTGTATAAGGGTATATATATAAATATATTTTATGCACTGTATATGAGCTGGCGATTTCTAAGTCTGTGGTTCCGAGAGGGGGTAACCAGGCTCACTAATAAAGGTCAAGCCACTTGGCTGCCAGAATGCCCTGCTTCAGCACAGACCAGAAAGGCATTGTGATAAGCGTATCCCCGGTATAGTCAGGGGTTAATGGGAGTCGTCCCCGTCCCCCCAGTATACGGCCAGAACCATGGACCCGGTACTTGTGGTTCGGACTGTCTCCAACCAGCCATAATGTTGTGAGAGTGAAATTATATCTAAGTCCAGCTTTGGTACACTAGAAGCTACTCTGAAACTTAACCTAAGCGTTTTTCGAAGCTACTTTTTGGCTAACTTCTTATAGGAAGGTCTAGGAGCTCTGAAAATGAACGTGCGCGTCTTTCACTTTTTCAGAGGGACTTAGAAGAATTTTGTGATATTTTTTATTAAAATGGTGTATAAGGGTATATATATATAAATATATTTTATGCACTGTATATGAGCTGGCGATTTCTAAGTCTGTGGTTCCGAGAGGGGGTAACCAGGCTCACTAATAAAGGTCAAGCCACTTGGCTGCCAGAATGCCCTGCTTCAGCACAGACCAGAAAGGCATTGTGATAAGCGTATCCCCGGTATAGTCAGGGGTTAATGGGAGTCGTCCCCGTCCCCCCAGTATACGGCCAGAACCATGGACCCGGTACTTGTGGTTCGGACCCACTCCAACCAGCCATAATGTTGTGAGAGTGAAATTATGTCTAAGTCCAGCTTTGGTACATTAGAAGCAACTCTGAAACTTAACCTAAGCGTTTTTCGAAGCTACTTTTTAGCTAACTTCTTATAGGAAGGTCTAGGAGCTCTGAAAATGAACGTGCGCGTCTTTCACTCTTCCCGAGAGACTTAGAAGAATTTTGTGATATTTTTTATTAAAATGGTGTATAAGGGTATATACAGTATATAAATATATTTTATGCACTGTATATGAGCTGGCGATTTCTAAGTCTGTGGTTCCGAGAGGGGGTAACCAGGCTCACTAATAAAGGTCAAGCCACTTGGCTGCCAGAATGCCCTGCTTCAGCACAGACCAGAAAGGCATTGTGATAAGCGTATCCCCGGTATAGTCAGGGGTTAATGGGAGTCGTCCCCGTCCCTCCAGTATACGGCCAGAACCATGGACCCGGTACTTGTGGTTCGGACTGTCTCCAACCAGCCATAATGTTGTGAGAGTGAAATTATATCTAAGTCCAGCTTTGGTACACTAGAAGCAACTCTGAAACTTAACCTAAGCGTTTTTCGAAGCTACTTTTTGGCTAACTTCTTATAGGAAGGTCTAGGAGCTCTGAAAATGAACGTGCGCGTCTTTCACTCTTTCCGAGGGACTTAGAAGAATTTTGTGATATTTTTTATTAAAATGGTGTATAAGGGTATATATATAAATATATTTTATGCACTGTATATGAGCTGGCGATTTCTAATCTGTGGTTCCGAGAGGGGGTAACCAGGCTCACTAATAAAGGTCAAGCCACTTGGCTGCCAGAATGCCCTGCTTCAGCACAGACCAGAAAGGCATTGTGATAAGCGTATCCCCGGTATAGTCAGGGGTTAATGGGAGTCGTCCCCGTCCCCCCAGTATACGGCCAGAACCATGGACCCGGTACTTGTGGTTCGGACCCTCTCCAACCAGCCATAATGTTGTGAGAGTGAAATTATGTCTAAGTCCAGCTTTGGTACATTAGAAGCAACTCTGAAACTTAACCTAAGCGTTTTTCGAAGCTACTTTTTAGCTAACTTCTTATAGGAAGGTCTAGGAGCTCTGAAAATCAACGTGCGCGTCTTTCACTTTTTCAGAGGGACTTAGAAGAATTTTGTGATATTTTTTATTAAAATGGTGTATAAGGGTATATATATAAATATATTTTATGCACTGTATATGAGCTGGCGATTTCTAATCTGTGGTTCCGAGAGGGGGTAACCAGGCTCACTAATAAAGGTCAAGCCACTTGGCTGCCAGAATGCCCTGCTTCAGCACAGACCAGAAAGGCATTGTGATAAGCGTATCCCCGGTATAGTCAGGGGTTAATGGGAGTCGTCCCCGTCCCCCCAGTATACGGCCAGAACCATGGACCCGGTACTTGTGGTTCGGACTGTCTCCAACCAGCCATAATGTTGTGAGAGTGAAATTATATCTAAGTCCAGCTTTGGTACACTAGAAGCTACTCTGAAACTTAACCTAAGCGTTTTTCGAAGCTACTTTTTGGCTAACTTCTTATAGGAAGGTCTAGGAGCTCTGAAAATGAACGTGCGCGTCTTTCACTTTTTCAGAGGGACTTAGAAGAATTTTGTGATATTTTTTATTAAAATGGTGTATAAGGGTATATATATATAAATATATTTTATGCACTGTATATGAGCTGGCGATTTCTAAGTCTGTGGTTCCGAGAGGGGGTAACCAGGCTCACTAATAAAGGTCAAGCCACTTGGCTGCCAGAATGCCCTGCTTCAGCACAGACCAGAAAGGCATTGTGATAAGCGTATCCCCGGTATAGTCAGGGGTTAATGGGAGTCCCCCCCGTCCCCCCAGTATACGGCCAGAACCATGGACCCGGTACTTGTGGTTCGGACTGTCTCCAACCAGCCATAATGTTGTGAGAGTGAAATTATATCTAAGTCCAGCTTTGGTACACTAGAAGCAACTCTGAAACTTAACCTAAGCGTTTTTCGAAGCTACTTTTTGGCTAACTTCTTATAGGAAGGTCTAGGAGCTCTGAAAATGAACGTGCGCGTCTTTCACTCTTTCCGAGGGACTTAGAAGAATTTTGTGATATTTTTTATTAAAATGGTGTATAAGGGTATATATATAAATATATTTTATGCACTGTATATGAGCTGGCGATTTCTAAGTCTGTGGTTCCGAGAGGGGGTAACCAGGCTCACTAATAAAGGTCAAGCCACTTGGCTGCCAGAATGCCCTGCTTCAGCACAGACCAGAAAGGCATTGTGATAAGCGTATCCCCGGTATAGTCAGGGGTTAATGGGAGTCGTCCCCGTCCCCCCAGTATACGGCCAGAACCATGGACCCGGTACTTGTGGTTCGGACTGTCTCCAACCAGCCATAATGTTGTGAGAGTGAAATTATATCTAAGTCCAGCTTTGGTACACTAGAAGCAACTCTGAAACTTAACCTAAGCGTTTTTCGAAGCTACTTTTTGGCTAACTTCTTATAGGAAGGTCTAGGAGCTCTGAAAATGAACGTGCGCGTCTTTCACTCTTTCCGAGGGACTTAGAAGAATTTTGTGATATTTTTTATTAAAATGGTGTATAAGGGTATATATATAAATATATTTTATGCACTGTATATGAGCTGGCGATTTCTAAGTCTGTGGTTCCGAGAGGGGGTAACCAGGCTCACTAATAAAGGTCAAGCCACTTGGCTGCCAGAATGCCCTGCTTCAGCACAGACCAGAAAGGCATTGTGATAAGCGTATCCCCGGTATAGTCAGGGGTTAATGGGAGTCGTCCCCGTCCCCCCAGTATACGGCCAGAACCATGGACCCGGTACTTGTGGTTCGGACTGTCTCCAACCAGCCATAATGTTGTGAGAGTGAAATTATATCTAAGTCCAGCTTTGGTACACTAGAAGCAACTCTGAAACTTAACCTAAGCGTTTTTCGAAGCTACTTTTTGGCTAACTTCTTATAGGAAGGTCTAGGAGCTCTGAAAATGAACGTGCGCGTCTTTCACTCTTTCCGAGGGACTTAGAAGAATTTTGTGATATTTTTTATTAAAATGGTGTATAAGGGTATATATATAAATATATTTTATGCACTGTATATGAGCTGGCGATTTCTAAGTCTGTGGTTCCGAGAGGGGGTAACCAGGCTCACTAATAAAGGTCAAGCCACTTGGCTGCCAGAATGCCCTGCTTCAGCACAGACCAGAAAGGCATTGTGATAAGCGTATCCCCGGTATAGTCAGGGGTTAATGGGAGTCGTCCCCGTCCCCCCAGTATACGGCCAGAACCATGGACCCGGTACTTGTGGTTCGGACTGTCTCCAACCAGCCATAATGTTGTGAGAGTGAAATTATATCTAAGTCCAGCTTTGGTACACTAGAAGCTACTCTGAAACTTAACCTAAGCGTTTTTCGAAGCTACTTTTTGGCTAACTTCTTATAGGAAGGTCTAGGAGCTCTGAAAATGAACGTGCGCGTCTTTCACTTTTTCAGAGGGACTTAGAAGAATTTTGTGATATTTTTTATTAAAATGGTGTATAAGGGTATATATATATAAATATATTTTATGCACTGTATATGAGCTGGCGATTTCTAAGTCTGTGGTTCCGAGAGGGGGTAACCAGGCTCACTAATAAAGGTCAAGCCACTTGGCTGCCAGAATGCCCTGCTTCAGCACAGACCAGAAAGGCATTGTGATAAGCGTATCCCCGGTATAGTCAGGGGTTAATGGGAGTCGTCCCCGTCCCCCCAGTATACGGCCAGAACCATGGACCCGGTACTTGTGGTTCGGACCCACTCCAACCAGCCATAATGTTGTGAGAGTGAAATTATGTCTAAGTCCAGCTTTGGTACATTAGAAGCAACTCTGAAACTTAACCTAAGCGTTTTTCGAAGCTACTTTTTAGCTAACTTCTTATAGGAAGGTCTAGGAGCTCTGAAAATGAACGTGCGCGTCTTTCACTCTTCCCGAGAGACTTAGAAGAATTTTGTGATATTTTTTATTAAAATGGTGTATAAGGGTATATATATAAATATATTTTATGCACTGTATATGAGCTGGCGATTTCTAAGTCTGTGGTTCCGAGAGGGGGTAACCAGGCTCACTAATAAAGGTCAAGCCACTTGGCTGCCAGAATGCCCTGCTTCAGCACAGACCAGAAAGGCATTGTGATAAGCGTATCCCCGGTATAGTCAGGGGTTAATGGGAGTCGTCCCCGTCCCCCCAGTATACGGCCAGAACCATGGACCCGGTACTTGTGGTTCGGACTGTCTCCAACCAGCCATAATGTTGTGAGAGTGAAATTATATCTAAGTCCAGCTTTGGTACACTAGAAGCAACTCTGAAACTTAACCTAAGCGTTTTTCGAAGCTACTTTTTGGCTAACTTCTTATAGGAAGGTCTAGGAGCTCTGAAAATGAACGTGCGCGTCTTTCACTCTTTCCGAGGGACTTAGAAGAATTTTGTGATATTTTTTATTAAAATGGTGTATAAGGGTATATATATAAATATATTTTATGCACTGTATATGAGCTGGCGATTTCTAAGTCTGTGGTTCCGAGAGGGGGTAACCAGGCTCACTAATAAAGGTCAAGCCACTTGGCTGCCAGAATGCCCTGCTTCAGCACAGACCAGAAAGGCATTGTGATAAGCGTATCCCCGGTATAGTCAGGGGTTAATGGGAGTCGTCCCCGTCCCCCCAGTATACGGCCAGAACCATGGACCCGGTACTTGTGGTTCGGACTGTCTCCAACCAGCCATAATGTTGTGAGAGTGAAATTATATCTAAGTCCAGCTTTGGTACACTAGAAGCTACTCTGAAACTTAACCTAAGCGTTTTTCGAAGCTACTTTTTGGCTAACTTCTTATAGGAAGGTCTAGGAGCTCTGAAAATGAACGTGCGCGTCTTTCACTTTTTCAGAGGGACTTAGAAGAATTTTGTGATATTTTTTATTAAAATGGTGTATAAGGGTATATATATATAAATATATTTTATGCACTGTATATGAGCTGGCGATTTCTAAGTCTGTGGTTCCGAGAGGGGGTAACCAGGCTCACTAATAAAGGTCAAGCCACTTGGCTGCCAGAATGCCCTGCTTCAGCACAGACCAGAAAGGCATTGTGATAAGCGTATCCCCGGTATAGTCAGGGGTTAATGGGAGTCGTCCCCGTCCCCCCAGTATACGGCCAGAACCATGGACCCGGTACTTGTGGTTCGGACCCACTCCAACCAGCCATAATGTTGTGAGAGTGAAATTATGTCTAAGTCCAGCTTTGGTACATTAGAAGCAACTCTGAAACTTAACCTAAGCGTTTTTCGAAGCTACTTTTTAGCTAACTTCTTATAGGAAGGTCTAGGAGCTCTGAAAATGAACGTGCGCGTCTTTCACTCTTCCCGAGAGACTTAGAAGAATTTTGTGATATTTTTTATTAAAATGGTGTATAAGGGTATATACAGTATATAAATATATTTTATGCACTGTATATGAGCTGGCGATTTCTAAGTCTGTGGTTCCGAGAGGGGGTAACCAGGCTCACTAATAAAGGTCAAGCCACTTGGCTGCCAGAATGCCCTGCTTCAGCACAGACCAGAAAGGCATTGTGATAAGCGTATCCCCGGTATAGTCAGGGGTTAATGGGAGTCGTCCCCGTCCCCCCAGTATACGGCCAGAACCATGGACCCGGTACTTGTGGTTCGGACTGTCTCCAACCAGCCATAATGTTGTGAGAGTGAAATTATATCTAAGTCCAGCTTTGGTACACTAGAAGCAACTCTGAAACTTAACCTAAGCGTTTTTCGAAGCTACTTTTTGGCTAACTTCTTATAGGAAGGTCTAGGAGCTCTGAAAATGAACGTGCGCGTCTTTCACTCTTTCCGAGGGACTTAGAAGAATTTTGTGATATTTTTTATTAAAATGGTGTATAAGGGTATATATATAAATATATTTTATGCACTGTATATGAGCTGGCGATTTCTAAGTCTGTGGTTCCGAGAGGGGGTAACCAGGCTCACTAATAAAGGTCAAGCCACTTGGCTGCCAGAATGCCCTGCTTCAGCACAGACCAGAAAGGCATTGTGATAAGCGTATCCCCGGTATAGTCAGGGGTTAATGGGAGTCGTCCCCGTCCCCCCAGTATACGGCCAGAACCATGGACCCGGTACTTGTGGTTCGGACTGTCTCCAACCAGCCATAATGTTGTGAGAGTGAAATTATATCTAAGTCCAGCTTTGGTACACTAGAAGCTACTCTGAAACTTAACCTAAGCGTTTTTCGAAGCTACTTTTTGGCTAACTTCTTATAGGAAGGTCTAGGAGCTCTGAAAATGAACGTGCGCGTCTTTCACTTTTTCAGAGGGACTTAGAAGAATTTTGTGATATTTTTTATTAAAATGGTGTATAAGGGTATATATATATAAATATATTTTATGCACTGTATATGAGCTGGCGATTTCTAAGTCTGTGGTTCCGAGAGGGGGTAACCAGGCTCACTAATAAAGGTCAAGCCACTTGGCTGCCAGAATGCCCTGCTTCAGCACAGACCAGAAAGGCATTGTGATAAGCGTATCCCCGGTATAGTCAGGGGTTAATGGGAGTCGTCCCCGTCCCCCCAGTATACGGCCAGAACCATGGACCCGGTACTTGTGGTTCGGACCCACTCCAACCAGCCATAATGTTGTGAGAGTGAAATTATGTCTAAGTCCAGCTTTGGTACATTAGAAGCAACTCTGAAACTTAACCTAAGCGTTTTTCGAAGCTACTTTTTAGCTAACTTCTTATAGGAAGGTCTAGGAGCTCTGAAAATGAACGTGCGCGTCTTTCACTCTTCCCGAGAGACTTAGAAGAATTTTGTGATATTTTTTATTAAAATGGTGTATAAGGGTATATACAGTATATAAATATATTTTATGCACTGTATATGAGCTGGCGATTTCTAAGTCTGTGGTTCCGAGAGGGGGTAACCAGGCTCACTAATAAAGGTCAAGCCACTTGGCTGCCAGAATGCCCTGCTTCAGCACAGACCAGAAAGGCATTGTGATAAGCGTATCCCCGGTATAGTCAGGGGTTAATGGGAGTCGTCCCCGTCCCTCCAGTATACGGCCAGAACCATGGACCCGGTACTTGTGGTTCGGACTGTCTCCAACCAGCCATAATGTTGTGAGAGTGAAATTATATCTAAGTCCAGCTTTGGTACACTAGAAGCAACTCTGAAACTTAACCTAAGCGTTTTTCGAAGCTACTTTTTGGCTAACTTCTTATAGGAAGGTCTAGGAGCTCTGAAAATGAACGTGCGCGTCTTTCACTCTTTCCGAGGGACTTAGAAGAATTTTGTGATATTTTTTATTAAAATGGTGTATAAGGGTATATATATAAATATATTTTATGCACTGTATATGAGCTGGCGATTTCTAATCTGTGGTTCCGAGAGGGGGTAACCAGGCTCACTAATAAAGGTCAAGCCACTTGGCTGCCAGAATGCCCTGCTTCAGCACAGACCAGAAAGGCATTGTGATAAGCGTATCCCCGGTATAGTCAGGGGTTAATGGGAGTCGTCCCCGTCCCCCCAGTATACGGCCAGAACCATGGACCCGGTACTTGTGGTTCGGACCCTCTCCAACCAGCCATAATGTTGTGAGAGTGAAATTATGTCTAAGTCCAGCTTTGGTACATTAGAAGCAACTCTGAAACTTAACCTAAGCGTTTTTCGAAGCTACTTTTTAGCTAACTTCTTATAGGAAGGTCTAGGAGCTCTGAAAATCAACGTGCGCGTCTTTCATTTTTTCAGAGGGACTTAGAAGAATTTTGTGATATTTTTTATTAAAATGGTGTATAAGGGTATATATATAAATATATTTTATGCACTGTATATGAGCTGGCGATTTCTAATCTGTGGTTCCGAGAGGGGGTAACCAGGCTCACTAATAAAGGTCAAGCCACTTGGCTGCCAGAATGCCCTGCTTCAGCACAGACCAGAAAGGCATTGTGATAAGCGTATCCCCGGTATAGTCAGGGGTTAATGGGAGTCGTCCCCGTCCCCCCAGTATACGGCCAGAACCATGGACCCGGTACTTGTGGTTCGGACTGTCTCCAACCAGCCATAATGTTGTGAGAGTGAAATTATATCTAAGTCCAGCTTTGGTACACTAGAAGCTACTCTGAAACTTAACCTAAGCGTTTTTCGAAGCTACTTTTTGGCTAACTTCTTATAGGAAGGTCTAGGAGCTCTGAAAATGAACGTGCGCGTCTTTCACTTTTTCAGAGGGACTTAGAAGAATTTTGTGATATTTTTTATTAAAATGGTGTATAAGGGTATATATATATAAATATATTTTATGCACTGTATATGAGCTGGCGATTTCTAAGTCTGTGGTTCCGAGAGGGGGTAACCAGGCTCACTAATAAAGGTCAAGCCACTTGGCTGCCAGAATGCCCTGCTTCAGCACAGACCAGAAAGGCATTGTGATAAGCGTATCCCCGGTATAGTCAGGGGTTAATGGGAGTGTTCCCCGTCCCCCCAGTATACGGCCAGAACCATGGACCCGGTACTTGTGGTTCGGACTGTCTCCAACCAGCCATAATGTTGTGAGAGTGAAATTATGTCTAAGTCCAGCTTTGGTACACTAGAAGCAACTCTGAAACTTAACCTAAGCGTTTTTCGAAGCTACTTTTTGGCTAACTTCTTATAGGAAGGTCTAGGAGCTCTGAAAATGAACGTGCGCGTCTTTCACTCTTTCCGAGGGACTTAGAAGAATTTTGTGAT
This sequence comes from Ascaphus truei, assembly GCF_040206685.1. Classification (NCBI taxonomy): domain Eukaryota; kingdom Metazoa; phylum Chordata; class Amphibia; order Anura; family Ascaphidae; genus Ascaphus; species Ascaphus truei. The sequence goes on from NC_134490.1 coordinate 106,379,453, forward strand.
ATTTTTTATTAAAATGGTGTATAAGGGTATATATATAAATATATTTTATGCACTGTATATGAGCTGGCGATTTCTAAGTCTGTGGTTCCGAGAGGGGGTAACCAGGCTCACTAATAAAGGTCAAGCCACTTGGCTGCCAGAATGCCCTGCTTCAGCACAGACCAGAAAGGCATTGTGATAAGCGTATCCCCGGTATAGTCAGGGGTTAATGGGAGTCGTCCCCGTCCCCCCAGTATACGGCCAGAACCATGGACCCGGTACTTGTGGTTCGGACTGTCTCCAACCAGCCATAATGTTGTGAGAGTGAAATTATATCTAAGTCCAGCTTTGGTACACTAGAAGCTACTCTGAAACTTAACCTAAGCGTTTTTCGAAGCTACTTTTTGGCTAACTTCTTATAGGAAGGTCTAGGAGCTCTGAAAATGAACGTGCGCGTCTTTCACTTTTTCAGAGGGACTTAGAAGAATTTTGTGATATTTTTTATTAAAATGGTGTATAAGGGTATATATATATAAATATATTTTATGCACTGTATATGAGCTGGCGATTTCTAAGTCTGTGGTTCCGAGAGGGGGTAACCAGGCTCACTAATAAAGGTCAAGCCACTTGGCTGCCAGAATGCCCTGCTTCAGCACAGACCAGAAAGGCATTGTGATAAGCGTATCCCCGGTATAGTCAGGGGTTAATGGGAGTCGTCCCCGTCCCCCCAGTATACGGCCAGAACCATGGACCCGGTACTTGTGGTTCGGACCCACTCCAACCAGCCATAATGTTGTGAGAGTGAAATTATGTCTAAGTCCAGCTTTGGTACATTAGAAGCAACTCTGAAACTTAACCTAAGCGTTTTTCGAAGCTACTTTTTAGCTAACTTCTTATAGGAAGGTCTAGGAGCTCTGAAAATGAACGTGCGCGTCTTTCACTCTTCCCGAGAGACTTAGAAGAATTTTGTGATATTTTTTATTAAAATGGTGTATAAGGGTATATACAGTATATAAATATATTTTATGCACTGTATATGAGCTGGCGATTTCTAAGTCTGTGGTTCCGAGAGGGGGTAACCAGGCTCACTAATAAAGGTCAAGCCACTTGGCTGCCAGAATGCCCTGCTTCAGCACAGACCAGAAAGGCATTGTGATAAGCGTATCCCCGGTATAGTCAGGGGTTAATGGGAGTCGTCCCCGTCCCCCCAGTATACGGCCAGAACCATGGACCCGGTACTTGTGGTTCGGACTGTCTCCAACCAGCCATAATGTTGTGAGAGTGAAATTATATCTAATACCAGCTTTGGTACACTAGAAGCAACTCTGAAACTTAACCTAAGCGTTTTTCGAAGCTACTTTTTGGCTAACTTCTTATAGGAAGGTCTAGGAGCTCTGAAAATGAACGTGCGCGTCTTTCACTCTTTCCGAGGGACTTAGAAGAATTTTGTGATATTTTTTATTAAAATGGTGTATAAGGGTATATATATATAAATATATTTTATGCACTGTATATGAGCTGGCGATTTCTAATCTGTGGTTCCGAGAGGGGGTAACCAGGCTCACTAATAAAGGTCAAGCCACTTGGCTGCCAGAATGCCCTGCTTCAGCACAGACCAGAAAGGCATTGTGATAAGCGTATCCCCGGTATAGTCAGGGGTTAATGGGAGTCGTCCCCGTCCCCCCAGTATACGGCCAGAACCATGGACCCGGTACTTGTGGTTCGGACCCTCTCCAACCAGCCATAATGTTGTGAGAGTGAAATTATGTCTAAGTCCAGCTTTGGTACATTAGAAGCAACTCTGAAACTTAACCTAAGCGTTTTTCGAAGCTACTTTTTAGCTAACTTCTTATAGGAAGGTCTAGGAGCTCTGAAAATCAACGTGCGCGTCTTTCACTCTTCCCGAGAGACTTAGAAGAATTTTGTGATATTTTTTATTAAAATGGTGTATAAGGGTATATATATAAATATATTTTATGCACTGTATATGAGCTGGCGATTTCTAAGTCTGTGGTTCCGAGAGGGGTTAACCAGGCTCACTAATAAAGGTCAAGCCACTTGGCTGCCAGAATGCCCTGCTTCAGCACAGACCAGAAAGGCATTGTGATAAGCGTATCCCCGGTATAGTCAGGGGTTAATGGGAGTCGTCCCCGTCCCCCCAGTATACGGCCAGAACCATGGACCCGGTACTTGTGGTTCGGACCCTCTCCAACCAGCCATAATGTTGTGAGAGTGAAATTATGTCTAAGTCCAGCTTTGGTACATTAGAAGCAACTCTGAAACTTAACCTAAGCGTTTTTCGAAGCTACTTTTTAGCTAACTTCTTATAGGAAGGTCTAGGAGCTCTGAAAATCAACGTGCGCGTCTTTCACTCTTCCCGAGAGACTTAGAAGAATTTTGTGATATTTTTTATTAAAATGGTGTATAAGGGTATATATATAAATATATTTTATGCACTGTATATGAGCTGGCGATTTCTAAGTCTGTGGTTCCGAGAGGGGGTAACCAGGCTCACTAATAAAGGTCAAGCCACTTGGCTGCCAGAATGCCCTGCTTCAGCACAGACCAGAAAGGCATTGTGATAAGCGTATCCCCGGTATAGTCAGGGGTTAATGGGAGTCGTCCCCGTCCCCCCAGTATACGGCCAGAACCATGGACCCGGTACTTGTGGTTCGGACTGTCTCCAACCAGCCATAATGTTGTGAGAGTGAAATTATATCTAAGTCCAGCTTTGGTACACTAGAAGCTACTCTGAAACTTAACCTAAGCGTTTTTCGAAGCTACTTTTTGGCTAACTTCTTATAGGAAGGTCTAGGAGCTCTGAAAATGAACGTGCGCGTCTTTCACTTTTTCAGAGGGACTTAGAAGAATTTTGTGATATTTTTTATTAAAATGGTGTATAAGGGTATATATATATAAATATATTTTATGCACTGTATATGAGCTGGCGATTTCTAAGTCTGTGGTTCCGAGAGGGGGTAACCAGGCTCACTAATAAAGGTCAAGCCACTTGGCTGCCAGAATGCCCTGCTTCAGCACAGACCAGAAAGGCATTGTGATAAGCGTATCCCCGGTATAGTCAGGGGTTAATGGGAGTCGTCCCCGTCCCCCCAGTATACGGCCAGAACCATGGACCCGGTACTTGTGGTTCGGACTGTCTCCAACCAGCCATAATGTTGTGAGAGTGAAATTATATCTAAGTCCAGCTTTGGTACACTAGAAGCAACTCTGAAACTTAACCTAAGCGTTTTTCGAAGCTACTTTTTGGCTAACTTCTTATAGGAAGGTCTAGGAGCTCTGAAAATGAACGTGCGCGTCTTTCACTCTTTCCGAGGGACTTAGAAGAATTTTGTGATATTTTTTATTAAAATGGTGTATAAGGGTATATATATATAAATATATTTTATGCACTGTATATGAGCTGGCGATTTCTAAGTCTGTGGTTCCGAGAGGGGGTAACCAGGCTCACTAATAAAGGTCAAGCCACTTGGCTGCCAGAATGCCCTGCTTCAGCACAGACCAGAAAGGCATTGTGATAAGCGTATCCCCGGTATAGTCAGGGGTTAATGGGAGTCGTCCCCGTCCCCCCAGTATACGGCCAGAACCATGGACCCGGTACTTGTGGTTCGGACCCACTCCAACCAGCCATAATGTTGTGAGAGTGAAATTATGTCTAAGTCCAGCTTTGGTACATTAGAAGCAACTCTGAAACTTAACCTAAGCGTTTTTCGAAGCTACTTTTTAGCTAACTTCTTATAGGAAGGTCTAGGAGCTCTGAAAATCAACGTGCGCGTCTTTCACTCTTCCCGAGAGACTTAGAAGAATTTTGTGATATTTTTTATTAAAATGGTGTATAAGGGTATATACAGTATATAAATATATTTTATGCACTGTATATGAGCTGGCGATTTCTACGTCTGTGGTTCCGAGAGGGGGTAACCAGGCTCACTAATAAAGGTCAAGCCACTTGGCTGCCAGAATGCCCTGCTTCAGCACAGACCAGAAAGGCATTGTGATAAGCGTATCCCCGGTATAGTCAGGGGTTAATGGGAGTCGTCCCCGTCCCCCCAGTATACGGCCAGAACCATGGACCCGGTACTTGTGGTTCGGACTGTCTCCAACCAGCCATAATGTTGTGAGAGTGAAATTATATCTAAGTCCAGCTTTGGTACACTAGAAGCAACTCTGAAACTTAACCTAAGCGTTTTTCGAAGCTACTTTTTGGCTAACTTCTTATAGGAAGGTCTAGGAGCTCTGAAAATGAACGTGCGCGTCTTTCACTCTTTCCGAGGGACTTAGAAGAATTTTGTGATATTTTTTATTAAAATGGTGTATAAGGGTATATATATAAATATATTTTATGCACTGTATATGAGCTGGCGATTTCTAATCTGTGGTTCCGAGAGGGGGTAACCAGGCTCACTAATAAAGGTCAAGCCACTTGGCTGCCAGAATGCCCTGCTTCAGCACAGACCAGAAAGGCATTGTGATAAGCGTATCCCCGGTATAGTCAGGGGTTAATGGGAGTCGTCCCCGTCCCCCCAGTATACGGCCAGAACCATGGACCCGGTACTTGTGGTTCGGACCCTCTCCAACCAGCCATAATGTTGTGAGAGTGAAATTATGTCTAAGTCCAGCTTTGGTACATTAGAAGCAACTCTGAAACTTAACCTAAGCGTTTTTCGAAGCTACTTTTTAGCTAACTTCTTATAGGAAGGTCTAGGAGCTCTGAAAATCAACGTGCGCGTCTTTCACTCTTCCCGAGAGACTTAGAAGAATTTTGTGATATTTTTTATTAAAATGGTGTATAAGGGTATATATATAAATATATTTTATGCACTGTATATGAGCTGGCGATTTCTAAGTCTGTGGTTCCGAGAGGGGGTAACCAGGCTCACTAATAAAGGTCAAGCCACTTGGCTGCCAGAATGCCCTGCTTCAGCACAGACCAGAAAGGCATTGTGATAAGCGTATCCCCGGTATAGTCAGGGGTTAATGGGAGTCGTCCCCGTCCCCCCAGTATACGGCCAGAACCATGGACCCGGTACTTGTGGTTCGGACCCTCTCCAACCAGCCATAATGTTGTGAGAGTGAAATTATGTCTAAGTCCAGCTTTGGTACATTAGAAGCAACTCTGAAACTTAACCTAAGCGTTTTTCGTAGCTACTTTTTAGCTAACTTCTTATAGGAAGGTCTAGGAGCTCTGAAAATCAACGTGCGCGTCTTTCACTCTTCCCGAGAGACTTAGAAGAATTTTGTGATATTTTTTATTAAAATGGTGTATAAGGGTATATATATAAATATATTTTATGCACTGTATATGAGCTGGCGATTTCTAAGTCTGTGGTTCCGAGAGGGGGTAACCAGGCTCACTAATAAAGGTCAAGCCACTTGGCTGCCAGAATGCCCTGCTTCAGCACAGACCAGAAAGGCATTGTGATAAGCGTATCCCCGGTATAGTCAGGGGTTAATGGGAGTGTTCCCCGTCCCCCCAGTATACGGCCAGAACCATGGACCCGGTACTTGTGGTTCGGACTGTCTCCAACCAGCCATAATGTTGTGAGAGTGAAATTATGTCTAAGTCCAGCTTTGGTACATTAGAAGCAACTCTGAAACTTAACCTAAGCGTTTTTCGAAGCTACTTTTTGGCTAACTTCTTATAGGAAGGTCTAGGAGCTCTGAAAATGAACGTACGCGTCTTTCACTCTTCCCGAGGGACTTAGAAGAATTTTGTGATATTTTTTATTAAAATGGTGTATAAGGGTATATATATAAATATATTTTATGCACTGTATATGAGCTGGCGATTTCTAAGTCTGTGGTTCCGAGAGGGGGTAACCAGGCTCACTAATAAAGGTCAAGCCACTTGGCTGCCAGAATGCCCTGCTTCAGCACAGACCAGAAAGGCATTGTGATAAGCGTATCCCCGGTATAGTCAGGGGTTAATGGGAGTCGTCCCCGTCCCCCCAGTATACGGCCAGAACCATGGACCCGGTACTTGTGGTTCGGACCCTCTCCAACCAGCCATAATGTTGTGAGAGTGAAATTATGTCTAAGTCCAGCTTTGGTACATTAGAAGCAACTCTGAAACTTAACCTAAGCGTTTTTCGAAGCTACTTTTTAGCTAACTTCTTATAGGAAGGTCTAGGAGCTCTGAAAATCAACGTGCGCGTCTTTCACTCTTCCCGAGAGACTTAGAAGAATTTTGTGATATTTTTTATTAAAATGGTGTATAAGGGTATATATATAAATATATTTTATGCACTGTATATGAGCTGGCGATTTCTAAGTCTGTGGTTCCGAGAGGGGGTAACCAGGCTCACTAATAAAGGTCAAGCCACTTGGCTGCCAGAATGCCCTGCTTCAGCACAGACCAGAAAGGCATTGTGATAAGCGTATCCCCGGTATAGTCAGGGGTTAATGGGAGTCGTCCCCGTCCCCCCAGTATACGGCCAGAACCATGGACCCGGTACTTGTGGTTCGGACCCTCTCCAACCAGCCATAATGTTGTGAGAGTGAAATTATGTCTAAGTCCAGCTTTGGTACATTAGAAGCAACTCTGAAACTTAACCTAAGCGTTTTTCGAAGCTACTTTTTAGCTAACTTCTTATAGGAAGGTCTAGGAGCTCTGAAAATCAACGTGCGCGTCTTTCACTCTTCCCGAGAGACTTAGAAGAATTTTGTGATATTTTTTATTAAAATGGTGTATAAGGGTATATATATAAATATATTTTATGCACTGTATATGAGCTGGCGATTTCTAAGTCTGTGGTTCCGAGAGGGGGTAACCAGGCTCACTAATAAAGGTCAAGCCACTTGGCTGCCAGAATGCCCTGCTTCAGCACAGACCAGAAAGGCATTGTGATAAGCGTATCCCCGGTATAGTCAGGGGTTAATGGGAGTCGTCCCCGTCCCCCCAGTATACGGCCAGAACCATGGACCCGGTACTTGTGGTTCGGACCCTCTCCAACCAGCCATAATGTTGTGAGAGTGAAATTATGTCTAAGTCCAGCTTTGGTACATTAGAAGCAACTCTGAAACTTAACCTAAGCGTTTTTCGAAGCTACTTTTTAGCTAACTTCTTATAGGAAGGTCTAGGAGCTCTGAAAATCAACGTGCGCGTCTTTCACTCTTCCCGAGAGACTTAGAAGAATTTTGTGATATTTTTTATTAAAATGGTGTATAAGGGTATATATATAAATATATTTTATGCACTGTATATGAGCTGGCGATTTCTAAGTCTGTGGTTCCGAGAGGGGGTAACCAGGCTCACTAATAAAGGTCAAGCCACTTGGCTGCCAGAATGCCCTGCTTCAGCACAGACCAGAAAGGCATTGTGATAAGCGTATCCCCGGTATAGTCAGGGGTTAATGGGAGTGTTCCCCGTCCCCCCAGTATACGGCCAGAACCATGGACCCGGTACTTGTGGTTCGGACTGTCTCCAACCAGCCATAATGTTGTGAGAGTGAAATTATGTCTAAGTCCAGCTTTGGTACATTAGAAGCAACTCTGAAACTTAACCTAAGCGTTTTTCGAAGCTACTTTTTGGCTAACTTCTTATAGGAAGGTCTAGGAGCTCTGAAAATGAACGTACGCGTCTTTCACTCTTCCCGAGGGACTTAGAAGAATTTTGTGATATTTTTTATTAAAATGGTGTATAAGGGTATATATATAAATATATTTTATGCACTGTATATGAGCTGGCGATTTCTAAGTCTGTGGTTCCGAGAGGGGGTAACCAGGCTCACTAATAAAGGTCAAGCCACTTGGCTGCCAGAATGCCCTGCTTCAGCACAGACCAGAAAGGCATTGTGATAAGCGTATCCCCGGTATAGTCAGGGGTTAATGGGAGTCGTCCCCGTCCCCCCAGTATACGGCCAGAACCATGGACCCGGTACTTGTGGTTCGGACCCACTCCAACCAGCCATAATGTTGTGAGAGTGAAATTATGTCTAAGTCCAGCTTTGGTACATTAGAAGCAACTCTAAAACTTAACCTAAGCGTTTTTCGAAGCTACTTTTTAGCTAACTTCTTATAGGAAGGTCTAGGAGCTCTGAAAATGAACGTGCGCGTCTTTCACTCTTCCCGAGAGACTTAGAAGAATTTTGTGATATTTTTTATTAAAATGGTGTATAAGGGTATATACAGTATATAAATATATTTTATGCACTGTATATGAGCTGGCGATTTGTAAGTCTGTGGTTCCGAGAGGGGGTAACCAGGCTCACTAATAAAGGTCAAGCCACTTGGCTGCCAGAATGCCCTGCTTCAGCACAGACCAGAAAGGCATTGTGATAAGCGTATCCCCGGTATAGTCAGGGGTTAATGGGAGTCGTCCCCGTCCCCCCAGTATACGGCCAGAACCATGGACCCGGTACTTGTGGTTCGGACTGTCTCCAACCAGCCATAATGTTGTGAGAGTGAAATTATATCTAAGTCCAGCTTTGGTACACTAGAAGCAACTCTGAAACTTAACCTAAGCGTTTTTCGAAGCTACTTTTTGGCTAACTTCTTATAGGAAGGTCTAGGAGCTCTGAAAATGAACGTGCGCGTCTTTCACTCTTTCCGAGGGACTTAGAAGAATTTTGTGATATTTTTTATTAAAATGGTGTATAAGGGTATATATATAAATATATTTTATGCACTGTATATGAGCTGGCGATTTCTAATCTGTGGTTCCGAGAGGGGGTAACCAGGCTCACTAATAAAGGTCAAGCCACTTGGCTGCCAGAATGCCCTGCTTCAGCACAGACCAGAAAGGCATTGTGATAAGCGTATCCCCGGTATAGTCAGGGGTTAATGGGAGTCGTCCCCGTCCCCCCAGTATACGGCCAGAACCATGGACCCGGTACTTGTGGTTCGGACCCTCTCCAACCAGCCATAATGTTGTGAGAGTGAAATTATGTCTAAGTCCAGCTTTGGTACATTAGAAGCAACTCTGAAACTTAACCTAAGCGTTTTTCGAAGCTACTTTTTAGCTAACTTCTTATAGGAAGGTCTAGGAGCTCTGAAAATCAACGTGCGCGTCTTTCACTCTTCCCGAGAGACTTAGAAGAATTTTGTGATATTTTTTATTAAAATGGTGTATAAGGGTATATATATAAATATATTTTATGCACTGTATATGAGCTGGCGATTTCTAAGTCTGTGGTTCCGAGAGGGGGTAACCAGGCTCACTAATAAAGGTCAAGCCACTTGGCTGCCAGAATGCCCTGCTTCAGCACAGACCAGAAAGGCATTGTGATAAGCGTATCCCCGGTATAGTCAGGGGTTAATGGGAGTCGTCCCCGTCCCCCCAGTATACGGCCAGAACCATGGACCCGGTACTTGTGGTTCGGACCCTCTCCAACCAGCCATAATGTTGTGAGAGTGAAATTATGTCTAAGTCCAGCTTTGGTACATTAGAAGCAACTCTGAAACTTAACCTAAGCGTTTTTCGAAGCTACTTTTTAGCTAACTTCTTATAGGAAGGTCTAGGAGCTCTGAAAATCAACGTGCGCGTCTTTCACTCTTCCCGAGAGACTTAGAAGAATTTTGTGATATTTTTTATTAAAATGGTGTATAAGGGTATATATATAAATATATTTTATGCACTGTATATGAGCTGGCGATTTCTAAGTCTGTGGTTCCGAGAGGGGGTAACCAGGCTCACTAATAAAGGTCAAGCCACTTGGCTGCCAGAATGCCCTGCTTCAGCACAGACCAGAAAGGCATTGTGATAAGCGTATCCCCGGTATAGTCAGGGGTTAATGGGAGTCGTCCCCGTCCCCCCAGTATACGGCCAGAACCATGGACCCGGTACTTGTGGTTCGGACCCTCTCCAACCAGCCATAATGTTGTGAGAGTGAAATTATGTCTAAGTCCAGCTTTGGTACATTAGAAGCAACTCTGAAACTTAACCTAAGCGTTTTTCGAAGCTACTTTTTAGCTAACTTCTTATAGGAAGGCCTAGGAGCTCTGAAAATCAACGTGCGCGTCTTTCACTCTTCCCGAGAGACTTAGAAGAATTTTGTGATATTTTTTATTAAAATGGTGTATAAGGGTATATATATAAATATATTTTATGCACTGTATATGAGCTGGCGATTTCTAAGTCTGTGGTTCCGAGAGGGGGTAACCAGGCTCACTAATAAAGGTCAAGCCACTTGGCTGCCAGAATGCCCTGCTTCAGCACAGACCAGAAAGGCATTGTGATAAGCGTATCCCCGGTATAGTCAGGGGTTAATGGGAGTGTTCCCCGTCCCCCCAGTATACGGCCAGAACCATGGACCCGGTACTTGTGGTTCGGACTGTCTCCAACCAGCCATAATGTTGTGAGAGTGAAATTATGTCTAAGTCCAGCTTTGGTACATTAGAAGCAACTCTGAAACTTAACCTAAGCGTTTTTCGAAGCTACTTTTTGGCTAACTTCTTATAGGAAGGTCTAGGAGCTCTGAAAATGAACGTACGCGTCTTTCACTCTTCCCGAGGGACTTAGAAGAATTTTGTGATATTTTTTATTAAAATGGTGTATAAGGGTATATATATGTAGCCAGGTCACCTTTTTCTCCTTGGAGACCCCCCTTCCCTGGCGCAGCTCGATCGCGGGTACTGAAAACCCCGACGGCTGCTTCCAAGGGTGGGGGCTGGAGCAGGGAGCAGCGCGGCTTCTCCTGCCTGCGGCCGGTTGCCGGGGACGCGATCGGGCCGTTGCTAAGGCCGCGATCGCGTCTCTAAGGTCCCGGCGGCCGCAGAGCAGGGCGCCGCCATTGAGCCTCAAGTCGCGCATGCGCAGTGATCGCGCGAGGGCAGGAGAGCCCCAGATAGGTCGCGCATGCGCAGATAGGGGTAGGGAGCTAAGGCAGCTATTAGGAGGTCGCGCGAGAGTAGGGAAGCCTAGGGAGAGATCGCGGCGGCCATTGGGAGCTAGTGTAGGCAGAGGGGAGGAGCGCACGCGGCCCCAATGTTATAGTAAGGGCCTCGGGACTACACTTCCCAGGAGGCATAGCGAGACAGGCACCAGGTGCCTGATAGGAGCCAATAGGGCTGCAGGACTGCCCTGGAGGGAGATTGATACATTTGGCGGGCTGGAGCTGCGTGTCAGTCAGGAAGGAGCAGAGCAAGGAGGCAGACAAGGGAAGGAGGTAGGGTACGGGAGAGAGGGATCCCCTGTACTAGCCAGCACCCCCTTGGCCCAAGATAGCTCTAGGTATCACACATAGTGAGTGTTGCCAGGGAATGCCCTAGAGTAAGGGACCCTGTCACTCAGGTTAATCGGTTGTTAGTGGGAGTCAGGACTGGGCCTCGTTAGGGGAGTAGGAATACTATTAACCCCTTAGGTCCCAGATGTCTCTCCCTCTCCAGTGTATGGTGTAGGAAGGATTGGCTGCTGTGTGTTGTCGCTGCATGTGTTGGGCGCAGTGAGTGCAGCGGGTGTGAATGTCTGCAGGCTGACAGTGTTAGCTGTGTGTACGCTGCAGGCTGGTAGTATCTGGGAGTTAGTAGCTAGGTGTTAGGAGTAGCTATTGTTGGGGAGGATTAGGGACTGGGTAGCTCGGAGAGTGGGGTAGGGTATTACTCCGCAGGCCCTAGGAGATTTCCCCTAAGCCACCCAGGTTGCGGTTCATCAGGGACAGGCCCTAGGTTAGGGTTCCTGTCACGCTAGGATTAGTTAAGGATAGACAGGGATAGCGGCGTGGCTGTTCCTGTGGTTCGGTTGCTGTACCAAGAGACTGTTGTGTTCCCGTGAAGCGGAGGGACCCTCGTTGGGGTCCACGGCAGAAGTACCTGGATAGGATCAGACGGACGTCTGACCCTTTTAGAAGAGAGTTGCAGTCCCGAGCATCGGAGTGCTCGGAAGGTATCTCTAACGTATAAGTGCACCAACAGGCCTATTCATATAGTGACTGCGCAGTCACCCAGTGACTATCTCTGTAGGAGTACGGGACATTGGGTGGGGTTCTTGGGACACTGGGTGGGATCACCGGGTGTCGGGGAATCGTCCTGCGAGACGTCACTGGTAGTGTCTCCTCGTGAGAGGGACACAAGGTATTATTACATGTTCATAAGTAAAGTCATTAGTTAGTTATATAATCATTGTGTGGGTAGTCCATTATTGGGTTCCTATGTAGGGTCATTCTACATTTCCCTAGAATCCTACATAGGTGGAGGCGCTGAAGAAGATCCGTTCCAGAAGATTCACCCCAGGCTCTCATTAGCGGAGGCTCAGACCTCCTGTGAGCCTACAGGTATATGCACCACACCGGTAACACCACATGTTCTACTCACCCACACTATATATGAGATTGGGTGGGGTGGAATACCCGTTACATTTGGAGGCGCTGCTGAGATAGACCTGGGGTGCCCTGTTTTCATTTTTTCTAAATTGTGCTATTTTTGTTCGCCATGAAGAAGCCACGTGCTGATTTCCCGCCCGCGCGGGAAAATGTTGCAAACTGGCCGGGTTTGGCGGGAAACCCTATGCCCCGCCCCCGCCAACTGAATAACTCTGTGCCGAGCCAGAGTCACTTAATGAAAGAGTGTGCTGCCCCTCCTTCAGATTCCACCAGGGGGAGCAAGCACTGTGAGCCTTCACCCGTAACTGCTGTCTCCATCAAAGAAAGTACTGGGGGCAAAGAAAATTGCTCGCCGTCATATGGACTATGGCAGACTAAGGCCGGGTGCGTATCCTTTTTGTTGTGCCCGTGTATGATCGAATCATTGAGTCCGTCGGGTAGTATGAACTTTGGTGTTTTGACGTGCCTGATAAAGGGGCGGTTGGAAGACGCGAACGAGGATGGGTGCCGGGAATGTTTCTGTAACAACGGTGACTGCTCCTTTTGTAAATTGGCCTGGGGACGCATGTGTGGCTGCTGCAGGATACCGACTCTGCAACCCGTGCCGTTGGCGGCTACAGGACAGCCCGAGGAAAAGGGCACTGTGGCCGACATAAATGAAATAGATTCTGGGTTTTCTGATGATGGTGATGAAACAGACTGTAAGGGAGTACACCCCAATGTATATGTGGCCTGGCACGCGCCAGGAGTGAAAGCCCTTACATTAATGTGCACATGCCTGCAAAAAGCTTATGTCCAAGGAGCCGACCTATTTCAGCTACCGCTGGATTTCAAGACCGGCACCGTGGATGGAGAACTGAGCATACAGTATTTTAGCCCCACCTGTGACTGTTCTAGAGCGGCATTGGCGTGGGAGCCTCAATGTGAAGATTGCGGTGCCTGGTTCTTAAAGCCTATTGTACCCCAGCCTACAGAGCCAGCTAAGGAGCTAAGTGAACCCTTGGCAGAGAAGAGTGCGGCTGCAGTGGAGGTACCGGAGCACGCCAGCTTCGTACCCACAACCACTGGCTGCATTTCAGGAGAATCTGGTGACTACCTTGCGGAGGATACTGTCATGCTATCTTCCGGGGAAAAGGTGGAAGTCCCATCGGTGGCGATGCGCCTACCGGCGAACCACCCCAGCGGTAATGCAGAGGATATAGAGTCTGCTGTGGGTCCGTGTACCCTGGAAGAGGTGTCTTCCGATGTTGCGGATCCTGCTGTGGGCCCGTGTGCCCTACAATGGTCAGTCCGACCTACTACAGAGGTACCCTCGGTCCTAGAATGGGGACCAGTACCTAACGCCGACAAGGGTGAGTCGACTGCCCCAGGGGTGTCGGGGGTGAGCCTCCAGGTGACCGCGGAGCACGATGGCTCCTTAAGTCTGGTCGCCCGGGTGAAGGGTTCCCCTCTGCATCGCGTCCTGGCGGAGGTGTCCTCACTAGAAGGTAGCTGTCCAGAGGAGAGAGTGGACCAGTGTCTACCGCCGATCCTTCCGGAAGAAGGGAAGCCCATCGTCAGCCAGCCGAGTGGTAAGGAACCCCCTTGTTCCTCACAGACTCCAATGGAGGTGGCCGTGAAGAAGGCCAAAGCTATGGTTCCTGAGCGGAGTGTGAGCCCGTGTGCTCCGACACAAGTGGTCCCAGGACTGGGATCCAACGCTCCCGAGTTTTCAGCGCGTACGTGGACTGCCCCAGAAGTGCCAGGGGCAGGTCCCGATACCACCAAGGTGGGACCTGACAGCGTCCCCGAGGACCTGTTGGCCACCGTGAATCACCGCAGGGGTAAGGTGTCTACTTTTTCCCCCCTGCCAGGTGAAACCGAGACATTGTTCAGTGCTCGCTTCTCAGTGGAAGCCTCGAAAACTTATGGGGACAAGGACTGTGTAAAGGAAGATCCAGGGAGACTGGCCTCCTTTAAGCCCAGAAAGGAGCGTGCCATTCGCCAGGTGGTGGACCGCGGGAAAGGTCCTGGCCTCCTGGTCTACCGCATCCCTGCCGCGGATGACCGGGTAAAGGCCCAATTCAGAGACACTGTGCTACTCCTTCCACCAGGGGGAGGAAGTAGCGAAGAACCAGTAGCTGTCGCTTTAGGGTGTGCTCTCCAAGAAATTTTTCTGGGGGAGGCTCACGGACGCAAAAGTGAGGTACCCCCACATGATCAGTCAGGGGCACCCCACAAATGGTCTCAGCCAGCCTCGGGTAATACTGGGTGTGATGTGTCCAGTTTCATGGATGTTGCAGCCGATCGGTTAAGTGTACGGGTTATGCCATGTCATTTTTCACTGTGTAAAATTGTGCCATGTGATGAGGTTCCCCAAGCGAGGGCGTTGGGTGTTTCACCAGGGGGAGAGTGTAGCCAGGTCACCTTTTTCTCCTTGGAGACCCCCCTTCCCTGGCGCAGCTCGATCGCGGGTACTGAAAACCCCGACGGCTGCTTCCAAGGGTGGGGGCTGGAGCAGGGAGCAGCGCGGCTTCTCCTGCCTGCGGCCGGTTGCCGGGGACGCGATCGGGCCGTTGCTAAGGCCGCGATCGCGTCTCTAAGGTCCCGGCGGCCGCAGAGCAGGGCGCCGCCATTGAGCCTCAAGTCGCGCATGCGCAGTGATCGCGCGAGGGCAGGAGAGCCCCAGATAGGTCGCGCATGCGCAGATAGGGGTAGGGAGCTAAGGCAGCTATTAGGAGGTCGCGCGAGAGTAGGGAAGCCTAGGGAGAGATCGCGGCGGCCATTGGGAGCTAGTGTAGGCAGAGGGGAGGAGCGCACGCGGCCCCAATGTTATAGTAAGGGCCTCGGGACTACACTTCCCAGGAGGCATAGCGAGACAGGCACCAGGTGCCTGATAGGAGCCAATAGGGCTGCAGGACTGCCCTGGAGGGAGATTGATACATTTGGCGGGCTGGAGCTGCGTGTCAGTCAGGAAGGAGCAGAGCAAGGAGGCAGACAAGGGAAGGAGGTAGGGTACGGGAGAGAGGGATCCCCTGTACTAGCCAGCACCCCCTTGGCCCAAGATAGCTCTAGGTATCACACATAGTGAGTGTTGCCAGGGAATGCCCTAGAGTAAGGGACCCTGTCACTCAGGTTAATCGGTTGTTAGTGGGAGTCAGGACTGGGCCTCGTTAGGGGAGTAGGAATACTATTAACCCCTTAGGTCCCAGATGTCTCTCCCTCTCCAGTGTATGGTGTAGGAAGGATTGGCTGCTGTGTGTTGTCGCTGCATGTGTTGGGCGCAGTGAGTGCAGCGGGTGTGAATGTCTGCAGGCTGACAGTGTTAGCTGTGTGTACGCTGCAGGCTGGTAGTATCTGGGAGTTAGTAGCTAGGTGTTAGGAGTAGCTATTGTTGGGGAGGATTAGGGACTGGGTAGCTCGGAGAGTGGGGTAGGGTATTACTCCGCAGGCCCTAGGAGATTTCCCCTAAGCCACCCAGGTTGCGGTTCATCAGGGACAGGCCCTAGGTTAGGGTTCCTGTCACGCTAGGATTAGTTAAGGATAGACAGGGATAGCGGCGTGGCTGTTCCTGTGGTTCGGTTGCTGTACCAAGAGACTGTTGTGTTCCCGTGAAGCGGAGGGACCCTCGTTGGGGTCCACGGCAGAAGTACCTGGATAGGATCAGACGGACGTCTGACCCTTTTAGAAGAGAGTTGCAGTCCCGAGCATCGGAGTGCTCGGAAGGTATCTCTAACGTATAAGTGCACCAACAGGCCTATTCATATAGTGACTGCGCAGTCACCCAGTGACTATCTCTGTAGGAGTACGGGACATTGGGTGGGGTTCTTGGGACACTGGGTGGGATCACCGGGTGTCGGGGAATCGTCCTGCGAGACGTCACTGGTAGTGTCTCCTCGTGAGAGGGACACAAGGTATTATTACATGTTCATAAGTAAAGTCATTAGTTAGTTATATAATCATTGTGTGGGTAGTCCATTATTGGGTTCCTATGTAGGGTCATTCTACATTTCCCTAGAATCCTACATAGGTGGAGGCGCTGAAGAAGATCCGTTCCAGAAGATTCACCCCAGGCTCTCATTAGCGGAGGCTCAGACCTCCTGTGAGCCTACAGGTATATGCACCACACCGGTAACACCACATGTTCTACTCACCCACACTATATATGAGATTGGGTGGGGTGGAATACCCGTTACATATATAAATATATTTTATGCACTGTATATGAGCTGGCGATTTCTAAGTCTGTGGTTCCGAGAGGGGGTAACCAGGCTCACTAATAAAGGTCAAGCCACTTGGCTGCCAGAATGCCCTGCTTCAGCACAGACCAGAAAGGCATTGTGATAAGCGTATCCCCGGTATAGTCAGGGGTTAATGGGAGTCGTCCCCGTCCCCCCAGTATACGGCCAGAACCATGGACCCGGTACTTGTGGTTCGGACCCTCTCCAACCAGCCATAATGTTGTGAGAGTGAAATTATGTCTAAGTCCAGCTTTGGTACATTAGAAGCAACTCTGAAACTTAACCTAAGCGTTTTTCGAAGCTACTTTTTAGCTAACTTCTTATAGGAAGGTCTAGGAGCTCTGAAAATGAACGTGCGCGTCTTTCACTCTTCCCGAGAGACTTAGAAGAATTTTGTGATATTTTTTATTAAAATGGTGTATAAGGGTATATATATAAATATATTTTATGCACTGTATATGAGCTGGCGATTTCTAAGTCTGTGGTTCCGAGAGGGGGTAACCAGGCTCACTAATAAAGGTCAAGCCACTTGGCTGCCAGAATGCCCTGCTTCAGCACAGACCAGAAAGGCATTGTGATAAGCGTATCCCCGGTATAGTCAGGGGTTAATGGGAGTCGTCCCCGTCCCCCCAGTATACAGCCAGAACCATGGACCCGGTACTTGTGGTTCGGACTGTCTCCAACCAGCCATAATGTTGTGAGAGTGAAATTATATCTAAGTCCAGCTTTGGTACACTAGAAGCAACTCTGAAACTTAACCTAAGCGTTTTTCGAAGCTACTTTTTGGCTAACTTCTTATAGGAAGGTCTAGGAGCTCTGAAAATGAACGTGCGCGTCTTTCACTCTTTCCGAGGGACTTAGAAGAATTTTGTGATATTTTTTATTAAAATGGTGTATAAGGGTATATATATAAAAATATTTTATGCACTGTATATGAGCTGGCGATTTCTAAGTCTGTGGTTCCGAGAGGGGGTAACCAGGCTCACTAATAAAGGTCAAGCCACTTGGCTGCCAGAATGCCCTGCTTCAGCACAGACCAGAAAGGCATTGTGATAAGCGTATCCCCGGTATAGTCAGGGGTTAATGGGAGTCGTCCCCGTCCCCCCAGTATACGGCCAGAACCATGGACCCGGTACTTGTGGTTCGGACTGTCTCCAACCAGCCATAATGTTGTGAGAGTGAAATTATATCTAAGTCCAGCTTTGGTACACTAGAAGCAACTCTGAAACTTAACCTAAGCGTTTTTCGAAGCTACTTTTTGGCTAACTTCTTATAGGAAGGTCTAGGAGCTCTGAAAATGAACGTGCGCGTCTTTCACTCTTTCCGAGGGACTTAGAAGAATTTTGTGATATTTTTTATTAAAATGGTGTATAAGGGTATATATATAAATATATTTTATGCACTGTATATGAGCTGGCGATTTCTAAGTCTGTGGTTCCGAGAGGGGGTAACCAGGCTCACTAATAAAGGTCAAGCCACTTGGCTGCCAGAATGCCCTGCTTCAGCACAGACCAGAAAGGCATTGTGATAAGCGTATCCCCGGTATAGTCAGGGGTTAATGGGAGTCGTCCCCGTCCCCCCAGTATACGGCCAGAACCATGGACCCGGTACTTGTGGTTCGGACTGTCTCCAACCAGCCATAATGTTGTGAGAGTGAAATTATGTCTAAGTCCAGCTTTGGTACATTAGAAGCAACTCTGAAACTTAACCTAAGCGTTTTTCGAAGCTACTTTTTGGCTAACTTCTTATAGGAAGGTATAGGAGCTCTGAAAATGAACGTACGCGTCTTTCACTCTTCCCGAGGGACTTAGAAGAATTTTGTGATATTTTTTATTAAAATGGTGTATAAGGGTATATATATAAATATATTTTATGCACTGTATATGAGCTGGCGATTTCTAAGTCTGTGGTTCCGAGAGGGGGTAACCAGGCTCACTAATAAAGGTCAAGCCACTTGGCTGCCAGAATGCCCTGCTTCAGCACAGACCAGAAAGGCATTGTGATAAGCGTATCCCCGGTATAGTCAGGGGTTAATGGGAGTCGTCCCCGTCCCCCCAGTATACGGCCAGAACCATGGACCCGGTACTTGTGGTTCGGACCCTCTCCAACCAGCCATAATGTTGTGAGAGTGAAATTATGTCTAAGTCCAGCTTTGGTACATTAGAAGCAACTCTGAAACTTAACCTAAGCGTTTTTCGAAGCTACTTTTTAGCTAACTTCTTATAGGAAGGTCTAGGAGCTCTGAAAATCAACGTGCGCGTCTTTCACTCTTCCCGAGAGACTTAGAAGAATTTTGTGATATTTTTTATTAAAATGGTGTATAAGGGTATATATATAAATATATTTTATGCACTGTATATGAGCTGGCGATTTCTAAGTCTGTGGTTCCGAGAGGGGGTAACCAGGCTCACTAATAAAGGTCAAGCCACTTGGCTGCCAGAATGCCCTGCTTCAGCACAGACCAGAAAGGCATTGTGATAAGCGTATCCCCGGTATAGTCAGGGGTTAATGGGAGTCGTCCCCGTCCCCCCAGTATACAGCCAGAACCATGGACCCGGTACTTGTGGTTCGGACTGTCTCCAACCAGCCATAATGTTGTGAGAGTGAAATTATATCTAAGTCCAGCTTTGGTACACTAGAAGCAACTCTGAAACTTAACCTAAGCGTTTTTCGAAGCTACTTTTTGGCTAACTTCTTATAGGAAGGTCTAGGATCTCTGAAAATGAACGTGCGCGTCTTTCACTCTTTCCGAGGGACTTAGAAGAATTTTGTGATATTTTTTATTAAAATGGTGTATAAGGGTATATATATAAAAATATTTTATGCACTGTATATGAGCTGGCGATTTCTAAGTCTGTGGTTCCGAGAGGGGGTAACCAGGCTCACTAATAAAGGTCAAGCCACTTGGCTGCCAGAATGCCCTGCTTCAGCACAGACCAGAAAGGCATTGTGATAAGCGTATCCCCGGTATAGTCAGGGGTTAATGGGAGTCGTCCCCGTCCCCCCAGTATACGGCCAGAACCATGGACCCGGTACTTGTGGTTCGGACTGTCTCCAACCAGCCATAATGTTGTGAGAGTGAAATTATATCTAAGTCCAGCTTTGGTACACTAGAAGCAACTCTGAAACTTAACCTAAGCGTTTTTCGAAGCTACTTTTTGGCTAACTTCTTATAGGAAGGTCTAGGAGCTCTGAAAATGAACGTGCGCGTCTTTCACTCTTCCCGAGAGACTTAGAAGAATTTTGTGATATTTTTTATTAAAATGGTGTATAAGGGTATATATATAAATATATTTTATGCACTGTATATGAGCTGGCGATTTCTAAGTCTGTGGTTCCGAGAGGGGGTAACCAGGCTCACTAATAAAGGTCAAGCCACTTGGCTGCCAGAATGCCCTGCTTCAGCACAGACCAGAAAGGCATTGTGATAAGCGTATCCCCGGTATAGTCAGGGGTTAATGGGAGTCGTCCCCGTCCCCCCAGTATACAGCCAGAACCATGGACCCGGTACTTGTGGTTCGGACTGTCTCCAACCAGCCATAATGTTGTGAGAGTGAAATTATATCTAAGTCCAGCTTTGGTACACTAGAAGCAACTCTGAAACTTAACCTAAGCGTTTTTCGAAGCTACTTTTTGGCTAACTTCTTATAGGAAGGTCTAGGAGCTCTGAAAATGAACGTGCGCGTCTTTCACTCTTCCCGAGAGACTTAGAAGAATTTTGTGATATTTTTTATTAAAATGGTGTATAAGGGTATATATATAAAAATATTTTATGCACTGTATATGAGCTGGCGATTTCTAAGTCTGTGGTTCCGAGAGGGGGTAACCAGGCTCACTAATAAAGGTCAAGCCACTTGGCTGCCAGAATGCCCTGCTTCAGCACAGACCAGAAAGGCATTGTGATAAGCGTATCCCCGGTATAGTCAGGGGTTAATGGGAGTCGTCCCCGTCCCCCCAGTATACGGCCAGAACCATGGACCCGGTACTTGTGGTTCGGACTGTCTCCAACCAGCCATAATGTTGTGAGAGTGAAATTATATCTAAGTCCAGCTTTGGTACACTAGAAGCAACTCTGAAACTTAACCTAAGCGTTTTTCGAAGCTACTTTTTGGCTAACTTCTTATAGGAAGGTCTAGGAGCTCTGAAAATGAACGTGCGCGTCTTTCACTCTTCCCGAGAGACTTAGAAGAATTTTGTGATATTTTTTATTAAAATGGTGTATAAGGGTATATATATAAATATATTTTATGCACTGTATATGAGCTGGCGATTTCTAAGTCTGTGGTTCCGAGAGGGGGTAACCAGGCTCACTAATAAAGGTCAAGCCACTTGGCTGCCAGAATGCCCTGCTTCAGCACAGACCAGAAAGGCATTGTGATAAGCGTATCCCCGGTATAGTCAGGGGTTAATGGGAGTCGTCCCCGTCCCCCCAGTATACAGCCAGAACCATGGACCCGGTACTTGTGGTTCGGACTGTCTCCAACCAGCCATAATGTTGTGAGAGTGAAATTATATCTAAGTCCAGCTTTGGTACACTAGAAGCAACTCTGAAACTTAACCTAAGCGTTTTTCGAAGCTACTTTTTGGCTAACTTCTTATAGGAAGGTCTAGGATCTCTGAAAATGAACGTGCGCGTCTTTCACTCTTTCCGAGGGACTTAGAAGAATTTTGTGATATTTTTTATTAAAATGGTGTATAAGGGTATATATATAAAAATATTTTATGCACTGTATATGAGCTGGCGATTTCTAAGTCTGTGGTTCCGAGAGGGGGTAACCAGGCTCACTAATAAAGGTCAAGCCACTTGGCTGCCAGAATGCCCTGCTTCAGCACAGACCAGAAAGGCATTGTGATAAGCGTATCCCCGGTATAGTCAGGGGTTAATGGGAGTCGTCCCCGTCCCCCCAGTATACGGCCAGAACCATGGACCCGGTACTTGTGGTTCGGACTGTCTCCAACCAGCCATAATGTTGTGAGAGTGAAATTATATCTAAGTCCAGCTTTGGTACACTAGAAGCAACTCTGAAACTTAACCTAAGCGTTTTTCGAAGCTACTTTTTGGCTAACTTCTTATAGGAAGGTCTAGGAGCTCTGAAAATGAACGTGCGCGTCTTTCACTCTTTCCGAGGGACTTAGAAGAATTTTGTGATATTTTTTATTAAAATGGTGTATAAGGGTATATATATAAAAATATTTTATGCACTGTATATGAGCTGGCGATTTCTAAGTCTGTGGTTCCGAGAGGGGGTAACCAGGCTCACTAATAAAGGTCAAGCCACTTGGCTGCCAGAATGCCCTGCTTCAGCACAGACCAGAAAGGCATTGTGATAAGCGTATCCCCGGTATAGTCAGGGGTTAATGGGAGTCGTCCCCGTCCCCCCAGTATACGGCCAGAACCATGGACCCGGTACTTGTGGTTCGGACTGTCTCCAACCAGCCATAATGTTGTGAGAGTGAAATTATATCTAAGTCCAGCTTTGGTACACTAGAAGCAACTCTGAAACTTAACCTAAGCGTTTTTCGAAGCTACTTTTTGGCTAACTTCTTATAGGAAGGTCTAGGAGCTCTGAAAATGAACGTGCGCGTCTTTCACTCTTTCCGAGGGACTTAGAAGAATTTTGTGATATTTTTTATTAAAATGGTGTATAAGGGTATATATATAAATATATTTTATGCACTGTATATGAGCTGGCGATTTCTAAGTCTGTGGTTCCGAGAGGGGGTAACCAGGCTCACTAATAAAGGTCAAGCCACTTGGCTGCCAGAATGCCCTGCTTCAGCACAGACCAGAAAGGCATTGTGATAAGCGTATCCCCGGTATAGTCAGGGGTTAATGGGAGTCGTCCCCGTCCCCCCAGTATACGGCCAGAACCATGGACCCGGTACTTGTGGTTCGGACTGTCTCCAACCAGCCATAATGTTGTGAGAGTGAAATTATGTCTAAGTCCAGCTTTGGTACATTAGAAGCAACTCTGAAACTTAACCTAAGCGTTTTTCGAAGCTACTTTTTGGCTAACTTCTTATAGGAAGGTATAGGAGCTCTGAAAATGAACGTACGCGTCTTTCACTCTTCCCGAGGGACTTAGAAGAATTTTGTGATATTTTTTATTAAAATGGTGTATAAGGGTATATATATAAATATATTTTATGCACTGTATATGAGCTGGCGATTTCTAAGTCTGTGGTTCCGAGAGGGGGTAACCAGGCTCACTAATAAAGGTCAAGCCACTTGGCTGCCAGAATGCCCTGCTTCAGCACAGACCAGAAAGGCATTGTGATAAGCGTATCCCCGGTATAGTCAGGGGTTAATGGGAGTCGTCCCCGTCCCCCCAGTATACGGCCAGAACCATGGACCCGGTACTTGTGGTTCGGACTGTCTCCAACCAGCCATAATGTTGTGAGAGTGAAATTATATCTAAGTCCAGCTTTGGTACACTAGAAGCTACTCTGAAACTTAACCTAAGCGTTTTTCGAAGCTACTTTTTGGCTAACTTCTTATAGGAAGGTCTAGGAGCTCTGAAAATGAACGTGCGCGTCTTTCACTCTTTCAGAGGGACTTAGAAGAATTTTGTGATATTTTTTATTAAAATGGTGTATAAGGGTATATATATATAAATATATTTTATGCACTGTATATGAGCTGGCGATTTCTAAGTCTGTGGTTCCGAGAGGGGGTAACCAGGCTCACTAATAAAGGTCAAGCCACTTGGCTGCCAGAATGCCCTGCTTCAGCACAGACCAGAAAGGCATTGTGATAAGCGTATCCCCGGTATAGTCAGGGGTTAATGGGAGTCGTCCCCGTCCCCCCAGTATACGGCCAGAACCATGGACCCGGTACTTGTGGTTCGGACTGTCTCCAACCAGCCATAATGTTGTGAGAGTGAAATTATGTCTAAGTCCAGCTTTGGTACATTAGAAGCAACTCTGAAACTTAACCTAAGCGTTTTTCGAAGCTACTTTTTGGCTAACTTCTTATAGGAAGGTATAGGAGCTCTGAAAATGAACGTACGCGTCTTTCACTCTTCACGAGGGACTTAGAAGAATTTTGTGATATTTTTTATTAAAATGGTGTATAAGGGTATATATATAAATATATTTTATGCACTGTATATGAGCTGGCGATTTCTAAGTCTGTGGTTCCGAGAGGGGGTAACCAGGCTCACTAATAAAGGTCAAGCCACTTGGCTGCCAGAATGCCCTGCTTCAGCACAGACCAGAAAGGCATTGTGATAAGCGTATCCCCGGTATAGTCAGGGGTTAATGGGAGTCGTCCCCGTCCCCCCAGTATACAGCCAGTACCATGGACCCGGTACTTGTGGTTCGGACTGTCTCCAACCAGCCATAATGTTGTGAGAGTGAAATTATATCTAAGTCCAGCTTTGGTACACTAGAAGCAACTCTGAAACTTAACCTAAGCGTTTTTCGAAGCTACTTTTTGGCTAACTTCTTATAGGAAGGTCTAGGAGCTCTGAAAATGAACGTGCGCGTCTTTCACTCTTTCCGAGGGACTTAGAAGAATTTTGTGATATTTTTTATTAAAATGGTGTATAAGGGTATATATATAAATATATTTTATGCACTGTATATGAGCTGGCGATTTCTAAGTCTGTGGTTCCGAGAGGGGGTAACCAGGCTCACTAATAAAGGTCAAGCCACTTGGCTGCCAGAATGCCCTGCTTCAGCACAGACCAGAAAGGCATTGTGATAAGCGTATCCCCGGTATAGTCAGGGGTTAATGGGAGTGTTCCCCGTCCCCCCAGTATACGGCCAGAACCATGGACCCGGTACTTGTGGTTCGGACTGTCTCCAACCAGCCATAATGTTGTGAGAGTGAAATTATGTCTAAGTCCAGCTTTGGTACATTAGAAGCAACTCTGAAACTTAACCTAAGCGTTTTTCGAAGCTACTTTTTGGCTAACTTCTTATAGGAAGGTATAGGAGCTCTGAAAATGAACGTACGCGTCTTTCACTCTTCACGAGGGACTTAGAAGAATTTTGTGATATTTTTTATTAAAATGGTGTATAAGGGTATATATATAAATATATTTTATGCACTGTATATGAGCTGGCGATTTCTAAGTCTGTGGTTCCGAGAGGGGGTAACCAGGCTCACTAATAAAGGTCAAGCCACTTGGCTGCCAGAATGCCCTGCTTCAGCACAGACCAGAAAGGCATTGTGATAAGCGTATCCCCGGTATAGTCAGGGGTTAATGGGAGTCGTCCCCGTCCCCCCAGTATACAGCCAGTACCATGGACCCGGTACTTGTGGTTCGGACTGTCTCCAACCAGCCATAATGTTGTGAGAGTGAAATTATATCTAAGTCCAGCTTTGGTACACTAGAAGCAACTCTGAAACTTAACCTAAGCGTTTTTCGAAGCTACTTTTTGGCTAACTTCTTATAGGAAGGTCTAGGAGCTCTGAAAATGAACGTGCGCGTCTTTCACTCTTTCCGAGGGACTTAGAAGAATTTTGTGATATTTTTTATTAAAATGGTGTATAAGGGTATATATATAAATATATTTTATGCACTGTATATGAGCTGGCGATTTCTAAGTCTGTGGTTCCGAGAGGGGGTAACCAGGCTCACTAATAAAGGTCAAGCCACTTGGCTGCCAGAATGCCCTGCTTCAGCACAGACCAGAAAGGCATTGTGATAAGCGTATCCCCGGTATAGTCAGGGGTTAATGGGAGTGTTCCCCGTCCCCCCAGTATACGGCCAGAACCATGGACCCGGTACTTGTGGTTCGGACTGTCTCCAACCAGCCATAATGTTGTGAGAGTGAAATTATGTCTAAGTCCAGCTTTGGTACATTAGAAGCAACTCTGAAACTTAACCTAAGCGTTTTTCGAAGCTACTTTTTGGCTAACTTCTTATAGGAAGGTCTAGGAGCTCTGAAAATGAACGTACGCGTCTTTCACTCTTCCCGAGGGACTTAGAAGAATTTTGTGATATTTTTTATTAAAATGGTGTATAAGGGTATATATATAAATATATTTTATGCACTGTATATGAGCTGGCGATTTCTAAGTCTGTGGTTCCGAGAGGGGGTAACCAGGCTCACTAATAAAGGTCAAGCCACTTGGCTGCCAGAATGCCCTGCTTCAGCACAGACCAGAAAGGCATTGTGATAAGCGTATCCCCGGTATAGTCAGGGGTTAATGGGAGTCGTCCCCGTCCCCCCAGTATACGGCCAGAACCATGGACCCGGTACTTGTGGTTCGGACCCTCTCCAACCAGCCATAATGTTGTGAGAGTGAAATTATGTCTAAGTCCAGCTTTGGTACATTAGAAGCAACTCTGAAACTTAACCTAAGCGTTTTTCGAAGCTACTTTTTAGCTAACTTCTTATAGGAAGGTCTAGGAGCTCTGAAAATGAACGTGCGCGTCTTTCACTCTTCCCGAGAGACTTAGAAGAATTTTGTGATATTTTTTATTAAAATGGTGTATAAGGGTATATATATAAATATATTTTATGCACTGTATATGAGCTGGCGATTTCTAAGTCTGTGGTTCCGAGAGGGGGTAACCAGGCTCACTAATAAAGGTCAAGCCACTTGGCTGCCAGAATGCCCTGCTTCAGCACAGACCAGAAAGGCATTGTGATAAGCGTATCCCCGGTATAGTCAGGGGTTAATGGGAGTCGTCCCCGTCCCCCCAGTATACGGCCAGAACCATGGACCCGGTACTTGTGGTTCGGACTGTCTCCAACCAGCCATAATGTTGTGAGAGTGAAATTATGTCTAAGTCCAGCTTTGGTACATTAGAAGCAACTCTGAAACTTAACCTAAGCGTTTTTCGAAGCTACTTTTTGGCTAACTTCTTATAGGAAGGTCTAGGAGCTCTGAAAATGAACGTACGCGTCTTTCACTCTTCCCGAGGGACTTAGAAGAATTTTGTGATATTTTTTATTAAAATGGTGTATAAGGGTATATATATAAATATATTTTATGCACTGTATATGAGCTGGCGATTTCTAAGTCTGTGGTTCCGAGAGGGGGTAACCAGGCTCACTAATAAAGGTCAAGCCACTTGGCTGCCAGAATGCCCTGCTTCAGCACAGACCAGAAAGGCATTGTGATAAGCGTATCCCCGGTATAGTCAGGGGTTAATGGGAGTCGTCCCCGTCCCCCCAGTATACGGCCAGAACCATGGACCCGGTACTTGTGGTTCGGACTGTCTCCAACCAGCCATAATGTTGTGAGAGTGAAATTATGTCTAAGTCCAGCTTTGGTACATTAGAAGCAACTCTGAAACTTAACCTAAGCGTTTTTCGAAGCTACTTTTTGGCTAACTTCTTATAGGAAGGTATAGGAGCTCTGAAAATGAACGTACGCGTCTTTCACTCTTCACGAGGGACTTAGAAGAATTTTGTGATATTTTTTATTAAAATGGTGTATAAGGGTATATATATAAATATATTTTATGCACTGTATATGAGCTGGCGATTTCTAAGTCTGTGGTTCCGAGAGGGGGTAACCAGGCTCACTAATAAAGGTCAAGCCACTTGGCTGCCAGAATGCCCTGCTTCAGCACAGACCAGAAAGGCATTGTGATAAGCGTATCCCCGGTATAGTCAGGGGTTAATGGGAGTCGTCCCCGTCCCCCCAGTATACAGCCAGTACCATGGACCCGGTACTTGTGGTTCGGACTGTCTCCAACCAGCCATAATGTTGTGAGAGTGAAATTATATCTAAGTCCAGCTTTGGTACACTAGAAGCAACTCTGAAACTTAACCTAAGCGTTTTTCGAAGCTACTTTTTGGCTAACTTCTTATAGGAAGGTCTAGGAGCTCTGAAAATGAACGTGCGCGTCTTTCACTCTTTCCGAGGGACTTAGAAGAATTTTGTGATATTTTTTATTAAAATGGTGTATAAGGGTATATATATAAATATATTTTATGCACTGTATATGAGCTGGCGATTTCTAAGTCTGTGGTTCCGAGAGGGGGTAACCAGGCTCACTAATAAAGGTCAAGCCACTTGGCTGCCAGAATGCCCTGCTTCAGCACAGACCAGAAAGGCATTGTGATAAGCGTATCCCCGGTATAGTCAGGGGTTAATGGGAGTGTTCCCCGTCCCCCCAGTATACGGCCAGAACCATGGACCCGGTACTTGTGGTTCGGACTGTCTCCAACCAGCCATAATGTTGTGAGAGTGAAATTATGTCTAAGTCCAGCTTTGGTACATTAGAAGCAACTCTGAAACTTAACCTAAGCGTTTTTCGAAGCTACTTTTTGGCTAACTTCTTATAGGAAGGTCTAGGAGCTCTGAAAATGAACGTACGCGTCTTTCACTCTTCCCGAGGGACTTAGAAGAATTTTGTGATATTTTTTATTAAAATGGTGTATAAGGGTATATATATAAATATATTTTATGCACTGTATATGAGCTGGCGATTTCTAAGTCTGTGGTTCCGAGAGGGGGTAACCAGGCTCACTAATAAAGGTCAAGCCACTTGGCTGCCAGAATGCCCTGCTTCAGCACAGACCAGAAAGGCATTGTGATAAGCGTATCCCCGGTATAGTCAGGGGTTAATGGGAGTCGTCCCCGTCCCCCCAGTATACGGCCAGAACCATGGACCCGGTACTTGTGGTTCGGACTGTCTCCAACCAGCCATAATGTTGTGAGAGTGAAATTATGTCTAAGTCCAGCTTTGGTACATTAGAAGCAACTCTGAAACTTAACCTAAGCGTTTTTCGAAGCTACTTTTTGGCTAACTTCTTATAGGAAGGTCTAGGAGCTCTGAAAATGAACGTACGCGTCTTTCACTCTTCCCGAGGGACTTAGAAGAATTTTGTGATATTTTTTATTAAAATGGTGTATAAGGGTATATATATAAATATATTTTATGCACTGTATATGAGCTGGCGATTTCTAAGTCTGTGGTTCCGAGAGGGGGTAACCAGGCTCACTAATAAAGGTCAAGCCACTTGGCTGCCAGAATGCCCTGCTTCAGCACAGACCAGAAAGGCATTGTGATAAGCGTATCCCCGGTATAGTCAGGGGTTAATGGGAGTCGTCCCCGTCCCCCCAGTATACGGCCAGAACCATGGACCCGGTACTTGTGGTTCGGACTGTCTCCAACCAGCCATAATGTTGTGAGAGTGAAATTATGTCTAAGTCCAGCTTTGGTACATTAGAAGCAACTCTGAAACTTAACCTAAGCGTTTTTCGAAGCTACTTTTTGGCTAACTTCTTATAGGAAGGTCTAGGAGCTCTGAAAATGAACGTACGCGTCTTTCACTCTTCCCGAGGGACTTAGAAGAATTTTGTGATATTTTTTATTAAAATGGTGTATAAGGGTATATATATAAATATATTTTATGCACTGTATATGAGCTGGCGATTTCTAAGTCTGTGGTTCCGAGAGGGGGTAACCAGGCTCACTAATAAAGGTCAAGCCACTTGGCTGCCAGAATGCCCTGCTTCAGCACAGACCAGAAAGGCATTGTGATAAGCGTATCCCCGGTATAGTCAGGGGTTAATGGGAGTCGTCCCCGTCCCCCCAGTATACGGCCAGAACCATGGACCCGGTACTTGTGGTTCGGACCCTCTCCAACCAGCCATAATGTTGTGAGAGTGAAATTATGTCTAAGTCCAGCTTTGGTACATTAGAAGCAACTCTGAAACTTAACCTAAGCGTTTTTCGAAGCTACTTTTTAGCTAACTTCTTATAGGAAGGTCTAGGAGCTCTGAAAATGAACGTGCGCGTCTTTCACTCTTCCCGAGAGACTTAGAAGAATTTTGTGATATTTTTTATTAAAATGGTGTATAAGGGTATATATATAAATATATTTTATGCACTGTATATGAGCTGGCGATTTCTAAGTCTGTGGTTCCGAGAGGGGGTAACCAGGCTCACTAATAAAGGTCAAGCCACTTGGCTGCCAGAATGCCCTGCTTCAGCACAGACCAGAAAGGCATTGTGATAAGCGTATCCCCGGTATAGTCAGGGGTTAATGGGAGTCGTCCCCGTCCCCCCAGTATACGGCCAGAACCATGGACCCGGTACTTGTGGTTCGGACTGTCTCCAACCAGCCATAATGTTGTGAGAGTGAAATTATATCTAAGTCCAGCTTTGGTACACTAGAAGCAACTCTGAAACTTAACCTAAGCGTTTTTCGAAGCTACTTTTTGGCTAACTTCTTATAGGAAGGTCTAGGAGCTCTGAAACTGAACGTGCGCGTCTTTCACTCTTTCCGAGGGACTTAGAAGAATTTTGTGATATTTTTTATTAAAATGGTGTATAAGGGTATATATATAAATATATTTTATGCACTGTATATGAGCTGGCGATTTCTAAGTCTGTGGTTCCGAGAGGGGGTAACCAGGCTCACTAATAAAGGTCAAGCCACTTGGCTGCCAGAATGCCCTGCTTCAGCACAGACCAGAAAGGCATTGTGATAAGCGTATCCCCGGTATAGTCAGGGGTTAATGGGAGTCGTCCCCGTCCCCCCAGTATACGGCCAGAACCATGGACCCGGTACTTGTGGTTCGGACTGTCTCCAACCAGCCATAATGTTGTGAGAGTGAAATTATGTCTAAGTCCAGCTTTGGTACATTAGAAGCAACTCTGAAACTTAACCTAAGCGTTTTTCGAAGCTACTTTTTGGCTAACTTCTTATAGGAAGGTATAGGAGCTCTGAAAATGAACGTACGCGTCTTTCACTCTTCCCGAGGGACTTAGAAGAATTTTGTGATATTTTTTATTAAAATGGTGTATAAGGGTATATATATAAATATATTTTATGCACTGTATATGAGCTGGCGATTTCTAAGTCTGTGGTTCCGAGAGGGGGTAACCAGGCTCACTAATAAAGGTCAAGCCACTTGGCTGCCAGAATGCCCTGCTTCAGCACAGACCAGAAAGGCATTGTGATAAGCGTATCCCCGGTATAGTCAGGGGTTAATGGGAGTGTTCCCCGTCCCCCCAGTATACGGCCAGAACCATGGACCCGGTACTTGTGGTTCGGACTGTCTCCAACCAGCCATAATGTTGTGAGAGTGAAATTATGTCTAAGTCCAGCTTTGGTACATTAGAAGCAACTCTGAAACTTAACCTAAGCGTTTTTCGAAGCTACTTTTTGGCTAACTTCTTATAGGAAGGTCTAGGAGCTCTGAAAATGAACGTACGCGTCTTTCACTCTTCCCGAGGGACTTAGAAGAATTTTGTGATATTTTTTATTAAAATGGTGTATAAGGGTATATATATAAATATATTTTATGCACTGTATATGAGCTGGCGATTTCTAAGTCTGTGGTTCCGAGAGGGGGTAACCAGGCTCACTAATAAAGGTCAAGCCACTTGGCTGCCAGAATGCCCTGCTTCAGCACAGACCAGAAAGGCATTGTGATAAGCGTATCCCCGGTATAGTCAGGGGTTAATGGGAGTCGTCCCCGTCCCCCCAGTATACGGCCAGAACCATGGACCCGGTACTTGTGGTTCGGACCCTCTCCAACCAGCCATAATGTTGTGAGAGTGAAATTATGTCTAAGTCCAGCTTTGGTACATTAGAAGCAACTCTGAAACTTAACCTAAGCGTTTTTCGAAGCTACTTTTTAGCTAACTTCTTATAGGAAGGTCTAGGAGCTCTGAAAATGAACGTGCGCGTCTTTCACTCTTCCCGAGAGACTTAGAAGAATTTTGTGATATTTTTTATTAAAATGGTGTATAAGGGTATATATATAAATATATTTTATGCACTGTATATGAGCTGGCGATTTCTAAGTCTGTGGTTCCGAGAGGGGGTAACCAGGCTCACTAATAAAGGTCAAGCCACTTGGCTGCCAGAATGCCCTGCTTCAGCACAGACCAGAAAGGCATTGTGATAAGCGTATCCCCGGTATAGTCAGGGGTTAATGGGAGTCGTCCCCGTCCCCCCAGTATACGGCCAGAACCATGGACCCGGTACTTGTGGTTCGGACTGTCTCCAACCAGCCATAATGTTGTGAGAGTGAAATTATGTCTAAGTCCAGCTTTGGTACATTAGAAGCAACTCTGAAACTTAACCTAAGCGTTTTTCGAAGCTACTTTTTAGCTAACTTCTTATAGGAAGGTCTAGGAGCTCTGAAAATGAACGTGCGCGTCTTTCACTCTTCCCGAGAGACTTAGAAGAATTTTGTGATATTTTTTATTAAAATGGTGTATAAGGGTATATATATAAATATATTTTATGCACTGTATATGAGCTGGCGATTTCTAAGTCTGTGGTTCCGAGAGGGGGTAACCAGGCTCACTAATAAAGGTCAAGCCACTTGGCTGCCAGAATGCCCTGCTTCAGCACAGACCAGAAAGGCATTGTGATAAGCGTATCCCCGGTATAGTCAGGGGTTAATGGGAGTCGTCCCCGTCCCCCCAGTATACAGCCAGAACCATGGACCCGGTACTTGTGGTTCGGACTGTCTCCAACCAGCCATAATGTTGTGAGAGTGAAATTATATCTAAGTGCAGCTTTGGTACACTAGAAGCAACTCTGAAACTTAACCTAAGCGTTTTTCGAAGCTACTTTTTGGCTAACTTCTTATAGGAAGGTCTAGGAGCTCTGAAAATGAACGTGCGCGTCTTTCACTCTTTCCGAGGGACTTAGAAGAATTTTGTGATATTTTTTATTAAAATGGTGTATAAGGGTATATATATAAATATATTTTATGCACTGTATATGAGCTGGCGATTTCTAAGTCTGTGGTTCCGAGAGGGGGTAACCAGGCTCACTAATAAAGGTCAAGCCACTTGGCTGCCAGAATGCCCTGCTTCAGCACAGACCAGAAAGGCATTGTGATAAGCGTATCCCCGGTATAGTCAGGGGTTAATGGGAGTCGTCCCCGTCCCCCCAGTATACGGCCAGAACCATGGACCCGGTACTTGTGGTTCGGACTGTCTCCAACCAGCCATAATGTTGTGAGAGTGAAATTATGTCTAAGTCCAGCTTTGGTACATTAGAAGCAACTCTGAAACTTAACCTAAGCGTTTTTCGAAGCTACTTTTTGGCTAACTTCTTATAGGAAGGTATAGGAGCTCTGAAAATGAACGTACGCGTCTTTCACTCTTCCCGAGGGACTTAGAAGAATTTTGTGATATTTTTTATTAAAATGGTGTATAAGGGTATATATATAAATATATTTTATGCACTGTATATGAGCTGGCGATTTCTAAGTCTGTGGTTCCGAGAGGGGGTAACCAGGCTCACTAATAAAGGTCAAGCCACTTGGCTGCCAGAATGCCCTGCTTCAGCACAGACCAGAAAGGCATTGTGATAAGCGTATCCCCGGTATAGTCAGGGGTTAATGGGAGTCGTCCCCGTCCCCCCAGTATACGGCCAGAACCATGGACCCGGTACTTGTGGTTCGGACTGTCTCCAACCAGCCATAATGTTGTGAGAGTGAAATTATATCTAAGTCCAGCTTTGGTACACTAGAAGCAACTCTGAAACTTAACCTAAGCGTTTTTCGAAGCTACTTTTTGGCTAACTTCTTATAGGAAGGTCTAGAAGCTCTGAAAATGAACGTGCGCGTCTTTCACTCTTTCCGAGGGACTTAGAAGAATTTTGTGATATTTTTTATTAAAATGGTGTATAAGGGTATATATATAAATATATTTTATGCACTGTATATGAGCTGGCGATTTCTAAGTCTGTGGTTCCGAGAGGGGGTAACCAGGCTCACTAATAAAGGTCAAGCCACTTGGCTGCCAGAATGCCCTGCTTCAGCACAGACCAGAAAGGCATTGTGATAAGCGTATCCCCGGTATAGTCAGGGGTTAATGGGAGTGTTCCCCGTCCCCCCAGTATACGGCCAGAACCATGGACCCGGTACTTGTGGTTCGGACCCTCTCCAACCAGCCATAATGTTGTGAGAGTGAAATTATGTCTAAGTCCAGCTTTGGTACATTAGAAGCAACTCTGAAACTTAACCTAAGCGTTTTTCGAAGCTACTTTTTGGCTAACTTCTTATAGGAAGGTCTAGGAGCTCTGAAAATGAACGTACGCGTCTTTCACTCTTCCCGAGGGACTTAGAAGAATTTTGTGATATTTTTTATTAAAATGGTGTATAAGGGTATATATATAAATATATTTTATGCACTGTATATGAGCTGGCAATTTCTAAGTCTGTGGTTCCGAGAGGGGGTAACCAGGCTCACTAATAAAGGTCAAGCCACTTGGCTGCCAGAATGCCCTGCTTCAGCACAGACCAGAAAGGCATTGTGATAAGCGTATCCCCGGTATAGTCAGGGGTTAATGGGAGTCGTCCCCGTCCCCCCAGTATACAGCCAGAACCATGGACCCGGTACTTGTGGTTCGGACCCTCTCCAACCAGCCATAATGTTGTGAGAGTGAAATTATGTCTAAGTCCAGCTTTGGTACATTAGAAGCAACTCTGAAACTTAACCTAAGCGTTTTTCGAAGCTACTTTTTAGCTAACTTCTTATAGGAAGGTCTAAGAGCTCTGAAAATGAACGTGCGCGTCTTTCACTCTTCCCGAGAGACTTAGAAGAATTTTGTGATATTTTTTATTAAAATGGTGTATAAGGGTATATATATAAATATATTTTATGCACTGTATATGAGCTGGCGATTTCTAAGTCTGTGGTTCCGAGAGGGGGTAACCAGGCTCACTAATAAAGGTCAAGCCACTTGGCTGCCAGAATGCCCTGCTTCAGCACAGACCAGAAAGGCATTGTGATAAGCGTATCCCCGGTATAGTCAGGGGTTAATGGGAGTGTTCCCCGTCCCCCCAGTATACGGCCAGAACCATGGACCCGGTACTTGTGGTTCGGACCCTCTCCAACCAGCCATAATGTTGTGAGAGTGAAATTATGTCTAAGTCCAGCTTTGGTACATTAGAAGCAACTCTGAAACTTAACCTAAGCGTTTTTCGAAGCTACTTTTTGGCTAACTTCTTATAGGAAGGTCTAGGAGCTCTGAAAATGAACGTACGCGTCTTTCACTCTTCCCGAGGGACTTAGAAGAATTTTGTGATATTTTTTATTAAAATGGTGTATAAGGGTATATATATAAATATATTTTATGCACTGTATATGAGCTGGCAATTTCTAAGTCTGTGGTTCCGAGAGGGGGTAACCAGGCTCACTAATAAAGGTCAAGCCACTTGGCTGCCAGAATGCCCTGCTTCAGCTCAGACCAGAAAGGCATTGTGATAAGCGTATCCCCGGTATAGTCAGGGGTTAATGGGAGTCGTCCCCGTCCCCCCAGTATACAGCCAGAACCATGGACCCGGTACTTGTGGTTCGGACCCTCTCCAACCAGCCATAATGTTGTGAGAGTGAAATTATGTCTAAGTCCAGCTTTGGTACATTAGAAGCAACTCTGAAACTTAACCTAAGCGTTTTTCGAAGCTACTTTTTAGCTAACTTCTTATAGGAAGGTCTAAGAGCTCTGAAAATGAACGTGCGCGTCTTTCACTCTTCCCGAGAGACTTAGAAGAATTTTGTGATATTTTTTATTAAAATGGTGTATAAGGGTATATATATAAATATATTTTATGCACTGTATATGAGCTGGCGATTTCTAAGTCTGTGGTTCCGAGAGGGGGTAACCAGGCTCACTAATAAAGGTCAAGCCACTTGGCTGCCAGAATGCCCTGCTTCAGCACAGACCAGAAAGGCATTGTGATAAGCGTATCCCCGGTATAGTCAGGGGTTAATGGGAGTGTTCCCCGTCCCCCCAGTATACGGCCAGAACCATGGACCCGGTACTTGTGGTTCGGACTGTCTCCAACCAGCCATAATGTTGTGAGAGTGAAATTATGTCTAAGTCCAGCTTTGGTACATTAGAAGCAACTCTGAAACTTAACCTAAGCGTTTTTCGAAGCTACTTTTTGGCTAACTTCTTATAGGAAGGTCTAGGAGCTCTGAAAATGAACGTACGCGTCTTTCACTCTTCCCGAGGGACTTAGAAGAATTTTGTGATATTTTTTATTAAAATGGTGTATAAGGGTATATATATAAATATATTTTATGCACTGTATATGAGCTGGCGATTTCTAAGTCTGTGGTTCCGAGAGGGGGTAACCAGGCTCACTAATAAAGGTCAAGCCACTTGGCTGCCAGAATGCCCTGCTTCAGCACAGACCAGAAAGGCATTGTGATAAGCGTATCCCCGGTATAGTCAGGGGTTAATGGGAGTCGTCCCCGTCCCCCCATTATACGGCCAGAACCATGGACCCGGTACTTGTGGTTCGGACCCTCTCCAACCAGCCATAATGTTGTTAGAGTGAAATTATGTCTAAGTCCAGCTTTGGTACATTAGAAGCAACTCTGAAACTTAACCTAAGCGTTTTTCGAAGCTACTTTTTAGCTAACTTCTTATAGGAAGGTCTAGGAGCTCTGAAAATGAACGTGCGCGTCTTTCACTCTTCCCGAGGGACTTAGAAGAATTTTGTGATATTTTTTATTAAAATGGTGTATAAGGGTATATATATACAGTAAATATATTTTATGCACTGTATATGAGCTGGCGATTTCTAAGTCTGTGGTTCCGAGAGGGGGTAACCAGGCTCACTAATAAAGGTCAAGCCACTTGGCTGCCAGAATGCCCTGCTTCAGCACAGACCAGAAAGGCATTGTGATAAGCGTATCCCAGGTATAGTCAGGGGTTAATGGGAGTCGTCCCCGTCCCCCCAGTATACGGCCAGAACCATGGACCCGGTACTTGTGGTTCGGACCCTCTCCAACCAGCCATAATGTTGTGAGAGTGAAATTATGTCTAAGTCCAGCTTTGGTACATTAGAAGCAACTCTGAAACTTAACCTAAGCGTTTTTCGAAGCTACTTTTTGGCTAACTTATTATAGGAAGGTCTAGGAGCTCTGAAAATGAACGTACGCGTCTTTCACTCTTCCCGAGGGACTTAGAAGAATTTTGTGATATTTTTTATTAAAATGGTGTATAAGGGTATATATATAAATATATTTTATGCACTGTATATGAGCTGGCGATTTCTAAGTCTGTGGTTCCGAGAGGGGGTAACCAGGCTCACTAATAAAGGTCAAGCCACTTGCCTGCCAGAATGCCCTGCTTCAGCACAGACCAGAAAGGCATTGTGATAAGCGTATCCCCGGTATAGTCAGGGGTTAATGGGAGTCGTCCCCGTCCCCCCAGTATACGGCCAGAACCATGGACCCGGTACTTGTGGTTCGGACTGTCTCCAACCAGCCATAATGTTGTGAGAGTGAAATTATATCTAAGTCCAGCTTTGGTACACTAGAAGCTACTCTGAAACTTAACCTAAGCGTTTTTCGAAGCTACTTTTTGGCTAACTTCTTATAGGAAGGTCTAGGAGCTCTGAAAATGAACGTGCGCGTCTTTCACTCTTTCCGAGGGACTTAGAAGAATTTTGTGATATTTTTTATTAAAATGGTGTATAAGGGTATATATATAAATATATTTTATGCACTGTATATAAGCTGGCGATTTCTAAGTCTGTGGTTCCGAGAGGGGTTAACCAGGCTCACTAATAAAGGTCAAGTCACTTGGCTGCCAGAATGCCCTGCTTCAGCACAGACCAGAAAGGCATTGTGATAAGCGTATCCCCGGTATAGTCAGGGGTTAATGGGAGTCGTCCCCGTCCCCCCAATATACGGCCAGAACCATGGACCCGGTACTTGTGGTTCGGACCCTCTCCAACCAGCCATAATGTTGTGAGAGTGAAATTATGTCTAAGTCCAGCTTTGGTACATTAGAAGCAACTCTGAAACTTAACCTAAGCGTTTTTCGAAGCTACTTTTTAGCTAACTTCTTATAGGAAGGGCTAGGAGCTCTGAAAATGAACGTGCGCGTCTTTCACTCTTCCCGAGAGACTTAGAAGAATTTTGTGATATTTTTTATTAAAATGGTGTATAAGGGTATATATATAAATATATTTTATGCACTGTATATGAGCTGGCGATTTCTAAGTCTGTGGTTCCGAGAGGGGGTAACCAGGCTCACTAATAAAGGTCAAGCCACTTGGCTGCCAGAATGCCCTGCTTCAGCACAGACCAGAAAGGCATTGTGATAAGCGTATCCCCGGTATAGTCAGGGGTTAATGGGAGTCGTCCCCGTCCCCCCATTATACGGCCAGAACCATGGACCCGGTACTTGTGGTTCGGACCCTCTCCAACCAGCCATAATGTTGTGAGAGTGAAATTATGTCTAAGTCCAGCTTTGGTACATTAGAAGCAACTCTGAAACTTAACCTAAGCGTTTTTCGAAGCTACTTTTTAGCTAACTTCTTATAGGAAGGTCTAGGAGCTCTGAAAATGAACGTGCGCGTCTTTCACTCTTCCCGAGGGACTTAGAAGAATTTTGTGATATTTTTTATTAAAATGGTGTATAAGGGTATATATATAAATATATTTTATGCACTGTATATGAGCTGGCGATTTCTAAGTCTGTGGTTCCGAGAGGGGGTAACCAGGCTCACTAATAAAGGTCAAGCCACTTGGCTGCCAGAATGCCCTGCTTCAGCACAGACCAGAAAGGCATTGTGATAAGCGTATCCCAGGTATAGTCAGGGGTTAATGGGAGTCGTCCCCGTCCCCCCAGTATACGGCCAGAACCATGGACCCGGTACTTGTGGTTCGGACCCTCTCCAACCAGCCATAATGTTGTGAGAGTGAAATTATGTCTAAGTCCAGCTTTGGTACATTAGAAGCAACTCTGAAACTTAACCTAAGCGTTTTTCGAAGCTACTTTTTGGCTAACTTCTTATAGGAAGGTCTAGGAGCTCTGAAAATGAACGTACGCGTCTTTCGCTCTTCCCGAGGGACTTAGAAGAATTTTGTGATATTTTTTATTAAAATGGTGTATAAGGGTATATATATAAATATATTTTATGCACTGTATATGAGCTGGCGATTTCTAAGTCTGTGGTTCCGAGAGGGGGTAACCAGGCTCACTAATAAAGGTCAAGCCACTTGGCTGCCAGAATGCCCTGCTTCAGCACAGACCAGAAAGGCATTGTGATAAGCGTATCCCAGGTATAGTCAGGGGTTAATGGGAGTCGTCCCCGTCCCCCCAGTAAACGGCCAGAACCATGGACCCGGTACTTGTGGTTCGGACCCTCTCCAACCAGCCATAATGTTGTGAGAGTGAAATTATGTCTAAGTCCAGCTTTGGTACATTAGAAGCAACTCTGAAACTTAACCTAAGCGTTTTTCGAAGCTACTTTTTGGCTAACTTCTTATAGGAAGGTCTAGGAGCTCTGAAAATGAACGTACGCGTCTTTCGCTCTTCCCGAGGGACTTAGAAGAATTTTGTGATATTTTTTATTAAAATGGTGTATAAGGGTATATATATAAATATATTTTATGCACTGTATATGAGCTGGCGATTTCCAAGTCTGTGGTTCCGAGAGGGGGTAACCAGGCTCACTAATAAAGGTCAAGCCACTTGGCTGCCAGAATGCCCTGCTTCAGCACAGACCAGAAAGGCATTGTGATAAGCGTATCCCAGGTATAGTCAGGGGTTAATGGGAGTCGTCCCCGTCCCCCCAGTAAACGGCCAGAACCATGGACCCGGTACTTGTGGTTCGGACCCTCTCCAACCAGCCATAATGTTGTGAGAGTGAAATTATGTCTAAGTCCAGCTTGGGTACATTAGAAGCAACTCTGAAACTTAACCTAAGCGTTTTTCGAAGCTACTTTTTGGCTAACTTCTTATAGGAAGGTCTAGGAGCTCTGAAAATGAACGTACGCGTCTTTCGCTCTTCCCGAGGGACTTAGAAGAATTTTGTGATATTTTTTATTAAAATGGTGTATAAGGGTATATATATAAATATATTTTATGCACTGTATATGAGCTGGCGATTTCTAAGTCTGTGGTTCCGAGAGGGGGTAACCAGGCTCACTAATAAAGGTCAAGCCACTTGGCTGCCAGAATGCCCTGCTTCAGCACAGACCAGAAAGGCATTGTGATAAGCGTATCCCCGGTATAGTCAGGGGTTAATGGGAGTCGTCCCCGTCCCCCCAGTATACGGCCAGAACCATGGACCCGGTACTTGTGGTTCGGACTGTCTCCAACCAGCCATAATGTTGTGAGAGTGAAATTATGTCTAAGTCCAGCTTTGGTACATTAGAAGCAACTCTGAAACTTAACCTAAGCGTTTTTCGAAGCTACTTTTTGGCTAACTTCTTATAGGAAGGTCTAGGAGCTCTGAAAATGAACGTACGCGTCTTTCGCTCTTCCCGAGGGACTTAGAAGAATTTTGTGATATTTTTTATTAAAATGGTGTATAAGGGTATATATATAAATATATTTTATGCACTGTATATGAGCTGGCGATTTCTAAGTCTGTGGTTCCGAGAGGGGGTAACCAGGCTCACTAATAAAGGTCAAGCCACTTGGCTGCCAGAATGCCCTGCTTCAGCACAGACCAGAAAGGCATTGTGATAAGCGTATCCCAGGTATAGTCAGGGGTTAATGGGAGTCGTCCCCGTCCCCCCAGTAAACGGCCAGAACCATGGACCCGGTACTTGTGGTTCGGACCCTCTCCAACCAGCCATAATGTTGTGAGAGTGAAATTATGTCTAAGTCCAGCTTTGGTACATTAGAAGCAACTCTGAAACTTAACCTAAGCGTTTTTCGAAGCTACTTTTTGGCTAACTTCTTATAGGAAGGTCTAGGAGCTCTGAAAATGAACGTACGCGTCTTTCGCTCTTCCCGAGGGACTTAGAAGAATTTTGTGATATTTTTTATTAAAATGGTGTATAAGGGTATATATATAAATATATTTTATGCACTGTATATGAGCTGGCGATTTCCAAGTCTGTGGTTCCGAGAGGGGGTAACCAGGCTCACTAATAAAGGTCAAGCCACTTGGCTGCCAGAATGCCCTGCTTCAGCACAGACCAGAAAGGCATTGTGATAAGCGTATCCCAGGTATAGTCAGGGGTTAATGGGAGTCGTCCCCGTCCCCCCAGTAAACGGCCAGAACCATGGACCCGGTACTTGTGGTTCGGACCCTCTCCAACTAGCCATAATGTTGTGAGAGTGAAATTATGTCTAAGTCCAGCTTTGGTACATTAGAAGCAACTCTGAAACTTAACCTAAGCGTTTTTCGAAGCTACTTTTTGGCTAACTTCTTATAGGAAGGTCTAGGAGCTCTGAAAATGAACGTACGCGTCTTTCGCTCTTCCCGAGGGACTTAGAAGAATTTTGTGATATTTTTTATTAAAATGGTGTATAAGGGTATATATATAAATATATTTTATGCACTGTATATGAGCTGGCGATTTCTAAGTCTGTGGTTCCGAGAGGGGGTAACCAGGCTCACTAATAAAGGTCAAGCCACTTGGCTGCCAGAATGCCCTGCTTCAGCACAGACCAGAAAGGCATTGTGATAAGCGTATCCCCGGTATAGTCAGGGGTTAATGGGAGTCGTCCCCGTCCCCCCAGTATACGGCCAGAACCATGGACCCGGTACTTGTGGTTCGGACTGTCTCCAACCAGCCATAATGTTGTGAGAGTGAAATTATGTCTAAGTCCAGCTTTGGTACATTAGAAGCAACTCTGAAACTTAACCTAAGCGTTTTTCGAAGCTACTTTTTAGCTAACTTCTTATAGGAAGGTCTAGGAGCTCTGAAAATGAACGTGCGCGTCTTTCACTCTTCCCGAGGGACTTAGAAGAATTTTGTGATATTTTTTATTAAAATGGTGTATAAGGGTATATATATAAATATATTTTATGCACTGTATATGAGCTGGCGATTTCTAAGTCTGTGGTTCCGAGAGGGGGTAACCAGGCTCACTAATAAAGGTCAAGCCACTTGGCTGCCAGAATGCCCTGCTTCAGCACAGACCAGAAAGGCATTGTGATAAGCGTATCCCAGGTATAGTCAGGGGTTAATGGGAGTCGTCCCCGTCCCCCCAGTAAACGGCCAGAACCATGGACCCGGTACTTGTGGTTCGGACCCTCTCCAACCAGCCATAATGTTGTGAGAGTGAAATTATGTCTAAGTCCAGCTTGGGTACATTAGAAGCAACTCTGAAACTTAACCTAAGCGTTTTTCGAAGCTACTTTTTGGCTAACTTCTTATAGGAAGGTATAGGAGCTCTGAAAATGAACGTACGCGTCTTTCGCTCTTCCCGAGGGACTTAGAAGAATTTTGTGATATTTTTTATTAAAATGGTGTATAAGGGTATATATATAAATATATTTTATGCACTGTATATGAGCTGGCGATTTCTAAGTCTGTGGTTCCGAGAGGGGGTAACCAGGCTCACTAATAAAGGTCAAGCCACTTGGCTGCCAGAATGCCCTGCTTCAGCACAGACCAGAAAGGCATTGTGATAAGCGTATCCCCGGTATAGTCAGGGGTTAATGGGAGTCGTCCCCGTCCCCCCAGTATACGGCCAGAACCATGGACCCGGTACTTGTGGTTCGGACTGTCTCCAACCAGCCATAATGTTGTGAGAGTGAAATTATGTCTAAGTCCAGCTTTGGTACATTAGAAGCAACTCTGAAACTTAACCTAAGCGTTTTACGAAGCTACTTTTTAGCTAACTTCTTATAGGAAGGTCTAGGAGCTCTGAAAATGAACGTGCGCGTCTTTCACTCTTCCCGAGGGACTTAGAAGAATTTTGTGATATTTTTTATTAAAATGGTGTATAAGGGTATATATATAAATATATTTTATGCACTGTATATGAGCTGGCGATTTCTAAGTCTGTGGTTCCGAGAGGGGGTAACCAGGCTCACTAATAAAGGTCAAGCCACTTGGCTGCCAGAATGCCCTGCTTCAGCACAGACCAGAAAGGCATTGTGATAAGCGTATCCCAGGTATAGTCAGGGGTTAATGGGAGTCGTCCCCGTCCCCCCAGTAAACGGCCAGAACCATGGACCCGGTACTTGTGGTTCGGACCCTCTCCAACCAGCCATAATGTTGTGAGAGTGAAATTATGTCTAAGTCCAGCTTTGGTACATTAGAAGCAACTCTGAAACTTAACCTAAGCGTTTTTCGAAGCTACTTTTTGGCTAACTTCTTATAGGAAGGTCTAGGAGCTCTGAAAATGAACGTACGCGTCTTTCGCTCTTCCCGAGGGACTTAGAAGAATTTTGTGATATTTTTTATTAAAATGGTGTATAAGGGTATATATATAAATATATTTTATGCACTGTATATGAGCTGGCGATTTCTAAGTCTGTGGTTCCGAGAGGGGGTAACCAGGCTCACTAATAAAGGTCAAGCCACTTGGCTGCCAGAATGCCCTGCTTCAGCACAGACCAGAAAGGCATTGTGATAAGCGTATCCCCGGTATAGTCAGGGGTTAATGGGAGTCGTCCCCGTCCCCCCAGTATACGGCCAGAACCATGGACCCGGTACTTGTGGTTCGGACTGTCTCCAACCAGCCATAATGTTGTGAGAGTGAAATTATGTCTAAGTCCAGCTTTGGTACATTAGAAGCAACTCTGAAACTTAACCTAAGCGTTTTTCGAAGCTACTTTTTAGCTAACTTCTTATAGGAAGGTCTAGGAGCTCTGAAAATGAACGTGCGCGTCTTTCACTCTTCCCGAGGGACTTAGAAGAATTTTGTGATATTTTTTATTAAAATGGTGTATAAGGGTATATATATAAATATATTTTATGCACTGTATATGAGCTGGCGATTTCTAAGTCTGTGGTTCCGAGAGGGGGTAACCAGGCTCACTAATAAAGGTCAAGCCACTTGGCTGCCAGAATGCCCTGCTTCAGCACAGACCAGAAAGGCATTGTGATAAGCGTATCCCAGGTATAGTCAGGGGTTAATGGGAGTCGTCCCCGTCCCCCCAGTAAACGGCCAGAACCATGGACCCGGTACTTGTGGTTCGGACCCTCTCCAACCAGCCATAATGTTGTGAGAGTGAAATTATGTCTAAGTCCAGCTTTGGTACATTAGAA
This sequence comes from Ascaphus truei, assembly GCF_040206685.1. Classification (NCBI taxonomy): domain Eukaryota; kingdom Metazoa; phylum Chordata; class Amphibia; order Anura; family Ascaphidae; genus Ascaphus; species Ascaphus truei. Next base: position 106,422,800 of record NC_134490.1, read on the forward strand.
GCAACTCTGAAACTTAACCTAAGCGTTTTTCGAAGCTACTTTTTGGCTAACTTCTTATAGGAAGGTCTAGGAGCTCTGAAAATGAACGTACGCGTCTTTCGCTCTTCCCGAGGGACTTAGAAGAATTTTGTGATATTTTTTATTAAAATGGTGTATAAGGGTATATATATAAATATATTTTATGCACTGTATATGAGCTGGCGATTTCTAAGTCTGTGGTTCCGAGAGGGGGTAACCAGGCTCACTAATAAAGGTCAAGCCACTTGCCTGCCAGAATGCCCTGCTTCAGCACAGACCAGAAAGGCATTGTGATAAGCGTATCCCCGGTATAGTCAGGGGTTAATGGGAGTCGTCCCCGTCCCCCCAGTATACGGCCAGAACCATGGACCCGGTACTTGCGGTTCGGACTGTCTCCAACCAGCCATAATGTTGTGAGAGTGAAATTATATCTAAGTCCAGCTTTGGTACACTAGAAGCTACTCTGAAACTTAACCTAAGCGTTTTTCGAAGCTACTTTTTGGCTAACTTCTTATAGGAAGGTCTAGGAGCTCTGAAAATGAACGTGCGCGTCTTTCACTCTTTCCGAGGGACTTAGAAGAATTTTGTGATATTTTTTATTAAAATGGTGTATAAGGGTATATATATAAATATATTTTATGCACTGTATATGAGCTGGCGATTTCTAAGTCTGTGGTTCCGAGAGGGGGTAACCAGGCTCACTAATAAAGGTCAAGTCACTTGGCTGCCAGAATGCCCTGCTTCAGCACAGACCAGAAAGGCATTGTGATAAGCGTATCCCCGGTATAGTCAGGGGTTAATGGGAGTCGTCCCCGTCCCCCCAGTATACGGCCAGAACCATGGACCCGGTACTTGTGGTTCGGACTGTCTCCAACCAGCCATAATGTTGTGAGAGTGAAATTATGTCTAAGTCCAGCTTTGGTACATTAGAAGCAACTCTGAAACTTAACCTAAGCATTTATCGAAGCTACTTTTTGGCTAACTTCTTATAGGAAGGTCTAGGAGCTCTAAAAATGAACGTGCGCGTCTTTCACTCTTTCCGAGGGACTTAGAAGAATTTTGTGATATTTTTTATTAAAATGGTGTATAAGGGTATATATATAAATATATTTTATGCACTGTATATGAGCTGGCGATTTCTAAGTCTGTGGTTCCGAGAGGGGGTAACCAGGCTCACTAATAAAGGTCAAGCCACTTGGCTGCCAGAATGCCCTGCTTCAGCACAGACCAGAAAGGCATTGTGATAAGCGTATCCCCGGTATAGTCAGGGGTTAATGGGAGTCGTCCCCGTCCCCCCAGTATACGGCCAGAACCATAGACCCGGTACTTGTGGTTCGGACTGTCTCCAACCAGCCATAATGTTGTGAGTGAAATTATGTCTAAGTCCAGCTTTGATACATTAGAAGCAACTCTGAAACTTAACCTAAGCGTTTTTCGAAGCTACTTTTTGGCTAACTTCTTATAGGAAGGTCTAGGAGCTCTGAAAATGAACGTGCGCGTCTTTCACTCTTTCCGAGGGACTTAGAAGAATTTTGTGATATTTTTTTTAAAATGGTGTATAAGGGTATATATATAAATATATTTTATGCACTGTATATGAGCTGGCGATTTCTAAGTCTGTGGTTCCGAGAGGGGGTAACCAGGCTCACTAATAAAGGTCAAGCCACTTGGCTGCCAGAATGCCCTGCTTCAGGACAGACCAGAAAGGCATTGTGATAAGCGTATCCCCGGTATAGTCAGGGGTTAATGGGAGTCGTCCCCGTCCCCCCAGTATACGGCCAGAACCATGGACCCGGTACTTGTGGTTCGGACTGTCTCCAACCAGCCATAATGTTGTGAGAGTGAAATTATGTCTAAGTCCAGCTTTGGTACAATAGAAGCAACTCTGAAACTTAACCTAAGCGTTTTTCGAAGATACTTTTTGGCTAACTTCTTATAGGAAGGTCTAGGAGCTCTGAAAATGAACGTGCGCGTCTTTCACTCTTTCCGAGGGACTTAGAAGAATTTTGTGATATTTTTTATTAAAATGGTGTATAAGGGTATATATATATAAATATATTTTATGCACTGTATATGAGCTGGCGATTTCTAAGTCTGTGGTTCCGAGAGGGGGTAACCAGGCTCACTAATAAAGGTCAAGCCACTTGGCTGCCAGAATGCCCTGCTTCAGCACAGACCAGAAAGGCATTGTGATAAGCGTATCCCCGGTATAGTCAGGGGTTAATGGGAGTCGTCCCCGTCCCCCCAGTATACGGCCAGAACCATAGACCCGGTACTTGTGGTTCGGACTGTCTCCAACCAGCCATAATGTTGTGAGTGAAATTATGTCTAAGTCCAGCTTTGATACATTAGAAGCAACTCTGAAACTTAACCTAAGCGTTTTTCGAAGCTACTTTTTGGCTAACTTCTTATAGGAAGGTCTAGGAGCTCTGAAAATGAACGTGCGCGTCTTTCACTCTTTCCGAGGGACTTAGAAGAATTTTGTGATATTTTTTTTAAAATGGTGTATAAGGGTATATATATAAATATATTTTATGCACTGTATATGAGCTGGCGATTTCTAAGTCTGTGGTTCCGAGAGGGGGTAACCAGGCTCACTAATAAAGGTCAAGCCACTTGGCTGCCAGAATGCCCTGCTTCAGGACAGACCAGAAAGGCATTGTGATAAGCGTATCCCCGGTATAGTCAGGGGTTAATGGGAGTCGTCCCCGTCCCCCCAGTATACGGCCAGAACCATGGACCCGGTACTTGTGGTTCGGACTGTCTCCAACCAGCCATAATGTTGTGAGAGTGAAATTATGTCTAAGTCCAGCTTTGGTACAATAGAAGAAACTCTGAAACTTAACCTAAGCATTTTTCGAAGCTACTTTTTGGCTAACTTCTTATAGGAAGGTCTAGAAGCTCTGAAAATGAACGTGCGCGTCTTTCACTCTTCCCGAGGGACTTAGAAGAATTTTGTGATATTTTTTATTAAAATGGTGTATAAGGGTATATATATAAATATATTTTATGCACTGTATATGAGCTGGCGATTTCTAAGTCTGTGGTTCCGAGAGGGGGTAACCAGGCTCACTAATAAAGGTCAAGCCACTTGGCTGCCAGAATGCCCTGCTTCAGCACAGACCAGAAAGGCATTGTGATAAGCGTATCCCCGGTATAGTCAGGGGTTAATGGGAGTCGTCCCCGTCCCCCCAGTATACGGCCAGAACCATGGACCCGGTACTTGTGGTTCGGACTGTCTCCAACCAGCCATAATGTTGTGAGAGTGAAATTATGTCTAAGTCCAGCTTTGGTACAATAGAAGCAACTCTGAAACTTAACCTAAGCGTTTTTCGAAGATACTTTTTGGCTAACTTCTTATAGAAAGGTCTAGGAGCTCTGAAAATGAACGTGCGCGTCTTTCACTCTTTCCGAGGGACTTAGAAGAATTTTGTGATATTTTTTATTAAAATGGTGTATAAGGGTATATATATAAATATATTTTATGCACTGTATATGAGCTGGCGATTTCTAAGTCTGTGGTTCCGAGAGGGGGTAACCAGGCTCACTAATAAAGGTCAAGCCACTTGGCTGCCAGAATGCCCTGCTTCAGCACAGACCAGAAAGGCATTGTGATAAGCGTATCCCCGGTATAGTCAGGGGTTAATGGGAGTCGTCCCCGTCCCCCCAGTATACGGCCAGAACCATGGACCCGGTACTTGTGGTTCGGACTGTCTCCAACCAGCCATAATGTTGTGAGAGTGAAATTATGTCTAAGTCCAGCTTTGGTACATTAGAAGCAACTCTGAAACTTAACCTAAGCGTTTATCGAAGCTACTTTTTGGCTAACTTCTTATAGGAAGGTCTAGGAGCTCTGAAAATGAACATGCGCGTCTTTCACTCTTTCCGAGGGACTTAGAAGAATTTTGTGATATTTTTTATTAAAATGGTGTATAAGGGTATATATATAAATATATTTTATGCACTGTATATGAGCTGGCGATTTCTAAGTCTGTGGTTCCGAGAGGGGGTAACCAGGCTCACTAATAAAGGTCAAGCCACTTGGCTGCCAGAATGCCCTGCTTCAGCACAGACCAGAAAGGCATTGTGATAAGCGTATCCCCGGTATAGTCAGGGGTTAATGGGAGTCGTCCCTGTCCCCCCAGTATACGGCCAGAACCATGGACCCGGTACTTGTGGTTCGGACTGTCTCCAACCAGCCATAATGTTGTGAGAGTGAAATTATGTCTAAGTCCAGCTTTGGTACATTAGAAGCCACTCTGAAACTTAACCTAAGCGTTTTTCGAAGCTACTTTTTGGCTAACTTCTTATAGGAAGGTCTAGGAGCTCTGAAAATGAACGTGCGTGTCTTTCACTCTTCCCGAGGGACTTAGAAGAATTTTGTGATATTTTTTATTAAAATGTTGTATAAGGGTATATATATAAATATATTTTATGCACTGTATATGAGCTGGCGATTTCTAAGTCTGTGGTTCCGAGAGGGGGTAACCAGGCTCACTAATAAAGGTCAAGCCACTTGGCTGCCAGAATGCCCTGCTTCAGCACAGACCAGAAAGGCATTGTGATAAGCGTATCCCCGGTATAGTCAGGGGTTAATGGGAGTCGTCCCCGTCCCCCCAGTATACGGCCAGAACCATAGACCCGGTACTTGTGGTTCGGACTGTCTCCAACCAGCCATAATGTTGTGAGAGTGAAATTATGTCTAAGTCCAGCTTTGATACATTAGAAGCAACTCTGAAACTTAACCTAAGCGTTTTTCGAAGCTACTTTTTGGCTAACTTCTTATAGGAAGGTCTAGGAGCTCTGAAAATGAACGTGCGCGTCTTTCACTCTTTCCGAGGGACTTAGAAGAATTTTGTGATATTTTTTATTAAAATGGTGTATAAGGGTATATATATAAATATATTTTATGCACTGTATATGAGCTGGCGATTTCTAAGTCTGTGGTTCCGAGAGGGGGTAACCAGGCTCACTAATAAAGGTCAAGCCACTTGGCTGCCAGAATGCCCTGCTTCAGCACAGACCAGAAAGACATTGTGATAAGCGTATCCCCGGTATAGTCAGGGGTTAATGGGAGTCGTCCCTGTCCCCCCAGTATACGGCCAGAACCATGGACCCGGTACTTGTGGTTCGGACTGTCTCCAACCAGCCATAATGTTGTGAGAGTGAAATTATGTCTAAGTCCAGCTTTGGTACATTAGAAGCCACTCTGAAACTTAACCTAAGCGTTTTTCGAAGCTACTTTTTGGCTAACTTCTTATAGGAAGGTCTAGGAGCTCTGAAAATGAACGTGCGTGTCTTTCACTCTTCCCGAGGGACTTAGAAGAATTTTGTGATATTTTTTATTAAAATGTTGTATAAGGGTATATATATAAATATATTTTATGCACTGTATATGAGCTGGCGATTTCTAAGTCTGTGGTTCCGAGAGGGGTTAACCAGGCTCACTAATAAAGGTCAAGCCACTTGGCTGCCAGAATGCCCTGCTTCAGCACAGACCAGAAAGGCATTGTGATAAGCGTATCCCCGGTATAGTCAGGGGTTAATGGGAGTCGTCCCCGTCCCCCCAGTATACGGCCAGAACCATAGACCCGGTACTTGTGGTTCGGACTGTCTCCAACCAGCCATAATGTTGTGAGAGTGAAATTATGTCTAAGTCCAGCTTTGATACATTAGAAGCAACTCTGAAACTTAACCTAAGCGTTTTTCGAAGCTACTTTTTGGCTAACTTCTTATAGGAAGGTCTAGGAGCTCTGAAAATGAACGTGCGCGTCTTTCACTCTTTCCGAGGGACTTAGAAGAATTTTGTGATATTTTTTATTAAAATGGTGTATAAGGGTATATATATAAATATATTTTATGCACTGTATATGAGCTGGCGATTTCTAAGTCTGTGGTTCCGAGAGGGGGTAACCAGGCTCACTAATAAAGGTCAAGCCACTTGGCTGCCAGAATGCCCTGCTTCAGCACAGACCAGAAAGGCATTGTGATAAGCGTATCCCCGGTATAGTCAGGGGTTAATGGGAGTCGTCCCCGTCCCCCCAGTATGGCCAGAACCATGGACCCGGTACTTGTGGTTCGGACTACACTGGCGACACACTTTATTCGAGCTCGGCTAGTCCCACGAATTCGGGTATACCCGGGTGTATTGAGGTTTGTGACTGTTTTCTGCCCGAGTGCATTGAGGTATTTTCCAGGCAGGGATTGAAGCATTTTATTCCCGCTGGCTGCAATACTGCACAGTATATATATATATACTGCATTACAATTCATGAATTTATGCCATCTGGTAGACACGCGAAGCATTGCAGCCTATTAAATCCTAATCATTATCATTTAACATATCAGCCGCCCGTCAGCCAGGCATGAACCCAGGCTGGGAAGGCAAACGCAACAGGGCTTGTCAGAGGTGAGGAGCGGCGCATTCCAGGTATCTGCCAGGTACATACTGGGTATTTGCTCGAATAAAGTGTGTCGGTGCAGTATCTCCAACCAGCCATAATGTTGTGAGAGTGAAATTATGTCTAAGTCCAGCTTTGGTACAATAGAAGCAACTCTGAAACTTAACCTAAGCGTTTTTCGAAGATACTTTTTGGCTAACTTCTTATAGGAAGGTCTAGGAGCTCTGAAAATGAACGTGCGCGTCTTTCACTCTTTCCGAGGGACTTAGAAGAATTTTGTGATATTTTTTATTAAAATGGTGTATAAGGGTATATATATAAATATATTTTATGCACTGTATATGAGCTGGCGATTTCTAAGTCTGTGGTTCCGAGAGGGGGTAACCAGGCTCACTAATAAAGGTCAAGCCACTTGGCTGCCAGAATGCCCTGCTTCAGCACAGACCAGAAAGGCATTGTGATAAGCGTATCCCCGGTATAGTCAGGGGTTAATGGGAGTCGTCCCCGTCCCCCCAGTATACGGCCAGAACCATGGACCCGGTACTTGTGGTTCGGACTGTCTCCAACCAGCCATAATGTTGTGAGAGTGAAATGATGTCTAAGTCCAGCTTTGGTACATTAGAAGCAACTCTGAAACTTAACCTAAGCGTTTATCGAAGCTACTTTTTGGCTAACTTCTTATAGGAAGGTCTAGGAGCTCTGAAAATGAACATGCGCGTCTTTCACTCTTTCCGAGGGACTTAGAAGAATTTTGTGATATTTTTTATTAAAATGGTGTATAAGGGTATATATATAAATATATTTTATGCACTGTATATGAGCTGGCGATTTCTAAGTCTGTGGTTCCGAGAGGGGGTAACCAGGCTCACTAATAAAGGTCAAGCCACTTGGCTGCCAGAATGCCCTGCTTCAGCACAGACCAGAAAGGAATTGTGATAAGCGTATCCCCGGTATAGTCAGGGGTTAATGGGAGTCGTCCCCGTCCCCCCAGTATACGGCCAGAACCATGGACCCGGTACTTGTGGTTCGGACTGTCTCCAACCAGCCATAATGTTGTGAGAGTGAAATTATGTCTAAGTCCAGCTTTGGTACATTAGAAGCCACTCTGAAACTTAACCTAAGCGTTTTTCGAAGCTACTTTTTGGCTAACTTCTTATAGGAAGGTCTAGGAGCTCTGAAAATGAACGTGCGTGTCTTTCACTCTTCCCGAGGGACTTAGAAGAATTTTGTGATATTTTTTATTAAAATGTTGTATAAGGGTATATATATAAATATATTTTATGCACTGTATATGAGCTGGCGATTTCTAAGTCTGTGGTTCCGAGAGGGGTTAACCAGGCTCACTAATAAAGGTCAAGCCACTTGGCTGCCAGAATGCCCTGCTTCAGCACAGACCAGAAAGGCATTGTGATAAGCGTATCCCCGGTATAGTCAGGGGTTAATGGGAGTCGTCCCCGTCCCCCCAGTATACGGCCAGAACCATAGACCCGGTACTTGTGGTTCGGACTGTCTCCAACCAGCCATAATGTTGTGAGAGTGAAATTATGTCTAAGTCCAGCTTTGATACATTAGAAGCAACTCTGAAACTTAACCTAAGCGTTTTTCGAAGCTACTTTTTGGCTAACTTCTTATAGGAAGGTCTAGGAGCTCTGAAAATGAACGTGCGCGTCTTTCACTCTTTCCGAGGGACTTAGAAGAATTTTGTGATATTTTTTATTAAAATGGTGTATAAGGGTATATATATAAATATATTTTATGCACTGTATATGAGCTGGCGATTTCTAAGTCTGTGGTTCCGAGAGGGGGTAACCAGGCTCACTAATAAAGGTCAAGCCACTTGGCTGCCAGAATGCCCTGCTTCAGCACAGACCAGAAAGGCATTGTGATAAGCGTATCCCCGGTATAGTCAGGGGTTAATGGGAGTCGTCCCCGTCCCCCCAGTATGGCCAGAACCATGGACCCGGTACTTGTGGTTCGGACTACACTGGCGACACACTTTATTCGAGCTCGGCTAGTCCCACGAATTCGGGTATACCCGGGTGTATTGAGGTTTGTGACTGTTTTCTGCCCGAGTGCATTGAGGTATTTTCCAGGCAGGGATTGAAGCATTTTATTCCCGCTGGCTGCAATACTGCACAGTATATATATATATACTGCATTACAATTCATGAATTTATGCCATCTGGTAGACACGCGAAGCATTGCAGCCTATTAAATCCTAATCATTATCATTTAACATATCAGCCGCCCGTCAGCCAGGCATGAACCCAGGCTGGGAAGGCAAACGCAACAGGGCTTGTCAGAGGTGAGGAGCGGCGCATTCCAGGTATCTGCCAGGTACATACTGGGTATTTGCTCGAATAAAGTGTGTCGGTGCAGTATCTCCAACCAGCCATAATGTTGTGAGAGTGAAATTATGTCTAAGTCCAGCTTTGGTACAATAGAAGCAACTCTGAAACTTAACCTAAGCGTTTTTCGAAGATACTTTTTGGCTAACTTCTTATAGGAAGGTCTAGGAGCTCTGAAAATGAACGTGCGCGTCTTTCACTCTTTCCGAGGGACTTAGAAGAATTTTGTGATATTTTTTATTAAAATGGTGTATAAGGGTATATATATAAATATATTTTATGCACTGTATATGAGCTGGCGATTTCTAAGTCTGTGGTTCCGAGAGGGGGTAACCAGGCTCACTAATAAAGGTCAAGCCACTTGGCTGCCAGAATGCCCTGCTTCAGCACAGACCAGAAAGGCATTGTGATAAGCGTATCCCCGGTATAGTCAGGGGTTAATGGGAGTCGTCCCCGTCCCCCCAGTATACGGCCAGAACCATGGACCCGGTACTTGTGGTTCGGACTGTCTCCAACCAGCCATAATGTTGTGAGAGTGAAATGATGTCTAAGTCCAGCTTTGGTACATTAGAAGCAACTCTGAAACTTAACCTAAGCGTTTATCGAAGCTACTTTTTGGCTAACTTCTTATAGGAAGGTCTAGGAGCTCTGAAAATGAACATGCGCGTCTTTCACTCTTTCCGAGGGACTTAGAAGAATTTTGTGATATTTTTTATTAAAATGGTGTATAAGGGTATATATATAAATATATTTTATGCACTGTATATGAGCTGGCGATTTCTAAGTCTGTGGTTCCGAGAGGGGGTAACCAGGCTCACTAATAAAGGTCAAGCCACTTGGCTGCCAGAATGCCCTGCTTCAGCACAGACCAGAAAGGAATTGTGATAAGCGTATCCCCGGTATAGTCAGGGGTTAATGGGAGTCGTCCCCGTCCCCCCAGTATACGGCCAGAACCATGGACCCGGTACTTGTGGTTCGGACTGTCTCCAACCAGCCATAATGTTGTGAGAGTGAAATTATGTCTAAGTCCAGCTTTGGTACAATAGAAGCAACTCTGAAACTTAACCTAAGCGTTTTTCGAAGCTTCTTTTTGGCTAACTTCTTATAGGAAGGTCTAGGAGCTCTGAAAATGAACGTGCGCGTCTTTCACTCTTCTCGAGGGACTTAGAAGAATTTTGTGATATTTTTTATTAAAATGGTGTATAAGGGTATATATATAAATATATTTTATGCACTGTATATGAGCTGGCGATTTCTAAGTCTGTGGTTCCGAGAGGGGGTAACCAGGCTCACTAATAAAGGTCAAGCCACTTGGCTGCCAGAATGCCCTGCTTCAGCACAGACCAGAAAGGCATTGTGATAAGCGTATCCCCGGTATAGTCAGGGGTTAATGGGAGTCGTCCCCGTCCCCCCAGTATACGGCCAGAACCATGGACCCGGTACTTGTGGTTCGGACTGTCTCCAACCAGCCATAATGTTGTGAGAGTGAAATTATGTCTAAGTCCAGCTTTGGTACATTAGAAGCAACTCTGAAACTTAACCTAAGCGTTTATCGAATCTACTTTTTGGCTAACTTCTTATAGGAAGGTCTAGGAGCTCTAAAAATGAACGTGCGCGTCTTTCACTCTTTCCGAGGGACTTAGAAGAATTTTGTGATATTTTTTATTAAAATGGTGTATAAGGGTATATATATAAATATATTTTATGCACTGTATATGAGCTGGCGATTTCTAAGTCTGTGGTTCCGAGAGGGGGTAACCAGGCTCACTAATAAAGGTCAAGCCACTTGGCTGCCAGAATGCCCTGCTTCAGCACAGACCAGAAAGACATTGTGATAAGCGTATCCCCGGTATAGTCAGGGGTTAATGGGAGTCGTCCCTGTCCCCCCAGTATACGGCCAGAACCATGGACCCGGTACTTGTGGTTCGGACTGTCTCCAACCAGCCATAATGTTGTGAGAGTGAAATTATGTCTAAGTCCAGCTTTGGTACATTAGAAGCCACTCTGAAACTTAACCTAAGCGTTTTTCGAAGCTACTTTTTGGCTAACTTCTTATAGGAAGGTCTAGGAGCTCTGAAAATGAACGTGCGTGTCTTTCACTCTTCCCGAGGGACTTAGAAGAATTTTGTGATATTTTTTATTAAAATGTTGTATAAGGGTATATATATAAATATATTTTATGCACTGTATATGAGCTGGCGATTTCTAAGTCTGTGGTTCCGAGAGGGGGTAACCAGGCTCACTAATAAAGGTCAAGCCACTTGGCTGCCAGAATGCCCTGCTTCAGCACAGACCAGAAAGGCATTGTGATAAGCGTATCCCCGGTATAGTCAGGGGTTAATGGGAGTCGTCCCCGTCCCCCCAGTATACGGCCAGAACCATAGACCCGGTACTTGTGGTTCGGACTGTCTCCAACCAGCCATAATGTTGTGAGAGTGAAATTATGTCTAAGTCCAGCTTTGATACATTAGAAGCAACTCTGAAACTTAACCTAAGCGTTTTTCGAAGCTACTTTTTGGCTAACTTCTTATAGGAAGGTCTAGGAGCTCTGAAAATGAACGTGCGCGTCTTTCACTCTTTCCGAGGGACTTAGAAGAATTTTGTGATATTTTTTATTAAAATGGTGTATAAGGGTATATATATAAATATATTTTATGCACTGTATATGAGCTGGCGATTTCTAAGTCTGTGGTTCCGAGAGGGGGTAACCAGGCTCACTAATAAAGGTCAAGCCACTTGGCTGCCAGAATGCCCTGCTTCAGCACAGACCAGAAAGGCATTGTGATAAGCGTATCCCCGGTATAGTCAGGGGTTAATGGGAGTCGTCCCCGTCCCCCCAGTATGGCCAGAACCATGGACCCGGTACTTGTGATTCGGACTGTCTCCAACCAGCCATAATGTTGTGAGAGTGAAATTATGTCTAAGTCCAGCTTTGGTACATTAGAAGCAACTCTGAAACTTAACCTAAGCGTTTATCGAAGCTACTTTTTGGCTAACTTCTTATAGGAAGGTCTAGGAGCTCTGAAAATGAACATGCGCGTCTTTCACTCTTTCCGAGGGACTTAGAAGAATTTTGTGATATTTTTTATTAAAATAGTGTATAAGGGTATATATATAAATATATTTTATGCACTGTATATGAGCTGGCGATTTCTAAGTCTGTGGTTCCGAGAGGGGGTAACCAGGCTCACTAATAAAGGTCAAGCCACTTGGCTGCCAGAATGCCCTGCTTCAGCACAGACCAGAAAGGCATTGTGATAAGCGTATCCCCGGTATAGTCAGGGGTTAATGGGAGTCGTCCCCGTCCCCCCAGTATACGGCCAGAACCATGGACCCGGTACTTGTGGTTCGGACTGTCTCCAACCAGCCATAATGTTGTGAGAGTGAAATTATGTCTAAGTCCAGCTTTGGTACATTAGAAGCAACTCTGAAACTTAACCTAAGCGTTTTTCGAAGCTACTTTTTGGCTAACTTCTAATAGGAAGGACTAGGAGCTCTGAAAATGAACGTGCGTGTCTTTCACTCTTCCCGAGGGACTTAGAAGAATTTTGTGATATTTTTTATTAAAATGGTGTATAAGGGTATATATATAAATATATTTTATGCACTGTATATGAGCTGGCGATTTCTAAGTCTGTGGTTCCGAGAGGGGGTAACCAGGCTCACTAATAAAGGTCAAGCCACTTGGCTGCCAGAATGCCCTGCTTCAGCACAGACCAGAAAGGCATTGTGATAAGCGTATCCCCGGTATAGTCAGGGGTTAATGGGAGTCGTCCCCGTCCCCCCAGTATACGGCCAGAACCATGGACCCGGTACTTGTGGTTCGGACTGTCTCCAACCAGCCATAATGTTGTGAGAGTGAAATTATGTCTAAGTCCAGCTTTGGTACATTAGAAGCAACTCTGAAACTTAACCTAAGCATTTATCGAAGCTACTTTTTGGCTAACTTCTTATAGGAAGGTCTAGGAGCTCTAAAAATGAACGTGCGCGTCTTTCACTCTTTCCGAGGGACTTAGAAGAATTTTGTGATATTTTTTATTAAAATGGTGTATAAGGGTATATATATAAATATATTTTATGCACTGTATATGAGCTGGCGATTTCTAAGTCTGTGGTTCCGAGAGGGGGTAACCAGGCTCACTAATAAAGGTCAAGCCACTTGGCTGCCAGAATGCCCTGCTTCAGCACAGACCAGAAAGGCATTGTGATAAGCGTATCCCCGGTATAGTCAGGGGTTAATGGGAGTCGTCCCCGTCCCCCCAGTATACGGCCAGAACCATAGACCCGGTACTTGTGGTTCGGACTGTCTCCAACCAGCCATAATGTTGTGAGTGAAATTATGTCTAAGTCCAGCTTTGATACATTAGAAGCAACTCTGAAACTTAACCTAAGCGTTTTTCGAAGCTACTTTTTGGCTAACTTCTTATAGGAAGGTCTAGGAGCTCTGAAAATGAACGTGCGCGTCTTTCACTCTTTCCGAGGGACTTAGAAGAATTTTGTGATATTTTTTTTAAAATGGTGTATAAGGGTATATATATAAATATATTTTATGCACTGTATATGAGCTGGCGATTTCTAAGTCTGTGGTTCCGAGAGGGGGTAACCAGGCTCACTAATAAAGGTCAAGCCACTTGGCTGCCAGAATGCCCTGCTTCAGCACAGACCAGAAAGGCATTGTGATAAGCGTATCCCCGGTATAGTCAGGGGTTAATGGGAGTCCCCCCCGTCCCCCCAGTATACGGCCAGAACCATGGACCCGGTACTTGTGGTTCGGACTGTCTCCAACCAGCCATAATGTTGTGAGAGTGAAATTATGTCTAAGCCCAGCTTTGGTACATTAGAAGCAACTCTGAAACTTAACCTAAGCGTTTATCGAAGATACTTTTTGGCTAACTTCTTATAGGAAGGTCTAGGAGCTCTGAAAATGAACGTGCGCGTCTTTCACTCTTTCCGAGGGACTTAGAAGAATTTTGTGATATTTTTTATTAAAATGGTGTATAAGGGTATATATATAAATATATTTTATGCACTGTATATGAGCTGGCGATTTCTAAGTCTGTGGTTCCGAGAGGGGGTAACCAGGCTCACTAATAAAGGTCAAGCCACTTGGCTGCCAGAATGCCCTGCTTCAGCACAGACCAGAAAGGCATTGTGATAAGCGTATCCCCGGTATAGTCAGGGGTTAATGGGAGTCGTCCCCGTCCCCCCAGTATACGGCCAGAACCATGGACCCGGTACTTGTGGTTCGGACTGTCTCCAACCAGCCATAATGTTGTGAGAGTGAAATTATGTCTAAGTCCAGCTTTGGTACAATAGAAGCAACTCTGAAACTTAACCTAAGCGTTTTTCGAAGCTACTTTTTGGCTAACTTCTTATAGGAAGGTCTAGGAGCTCTAAAAATGAACGTGCGCGTCTTTCACTCTTTCCGAGGGACTTAGAAGAATTTTGTGATATTTTTTATTAAAATGGTGTATAAGGGTATATATATAAATATATTTTATGCACTGTATATGAGCTGGCGATTTCTAAGTCTGTGGTTCCGAGAGGGGGTAACCAGGCTCACTAATAAAGGTCAAGCCACTTGGCTGCCAGAATGCCCTGCTTCAGCACAGACCAGAAAGGCATTGTGATAAGCGTATCCCCGGTATAGTCAGGGGTTCATGGGAGTCGTCCCCGTCCCCCCAGTATACGGCCAGAACCATAGACCCGGTACTTGTGGTTCGGACTGTCTCCAACCAGCCATAATGTTGTGAGTGAAATTATGTCTAAGTCCAGCTTTGATACATTAGAAGCAACTCTGAAACTTAACCTAAGCGTTTTTCGAAGCTACTTTTTGGCTAACTTCTTATAGGAAGGTCTAGGAGCTCTGAAAATGAACGTGCGCGTCTTTCACTCTTTCCGAGGGACTTAGAAGAATTTTGTGATATTTTTTTTAAAATGGTGTATAAGGGTATATATATAAATATATTTTATGCACTGTATATGAACTGGCGATTTCTAAGTCTGTGGTTCCGAGAGGGGGTAACCAGGCTCACTAATAAAGGTCAATCCACTTGGCTGCCAGAATGCCCTGCTTCAGCACAGACCAGAAAGGCATTGTGATAAGCGTATCCCCGGTATAGTCAGGGGTTAATGGGAGTCGTCCCCGTCCCCCCAGTATACGGCCAGAACCATGGACCCGGTACTTGTGGTTCGGACTGTCTCCAACCAGCCATAATGTTGTGAGAGTGAAATTATGTCTAAGTCCAGCTTTGGTACAATAGAAGCAACTCTGAAACTTAACCTAAGCGTTTTTCGAAGCTACTTTTTGGCTAACTTCTTATAGGAAGGTCTAGGAGCTCTGAAAATGAACGTGCGCGTCTTTCACTCTTCCCGAGGGACTTAGAAGAATTTTGTGATATTTTTTATTAAAATGGTGTATAAGGGTATATATATAAATATATTTTATGCACTGTATATGAGCTGGCGATTTCTAAGTCTGTGGTTCCGAGAGGGGGTAACCAGGCTCACTAATAAAGGTCAAGCCACTTGGCTGCCAGAATGCCCTGCTTCAGCACAGACCAGAAAGGCATTGTGATAAGCGTATCCCCGGTATAGTCAGGGGTTAATGGGAGTCCCCCCCGTCCCCCCAGTATACGGCCAGAACCATGGACCCGGTACTTGTGGTTCGGACTGTCTCCAACCAGCCATAATGTTGTGAGAGTGAAATTATGTCTAAGCCCAGCTTTGGTACATTAGAAGCAACTCTGAAACTTAACCTAAGCGTTTATCGAAGATACTTTTTGGCTAACTTCTTATAGGAAGGTCTAGGAGCTCTGAAAATGAACGTGCGCGTCTTTCTCTCTTTCCGAGGGACTTAGAAGAATTTTGTGATATTTTTTATTAAAATGGTGTATAAGGGTATATATATAAATATATTTTATGCACTGTATATGAGCTGGCGATTTCTAAGTCTGTGGTTCCGAGAGGGGGTAACCAGGCTCACTAATAAAGGTCAAGCCACTTGGCTGCCAGAATGCCCTGCTTCAGCACAGACCAGAAAGGCATTGTGATAAGCGTATCCCCGGTATAGTCAGGGGTTAATGGGAGTCGTCCCCGTCCCCCCAGTATACGGCCAGAACCATGGACCCGGTACTTGTGGTTCGGACCCTCTCCAACCAGCCATAATGTTGTGAGAGTGAAATTATGTCTAAGTCCAGCTTTGGTACAATAGAAGCAACTCTGAAACTTAACCTAAGCGTTTTTCGAAGCTACTTTTTGGCTAACTTCTTATAGGAAGGTCTAGGAGCTCTAAAAATGAACGTGCGCGTCTTTCACTCTTTCCGAGGGACATAGAAGAATTTTGTGATATTTTTTATTAAAATGGTGTATAAGGGTATATATATAAATATATTTTATGCACTGTATATGAGCTGGCGATTTCTAAGTCTGTGGTTCCGAGAGGGGGTAACCAGGCTCACTAATAAAGGTCAAGCCACTTGGCTGCCAGAATGCCCTGCTTCAGCACAGACCAGAAAGGCATTGTGATAAGCGTATCCCCGGTATAGTCAGGGGTTAATGGGAGTCGTCCCCGTCCCCCCAGTATACGGCCAGAACCATGGACCCGGTACTTGTGGTTCGGACTGTCTCCAACCAGCCATAATGTTGTGAGAGTGAAATTATGTCTAAGTCCAGCTTTGGTACAATAGAAGCAACTCTGAAACTTAACCTAAGCGTTTTTCGAAGCTACTTTTTGGCTAACTTCTTATAGGAAGGTCTAGGAGCTCTGAAAATGAACGTGCGCGTCTTTCACTCTTCTCGAGGGACTTAGAAGAATTTTGTGATATTTTTATTAAAATGGTGTATAAGGGTATACAGTATAAATATATTTTATGCACTGTATATGAGCTGGCGATTTCTAAGTCTGTGGTTCCGAGAGGGGGTAACCAGGCTCACTAATAAAGGTCAATCCACTTGGCTGCCAGAATGCCCTGCTTCAGCACAGACCAGAAAGGCATTGTGATAAGCGTATCCCCGGTATAGTCAGGGGTTAATGGGAGTCGTCCCCGTCCCCCCAGTATACGGCCAGAACCATGGACCCGGTACTTGTGGTTCGGACTGTCTCCAACCAGCCATAATGTTGTGAGAGTGAAATTATGTCTAAGTCCAGCTTTGGTACAATTGAAGCAACTCTGAAACTTAACCTAAGCGTTTTTCGAAGCTACTTTTTGGCTAACTTCTTATAGGAAGGTCTAGGAGCTCTGAAAATGAACGTGCGCGTCTTTCACTCTTCCCGAGGGACTTAGAAGAATTTTGTGATATTTTTTATTAAAATGGTGTATAAGGGTATATATATAAATATATTTTATGCACTGTATATGAGCTGGCGATTTCTAAGTCTGTGGTTCCGAGAGGGGGTAACCAGGCTCACTAATAAAGGTCAAGCCACTTGGCTGCCAGAATGCCCTGCTTCAGCACAGACCAGAAAGGCATTGTGATAAGCGTATCCCCGGTATAGTCAGGGGTTAATGGGAGTCCCCCCCGTCCCCCCAGTATACGGCCAGAACCATGGACCCGGTACTTGTGGTTCGGACTGTCTCCAACCAGCCATAATGTTGTGAGAGTGAAATTATGTCTAAGTCCAGCTTTGGTACAATAGAAGCAACTCTGAAACTTAACCTAAGCGTTTTTCGAAGCTACTTTTTGGCTAACTTCTTATAGGAAGGTCTAGGAGCTCTGAAAATGAACGTGCGCGTCTTTCACTCTTTCCGAGGGACTTAGAAGAATTTTGTGATATTTTTTATTAAAATGGTGTATAAGGGTATATATATAAATATATTTTATGCACTGTATATGAGCTGGCGATTTCTAAGTCTGTGGTTCCGAGAGGGGGTAACCAGGCTCACTAATAAAGGTCAAGCCACTTGGCTGCCAGAATGCCCTGCTTCAGCACAGACCAGAAAGGAATTGTGATAAGCGTATCCCCGGTATAGTCAGGGGTTAATGGGAGTCGTCCCCGTCCCCCCAGTATACGGCCAGAACCATGGACCCGGAACTTGTGGTTCGGACTGTCTCCAACCAGCCATAATGTTGTGAGAGTGAAATTATGTCTAAGCCCAGCTTTGGTACATTAGAAGCAACTCTGAAACTTAACCTAAGCGTTTTTCGAAGCTACTTTTTGGCTAACTTCTTATAGGAAGGTCTAGGAGCTCTGAAAATGAACGTGCGCGTCTTTCACTCTTTTCGAGGGACTTAGAAGAATTTTGTGATATTTTTATTAAAATGGTGTATAAGGGTATACAGTATAAATATATTTTATGCACTGTATATGAGCTGGCGATTTCTAAGTCTGTGGTTCCGAGAGGGGGTAACCAGGCTCACTAATAAAGGTCAATCCACTTGGCTGCCAGAATGCCCTGCTTCAGCACAGACCAGAAAGGCATTGTGATAAGCGTATCCCCGGTATAGTCAGGGGTTAATGGGAGTCGTCCCCGTCCCCCCAGTATACGGCCAGAACCATGGACCCGGTACTTGTGGTTCGGACTGTCTCCAACCAGCCATAATGTTGTGAGAGTGAAATTATGTCTAAGTCCAGCTTTGGTACAATAGAAGCAACTCTGAAACTTAACCTAAGCGTTTTTCGAAGCTACTTTTTGGCTAACTTCTTATAGGAAGGTCTAGGAGCTCTAAAAATGAACGTGCGCGTCTTTCACTCTTTCCGAGGGACTTAGAAGAATTTTGTGATATTTTTTATTAAAATGGTGTATAAGGGTATATATATAAATATATTTTATGCACTGTATATGAGCTGGCGATTTCTAAGTCTGTGGTTCCGAGAGGGGGTAACCAGGCTCACTAATAAAGGTCAAGCCACTTGGCTGCCAGAATGCCCTGCTTCAGCACAGACCAGAAAGGCATTGTGATAAGCGTATCCCCGGTATAGTCAGGGGTTAATGGGAGTCGTCCCCGTCCCCCCAGTATACGGCCAGAACCATGGACCCGGTACTTGTGGTTCGGACTGTCTCCAACCAGCCATAATGTTGTGAGAGTGAAATTATGTCTAAGCCCAGCTTTGGTACATTAGAAGCAACTCTGAAACTTAACCTAAGCGTTTTTCGAAGCTACTTTTTAGCTAACTTCTTATAGGAAGGTCTAGGAGCTCTGAAAATGAACGTGCGCGTCTTTCACTCTTCTCGAGGGACTTAGAAGAATTTTGTGATATTTTTATTAAAATGGTGTATAAGGGTATACAGTATAAATATATTTTATGCACTGTATATGAGCTGGCGATTTCTAAGTCTGTGGTTCCGAGAGGGGGTAACCAGGCTCACTAATAAAGGTCAAGCCACTTGGCTGCCAGAATGCCCTGCTTCAGCACAGACCAGAAAGGCATTGTGATAAGCGTATCCCCGGTATAGTCAGGGGTTCATGGGAGTCGTCCCCGTCCCCCCAGTATACGGCCAGAACCATGGACCTGGTACTTGTGGTTCGGACTGTCTCCAACCAGCCATAATGTTGTGAGAGTGAAATTATGTCTAAGCCCAGCTTTGGTACATTAGAAGCAACTCTGAAACTTAACCTAAGCGTTTATCGAAGCTACTTTTTGGCTAACTTCTTATAGGAAGGTCTAGGAGCTCTAAAAATGAACGTGCGCGTCTTTCACTCTTTCCGAGGGACTTAGAAGAATTTTGTGATATTTTTTATTAAAATGGTGTATAAGGGTATATATATAAATATATTTTATGCACTGTATATGAGCTGGCGATTTCTAAGTCTGTGGTTCCGAGAGGGGGTAAACAGGCTCACTAATAAAGGTCAAGCCACTTGGCTGCCAGAATGCCCTGCTTCAGCACAGACCAGAAAGGCATTGTGATAAGCGTATCCCCGGTATAGTCAGGGGTTAATGGGAGTCGTCCCCGTCCCCCCAGTATACGGCCAGAACCATGGACCCGGTACTTGTGGTTCGGACTGTCTCCAACCAGCCATAATGTTGTGAGAGTGAAATTATGTCTAAGTCCAGCTTTGGTACATTAGAAGCAACTCTGAAACTTAACCTAAGCGTTTATCGAAGCTACTTTTTGGCTAACTTCTTATAGGAAGGTCTAGGAGCTCTAAAAATGAACGTGCGCGTCTTTCACTCTTTCCGAGGGACTTAGAAGAATTTTGTGATATTTTTTATTAAAATGGTGTATAAGGGTATATATATAAATATATTTTATGCACTGTATATGAGCTGGCGATTTCTAAGTCTGTGGTTCCGAGAGGGGGTAACCAGGCTCACTAATAAAGGTCAAGCCACTTGGCTGCCAGAATGCCCTGCTTCAGCACAGACCAGAAAGGCATTGTGATAAGCGTATCCCCGGTATAGTCAGGGGTTAATGGGAGTCGTCCCCGTCCCCCCAGTATACGGCCAGAACCATGGACCCGGTACTTGTGGTTCGGACTGTCTCCAACCAGCCATAATGTTGTGAGAGTGAAATTATGTCTAAGTCCAGCTTTGGTACATTAGAAGCAACTCTGAAACTTAACCTAAGCGTTTTTCGAAGCTACTTTTTGGCTAACTTCTTATAGGAAGGTCTAGGAGCTCTAAAAATGAACGTGCGCGTCTTTCACTCTTTCCGAGGGACTTAGAAGAATTTTGTGATATTTTTTATTAAAATGGTGTATAAGGGTATATATATAAATATATTTTATGCACTGTATATGAGCTGGCGATTTCTAAGTCTGTGGTTCCGAGAGGGGGTAACCAGGCTCACTAATAAAGGTCAAGCCACTTGGCTGCCAGAATGCCCTGCTTCAGCACAGACCAGAAAGGCATTGTGATAAGCGTATCCCCGGTATAGTCAGGGGTTAATGGGAGTCGTCCCCGTCCCCCCAGTATACGGCCAGAACCATGGACCCGGTACTTGTGGTTCGGACTGTCTCCAACCAGCCATAATGTTGTGAGAGTGAAATTATGTCTAAGTCCAGCTTTGGTACAATAGAAGCAACTCTGAAACTTAACCTAAGCGTTTTTCGAAGCTACTTTTTGGCTAACTTCTTATAGGAAGGTCTAGGAGCTCTAAAAATGAACGTGCGCGTCTTTCACTCTTTCCGAGGGACTTAGAAGAATTTTGTGATATTTTTTATTAAAATGGTGTATAAGGGTATATATATAAATATATTTTATGCACTGTATATGAGCTGGCGATTTCTAAGTCTGTGGTTCCGAGAGGGGGTAACCAGGCTCACTAATAAAGGTCAAGCCACTTGGCTGCCAGAATGCCCTGCTTCAGCACAGACCAGAAAGGAATTGTGATAAGCGTATCCCCGGTATAGTCAGGGGTTAATGGGAGTCGTCCCCGTCCCCCCAGTATACGGCCAGAACCATGGACCCGGTACTTGTGGTTCGGACTGTCTCCAACCAGCCATAATGTTGTGAGAGTGAAATTATGTCTAAGCCCAGCTTTGGTACATTAGAAGCAACTCTGAAACTTAACCTAAGCATTTATCGAAGCTACTTTTTGGCTAACTTCTTATAGGAAGGTCTAGGAGCTCTGAAAATGAACGTGCGCGTCTTTCACTCTTTCCGAGGGACTTAGAAGACTTTTGTGATATTTTTTATTAAAATGGTGTATAAGGGTATATATAAATATATTTTATGCACTGTATATGAGCTGGCGATTTCTAAGTCTGTGGTTCCGAGAGGGGGTAACCAGGCTCACTAATAAAGGTCAAGCCACTTGGCTGCCAGAATGCCCTGCTTCAGCACAGACCAGAAAGGCATTGTGATAAGCGTATCCCCGGTATAGTCAGGGGTTAATGGGAGTCGTCCCCGTCCCCCCAGTATACGGCCAGAACCATGGACCCGGTACTTGTGGTTCGGACTGTCTCCAACCAGCCATAATGTTGTGAGAGTGAAATTATGTCTAAGCCCAGCTTTGGTACATTAGAAGCAACTCTGAAACTTAACCTAAGCATTTATCGAAGCTACTTTTTGGCTAACTTCTTATAGGAAGGTCTAGGAGCTCTGAAAATGAACGTGCGCGTCTTTCACTCTTTCCGAGGGACTTAGAAGACTTTTGTGATATTTTTTATTAAAATGGTGTATAAGGGTATATATAAATATATTTTATGCACTGTATATGAGCTGGCGATTTCTAAGTCTGTGGTTCCGAGAGGGGGTAACCAGGCTCACTAATAAAGGTCAAGCCACTTGGCTGCCAGAATGCCCTGCTTCAGCACAGACCAGAAAGGCATTGTGATAAGCGTATCCCCGGTATAGTCAGGGGTTAATGGGAGTCGTCCCCGTCCCCCCAGTATACGGCCAGAACCATGGACCTGGTACTTGTGGTTCGGACTGTCTCCAACCAGCCATAATGTTGTGAGAGTGAAATTATGTCTAAGCCCAGCTTTGGTACATTAGAAGCAACTCTGAAACTTAACCTAAGCGTTTATCGAAGCTACTTTTTGGCTAACTTCTTATAGGAAGGTCTAGGAGCTCTAAAAATGAACGTGCGCGTCTTTCACTCTTTCCGAGGGACTTAGAAGAATTTTGTGATATTTTTTATTAAAATGGTGTATAAGGGTATATATATAAATATATTTTATGCACTGTATATGAGCTGGCGATTTCTAAGTCTGTGGTTCCGAGAGGGGGTAAACAGGCTCACTAATAAAGGTCAAGCCACTTGGCTGCCAGAATGCCCTGCTTCAGCACAGACCAGAAAGGCATTGTGATAAGCGTATCCCCGGTATAGTCAGGGGTTAATGGGAGTCGTCCCCGTCCCCCCAGTATACGGCCAGAACCATGGACCCGGTACTTGTGGTTCGGACTGTCTCCAACCAGCCATAATGTTGTGAGAGTGAAATTATGTCTAAGTCCAGCTTTGGTACATTAGAAGCAACTCTGAAACTTAACCTAAGCGTTTATCGAAGCTACTTTTTGGCTAACTTCTTATAGGAAGGTCTAGGAGCTCTAAAAATGAACGTGCGCGTCTTTCACTCTTTCCGAGGGACTTAGAAGAATTTTGTGATATTTTTTATTAAAATGGTGTATAAGGGTATATATATAAATATATTTTATGCACTGTATATGAGCTGGCGATTTCTAAGTCTGTGGTTCCGAGAGGGGGTAACCAGGCTCACTAATAAAGGTCAAGCCACTTGGCTGCCAGAATGCCCTGCTTCAGCACAGACCAGAAAGGCATTGTGATAAGCGTATCCCCGGTATAGTCAGGGGTTAATGGGAGTCGTCCCCGTCCCCCCAGATTACGGCCAGAACCATGGACCCGGTACTTGTGGTTCGGACTGTCTCCAACCAGCCATAAAGTTGTGAGAGTGAAATTATGTCTAAGCCCAGCTTTGGTACATTAGAAGCAACTCTGAAACTTAACCTAAGCGTTTTTCGAAGCTACTTTTTGTCTAACTTCTTATAGGAAGGTCTAGGAGCTCTGAAAATGAACGTGCGTGTCTTTCACTCTTCCCGAGGGACTTAGAAGACTTTTGTGATATTTTTTATTAAAATGGTGTATAAGGGTATATATATAAATATATTTTATGCACTGTATATGAGCTGTCGATTTCTAAGTCTGTGGTTCCGAGAGGGGGTAACAAGGCTCACTAATAAAGGTCAAGCCACTTGGCTGCCAGAATGCCCTGCTTCAGCACAGACCAGAAAGGCATTGTGATAAGCGTATCCCCGGTATAGTCAGGGGTTCATGGGAGTCGTCCCCGTCCCCCCAGTATACGGCCAGAACCATAGACCCGGTACTTGTGGTTCGGACTGTCTCCAACCAGCCATAATGTTGTGAGAGTGAAATTATGTCTAAGTCCAGCTTTGGTACATTAGAAGCAACTCTGAAACTTAACCTAAGCGTTTATCGAAGCTACTTTTTGGCTAACTTCTTATAGGAAGGTCTAGGAGCTCTGAAAATGAACGTGCGCGTCTTTCACTCTTTCCGAGGGACTTAGAAGACTTTTGTGATATTTTTTATTAAAATGGTGTATAAGGGTATATATAAATATTTTTTATGCACTGTATATGAGCTGGCGATTTCTAAGTCTGTGGTTCCGAGAGGGGGTAACCAGGCTCACTAATAAAGGTCAAGCCACTTGGCTGCCAGAATGCCCTGCTTCAGCACAGACCAGAAAGGCATTGTGATAAGCGTATCCCCGGTATAGTCAGGGGTTAATGGGAGTCGTCCCCGTCCCCCCAGTATACGGCCAGAACCATGGACCCGGTACTTGTGGTTCGGACTGTCTCCAACCAGCCATAATGTTGTGAGAGTGAAATTATGTCTAAGCCCAGCTTTGGTACATTAGAAGCAACTCTGAAACTTAACCTAAGCGTTTTTCGAAGCTACTTTTTAGCTAACTTCTTATAGGAAGGTCTAGGAGCTCTGAAAATGAACGTGCGCGTCTTTCACTCTTCTCGAGGGACTTAGAAGAATTTTGTGATATTTTTATTAAAATGGTGTATAAGGGTATACAGTATAAATATATTTTATGCACTGTATATGAGCTGGCGATTTCTAAGTCTGTGGTTCCGAGAGGGGGTAACCAGGCTCACTAATAAAGGTCAAGCCACTTGGCTGCCAGAATGCCCTGCTTCAGCACAGACCAGAAAGGCATTGTGATAAGCGTATCCCCGGTATAGTCAGGGGTTCATGGGAGTCGTCCCCGTCCCCCCAGTATACGGCCAGAACCATGGACCTGGTACTTGTGGTTCGGACTGTCTCCAACCAGCCATAATGTTGTGAGAGTGAAATTATGTCTAAGCCCAGCTTTGGTACATTAGAAGCAACTCTGAAACTTAACCTAAGCGTTTATCGAAGCTACTTTTTGGCTAACTTCTTATAGGAAGGTCTAGGAGCTCTAAAAATGAACGTGCGCGTCTTTCACTCTTTCCGAGGGACTTAGAAGAATTTTGTGATATTTTTTATTAAAATGGTGTATAAGGGTATATATATAAATATATTTTATGCACTGTATATGAGCTGGCGATTTCTAAGTCTGTGGTTCCGAGAGGGGGTAAACAGGCTCACTAATAAAGGTCAAGCCACTTGGCTGCCAGAATGCCCTGCTTCAGCACAGACCAGAAAGGCATTGTGATAAGCGTATCCCCGGTATAGTCAGGGGTTAATGGGAGTCGTCCCCGTCCCCCCAGTATACGGCCAGAACCATGGACCCGGTACTTGTGGTTCGGACTGTCTCCAACCAGCCATAATGTTGTGAGAGTGAAATTATGTCTAAGTCCAGCTTTGGTACATTAGAAGCAACTCTGAAACTTAACCTAAGCGTTTATCGAAGCTACTTTTTGGCTAACTTCTTATAGGAAGGTCTAGGAGCTCTAAAAATGAACGTGCGCGTCTTTCACTCTTTCCGAGGGACTTAGAAGAATTTTGTGATATTTTTTATTAAAATGGTGTATAAGGGTATATATATAAATATATTTTATGCACTGTATATGAGCTGGCGATTTCTAAGTCTGTGGTTCCGAGAGGGGGTAACCAGGCTCACTAATAAAGGTCAAGCCACTTGGCTGCCAGAATGCCCTGCTTCAGCACAGACCAGAAAGGCATTGTGATAAGCGTATCCCCGGTATAGTCAGGGGTTAATGGGAGTCGTCCCCGTCCCCCCAGTATACGGCCAGAACCATGGACCCGGTACTTGTGGTTCGGACTGTCTCCAACCAGCCATAATGTTGTGAGAGTGAAATTATGTCTAAGTCCAGCTTTGGTACATTAGAAGCAACTCTGAAACTTAACCTAAGCGTTTTTCGAAGCTACTTTTTGGCTAACTTCTTATAGGAAGGTCTAGGAGCTCTAAAAATGAACGTGCGCGTCTTTCACTCTTTCCGAGGGACTTAGAAGAATTTTGTGATATTTTTTATTAAAATGGTGTATAAGGGTATATATATAAATATATTTTATGCACTGTATATGAGCTGGCGATTTCTAAGTCTGTGGTTCCGAGAGGGGGTAACCAGGCTCACTAATAAAGGTCAAGCCACTTGGCTGCCAGAATGCCCTGCTTCAGCACAGACCAGAAAGGCATTGTGATAAGCGTATCCCCGGTATAGTCAGGGGTTAATGGGAGTCGTCCCCGTCCCCCCAGTATACGGCCAGAACCATGGACCCGGTACTTGTGGTTCGGACTGTCTCCAACCAGCCATAATGTTGTGAGAGTGAAATTATGTCTAAGTCCAGCTTTGGTACAATAGAAGCAACTCTGAAACTTAACCTAAGCGTTTTTCGAAGCTACTTTTTGGCTAACTTCTTATAGGAAGGTCTAGGAGCTCTAAAAATGAACGTGCGCGTCTTTCACTCTTTCCGAGGGACTTAGAAGAATTTTGTGATATTTTTTATTAAAATGGTGTATAAGGGTATATATATAAATATATTTTATGCACTGTATATGAGCTGGCGATTTCTAAGTCTGTGGTTCCGAGAGGGGGTAACCAGGCTCACTAATAAAGGTCAAGCCACTTGGCTGCCAGAATGCCCTGCTTCAGCACAGACCAGAAAGGAATTGTGATAAGCGTATCCCCGGTATAGTCAGGGGTTAATGGGAGTCGTCCCCGTCCCCCCAGTATACGGCCAGAACCATGGACCCGGTACTTGTGGTTCGGACTGTCTCCAACCAGCCATAATGTTGTGAGAGTGAAATTATGTCTAAGCCCAGCTTTGGTACATTAGAAGCAACTCTGAAACTTAACCTAAGCATTTATCGAAGCTACTTTTTGGCTAACTTCTTATAGGAAGGTCTAGGAGCTCTGAAAATGAACGTGCGCGTCTTTCACTCTTTCCGAGGGACTTAGAAGACTTTTGTGATATTTTTTATTAAAATGGTGTATAAGGGTATATATAAATATATTTTATGCACTGTATATGAGCTGGCGATTTCTAAGTCTGTGGTTCCGAGAGGGGGTAACCAGGCTCACTAATAAAGGTCAAGCCACTTGGCTGCCAGAATGCCCTGCTTCAGCACAGACCAGAAAGGCATTGTGATAAGCGTATCCCCGGTATAGTCAGGGGTTAATGGGAGTCGTCCCCGTCCCCCCAGTATACGGCCAGAACCATGGACCCGGTACTTGTGGTTCGGACTGTCTCCAACCAGCCATAATGTTGTGAGAGTGAAATTATGTCTAAGCCCAGCTTTGGTACATTAGAAGCAACTCTGAAACTTAACCTAAGCATTTATCGAAGCTACTTTTTGGCTAACTTCTTATAGGAAGGTCTAGGAGCTCTGAAAATGAACGTGCGCGTCTTTCACTCTTTCCGAGGGACTTAGAAGACTTTTGTGATATTTTTTATTAAAATGGTGTATAAGGGTATATATAAATATATTTTATGCACTGTATATGAGCTGGCGATTTCTAAGTCTGTGGTTCCGAGAGGGGGTAACCAGGCTCACTAATAAAGGTCAAGCCACTTGGCTGCCAGAATGCCCTGCTTCAGCACAGACCAGAAAGGCATTGTGATAAGCGTATCCCCGGTATAGTCAGGGGTTAATGGGAGTCGTCCCCGTCCCCCCAGTATACGGCCAGAACCATGGACCTGGTACTTGTGGTTCGGACTGTCTCCAACCAGCCATAATGTTGTGAGAGTGAAATTATGTCTAAGCCCAGCTTTGGTACATTAGAAGCAACTCTGAAACTTAACCTAAGCGTTTATCGAAGCTACTTTTTGGCTAACTTCTTATAGGAAGGTCTAGGAGCTCTAAAAATGAACGTGCGCGTCTTTCACTCTTTCCGAGGGACTTAGAAGAATTTTGTGATATTTTTTATTAAAATGGTGTATAAGGGTATATATATAAATATATTTTATGCACTGTATATGAGCTGGCGATTTCTAAGTCTGTGGTTCCGAGAGGGGGTAAACAGGCTCACTAATAAAGGTCAAGCCACTTGGCTGCCAGAATGCCCTGCTTCAGCACAGACCAGAAAGGCATTGTGATAAGCGTATCCCCGGTATAGTCAGGGGTTAATGGGAGTCGTCCCCGTCCCCCCAGTATACGGCCAGAACCATGGACCCGGTACTTGTGGTTCGGACTGTCTCCAACCAGCCATAATGTTGTGAGAGTGAAATTATGTCTAAGTCCAGCTTTGGTACATTAGAAGCAACTCTGAAACTTAACCTAAGCGTTTATCGAAGCTACTTTTTGGCTAACTTCTTATAGGAAGGTCTAGGAGCTCTAAAAATGAACGTGCGCGTCTTTCACTCTTTCCGAGGGACTTAGAAGAATTTTGTGATATTTTTTATTAAAATGGTGTATAAGGGTATATATATAAATATATTTTATGCACTGTATATGAGCTGGCGATTTCTAAGTCTGTGGTTCCGAGAGGGGGTAACCAGGCTCACTAATAAAGGTCAAGCCACTTGGCTGCCAGAATGCCCTGCTTCAGCACAGACCAGAAAGGCATTGTGATAAGCGTATCCCCGGTATAGTCAGGGGTTAATGGGAGTCGTCCCCGTCCCCCCAGATTACGGCCAGAACCATGGACCCGGTACTTGTGGTTCGGACTGTCTCCAACCAGCCATAAAGTTGTGAGAGTGAAATTATGTCTAAGCCCAGCTTTGGTACATTAGAAGCAACTCTGAAACTTAACCTAAGCGTTTTTCGAAGCTACTTTTTGTCTAACTTCTTATAGGAAGGTCTAGGAGCTCTGAAAATGAACGTGCGTGTCTTTCACTCTTCCCGAGGGACTTAGAAGAATTTTGTGATATTTTTATTAAAATGGTGTATAAGGGTATATATATAAATATATTTTATGCACTGTATATGAGCTGTCGATTTCTAAGTCTGTGGTTCCGAGAGGGGGTAACAAGGCTCACTAATAAAGGTCAAGCCACTTGGCTGCCAGAATGCCCTGCTTCAGCACAGACCAGAAAGGCATTGTGATAAGCGTATCCCCGGTATAGTCAGGGGTTCATGGGAGTCGTCCCCGTCCCCCCAGTATACGGCCAGAACCATAGACCCGGTACTTGTGGTTCGGACTGTCTCCAACCAGCCATAATGTTGTGAGAGTGAAATTATGTCTAAGTCCAGCTTTGGTACATTAGAAGCAACTCTGAAACTTAACCTAAGCGTTTATCGAAGCTACTTTTTGGCTAACTTCTTATAGGAAGGTCTAGGAGCTCTGAAAATGAACGTGCGCGTCTTTCACTCTTTCCGAGGGACTTAGAAGACTTTTGTGATATTTTTTATTAAAATGGTGTATAAGGGTATATATAAATATTTTTTATGCACTGTATATGAGCTGGCGATTTCTAAGTCTGTGGTTCCGAGAGGGGGTAACCAGGCTCACTAATAAAGGTCAAGCCACTTGGCTGCCAGAATGCCCTGCTTCAGCACAGACCAGAAAGGCATTGTGATAAGCGTATCCCCGGTATAGTCAGGGGTTAATGGGAGTCGTCCCCGTCCCCCCAGTATACGGCCAGAACCATGGACCCGGTACTTGTGGTTCGGACTGTCTCCAACCAGCCATAATGTTGTGAGAGTGAAATTATGTCTAAGCCCAGCTTTGGTACATTAGAAGCAACTCTGAAACTTAACCTAAGCGTTTTTCGAAGCTACTTTTTAGCTAACTTCTTATAGGAAGGTCTAGGAGCTCTGAAAATGAACGTGCGCGTCTTTCACTCTTCTCGAGGGACTTAGAAGAATTTTGTGATATTTTTATTAAAATGGTGTATAAGGGTATACAGTATAAATATATTTTATGCACTGTATATGAGCTGGCGATTTCTAAGTCTGTGGTTCCGAGAGGGGGTAACCAGGCTCACTAATAAAGGTCAAGCCACTTGGCTGCCAGAATGCCCTGCTTCAGCACAGACCAGAAAGGCATTGTGATAAGCGTATCCCCGGTATAGTCAGGGGTTCATGGGAGTCGTCCCCGTCCCCCCAGTATACGGCCAGAACCATGGACCTGGTACTTGTGGTTCGGACTGTCTCCAACCAGCCATAATGTTGTGAGAGTGAAATTATGTCTAAGCCCAGCTTTGGTACATTAGAAGCAACTCTGAAACTTAACCTAAGCGTTTATCGAAGCTACTTTTTGGCTAACTTCTTATAGGAAGGTCTAGGAGCTCTAAAAATGAACGTGCGCGTCTTTCACTCTTTCCGAGGGACTTAGAAGAATTTTGTGATATTTTTTATTAAAATGGTGTATAAGGGTATATATATAAATATATTTTATGCACTGTATATGAGCTGGCGATTTCTAAGTCTGTGGTTCCGAGAGGGGGTAAACAGGCTCACTAATAAAGGTCAAGCCACTTGGCTGCCAGAATGCCCTGCTTCAGCACAGACCAGAAAGGCATTGTGATAAGCGTATCCCCGGTATAGTCAGGGGTTAATGGGAGTCGTCCCCGTCCCCCCAGTATACGGCCAGAACCATGGACCCGGTACTTGTGGTTCGGACTGTCTCCAACCAGCCATAATGTTGTGAGAGTGAAATTATGTCTAAGTCCAGCTTTGGTACATTAGAAGCAACTCTGAAACTTAACCTAAGCGTTTTTCGAAGCTACTTTTTAGCTAACTTCTTATAGGAAGGTCTAGGAGCTCTGAAAATGAACGTGCGCGTCTTTCACTCTTCTCGAGGGACTTAGAAGAATTTTGTGATATTTTTATTAAAATGGTGTATAAGGGTATACAGTATAAATATATTTTATGCACTGTATATGAGCTGGCGATTTCTAAGTCTGTGGTTCCGAGAGGGGGTAACCAGGCTCACTAATAAAGGTCAAGCCACTTGGCTGCCAGAATGCCCTGCTTCAGCACAGACCAGAAAGGCATTGTGATAAGCGTATCCCCGGTATAGTCAGGGGTTCATGGGAGTCGTCCCCGTCCCCCCAGTATACGGCCAGAACCATGGACCTGGTACTTGTGGTTCGGACTGTCTCCAACCAGCCATAATGTTGTGAGAGTGAAATTATGTCTAAGCCCAGCTTTGGTACATTAGAAGCAACTCTGAAACTTAACCTAAGCGTTTATCGAAGCTACTTTTTGGCTAACTTCTTATAGGAAGGTCTAGGAGCTCTAAAAATGAACGTGCGCGTCTTTCACTCTTTCCGAGGGACTTAGAAGAATTTTGTGATATTTTTTATTAAAATGGTGTATAAGGGTATATATATAAATATATTTTATGCACTGTATATGAGCTGGCGATTTCTAAGTCTGTGGTTCCGAGAGGGGGTAAACAGGCTCACTAATAAAGGTCAAGCCACTTGGCTGCCAGAATGCCCTGCTTCAGCACAGACCAGAAAGGCATTGTGATAAGCGTATCCCCGGTATAGTCAGGGGTTAATGGGAGTCGTCCCCGTCCCCCCAGTATACGGCCAGAACCATGGACCCGGTACTTGTGGTTCGGACTGTCTCCAACCAGCCATAATGTTGTGAGAGTGAAATTATGTCTAAGTCCAGCTTTGGTACATTAGAAGCAACTCTGAAACTTAACCTAAGCGTTTTTCGAAGCTACTTTTTAGCTAACTTCTTATAGGAAGGTCTAGGAGCTCTGAAAATGAACGTGCGCGTCTTTCACTCTTCTCGAGGGACTTAGAAGAATTTTGTGATATTTTTATTAAAATGGTGTATAAGGGTATACAGTATAAATATATTTTATGCACTGTATATGAGCTGGCGATTTCTAAGTCTGTGGTTCCGAGAGGGGGTAACCAGGCTCACTAATAAAGGTCAAGCCACTTGGCTGCCAGAATGCCCTGCTTCAGCACAGACCAGAAAGGCATTGTGATAAGCGTATCCCCGGTATAGTCAGGGGTTCATGGGAGTCGTCCCCGTCCCCCCAGTATACGGCCAGAACCATGGACCTGGTACTTGTGGTTCGGACTGTCTCCAACCAGCCATAATGTTGTGAGAGTGAAATTATGTCTAAGCCCAGCTTTGGTACATTAGAAGCAACTCTGAAACTTAACCTAAGCGTTTATCGAAGCTACTTTTTGGCTAACTTCTTATAGGAAGGTCTAGGAGCTCTAAAAATGAACGTGCGCGTCTTTCACTCTTTCCGAGGGACTTAGAAGAATTTTGTGATATTTTTTATTAAAATGGTGTATAAGGGTATATATATAAATATATTTTATGCACTGTATATGAGCTGGCGATTTCTAAGTCTGTGGTTCCGAGAGGGGGTAAACAGGCTCACTAATAAAGGTCAAGCCACTTGGCTGCCAGAATGCCCTGCTTCAGCACAGACCAGAAAGGCATTGTGATAAGCGTATCCCCGGTATAGTCAGGGGTTAATGGGAGTCGTCCCCGTCCCCCCAGTATACGGCCAGAACCATGGACCCGGTACTTGTGGTTCGGACTGTCTCCAACCAGCCATAATGTTGTGAGAGTGAAATTATGTCTAAGTCCAGCTTTGGTACATTAGAAGCAACTCTGAAACTTAACCTAAGCGTTTATCGAAGCTACTTTTTGGCTAACTTCTTATAGGAAGGTCTAGGAGCTCTAAAAATGAACGTGCGCGTCTTTCACTCTTTCCGAGGGACTTAGAAGAATTTTGTGATATTTTTTATTAAAATGGTGTATAAGGGTATATATATAAATATATTTTATGCACTGTATATGAGCTGGCGATTTCTAAGTCTGTGGTTCCGAGAGGGGGTAACCAGGCTCACTAATAAAGGTCAAGCCACTTGGCTGCCAGAATGCCCTGCTTCAGCACAGACCAGAAAGGCATTGTGATAAGCGTATCCCCGGTATAGTCAGGGGTTAATGGGAGTCGTCCCCGTCCCCCCAGTATACGGCCAGAACCATGGACCCGGTACTTGTGGTTCGGACTGTCTCCAACCAGCCATAATGTTGTGAGAGTGAAATTATGTCTAAGTCCAGCTTTGGTACATTAGAAGCAACTCTGAAACTTAACCTAAGCGTTTTTCGAAGCTACTTTTTGGCTAACTTCTTATAGGAAGGTCTAGGAGCTCTAAAAATGAACGTGCGCGTCTTTCACTCTTTCCGAGGGACTTAGAAGAATTTTGTGATATTTTTTATTAAAATGGTGTATAAGGGTATATATATAAATATATTTTATGCACTGTATATGAGCTGGCGATTTCTAAGTCTGTGGTTCCGAGAGGGGGTAACCAGGCTCACTAATAAAGGTCAAGCCACTTGGCTGCCAGAATGCCCTGCTTCAGCACAGACCAGAAAGGCATTGTGATAAGCGTATCCCCGGTATAGTCAGGGGTTAATGGGAGTCGTCCCCGTCCCCCCAGTATACGGCCAGAACCATGGACCCGGTACTTGTGGTTCGGACTGTCTCCAACCAGCCATAATGTTGTGAGAGTGAAATTATGTCTAAGCCCAGCTTTGGTACATTAGAAGCAACTCTGAAACTTAACCTAAGCGTTTTTCGAAGCTACTTTTTAGCTAACTTCTTATAGGAAGGTCTAGGAGCTCTGAAAATGAACGTGCGCGTCTTTCACTCTTCTCGAGGGACTTAGAAGAATTTTGTGATATTTTTATTAAAATGGTGTATAAGGGTATACAGTATAAATATATTTTATGCACTGTATATGAGCTGGCGATTTCTAAGTCTGTGGTTCCGAGAGGGGGTAACCAGGCTCACTAATAAAGGTCAAGCCACTTGGCTGCCAGAATGCCCTGCTTCAGCACAGACCAGAAAGGCATTGTGATAAGCGTATCCCCGGTATAGTCAGGGGTTCATGGGAGTCGTCCCCGTCCCCCCAGTATACGGCCAGAACCATGGACCTGGTACTTGTGGTTCGGACTGTCTCCAACCAGCCATAATGTTGTGAGAGTGAAATTATGTCTAAGCCCAGCTTTGGTACATTAGAAGCAACTCTGAAACTTAACCTAAGCGTTTATCGAAGCTACTTTTTGGCTAACTTCTTATAGGAAGGTCTAGGAGCTCTAAAAATGAACGTGCGCGTCTTTCACTCTTTCCGAGGGACTTAGAAGAATTTTGTGATATTTTTTATTAAAATGGTGTATAAGGGTATATATATAAATATATTTTATGCACTGTATATGAGCTGGCGATTTCTAAGTCTGTGGTTCCGAGAGGGGGTAAACAGGCTCACTAATAAAGGTCAAGCCACTTGGCTGCCAGAATGCCCTGCTTCAGCACAGACCAGAAAGGCATTGTGATAAGCGTATCCCCGGTATAGTCAGGGGTTAATGGGAGTCGTCCCCGTCCCCCCAGTATACGGCCAGAACCATGGACCCGGTACTTGTGGTTCGGACTGTCTCCAACCAGCCATAATGTTGTGAGAGTGAAATTATGTCTAAGTCCAGCTTTGGTACATTAGAAGCAACTCTGAAACTTAACCTAAGCGTTTATCGAAGCTACTTTTTGGCTAACTTCTTATAGGAAGGTCTAGGAGCTCTAAAAATGAACGTGCGCGTCTTTCACTCTTTCCGAGGGACTTAGAAGAATTTTGTGATATTTTTTATTAAAATGGTGTATAAGGGTATATATATAAATATATTTTATGCACTGTATATGAGCTGGCGATTTCTAAGTCTGTGGTTCCGAGAGGGGGTAACCAGGCTCACTAATAAAGGTCAAGCCACTTGGCTGCCAGAATGCCCTGCTTCAGCACAGACCAGAAAGGCATTGTGATAAGCGTATCCCCGGTATAGTCAGGGGTTAATGGGAGTCGTCCCCGTCCCCCCAGTATACGGCCAGAACCATGGACCCGGTACTTGTGGTTCGGACTGTCTCCAACCAGCCATAATGTTGTGAGAGTGAAATTATGTCTAAGTCCAGCTTTGGTACATTAGAAGCAACTCTGAAACTTAACCTAAGCGTTTTTCGAAGCTACTTTTTGGCTAACTTCTTATAGGAAGGTCTAGGAGCTCTAAAAATGAACGTGCGCGTCTTTCACTCTTTCCGAGGGACTTAGAAGAATTTTGTGATATTTTTTATTAAAATGGTGTATAAGGGTATATATATAAATATATTTTATGCACTGTATATGAGCTGGCGATTTCTAAGTCTGTGGTTCCGAGAGGGGGTAACCAGGCTCACTAATAAAGGTCAAGCCACTTGGCTGCCAGAATGCCCTGCTTCAGCACAGACCAGAAAGGCATTGTGATAAGCGTATCCCCGGTATAGTCAGGGGTTAATGGGAGTCGTCCCCGTCCCCCCAGTATACGGCCAGAACCATGGACCCGGTACTTGTGGTTCGGACTGTCTCCAACCAGCCATAATGTTGTGAGAGTGAAATTATGTCTAAGTCCAGCTTTGGTACAATAGAAGCAACTCTGAAACTTAACCTAAGCGTTTTTCGAAGCTACTTTTTGGCTAACTTCTTATAGGAAGGTCTAGGAGCTCTAAAAATGAACGTGCGCGTCTTTCACTCTTTCCGAGGGACTTAGAAGAATTTTGTGATATTTTTTATTAAAATGGTGTATAAGGGTATATATATAAATATATTTTATGCACTGTATATGAGCTGGCGATTTCTAAGTCTGTGGTTCCGAGAGGGGGTAACCAGGCTCACTAATAAAGGTCAAGCCACTTGGCTGCCAGAATGCCCTGCTTCAGCACAGACCAGAAAGGAATTGTGATAAGCGTATCCCCGGTATAGTCAGGGGTTAATGGGAGTCGTCCCCGTCCCCCCAGTATACGGCCAGAACCATGGACCCGGTACTTGTGGTTCGGACTGTCTCCAACCAGCCATAATGTTGTGAGAGTGAAATTATGTCTAAGCCCAGCTTTGGTACATTAGAAGCAACTCTGAAACTTAACCTAAGCATTTATCGAAGCTACTTTTTGGCTAACTTCTTATAGGAAGGTCTAGGAGCTCTGAAAATGAACGTGCGCGTCTTTCACTCTTTCCGAGGGACTTAGAAGACTTTTGTGATATTTTTTATTAAAATGGTGTATAAGGGTATATATAAATATATTTTATGCACTGTATATGAGCTGGCGATTTCTAAGTCTGTGGTTCCGAGAGGGGGTAACCAGGCTCACTAATAAAGGTCAAGCCACTTGGCTGCCAGAATGCCCTGCTTCAGCACAGACCAGAAAGGCATTGTGATAAGCGTATCCCCGGTATAGTCAGGGGTTAATGGGAGTCGTCCCCGTCCCCCCAGTATACGGCCAGAACCATGGACCTGGTACTTGTGGTTCGGACTGTCTCCAACCAGCCATAATGTTGTGAGAGTGAAATTATGTCTAAGCCCAGCTTTGGTACATTAGAAGCAACTCTGAAACTTAACCTAAGCGTTTATCGAAGCTACTTTTTGGCTAACTTCTTATAGGAAGGTCTAGGAGCTCTAAAAATGAACGTGCGCGTCTTTCACTCTTTCCGAGGGACTTAGAAGAATTTTGTGATATTTTTTATTAAAATGGTGTATAAGGGTATATATATAAATATATTTTATGCACTGTATATGAGCTGGCGATTTCTAAGTCTGTGGTTCCGAGAGGGGGTAAACAGGCTCACTAATAAAGGTCAAGCCACTTGGCTGCCAGAATGCCCTGCTTCAGCACAGACCAGAAAGGCATTGTGATAAGCGTATCCCCGGTATAGTCAGGGGTTAATGGGAGTCGTCCCCGTCCCCCCAGTATACGGCCAGAACCATGGACCCGGTACTTGTGGTTCGGACTGTCTCCAACCAGCCATAATGTTGTGAGAGTGAAATTATGTCTAAGTCCAGCTTTGGTACATTAGAAGCAACTCTGAAACTTAACCTAAGCGTTTTTCGAAGCTACTTTTTGGCTAACTTCTTATAGGAAGGTCTAGGAGCTCTAAAAATGAACGTGCGCGTCTTTCACTCTTTCCGAGGGACTTAGAAGAATTTTGTGATATTTTTTATTAAAATGGTGTATAAGGGTATATATATAAATATATTTTATGCACTGTATATGAGCTGGCGATTTCTAAGTCTGTGGTTCCGAGAGGGGGTAACCAGGCTCACTAATAAAGGTCAAGCCACTTGGCTGCCAGAATGCCCTGCTTCAGCACAGACCAGAAAGGCATTGTGATAAGCGTATCCCCGGTATAGTCAGGGGTTAATGGGAGTCGTCCCCGTCCCCCCAGTATACGGCCAGAACCATGGACCCGGTACTTGTGGTTCGGACTGTCTCCAACCAGCCATAATGTTGTGAGAGTGAAATTATGTCTAAGTCCAGCTTTGGTACAATAGAAGCAACTCTGAAACTTAACCTAAGCGTTTTTCGAAGCTACTTTTTGGCTAACTTCTTATAGGAAGGTCTAGGAGCTCTAAAAATGAACGTGCGCGTCTTTCACTCTTTCCGAGGGACTTAGAAGACTTTTGTGATATTTTTTATTAAAATGGTGTATAAGGGTATATATATAAATATATTTTATGCACTGTATATGAGCTGGCGATTTCTAAGTCTGTGGTTCCGAGAGGGGGTAACCAGGCTCACTAATAAAGGTCAAGCCACTTGGCTGCCAGAATGCCCTGCTTCAGCACAGACCAGAAAGGAATTGTGATAAGCGTATCCCCGGTATAGTCAGGGGTTAATGGGAGTCGTCCCCGTCCCCCCAGTATACGGCCAGAACCATGGACCCGGTACTTGTGGTTCGGACTGTCTCCAACCAGCCATAATGTTGTGAGAGTGAAATTATGTCTAAGCCCAGCTTTGGTACATTAGAAGCAACTCTGAAACTTAACCTAAGCATTTATCGAAGCTACTTTTTGGCTAACTTCTTATAGGAAGGTCTAGGAGCTCTGAAAATGAACGTGCGCGTCTTTCACTCTTTCCGAGGGACTTAGAAGACTTTTGTGATATTTTTTATTAAAATGGTGTATAAGGGTATATATAAATATATTTTATGCACTGTATATGAGCTGGCGATTTCTAAGTCTGTGGTTCCGAGAGGGGGTAACCAGGCTCACTAATAAAGGTCAAGCCACTTGGCTGCCAGAATGCCCTGCTTCAGCACAGACCAGAAAGGCATTGTGATAAGCGTATCCCCGGTATAGTCAGGGGTTAATGGGAGTCGTCCCCGTCCCCCCAGTATACGGCCAGAACCATGGACCTGGTACTTGTGGTTCGGACTGTCTCCAACCAGCCATAATGTTGTGAGAGTGAAATTATGTCTAAGCCCAGCTTTGGTACATTAGAAGCAACTCTGAAACTTAACCTAAGCGTTTATCGAAGCTACTTTTTGGCTAACTTCTTATAGGAAGGTCTAGGAGCTCTAAAAATGAACGTGCGCGTCTTTCACTCTTTCCGAGGGACTTAGAAGAATTTTGTGATATTTTTTATTAAAATGGTGTATAAGGGTATATATATAAATATATTTTATGCACTGTATATGAGCTGGCGATTTCTAAGTC
The DNA here is from genome assembly GCF_040206685.1 of Ascaphus truei. Taxonomy (NCBI): domain Eukaryota; kingdom Metazoa; phylum Chordata; class Amphibia; order Anura; family Ascaphidae; genus Ascaphus; species Ascaphus truei. Next base: position 106,460,829 of record NC_134490.1, read on the forward strand.
TGTGGTTCCGAGAGGGGGTAAACAGGCTCACTAATAAAGGTCAAGCCACTTGGCTGCCAGAATGCCCTGCTTCAGCACAGACCAGAAAGGCATTGTGATAAGCGTATCCCCGGTATAGTCAGGGGTTAATGGGAGTCGTCCCCGTCCCCCCAGTATACGGCCAGAACCATGGACCCGGTACTTGTGGTTCGGACTGTCTCCAACCAGCCATAATGTTGTGAGAGTGAAATTATGTCTAAGTCCAGCTTTGGTACATTAGAAGCAACTCTGAAACTTAACCTAAGCGTTTATCGAAGCTACTTTTTGGCTAACTTCTTATAGGAAGGTCTAGGAGCTCTAAAAATGAACGTGCGCGTCTTTCACTCTTTCCGAGGGACTTAGAAGAATTTTGTGATATTTTTTATTAAAATGGTGTATAAGGGTATATATATAAATATATTTTATGCACTGTATATGAGCTGGCGATTTCTAAGTCTGTGGTTCCGAGAGGGGGTAACCAGGCTCACTAATAAAGGTCAAGCCACTTGGCTGCCAGAATGCCCTGCTTCAGCACAGACCAGAAAGGCATTGTGATAAGCGTATCCCCGGTATAGTCAGGGGTTAATGGGAGTCGTCCCCGTCCCCCCAGATTACGGCCAGAACCATGGACCCGGTACTTGTGGTTCGGACTGTCTCCAACCAGCCATAAAGTTGTGAGAGTGAAATTATGTCTAAGCCCAGCTTTGGTACATTAGAAGCAACTCTGAAACTTAACCTAAGCGTTTTTCGAAGCTACTTTTTGTCTAACTTCTTATAGGAAGGTCTAGGAGCTCTAAAAATGAACGTGCGTGTCTTTCACTTTTCCCGAGGGACTTAGAAGAATTTTGTGATATTTTTATTAAAATGGTGTATAAGGGTATATATATAAATATATTTTATGCACTGTATATGAGCTGTCGATTTCTAAGTCTGTGGTTCCGAGAGGGGGTAACAAGGCTCACTAATAAAGGTCAAGCCACTTGGCTGCCAGAATGCCCTGCTTCAGCACAGACCAGAAAGGCATTGTGATAAGCGTATCCCCGGTATAGTCAGGGGTTCATGGGAGTCGTCCCCGTCCCCCCAGTATACGGCCAGAACCATAGACCCGGTACTTGTGGTTCGGACTGTCTCCAACCAGCCATAATGTTGTGAGAGTGAAATTATGTCTAAGTCCAGCTTTGGTACATTAGAAGCAACTCTGAAACTTAACCTAAGCGTTTATCGAAGCTACTTTTTGGCTAACTTCTTATAGGAAGGTCTAGGAGCTCTGAAAATGAACGTGCGCGTCTTTCACTCTTTCCGAGGGACTTAGAAGACTTTTGTGATATTTTTTATTAAAATGGTGTATAAGGGTATATATAAATATTTTTTATGCACTGTATATGAGCTGGCGATTTCTAAGTCTGTGGTTCCGAGAGGGGGTAACCAGGCTCACTAATAAAGGTCAAGCCACTTGGCTGCCAGAATGCCCTGCTTCAGCACAGACCAGAAAGGCATTGTGATAAGCGTATCCCCGGTATAGTCAGGGGTTAATGGGAGTCGTCCCCGTCCCCCCAGTATACGGCCAGAACCATGGACCTGGTACTTGTGGTTCGGACTGTCTCCAACCAGCCATAATGTTGTGAGAGTGAAATTATGTCTAAGCCCAGCTTTGGTACATTAGAAGCAACTCTGAAACTTAACCTAAGCGTTTATCGAAGCTACTTTTTGGCTAACTTCTTATAGGAAGGTCTAGGAGCTCTAAAAATGAACGTGCGCGTCTTTCACTCTTTCCGAGGGACTTAGAAGAATTTTGTGATATTTTTTATTAAAATGGTGTATAAGGGTATATATATAAATATATTTTATGCACTGTATATGAGCTGGCGATTTCTAAGTCTGTGGTTCCGAGAGGGGGTAAACAGGCTCACTAATAAAGGTCAAGCCACTTGGCTGCCAGAATGCCCTGCTTCAGCACAGACCAGAAAGGCATTGTGATAAGCGTATCCCCGGTATAGTCAGGGGTTAATGGGAGTCGTCCCCGTCCCCCCAGTATACGGCCAGAACCATGGACCCGGTACTTGTGGTTCGGACTGTCTCCAACCAGCCATAATGTTGTGAGAGTGAAATTATGTCTAAGTCCAGCTTTGGTACATTAGAAGCAACTCTGAAACTTAACCTAAGCGTTTATCGAAGCTACTTTTTGGCTAACTTCTTATAGGAAGGTCTAGGAGCTCTAAAAATGAACGTGCGCGTCTTTCACTCTTTCCGAGGGACTTAGAAGAATTTTGTGATATTTTTTATTAAAATGGTGTATAAGGGTATATATATAAATATATTTTATGCACTGTATATGAGCTGGCGATTTCTAAGTCTGTGGTTCCGAGAGGGGGTAACCAGGCTCACTAATAAAGGTCAAGCCACTTGGCTGCCAGAATGCCCTGCTTCAGCACAGACCAGAAAGGCATTGTGATAAGCGTATCCCCGGTATAGTCAGGGGTTAATGGGAGTCGTCCCCGTCCCCCCAGATTACGGCCAGAACCATGGACCCGGTACTTGTGGTTCGGACTGTCTCCAACCAGCCATAAGTTGTGAGAGTGAAATTATGTCTAAGCCCAGCTTTGGTACATTAGAAGCAACTCTGAAACTTAACCTAAGCGTTTTTCGAAGCTACTTTTTGTCTAACTTCTTATAGGAAGGTCTAGGAGCTCTGAAAATGAACGTGCGCGTCTTTCACTCTTCCCGAGGGACTTAGAAGAATTTTGTGATATTTTTATTAAAATGGTGTATAAGGGTATATATATAAATATATTTTATGCACTGTATATGAGCTGGCGATTTCTAAGTCTGTGGTTCCGAGAGGGGGTAACAAGGCTCACTAATAAAGGTCAAGCCACTTGGCTGCCAGAATGCCCTGCTTCAGCACAGACCAGAAAGGCATTGTGATAAGCGTATCCCCGGTATAGTCAGGGGTTCATGGGAGTCGTCCCCGTCCCCCCAGTATACGGCCAGAACCATAGACCCGGTACTTGTGGTTCGGACTGTCTCCAACCAGCCATAATGTTGTGAGAGTGAAATTATGTCTAAGTCCAGCTTTGGTACATTAGAAGCAACTCTGAAACTTAACCTAAGCGTTTATCGAAGCTACTTTTTGGCTAACTTCTTATAGGAAGGTCTAGGAGCTCTGAAAATGAACGTGCGCGTCTTTCACTCTTCCCGAGGGACTTAGAAGAATTTTGTGATATTTTTTATTAAAATGGTGTATAAGGGTATATATATAAATATATTTTATGCACTGTATATGAGCTGGCGATTTCTAAGTCTGTGGTTCCGAGAGGGGGTAACCAGGCTCACTAATAAAGGTCAAGCCACTTGGCTGCCAGAATGCCCTGCTTCAGCACAGACCAGAAAGGCATTGTGATAAGCGTATCCCCGGTATAGTCAGGGGTTAATGGGAGTCGTCCCCGTCCCCCCAGTATACGGCCAGAACCATGGACCCGGTACTTGTGGTTCGGACTGTCTCCAACCAGCCATAATGTTGTGAGAGTGAAATTATGTCTAAGCCCAGCTTTGGTACATTAGAAGCAACTCTGAAACTTAACCTAAGCGTTTTTCGAAGCTACTTTTTGGCTAACTTCTTATAGGAAGGTCTAGGAGCTCTGAAAATGAACGTGCGCGTCTTTCACTCTTCCCGAGGGACTTAGAAGAATTTTGTGATATTTTTATTAAAATGGTGTATAAGGTTATATATATAAATATATTTTATGCACTGTATATGAGCTGGCGATTTCTAAGTCTGTGGTTCCGAGAGGGGGTAACCAGGCTCACTAATAAAGGTCAAGCCACTTGGCTGCCAGAATGCCCTGCTTCAGCACAGACCAGAAAGGCATTGTGATAAGCGTATCCCCGGTATAGTCAGGGGTTAATGGGAGTCGTCCCCGTCCCCCCAGTATACGGCCAGAACCATGGACCCGGTACTTGTGGTTCGGACTGTCTCCAACCAGCCATAATGTTGTGAGAGTGAAATTATGTCTAAGTCCAGCTTTGGTACAATAGAAGCAACTCTGAAACTTAACCTAAGCGTTTATCGAAGCTACTTTTTGGCTAACTTCTTATAGGAAGGTCTAGGAGCTCTAAAAATGAACGTGCGCGTCTTTCACTCTTTCCGAGGGACTTAGAAGAATTTTGTGATATTTTTTATTAAAATGGTGTATAAGGGTATATATATAAATATATTTTATGCACTGTATATGAGCTGGCGATTTCTAAGTCTGTGGTTCCGAGAGGGGGTAACCAGGCTCACTAATAAAGGTCAAGCCACTTGGCTGCCAGAATGCCCTGCTTCAGCACAGACCAGAAAGGCATTGTGATAAGCGTATCCCCGGTATAGTCAGGGGTTAATGGGAGTCGTCCCCGTCCCCCCAGTATACGGCCAGAACCATGGACCCAGTACTTGTGGTTCGGACTGTCTCCAACCAGCCATAATGTTGTGAGAGTGAAATTATGTCTAAGCCCAGCTTTGGTACATTAGAAGCAACTCTGAAACTTAACCTAAGCGTTTATCGAAGCTACTTTTTGGCTAACTTCTTATAGGAAGGTCTAGGAGCTCTGAAAATGAACGTGCGCGTCTTTCTCTCTTTCCGAGGGACTTAGAAGAATTTTGTGATATTTTTTATTAAAATGGTGTATAAGGGTATATATATAAATATATTTTATGCACTGTATATGAGCTGGCGATTTCGAAGTCTGTGGTTCCGAGAGGGGGTAACCAGGCTCATTAATAAAGGTCAAGCCACTTGGCTGCCAGAATGCCCTGCTTCAGCACAGACCAGAAAGGCATTGTGATAAGCGTATCCCCGGTATAGTCAGGGGTTAATGGGAGTCGTCCCCGTCCCCCCAGTATACGGCCAGAACCATGGACCCGGTACTTGTGGTTCGGACTGTCTCCAACCAGCCATAATGTTGTGAGAGTGAAATTATGTCTAAGTCCAGCTTTGGTACATTAGAAGCAACTCTGAAACTTAACCTAAGCGTTTATCGAAGCTACTTTTTTGCTAACTTCTTATAGGAAGGTCTAGGAGCTCTGAAAATGAGCATGCGCGTCTTTCACTCTTTCCGAGGGACTTAGAAGAATTTTGTGATATTTTTTATTAAAATGGTGTATAAGGGTATATATATAAATATATTTTATGCACTGTATATGAGCTGGCGATTTCTAAGTCTGTGGTTCCGAGAGGGGGTAACCAGGCTCACTAATAAAGGTCAAGCCACTTGGCTGCCAGAATGCCCTGCTTCAGCACAGACCAGAAAGGAATTGTGATAAGCGTATCCCCGGTATAGTCAGGGGTTAATGGGAGTCGTCCCCGTCCCCCCAGTATACGGCCAGAACCATGGACCCGGTACTTGTGGTTCGGACTGTCTCCAACCAGCCATAATGTTGTGAGAGTGAAATTATGTCTAAGCCCAGCTTTGGTACATTAGAAGCAACTCTGAAACTTAACCTAAGCGTTTATCGAAGCTACTTTTTGGCTAACTTCTTATAGGAAGGTCTAGGAGCTCTAAAAATGAACGTGCGCGTCTTTCACTCTTTCCGAGGGACTTAGAAGAATTTTGTGATATTTTTTATTAAAATGGTGTATAAGGGTATATATATAAATATATTTTATGCACTGTATATGAGCTGGCGATTTCTAAGTCTGTGGTTCCGAGAGGGGGTAAACAGGCTCACTAATAAAGGTCAAGCCACTTGGCTGCCAGAATGCCCTGCTTCAGCACAGACCAGAAAGGAATTGTGATTAGCGTATCCCCGGTATAGTCAGGGGTTAATGGGAGTCGTCCCCGTCCCCCCAGTATACGGCCAGAACCATGGACCCGGTACTTGTGGTTCGGACTGTCTCCAACCAGCCATAATGTTGTGAGAGTGAAATTATGTCTAAGTCCAGCTTTGGTACAATAGAAGCAACTCTGAAACTTAACCTAAGCGTTTTTCGAAGATACTTTTTGGCTAACTTCTTATAGGAAGGTCTAGGAGCTCTGAAAATGAACGTGCGCGTCTTTCACTTTTCCTGAGGGACTTAGAAGAATTTTGTGTTTTTTTTTATTAAAATGGTGTATAAGGGTATATATATAAATATATTTTATGCACTGTATATGAGCTGGCGATTTCTAAGTCTGTGGTTCCGAGAGGGGGTAAACAGGCTCACTAATAAAGGTCAAGCCACTTGGCTGCCAGAATGCCCTGCTTCAGCACAGACCAGAAAGGAATTGTGATAAGCGTATCCCCGGTATAGTCAGGGGTTAATGGGAGTCGTCCCCGTCCCCCCAGTATACGGCCAGAACCATGGACCCGGTACTTGTGGTTCGGACTGTCTCCAACCAGCCATAATGTTGTGAGAGTGAAATTATGTCTAAGTCCAGCTTTGGTACAATAGAAGCAACTCTGAAACTTAACCTAAGCGTTTTTCGAAGATACTTTTTGGCTAACTTCTTATAGGAAGGTCTAGGAGCTCTGAAAATGAACGTGCGCGTCTTTCACTTTTCCTGAGGGACTTAGAAGAATTTTGTGTTTTTTTTTATTAAAATGGTGTATAAGGGTATATATATAAATATATTTTATGCACTGTATATGAGCTGGCGATTTCTAAGTCTGTGGTTCCGAGAGGGGGTAACCAGGCTCACTAATAAAGGTCAAGCCACTTGGCTGCCAGAATGCCCTGCTTCAGCACAGACCAGAAAGGCATTGTGATAAGCGTATCCCCGGTATAGTCAGGGGTTAATGGGAGTCGTCCCCGTCCCCCCAGTATACGGCCAGAACCATGGACCCGGTACTTGTGGTTCGGACTGTCTCCAACCAGCCATAATGTTGTGAGAGTGAAATTATGTCTAAGCCCAGCTTTGGTACATTAGAAGCAACTCTGAAACTTAACCTAAGCGTTTTTCGAAGCTACGTTTTGGCTAACTTCTTATAGGAAGGTCTAGGAGCTCTGAAAATGAACGTGCGCGTCTTTCACTTTTCCTGAGGGACTTAGAAGAATTTTGTGATATTTTTTATTAAAATGGTGTATAAGGGTATATATATAAATATATTTTATGCACTGTATATGCGCTGGCGATTTCTAAGTCTGTGGTTCCGAGAGGGGATAACCAGGCTCACTAATAAAGGTCAAGCCACTTGGCTGCCAGAATGCCCTGCTTCAGCACAGACCAGAAAGGCATTGTGATAAGCGTATCCCCGGTATAGTCAGGGGTTAATGGGAGTCGTCCCCGTCCCCCCAGTATACGGCCAGAACCATGGACCCGGTACTTGTGGTTCGGACTGTCTCCAACCAGCCATAATGTTGTGAGAGTGAAATTATGTCTAAGCCCAGCTTTGGTACATTAGAAGCAACTCTGAAACTTAACCTAAGCGTTTTTCGAAGATACTTTTTGGCTAACTTCTTATACTGTAGGAAGGTCTAGGAGCTCTGAAAATGAACGTGCGCGTCTTTCACTTTTCCTGAGGGACTTAGAAGAATTTTGTGATATTTTTTATTAAAATGGTGTATAAGGGTATATATATAAATATATTTTATGCACTGTATATGCGCTGGCGATTTCTAAGTATGTGGTTCCGAGAGGGGATAACCAGGCTCACTAATAAAGGTCAAGCCACTTGGCTGCCAGAATGCCCTGCTTCAGCACAGACCAGAAAGGCATTGTGATAAGCGTATCCCCGGTATAGTCAGGGGTTAATGGGAGTCGTCCCCGTCCCCCCAGTATACGGCCAGAACCATGGACCCGGTACTTGTGGTTCGGACTGTCTCCAACCAGCCATAATGTTGTGAGAGTGAAATTATGTCTAAGCCCAGCTTTGGTACATTAGAAGCAACTCTGAAACTTAACCTAAGCGTTTATCGAAGCTACTTTTTGGCTAACTTCTTATAGGAAGTTCTAGGAGCTCTGAAAATGAACGTGCGCGTCTTTCACTCTTTCCGAGGGACTTAGAAGAATTTTGTGATATTTTTTATTAAAATGGTGTATAAGGGTATATATATAAATATATATTATGCACTGTATATGAGCTGGCGATTTCTAAGTCTGTGGTTCCGAGAGGGGGTAACCAGGCTCACTAATAAAGGTCAAGCCACTTGGCTGCCAGAATGCCCTGCTTCAGCACAGACCAGAAAGGAATTGTGATAAGCGTATCCCCGGTATAGTCAGGGGTTAATGGGAGTCGTCCCCGTCCCCCCAGTATACGGCCAGAACCATGGACCCGGTACTTGTGGTTCGGACTGTCTCCAACCAGCCATAATGTTGTGAGAGTGAAATTATGTCTAAGCCCAGCTTTGGTACATTAGAAGCAACTCTGAAACTTAACCTAAGCGTTTATCGAAGCTACTTTTTGGCTAACTTCTTATAGGAAGGTCTAGGAGCTCTGAAAATGAACGTGCGCGTCTTTCACTCTTTCCGAGGGACTTAGAAGAATTTTGTGATATTTTTTATTAAAATGGTGTATAAGGGTATATATATAAATATATATTATGCACTGTATATGAGCTGGCGATTTCTAAGTCTGTGGTTCCGAGAGGGGGTAACCAGGCTCACTAATAAAGGTCAAGCCACTTGGCTGCCAGAATGCCCTGCTTCAGCACAGACCAGAAAGGAATTGTGATAAGCGTATCCCCGGTATAGTCAGGGGTTAATGGGAGTCGTCCCCGTCCCCCCAGTATACGGCCAGAACCATGGACCCGGTACTTGTGGTTCGGACTGTCTCCAACCAGCCATAATGTTGTGAGAGTGAAATTATGTCTAAGCCCAGCTTTGGTACATTAGAAGCAACTCTGAAACATAACCTAAGCGTTTATCGAAGCTACTTTTTGGCTAACTTCTTATAGGAAGGTCTAGGAGCTCTGAAAATGAACGTGCGCGTCTTTCACACTTCCCGAGGGACTTAGAAGAATTTTGTGATATTTTTTATTAAAATGGTGTATAAGGGTATATATATAAATATATTTTATGCACTGTATATGAGCTGGCGATTTCTAAGTCTGTGGTTCCGAGAGGGGGTAACCAGGCTCACTAATAAAGGTCAAGCCACTTGGCTACCAGAATGCCCTGCTTCAGCACAGACCAGAAAGGCATTGTGATAAGCGTATCCCCGGTATAGTCAGGGGTTAATGGGAGTCGTTCCCGTCCCCCCAGTATACGGCCAGAACCATGGACCCGGTACTTGTGGTTCGGACTGTCTCCAACCAGCCATAATGTTGTGAGAGTGAAATTATGTCTAAGTCCAGCTTTGGTACATTAGAAGCAACTCTGAAACTTAACCTAAGCGTTTTTCGAAGCTACTTTTTGGCTAACTTCTTATAGGAAGGTCTAGGAGCTCTCAAAATGAACGTGCGCGTCTTTCACTCTTCCCGAGGGACTTAGAAGAATTTTGTGATATTTTTTATTAAAATGGTGTATAAGGGTATATATATAAATATATTTTATGCACTGTATATGAGCTGGCGATTTCTAAGTCTGTGGTTCCGAGAGGGGGTAACCAGGCTCACTAATAAAGGTCAAGCCACTTGGCTGCCAGAATGCCCTCCTTCAGCACAGACCAGAAAGGCATTGTGATAAGCGTATCCCCTTTATAGTCAGGGGTTAATGGGATTCGTCCCCGTCCCCTCAGTATACGGCCAGAACCATGGACCCGGTACTTGTGGTTCGGACTGTCTCCAACCAGCCATAATGTTGTGAGAGTGAAATTATGTCTAAGTCCAGCTTTGGTACAATAGAAGCAACTCTGAAACTTAACCTAAGCGTTTTTCGAGGCTACTTTTTGGCTAACTTCTTATAGGAAGGTCTAGGATCTCTGAAAATGAACGTGCGCGTCTTTCACTCTTTCCGAGGGACTTAGAAGAATTTTGTGATATTTTTTATTAAAATGGTGTATAAGGGTATATATATAAATATATTTTATGCACTGTATATGAGCTGGCGATTTCTAAGTCTGTGGTTCCGAGAGGGGGTAACCAGGCTCACTAATAAAGGTCAAGCCACTTGGCTACCAGAATGCCCTGCTTCAGCACAGACCAGAAAGGCATTGTGATAAGCGTATCCCCGGTATAGTCAGGGGTTAATGGGAGTCGTTCCCGTCCCCCCAGTATACGGCCAGAACCATGGACCCGGTACTTGTGGTTCGGACTGTCTCCAACCAGCCATAATGTTGTGAGAGTGAAATTATGTCTAAGTCCAGCTTTGGTACATTAGAAGCAACTCTGAAACTTAACCTAAGCGTTTTTCGAAGCTACTTTTTGGCTAACTTCTTATAGGAAGGTCTAGGAGCTCTGAAAATGAACGTGCGCGTCTTTCACTCTTCCCGAGGGACTTAGAAGAATTTTGTGATATTTTTTATTAAAATGGTGTATAAGGGTATATATATAAATATATTTTATGCACTGTATATGAGCTGGCGATTTCTAAGTCTGTGGTTCCGAGAGGGGGTAACCAGGCTCACTAATAAAGGTCAAGCCACTTGGCTGCCAGAATGCCCTCCTTCAGCACAGACCAGAAAGGCATTGTGATAAGCGTATCCCCTTTATAGTCAGGGGTTAATGGGATTCGTCCCCGTCCCCTCAGTATACGGCCAGAACCATGGACCCGGTACTTGTGGTTCGGACTGTCTCCAACCAGCCATAATGTTGTGAGAGTGAAATTATGTCTAAGTCCAGCTTTGGTACAATAGAAGCAACTCTGAAACTTAACCTAAGCGTTTTTCGAAGCTACTTTTTGGCTAACTTCTTATACTGTAGGAAGGTCTAGGAGCTCTGAAAATGAACGTGCGCGTCTTTCACTCTTCCTGAGGGACTTAGAAGAATTTTGTGATATTTTTTTATTAAAATGGTGTATAAGGGTATATATATAAATATATTTTATGCACTGTATATGAGCTGGCGATTTCTAAGTCTGTGGTTCCGAGAGGGGGTAACCAGGCTCACTAATAAAGGTCAAGCCACTTGGCTGCCAGAATGCCCTGCTTCAGCACAGACCAGAAAGGCATTGTGATAAGCGTATCCCCGGTATAGTCAGGGGTTAATGGGAGTCGTCCCCGTCCCCCCAGTATACGGCCAGAACCATGGACCCGGTACTTGTGGTTCGGACTGTCTCCAACCAGCCATAATGTTGTGAGAGTGAAATTATGTCTAAGTCCAGCTTTGGTACAATAGAAGCAACTCTGAAACTTAACCTAAGCGTTTTTCGAGGCTACTTTTTGGCTAACTTCTTATAGGAAGGTCTAGGAGCTCTGAAAATGAACGTGCGCGTCTTTCACTCTTTCCGAGGGACTTAGAAGAATTTTGTGATATTTTTTATTAAAATGGTGTATAAGGGTATATATATATATATATATATATATATATATATTGTTTGCACTGTATATGAGCTGGCGATTTCTAAGTCTGTGGTTCCGAGAGGGGGTAACCAGGCTCACTAATAAAGGTCAAGTCACTTGGCTGCCAGAATGCCCTCCTTCAGCACAGACCAGAAAGGCATAGTGATAAGCGTATCCCCGGTATAGTCAGGGGTTAATGGGAGTCGTCCCCGTCCCCCCAGTATACGGCCAGAACCATGGACCCGGTACTTGTAGTTTGGACTGTCTCCAACCAGCCATAATGTTGTGAGTGAAATTATGTCTAAGTCCAGCTTTGGTACAATAGAAGCAACTCTGAAACTTAACCTAAGCGTTTTTCGAGGCTACTTTTTGGCTAACTTCTTATAGGAAGGTCTAGGAGCTCTGAAAATGAACGTGCGCGTCTTTCACTCTTCCCGAGGGACGTAGAAGAATTTTGTGATATTTTTTATTAAAATGGTGTATAAGGGTATATATATATATATATTTTATGCACTGTATATGAGCTGGCGATTTCTAAGTCTGTGGTTCCGAGAGGGGGTAACCAGGCTCACTAATAAAGGTCAAGCCACTTGGCTGCCAGAATGCCCTCCTTCAGCACAGACCAGAAAGGCATTGTGATAAGCGTATCCCCTTTATAGTCAGGGGTTAATGGGAGTCGTCCCCGTCCCCTCAGTATACGGCCAGAACCATGGACCCGGTACTTGTGGTTCGGACTGTCTCCAACCAGCCATAATGTTGTGAGAGTGAAATTATGTCTAAGTCCAGCTTTGGTACAATAGAAGCAACTCTGAAACTTAACCTAAGCGTTTTTCGAAGCTACTTTTTGGCTATCTTATAGGAAGGTCTAGGAGCTCTGAAAATGAACGTGCGCGTCTTTCACTCTTCCCGAGGGACTTAGAAGAATTTTGTGATATTTTTTTATTAAAATGGTGTATAAGGGTATATATATAAATATATTTTATGCACTGTATATGAGCTGGCGATTTCTAAGTCTGTGGTTCCGAGAGGGGGTAACCAGGCTCACTAATAAAGGTCAAGCCACTTGGCTGCCAGAATGCCCTGCTTCAGCACAGACCAGAAAGGCATTGTGATAAGCGTATCCCCGGTACAGTCAGGGGTTAATGGGAGTCGTCCCCGTCCCCCCAGTATACGGCCAGAACCATGGACCCGGTACTTGTGGTTCGGACTGTCTCCAACCAGCCATAATGTTGTGAGAGTGAAATTATGTCTAAGTCCAGCTTTGGTACATTAGAACCAACTCTGAAACTTAACCTAAGCGTTTTTCGAAGCTACTTTTTGGCTAACTTCTTATAGGAAGGTCTAGGAGCTCTGAAATTGAACGTGCGCGTCTTTCACTCTTCCCGAGGGACTTAGAAGAATTTTGTGATATTTTTTATTAAAATGGTGTATAAGGGTATATATATAAATATATTTTATGCACTGTATATGAGCTGGCGATTTCTAAGTCTGTGGTTCCGAGAGGGGGTAACCAGGCTCACTAATAAAGGTCAAGCCACTTGGCTGCCAGAATGCCCTCCTTCAGCACAGACCAGAAAGGCATTGTGATAAGTGTATCAACGGTATAGTCAGGGGTTAATGGGAGTCGTCCCCGTCCCCCCAGTATACGGCCAGAACCATGGACCCGGTACTTGTGGTTCGGACTGTCTCCAACCAGCCATAATGTTGTGAGAGTGAAATTATGTCTAAGTCCAGCTTTGGTACAATAGAAGCAACTCTGAAACTTAACCTAAGCGTTTTTCGAGGCTACTTTTTGGCTAACTTCTTATAGGAAGGTCTAGGAGCTCTGAAAATGAACGTGCGCGTCTTTCACTCTTCCCGAGGGACTTAGAAGAATTTTGTGATATTTTTTATTAAAATGGTGTATAAGGGTATATATATATATATATATTTTATGCACTGTATATGAGCTGGCGATTTCTAAGTCTGTGGTTCCGAGAGGGGGTAACCAGGCTCACTAATAAAGGTCAAGCCACTTGGCTGCCAGAATGCCCTGCTTCAGCACAGACCAGAAAGGCATTGTGATAAGCGTATCCCCGGTATAGTCAGGGGTTAATGGGAGTCGTCCCCGTCCCCCCAGTATACGGCCAGAACCATGGACCCGGTACTTGTGGTTCGGACTGTCTCCAACCAGCCATAATGTTGTGAGAGTGAAATTATGTCTAAGTCCAGCTTTGGTACAATAGAAGCAACTCTGAAACTTAACCTAAGCGTTTTTCGAAGCTACTTTTTGGCTAACTTCTTATAGGAAGGTCTAGGAGCTCTGAAAATGAACGTGCGCGTCTTTCACTCTTCCCGAGGGACTTAGAAGAATTTTGTGATATTTTTTATTAAAATGGTGTATAAGGGTATATATATAAATATATTTTATGCACTGTATATGAGCTGGCGATTTCTAAGTCTGTGGTTCCGAGAGGGGGTAACCAGGCTCACTAATAAAGGTCAAGCCACTTGGCTGCCAGAATGCCCTCCTTCAGCACAGACCAGAAAGGCATTGTGATAAGCGTATCAACGGTATAGTCAGGGGTTAATGGGAGTCGTCCCCGTCCCCCCAGTATACGGCCAGAACCATGGACCCGGTACTTGTGGTTCGGACTGTCTCCAACCAGCCATAATGTTGTGAGAGTGAAATTATGTCTAAGTCCAGCTTTGGTACAATAGAAGCAACTCTGAAACTTAACCTAAGCGTTTTTCGAGGCTACTTTTTGGCTAACTTCTTATAGGAAGGTCTAGGAGCTCTGAAAATGAACGTGCGCGTCTTTCACTCTTCCCGAGGGACTTAGAAGAATTTTGTGATATTTTTTATTAAAATGGTGTATAAGGGTATATATATATATATATATTTTATGCACTGTATATGAGCTGGCGATTTCTAAGTCTGTGGTTCCGAGAGGGGGTAACCAGGCTCACTAATAAAGGTCAAGCCACTTGGCTGCCAGAATGCCCTGCTTCAGCACAGACCAGAAAGGCATTGTGATAAGCGTATCCCCGGTATAGTCAGGGGTTAATGGGAGTCGTCCCCGTCCCCCCAGTATACGGCCAGAACCATGGACCCGGTACTTGTGGTTCGGACTGTCTCCAACCAGCCATAATGTTGTGAGAGTGAAATTATGTCTAAGTCCAGCTTTGGTACAATAGAAGCAACTCTGAAACTTAACCTAAGCGTTTTTCGAAGCTACTTTTTGGCTAACTTCTTATAGGAAGGTCTAGGAGCTCTGAAAATGAACGTGCGCGTCTTTCACTCTTCCCGAGGGACTTAGAAGAATTTTGTGATATTTTTTATTAAAATGGTGTATAAGGGTATATATATAAATATATTTTATGCACTGTATATGAGCTGGCGATTTCTAAGTCTGTGGTTCCGAGAGGGGGTAACCAGGCTCACTAATAAAGGTCAAGCCACTTGGCTGCCAGAATGCCCTGCTTCAGCACAGACCAGAAAGGCATTGTGATAAGCGTATCCCCGGTATAGTCAGGGGTTAATGGGAGTCGTCCCCGTCCCCCCAGTATACGGCCAGAACCATGGACCCGGTACTTGTGGTTCGGACTGTCTCCAACCAGCCATAATGTTGTGAGAGTGAAATTATGTCTAAGTCCAGCTTTGGTACAATAGAAGCAACTCTGAAACTTAACCTAAGCGTTTTTCGAAGCTACTTTTTGGCTAACTTCTTATAGGAAGGTCTAGGAGCTCTGAAAATGAACGTGCGCGTCTTTCACTCTTCCCGAGGGACTTAGAAGAATTTTGTGATATTTTTTATTAAAATGGTGTATAAGGGTATATATATAAATATATTTTATGCACTGTATATGAGCTGGCGATTTCTAAGTCTGTGGTTCCGAGAGGGGGTAACCAGGCTCACTAATAAAGGTCAAGCCACTTGGCTGCCAGAATGCCCTGCTTCAGCACAGACCAGAAAGGCATTGTGATAAGCGTATCCCCGGTATAGTCAGGGGTTAATGGGAGTCGTCCCCGTCCCCCCAGTATACGACCAGAACCATGGACCCGGTACTTGTGGTTCGGACTGTCTCCAACCAGCCATAATGTTGTGAGAGTGAAATTATGTCTAAGTCCAGCTTTGGTACAATAGAAGCAACTCTGAAACTTAACCTAAGCGTTTTTCGAGGCTACTTTTTGGCTAACTTCTTATAGGAAGGTCTAGGAGCTCTGAAAATGAACGTGCGCGTCTTTCACTCTTCCCGAGGGACTTAGAAGAATTTTGTGATATTTTTTATTAAAATGGTGTATAAGGGTATATATATATATATTTTATGCACTGTATATGAGCTGGCGATTTCTAAGTCTGTGTTTCCGAGAGGGGGTAACCAGGCTCACTAATAAAGGTCAAGCCACTTGGCTGCCAGAATGCCCTGCTTCAGCACAGACCAGAAAGGCATTGTGATAAGCGTATCCCCGGTATAGTTAGGGGTTAATGGGAGTCGTCCCCGTCCCCCCAGTATACGGCCAGAACCATGGACCCGGTACTTGTGGTTTGGACTGTCTCCAACCAGCCATAATGTTGTGAGAGTGAAATTATGTCTAAGGGCCTCATGCAGTAAGCGTTGATAAGGGAATTATCGCCATTTTATAGCCAAAATTGGGTTTGAGATTCAGTAAGCGCCGATAAGTGCTTGATATCGCCATGTTTCGGAGCCGATTATTTTGTTATGGCCAGTCGGCTGCCGATAAGCCTGTTTTCGCCACTGATCGCCACTTTTTTAAATCGGCTGGATTCAACAAAAAAAAACAGCTTATCGGGGCTGATCGGCACTACGAAATTGAGATGTTATGGCCAATTTCTCCCGCCAACTAAAGTTGGCAGTTTGGAGGGGAGAACGATCGCTAAGGCTGCCGGAACGGCACTTAGAAAAAAAAAATCTTCTGTACATCAATGGAGTCAATGGAGCGGGGACGTATAACAGTATAGTACTGTTTACGTTTCATTGCTCACAATACAAACGTCATTTGCATTACAGTGTGGGGGCATTCCCTGCATTGTGTCACAGCTGACGTGTATTATTTGCATAACATTCTACTTTTACATGTTGTCAGCATTTGCGTGTCACATTACTCATCATGTGATGATGTGCCAAGGGAAAATACTATACTCAACTCTTAAAGGAGAACCTCACATCATATCACACATTTTTATAAACTGAGCGACAATTATTTACATGATGTTACACATGTCACACATGTCACACATACACAGTATATTCATGTTCCTTTACATTACACAATGCTTGTAATGTGTCACGCATCTTTAAACGTTCATGTACATCTAAATTCTCATGTTTACATCTACGTTTGGTCCTCCCTATTTTCATGACGTCACTTATTGGACGCTCAATCACATTGCATGTTTACATTGTAACCGTAGCATTACAAGCACTTCAACCTAACTTATACACACATGTACAGTAATTCAGCATTGGGACACCTTGTAAACTCATTCTATAGCAACTATCCTCATTACAGAAATGCATGCATATGCACACGACTATTCATTGTTGTCAACATGTCACAATAACATGCCTAATTACACATGTTATACAAAACTTTTCCCACGTCAATCTCAGCCTTTTTTCTCTAATTACATGACTGACTGTTGCGTTCACAAGTGTTACATGCATTGCACATTACACTATTTATTTTCAACCAATCTTTGTACAAAGCTTCACGTCACATCATTGGCAAATATCATCATTCCCTGCAGAATACACACAACAAATACTTATAACAACAACTGCACACAGCTTGCCACAGAATTACTTTATTATGTTAATGTAACACCTTGCATTTTACTATGTCACCTGACATCATCACATACCTATTTAAAGGACGCCCATTACCTGCTCATTCACAGCTACTCATTTCAAAATGTTGAGATTGTTTAGGAGACGGAGGAACATTCTTTTCTATGACATGCTTGATGATCAAGAGAATCATATAGGGCAAGGGAGGGACACACCGAGGGACAGTGACAGGGACAGTCACGCAGATACGACAGGGACAGGGAGAGGGACAGGCCGAGGGACAGGTAGAGGGACAGGAGATCAGAGGAGAAGACAGAGGAGACAAGTTGTGCCTCGTACGCGTCTGTACAGGGAGAGAACCCTGTTAGATGGGATGAGTGAGGAGGAGATTGTAAGTCGCTATCGTTTGAGTTCAGCAGCAATCTTATCTCTTTATCAGGAGATAAGGGGAGATTTAGATTTTTTCACAGCCAGAGGTCGTGCAGTCCCTGGGCTTGTTAAAATGCTGTGCTCATTACATTATCTTGCTTCCGCGTCATACCAGACAACTGTGGGCATAGTGGGCGGGGTCTCGCAATCTACATTCTCGTGGGCCTTGACCCAGTTTCTCTATGCACTCAATAGACACGCTAGGAATTATATTCATTTTCCTACAGAGGCGACAGAGTGGCTGGAAGTCAGGACTGGCTTTTATAATATAGCAGGGATACCATGTGTGCTGGGTGCAATTGATTGCACACATGTTGCTTTGATTGCACCTAGTCAGAGTGAGCATGTGTACCGCAATCGTAAGCACTACCATTCACTCAATGTACAGGTGGTATGTGATGCCACGATGAGGATAATGCATGTGGTACCCAAATTCCCTGGTTCCAGTCACGATTCCTCTATCCTGAGGAACTCTTCAGTCTTCCATGCGTTCGAAGAGGGACATTTTGAACATGGTTGGCTGCTGGGTGAGTACACATTTACATGTTCTAACACAAAACACATTTTTATTTAGGAATGTTGGCATTGTACAATTTGATCACTAATGTCAGCTTATGTGTGCTCCATTCATTATAGGTGACTCAGGATACGGAATTAGGCCGTGGCTCTTGACTCCGGTGCTAAACCCTCAAACTGAAGCAGAGGACAGGTACAATGCTGCCCATATATCTACAAGATCTGTTATAGAGAGGACATTTGGCCTACTCAAGACCAGATTTAGGTGTCTGGACAGAACTGGTGGGGCTCTTCTATACAAGCCTCAAAAAGTGTCTGATATTATCCTTGCCTGTTGCATTTTGCACAATGTTGCACTGAGGCACAATGTACAGTCAGACCTAGCTGAGCCTTTGGTAGACGAGCATCCCACCCATGTAGCTGCTGAAAATGAACAAACAGCCAGTGGTGGCCAGACACGCCAGAATCTCATCAATTCATTTTTTTCTTGTAAGTAAAAACATATATGTTCCAAGTTATACTTTTATAGTTACATTATGTTATCTTAACAATAATGTTTTTTTATATACCCTTCTGGTAGGACACAGATGAATATGGGTTGCACACCTTTCTTCTCTCTGCTGTGTGCACAAAGGGATGTGGCACCGGTATGTTATTGTTGCACAGGTTATATAATCCCTCTTCAATTTTACTTTAGTTGTGTGTATGTGAATACAACTGGGGTAACAAAGCACTAATATTTTAGCATTGTGTTGTTCCTTATGCTAAGACAATACACATATTATGCCCATACTCATTCATGCTTCTAGTATGCTTACATACAATGTTATTGGTGCAGTGTAACATGTACATCCATATGATGTGTACACCAGGCTGATTTACATTTTGAATGTCATGAAATATACATGGTGTTGCACATTTAACACCAAATACACACTTTGCTGTGTTGTTTACGGTACTGAAGATGGCATGTCAATGTTTGCAATTTATATATTGTTCCTTTGCATTATAGGTATATCTCCAGTATGACTGATCATGGTATGTATATTTGCTGACATCTCTCATAAGATGTGCCTACAGTACATCAATCTTCCTATAATTATTTGAAGTAAAAACCCAACATATTGGTTTAAACACAAATGTAACATATATGTACTTTCTGTATCATGTATATGCATTTAGCTACTCTTGAGCTTTCATGTGCATTGTATTAGAAAATGATTACTCCCATTTCATCACATTTTATGTATGTTTCCTTATAAATTCCATTAATGTAATATAGAGGTGTTTGGAGACAAGGGGATAACTGTACTTATTTGTTTACTTACGGGAGCTCATTCATCACGGATGAAATTGACTGATCATAACACTCCATGCATGAATGCCTGTAATCACAACAATGCGTACTACATCTTATATTTAGCAATGTAGGTGTTTTTTAATTCTAGGAATTAATAGTCAACATTAATTTACATTTGTGACATGTGTATGTATAAGTCACACGTGTGTGGATGTGTCCTACATGTACCAAGTGTAAAACTGTTAACAGAAAACACAATTTTGTTGCAAATGTTACTGTCATTTAGCATTTCTAATTTACCAATATGACAATGTTGGTAATATTTTTGCAATATAAATCACGTCACTTCATCATTATCATGATGATAATGATCAAGTATTCTCACAATTGTAACGTCAATCACGTGCACAGTAGCATAGACACACTTTTTAAGACAACTGTTTGTGTCTGTATCAATTTGTGTAGGATCCATGTATAACACCGACAAATGATAACACCAGCTTTATTATGGTAGCTTATATCATCATATTGACTATACTATGTATTTTTAGAACGTTTAATAAACACAGTAAACTATAGTTAGTTAGGTTAATGAAATATACACAGAAACGTACTTCATTACATGATGTTGATGTCATATTCAGAACATCATGCATTGTAGGGGACCACAACATCTGGCCAATAACATTATTTGCTACAGTCCCAAACCATTTTATCAACATACCCATGTAACAAGAGATTTTTAACAATAAATGGCTAGTTGGTTGTAAGTATCCTTTACATTGGGAGAAGGAGTGGCTCAGTGAGTAAAGACACACACTGGCACTGAGAGTTTGAAGCAGGGGAGTCTGGTTCAATTCCCGGTGTCGGCTCCTTGTGACCTTGGGCAAGTCACTTTATCTCCCTGTGCCTCAGGCGGCAAAAAATAAATTGTAAGTTCCACGGGCCAGGGACCTCAGCCTGAAAAATGTGTCTGTAAAGCGCTGCGTACAACTAGCAGCGCTATACATGAACATGCTCATATTATAATTATTATTATTGTTACATAGTTTCGACAGTCATACGTTCCATTACACAATAGAATACACAAATGTGTTAGCAGAGTGGGAATGGTTGTTATATATAAAACACACCATGCCATAAAATGATAGTAGTCATTAAAGAACACTCAATAAAAATTCATGAGGCACTATTTTGCAACATCATTATGTTAATTAAGTGCTTATGCAATATAGGCATAAGGGTATCACATTTTTAATTGTTTGTTAATAAGCGCTGCAAGCAATATAAAATTAGTTCCATATGTAGTATAGTAGTCGGTGGCTCCTCCTCACAATCATCTCATATAAAGGTAGACTCTTCTGAAATCATACATTGATCCGATTGTATCTTCCCCGACATCTCTGAAATACAGCAAACACATGATGGTCAAATATGGCACCTTACTATATATGTATCCGTGACAACGCGTTACACAGCTCTATATGATTGTGTACATACACACGTCACTCACTTATATGTTAGAACTACAAGTGTACATCAGTATGTAATGTTTCTTTAAATTTGTAGCAGGCATAACTATGTATATGATGTGAACGTTGCCTGTATACTGAAAAATGTGCGCGCACATCTTAGTGTGCGCACGCATTTCACGCTTGGCTGCACTA
The DNA here is from genome assembly GCF_040206685.1 of Ascaphus truei. Taxonomy (NCBI): domain Eukaryota; kingdom Metazoa; phylum Chordata; class Amphibia; order Anura; family Ascaphidae; genus Ascaphus; species Ascaphus truei. Next base: position 106,481,887 of record NC_134490.1, read on the forward strand.
ACTGTTAGCGCATGCGTAAAACAAAGCGTACGTTGTGCGTTCAATACATCTTGAAAATACCATTAAACATAAAATCTTTATTTCAAATACAATGAATACGAAACTACATTCGTTCTAAACGAGTACATCTGTATTCTTTTTAAACAGACGTGTTTGGACAGAAAGGACGGCCGATAACACAATGCGCAAATGCAATACGTGTGACGTCATGTTAAACCAGCGTGAAACGCACGCTAACACTCCTCCCACTCAATTAACATTCGGCTAACGCCCAGTTGACGCCTACAAACACTGAGCCGCACACATGACACACTGCAGTTACCGTTACTATAACAAAACATGACAGCCAATAGGCTTTGAGGCGCGCACGTCGCTTGGGGGCGGGACTTACATCCGTAATCCTTTTTAAGGACGCCTTGGGCCATGACAAGGGTCCCACGTCATACGTGGTGGACCCGCTTTTAAATGTTGTAGATGTAGCATGATAACAAAACAGGTATGTGTTAGAGTTATGGTAAAATGTTGCTAATATGTTTAAAGGGATAGGAAAGTACGTATATTTATTCTGTCAGCAATGTGTACTACTCTTTCAGGTTCTACTATATTGTATTTGGAAACAATTTCTTTGTGATCGCTACATGTTATGCAGTCTGCAATGTTACGCTGTATCCACGCATTGAAAGGGAAAATGGTGGTTACAAAAAAAAAAAAACATTTAAACGCAGAGTCAACTCATAACGGTTGTTATATTTACCATTCTTCTAGAATAAACTCTTCGTCTGGCTGCAACTGGTCGCTCCAGAAATGCAAGGCTTTTTCATCCACGCTTGACCCACCCGCTGAATCCAGTATGACACACATCTCCTCCATGAAGCGCTCATAGGAATCGCCACTGCTTTCTTCAAACAATTGGTCGGGAGGTAGGTTCATTTCTTCGGGTACCCATTCCAATGCATTTTCAGCTGAAAGGCTTGGTACATAATCATAGTAGTTTTGTTGTTGTACAATGTGGGTTTCAGGAATTGAGGGTGCAGATATTGCAGCAGGTATCGATTCACACGGAACAGTAGTAGCGGATCCATTGCTATTGGCATTAGGAATAAATATGCCTTTAACCACAATATATGTGCCCTCTTTCACGGTGAAATGTTTTTCTTTTGCAATCTTCCAGAAACCATAGTTGTCTTCTAGCTTATCCTGCACACGTTCAAAAAAGTCATTAGTTGATAAAGTGAATCTTATTGATGAATTAAAATTGCGCGCATGCCGACGGTCTTGGTAATAAGGATATTTTGCTCGAATCAAATCATAGATTTGGCGTGTGCTCGCTTGGTGTCCGCTTGTTCTCAAAATAGCTTCTGACACCATGTATTTATAGCCTAAATTCGGATTCATATTTTTCACGAATTCTTCAGCCATTGCAAATTAGCGAAAAAGATGTGTGCAGGTATCTGTTCTTTGCTCATCAAAATGAAACTGCTCAATGGCTAACAAATTGCTGTGTTTCCTTTTCAAGGTCAAGAAAACTATAAACTGTAACTCCTTATTTCAAACGCCAATTGGATTTGTAGTTTTAATTGCTTGAAAATTTGTGGTTTGTGATAGCCGCATGTGGGACAAACATGTATCCTTTTTTTATCTCGTTTCTGAAAACATTCCTACACTTTTAATTCAGTAACATAGAGTTTTCTTGAAAAATAACAAAGAGCACTGTGTGAAAATAGTGCTTAGACAGCCATATCAGTAAATACACACACCTGCAAAATGAAAGGTTTTTTTCCCACATACACACAGAAATGGATTTGAAAGTCTGGTTAACTCCCTGTCTGCATGAGTTTAAATACGTGTGTCTCTATATATATATATATATAAATATATCTCTCTCATAAATATATATATATAAAGTGTATATTGTACTATATGTATATTGTGTGTATGTGTATGTGTATGTGTGTGTATGTATATATATATATATATATATATATATATATATATATATATATATATATATATATATATATATATATATATATATATATATAAAAATTTATTTTTTATATTGCAGGAGTACACACAACATATTGATGGCAGTAAGTAGGCCTTGTATGAAACCTATTTAAATGGTGATAAACATGAGTGAATTAAGTAATAAACATTTGTTTGCGCACAATGTTAGAGGCTCACACTTAGTATAGTTCTCAAACATTAGGCCTGTATTATTTAAATACTGTGTTTTCACAAGGAAGCATGAAGTGTATGTTTTTTGTAAATACATCTATACCAGTTTAGATAGTACTATATATACATACACACACACACACACACACACACACACACACACACACACACACACACAGTGTGTGTGTGTGCATATATGCATACATACTACATATATATTAGTATAAATTCAGAGATGTTCTTGAAACAAGAACACATAAATGATTAAAGGACAACATTACAATGGCCAGCAAAGGTAAGTAATATTTAACACAAAATCCTGCTGTACACGTACAAGAAAGATGTTTGCAGTTAAATAGGTGCTTTTATAATTGCATGTGAATAATATGCACATGCAATGATTACATCAATTAACACACCCAAATGCAATGTTTTGCTGCAAAGTCAATGGCAGCTTCTCTAAACTTAGCAACTGGCTCCTGGTGGACCATTACTGAACAGACGATTAAAACATAAATATTTATAACACTATTCATTAATTAGGAGTGTTTACATTTCCAAAACTTCACGTGTACAAGAACATATTTGAAAGTTTGGAAACAACACAGTCTTCAGCATACATACAATATTAATTAGATAATCTGAAGTCAACAAAACAAGGCCAAAGACATATTTAGTGAATTATAAAATTTATTTTTTTTGTTCCTTTTGAGAGCGAGTAACAGGCCTGCTTGTTGTCTCTTGAATTTTCCTTTTTCGTTTGCCACCAACTTTAGCCACAACAGAGCCACTTTGAGTGGCCTCTGGCACTTCACGGGCAGGGCTTGTGGCCAGTGACTCACCTACAGGGCTTTTGGGCAGTGACTCACCTACAGGGCTTTTGGGCAGTGATTCACCTACAGGGCTTTTGGGCAGTGATTCACCTACAGGGCTTTTGGGCAGTGATTCACTTACAGGGCTTTTGGGCAGTGATTCACCTACAGGGCTTTTGGGCAGTGATTCACCTACAGGGCTTTTGGGCAGTGATTCACCTACAGGGCTTTTGGGCAGTGATTCACTTACAGGGCTTTTGGGCAGTGATTCACCTACAGGGCTTGTGGCCAGTGACTCACCGACAGGGCTTGTGCCCACTGACACATGTGAGCAAGTTGGTAGACACTGCACAAGTGATGGTTGGTCTGTTTCATGTGTGTCTTGTTTTGTTTTTGTCGCCTCCTTTGTAGGTGTCAGCTGCTGATTTTGTACAGATGGCAGCGGTAGGATGTCGTCAGGAACCTGCACAGCAATGTCTGCTACTTGACCGGTAACATTCGGGCCTGGTGAATGAAGATCAGATGAATGTGGTGAAAACTGCCCAGCATGTAAGGATCCTGCCTGTGACGTGTTGATGTTGAATTGTGGTACATTAGTCATTCTCAAGTAATTAGCTTGTGTTTGCTGAACAACTAATGCTTCGAATGAGGTGTTGATTTTTTGCAACTGTTTAGGCACTTCAATGAAGACTCTGTGGAGATGTGCCAATTGTGAAACTGTTTCTTCCTGCAGTGCAATCATCCTTTCCAGCACTGTCATCAGGTCAGAATGGCGACGATTTTCTGCTTCCACAATTTTTCCCTCAGAAGCTACAATTGCATCGTATGTGGTATTTGCTGGACGATTTGGCGGTAAAACAGTTTCAATTGGAACCTCTTCATGGTCACTTGCTTGTATTTGTGTGTCTATGGCGGCGGCGGCATCATCATCATCATCATCATCATCATCATCATCATCATCATCATCATCATCATAATCCTCTTCATCATGTTCTACAAATAAATGTACACATTATTAAATGGCATGTTAATCTTTGCTGTGTTACTATGTAATTCTACTGTGTCATAAGTAACAACTAACATGTTTCCATACGTTTTATAACCTCACATTAAAAACTACCTTGACTTAAGAATAATGTTTGGACTCAGTATGAAATATGAGTGAATGAAAACTTGCTGTAAACTCACAACTCCTACATGATAGTTAACATCACTAACACAATACATGTTGCCTTACACTTCATTTTCACTGACACTAAGTAATCCTATTTAAAGAACATGTGCAAAACAAATAATGAACATGACAACATAACATATAGAAGAGCACATATTATATGGCCACCAACTGATACACTCACCTTCTAGGTGTGTTGAGCTGGCTGACCCAGGTGAAGACACTTGTTCCGTCTCAGGTGACACATGTCCTTCAGGGGCAACTATATATAACAATAACATAAGTTTTACATTTACATGTGTAAATATTGAACAAACAGTTATTGTATGTTCTGTATTTATGAGTACCAAACAGCATCATTTCCTTAACCCAAAATGTGTGTGTGAAAGTGAACATAAATAGTTGTAATAACAATGTACATGCCTGTGTACTTAGAACTTTTGAGTTCCCTAACATAAAACATACTATGTTTCTGCAGTAATGCGTGAGGATAAATAGATTAAATTTGTACATAAAAATCATATGTTGTGTAGTGATATCAGTATCATAATGTACATAACTATCATGAGATGACCATTCACAATGGTTATCATGAAGGTGGTCATATTGCAAAAAGTGTTGTTTTTGGTAGAGGATATGTGTGGTACATTAATATAAGATGTGGCACACCTGAATGTGGCTGTGACTCAACAAGACAACACATGCAGTGTGTGATAATGTGTCGTTGATAGTAGTTCAACTATAGATATGAGTGAACTAATGTGTGACGTACGCTTTGATAAGTAATGAGTTGTTGGGGCATTTAGTAGCTAAAGTTAAGCTTTCAAATGAGTGTGATTAACTTCAGTTGTGCTAGTCAGGTTGTAAGAACGGTATTCCCTTCCCCAAAAAGCCTAATCAGCCACACCTTTCAATTACTTGAAACAGGTGAAAATGGTGTGAACTATGTTGACCCTAAAATGAGTCTGTAATTAGTGTGTGTGCTGAACCCCACCCCCTCTGTTGAAGTGTATGCTGTGATGAGATATTAATTGCAGCTGCTTTAACACAATGGTAGATGAGCTAAATAGTCGTGTGCAGTTTTTAAGTTATGAAAACAATGACATAATATATGATACGTGTGCCTCATTATGCTGTCTGTATATGACTTAAAGCAAAAATGGACCTTTTCATTAACAACTATAGATGTGTTAGTGCAAGTGATGTTTGTAGGCCGTTGCATGCAATATATTTGATGCATGCTTAAAATAGGCAGTAATGTCATGTTTGTCGGAGTAAAATAAATAAAATACACAATAATATTATACATATTTATGTTCTGTACCTGTAGCTAGTAATAATTTCTCATTAACATGTGTTACACATGTGTACTACCCTGTTGTTCCCCATCTTCGCCCACCATCAATTGCTTCCACTGCAGCAATGCATTTTGGGAATTCACATGTAAATGAGCACGCAATGGCACGTGCTATATTAGTTACTGCTTTTAGTAGGACTACAACATATATGTCTATTTTGAAATATATATATATACAGAATCAGACATACATATATAGATGCAGGTATGCTTATATTGTGAAGACAGTATAAAAAGCAGTGTAAATATGCAAAATAACTGTAAGCAACGACACGCCTAGTACAGTAATATTTCTCACCTGGTGGAAATTGTGAGGGATAAATTCCAATATCCCGGTCACCAGGTAAGCCTTCCACGACGACGGGAAGTAATTTTGCCCGAAGCAGCTCCTCCAATGGACTTAATATGAGACGTTGTGGTGTCGGCCCACCTCCAGTGCCAGTAGCATGCACGCGTTGGTGTTGTATTTTCTTTTTCAATTTGGACCTAATATCATCAAATCTCTTGTGACAATTCCGCTTGTCCCTCACATGATTCCCACACGCATTGACACCAATGACTATTGTGTCCCACATTTATTTTCTGCTTGCTGAACTTGTCCGCCCTTGAAAAACATATAAAATATATGAGGTAAATTAATAATAATAGAAGCACCAGTTTCCTACACTGCTAGCTGTTCCAAGAGATAGCAAACATGCTGTTTTAGGTGTAATATGTGAAGCACATGAGCATTCACTACTAAACCTATACATGTAAGCAAGGTTGCATTCATATTGTATGCAGTTATGGCAAATTGACCGCCTGTGTTTAGTTGTCCTTGTAACGCATGATAAAAAGCTGTGTTTCCAGACTAATTAACATAGAAAGATATTCTGAACCCATATTTGCATATGAACAAAACTCAGATGACCTAGGATCACATGTATTTGAATAATAAATGTAAAGGTACACTTACCTAGTAAATGTCCATATATACTGTCATAGTGCTCCAGAATGCCAGTGACAAGAGCTGTATTTTCCTGGTCATTGAAGCTAGGATTACGTGGCTTCTCCACACGTTTCTTCCGAGCAGGTTTAGGGTCAGAGCTTGGCTGGTGCTGACTGGACTCTCCTTCTTCCAATGGAAGAGCCTCCAAAAGCTGCCCACCAGCAAGCACGCCACCACCATCCACCCCATCAGCAACTGCGCCACCAGCAGCACTCACAGCACCAGCACTCCCACTCCTAGCACCAGCACTCCCACTCCTAGCACCAGCACTCCCACTCCCAGCACCAGCACTCCCACTCCTAGCACCAGCACTCCCACTCCTAGCACCAGCACTCCCAGCACCAGCATTCCCACTCCCAGCACCAGCACTCCCACTCCCAGCACCAGCACTCCCACTCCCAGCAACAGCACTCACACTCCCAGCAACAGCACTCCCACTCCCAGCAACAGCACTCACACTCCCAGCAACACCACTCGCAGCACCAGCACTCCCACTCCCAGCAACACCACTCGCACTCCCAGCAACATCACTCCCCTGAACAGTACGTTCACTCCGACGTGTACTCGCACGAGTAGCACTCCCACTCCCACCAGCATCACTCTTCCCACGCTTTGCGGGCATACTTCCAGCACTCACAAAAAACAGACAATAAATGTACAGCCAATCACACGAAACACTTCCACATATAAAACAAGACAAAGATATAAACAAAACAACAATGGACAAAGCTCACCCAATACACAACAAGTCTCTCAGTCAATATGCAAATGTTCAATCAGCCAGCTCTGTGCGTCTCTCTCTCTCTCACTCCCAACAACACAGAGAATGATTAGCAGTACACGTTGCCTTTAAATATGGCGCGCAATCCAATACATGCTTGTTTCGCCTGATTCAGCAAGATTTGTGATTGGGCAACCTATCAGCACCCCGCCACGCACGCCGATACACCTGTGTGTGATCGGATAATCATCGTGAGAGTGGGCGGATTTGTTTTCGGGTTGATTTTGAATGTATTCGGCACTTACTGCAAACGGAGAGGAAAAATCGCCAATAACATGACTAATCGGTAAGATTGCCGATTTCACATAATCGACGCTTACTGCATGAGGCCCTAAGTCCAGCTTTGGTACATTAGAAGCAACTCTGAAACTTAACCTAAGCGTTTTTCGAAGCTACCTTTTGGCTAACTTCTTATAGGAAGGTCTAGGAGATCTGAAAATGAACGTGCGCGTCTTTCACTCTTCCCGAGGGACTTAGAAGAATTTTGTGATATTTTTTATTAAAATGGTGTATAAGGGTATATATATATATAAATATATTTTATGCACTGTATATGAGCTGGCGATTTCTAAGTCTGTGGTTCCGAGAGGGGGTAACCAGGCTCACTAATAAAGGTCAAGCCACTTGGCTGCCAGAATGCCCTGCTTCAGCACAGACCAGAAAGGCATTGTGATAAGCGTATCCCCGGTATAGTCAGGGGTTAATGGGAGTCGTCCCCGTCCCCCCAGTATACGGCCAGAACCATGGATCCGGTACTTGTGGTTCGGACTGTCTCCAACCAGCCATAATGTTGTGAGAGTGAAATTATGTCTAAGTCCAGCTTTGGTCCATTAGAAGCAACTCTGAAACTTAACCTAAGCGTTTTTCGAAGCTACTTTTTGGCTAACTTCTTATAGGAAGGCCTAGGAGCTCTAAAAATGAACGTGCGCGTCTTTCACTCTTCCCGAGGGACTTAGAAGAATTTTGTGATATTTTTTATTAAAATGGTGTATAAGGGTATATATATATAAATATATTTTATGCACTGTATATGAGCTGGCGATTTCTAAGTCTGTGGTTCCGAGAGGGGGTAACCAGGCTCACTAATAAAGGTCAAGCCACTTGGCTGCCAGAATGCCCTGCTTCAGCACAGACCAGAAAGGCATTGTGATAAGCGTATCCCCGGTATAGTCAGGGGTTAATGGGAGTCGTCCCCGTCCCCCCAGTATACGGCCAGAACCATGGATCCGGTACTTGTGGTTCGGACTGTCTCCAACCAGCCATAATGTTGTGAGAGTGAAATTATGTCTAAGTCCAGCTTTGGTACATTAGAAGCAACTCTGAAACTTAACCTAAGCGTTTTTCGAAGCTACTTTTTGGCTAACTTCTTATAGGAAGGTCTAGGAGCTCTGAAAATGAACGTGCGCGTCTTTCACTCTTCCCGAGGGACTTAGAAGAATTTTGTGATATTTTTTATTAAAATGGTGTATAAGGGTATATATATAAATATATGTTATGCACTGTATATGAGCTGGCGATTTCTAAGTCTGTGGTTCCGAGAGGGGGTAACCAGGCTCACTAATAAAGGTCAAGCCACTTGGCTGCCAGAATGCCCTGCTTCAGCACAGACCAGAAAGGCATTGTGATAAGCGTATCAGCGGTATAGTCAGGGGTTAATGGGAGTCGTCCCCGTCCCCCCAGTATACGGCCAGAACCATGGACCCGGTACTTGTGGTTCGGACTGTCTCCAACCAGCCATAATGTTGTGAGAGTGAAATTATGTCTAAGTCCAGCTTTGGTACATTAGAAGCAACTCTGAAACTTAACCTAAGCGTTTTTCGAAGCTACTTTTTGGCTAACTTCTTATAGGAAGGTCTAGGAGCTCTGAAAATGAACGTGCGCGTCTTTCACTCTTCCCGAGGGACTTAGAAGAATTTTGTGATATTTTTTATTAAAATGGTGTATAAGGGTATATATATAAATATATGTTATGCACTGTATATGAGCTGGCGATTTCTAAGTCTGTGGTTCCGAGAGGGGGTAACCAGGCTCACTAATAAAGGTCAAGCCACTTGGCTGCCAGAATGCCCTGCTTCAGCACAGACCAGAAAGGCATTGTGATAAGCGTATCAGCGGTATAGTCAGGGGTTAATGGGAGTCGTCCCCGTCCCCCCAGTATACGGCCAGAACCATGGACCCGGTACTTGTGGTTCGGACTGTCTCCAACCAGCCATAATGTTGTGAGAGTGAAATTATGTCTAAGTCCAGCTTTGGTACATTAGAAGCAACTCTGAAACTTAACCTAAGCGTTTTTCGAAGCTACTTTTTGGCTAACTTCTTATAGGAAGGTCTAGGAGCTCTGAAAATGAACGTGCGCGTCTTTCACTCTTCCCGAGGGACTTAGAAGAATTTTGTGATATTTTTTATTAAAATGGTGTATAAGGGTATATATATAAATATATTTTATGCACTGTATATGAGCTGGCGATTTCTAAGTCTGTGGTTCCGAGAGGGGGTAACCAGGCTCACTAATAAAGGTCAAGCCACTTGGCTGCCAGAATGCCCTGCTTCAGCACAGACCAGAAAGGCATTGTGATAAGCGTATCCCCGGTATAGTCAGGGGTTAATGGGAGTCGTCCCCGTCCCCCCAGTATACGGCCAGAACCATGGACCCGGTACTTGTGGTTCGGACTGTCTCCAACCAGCCATAATGTTGTGAGAGTGAAATTATGTCTAAGTCCAGCTTTGGTACATTAGAAGCAACTCTGAAACTTAACCTAAGCGTTTTTCGAAGCTACTTTTTGGCTAACTTCTTATAGGAAGGTCTAGGAGCTCTGAAAATGAACGTGCGCGTCTTTCACTCTTCCCGAGGGACTTAGAAGAATTTTGTGATATTTTTTATTAAAATGGTGTATAAGGGTATATATATAAATATATTTTATGCACTGTATATGAGCTGGCGATTTCTAAGTCTGTGGTTCCGAGAGGGGGTAACCAGGCTCACTAATAAAGGTCAAGCCACTTGGCTGCCAGAATGCCCTGCTTCAGCACAGACCAGAAAGGCATTGTGATAAGCGTATCCCCGGTATAGTCAGGGGTTAATGGGAGTCGTCCCCGTCCCCCCAGTATACGGCCAGAACCATGGACCCGGTACTTGTGGTTCGGACTGTCTCCAACCAGCCATAATGTTGTGAGAGTGAAATTATGTCTAAGTCCAGCTTTGGTACATTAGAACCAACTCTGAAACTTAACCTAAGCGTTTTTCGAAGCTACTTTTTGGCTAACTTCTTATAGGAAGGTCTAGGAGCTCTGAAAATGAACGTGCGCGTCTTTCACTCTTCCCGAGGGACTTAGAAGAATTTTGTGATATTTTTTATTAAAATGGTGTATAAGGGTATATATATAAATATATTTTATGCACTGTATATGAGCTGGCGATTTCTAAGTCTGTGGTTCCGAGAGGGGGTAACCAGGCTCACTAATAAAGGTCAAGCCACTTGGCTGCCAGAATGCCCTGCTTCAGCACAGACCAGAAAGGCATTGTGATAAGCGTATCAGCGGTATAGTCAGGGGTTAATGGGAGTCGTCCCCGTCCCCCCAGTATACGGCCAGAACCATGGACCCGGTACTTGTGGTTCGGACTGTCTCCAACCAGCCATAATGTTGTGAGAGTGAAATTATGTCTAAGTCCAGCTTTGGTACATTAGAAGCAACTCTGAAACTTAACCTAAGCGTTTTTCGAAGCTACTTTTTGGCTAACTTCTTATAGGAAGGTCTAGGAGCTCTGAAAATGAACGTGCGCGTCTTTCACTCTTCCCGAGGGACTTAGAAGAATTTTGTGATATTTTTTATTAAAATGGTGTATAAGGGTATATATATAAATATATTTTATGCACTGTATATGAGCTGGCGATTTCTAAGTCTGTGGTTCCGAGAGGGGGTAACCAGGCTCACTAATAAAGGTCAAGCCACTTGGCTGCCAGAATGCCCTGCTTCAGCACAGACCAGAAAGGCATTGTGATAAGCGTATCCCCGGTATAGTCAGGGGTTAATGGGAGTCGTCCCCGTCCCCCCAGTATACGGCCAGAACCATGGACCCGGTACTTGTGGTTCGGACTGTCTCCAACCAGCCATAATGTTGTGAGAGTGAAATGATGTCTAAGTCCAGCTTTGGTACATTAGAACCAACTCTGAAACTTAACCTAAGCGTTTTTCGAAGCTACTTTTTGGCTAACTTCTTATAGGAAGGCCTAGGAGCTCTAAAAATGAACGTGCGCGTCTTTCACTCTTCCCGAGGGACTTAGAAGAATTTTGTGATATTTTTTATTAAAATGGTGTATAAGGGTATATATATATAAATATATTTTATGCACTGTATATGAGCTGGCGATTTCTAAGTCTGTGGTTCCGAGAGGGGGTAACCAGGCTCACTAATAAAGGTCAAGCCACTTGGCTGCCAGAATGCCCTGCTTCAGCACAGACCAGAAAGGCATTGTGATAAGCGTATCCCCGGTATAGTCAGGGGTTAATGGGAGTCGTCCCCGTCCCCCCAGTATACGGCCAGAACCATGGATCCGGTACTTGTGGTTCGGACTGTCTCCAACCAGCCATAATGTTGTGAGAGTGAAATTATGTCTAAGTCCAGCTTTGGTACATTAGAAGCAACTCTGAAACTTAACCTAAGCGTTTTTCGAAGCTACTTTTTGGCTAACTTCTTATAGGAAGGTCTAGGAGCTCTGAAAATGAACGTGCGCGTCTTTCACTCTTCCCGAGGGACTTAGAAGAATTTTGTGATATTTTTTATTAAAATGGTGTATAAGGGTATATATATAAATATATGTTATGCACTGTATATGAGCTGGCGATTTCTAAGTCTGTGGTTCCGAGAGGGGGTAACCAGGCTCACTAATAAAGGTCAAGCCACTTGGCTGCCAGAATGCCCTGCTTCAGCACAGACCAGAAAGGCATTGTGATAAGCGTATCAGCGGTATAGTCAGGGGTTAATGGGAGTCGTCCCCGTCCCCCCAGTATACGGCCAGAACCATGGACCCGGTACTTGTGGTTCGGACTGTCTCCAACCAGCCATAATGTTGTGAGAGTGAAATTATGTCTAAGTCCAGCTTTGGTACATTAGAAGCAACTCTGAAACTTAACCTAAGCGTTTTTCGAAGCTACTTTTTGGCTAACTTCTTATAGGAAGGTCTAGGAGCTCTGAAAATGAACGTGCGCGTCTTTCACTCTTCCCGAGGGACTTAGAAGAATTTTGTGATATTTTTTATTAAAATGGTGTATAAGGGTATATATATAAATATATGTTATGCACTGTATATGAGCTGGCGATTTCTAAGTCTGTGGTTCCGAGAGGGGGTAACCAGGCTCACTAATAAAGGTCAAGCCACTTGGCTGCCAGAATGCCCTGCTTCAGCACAGACCAGAAAGGCATTGTGATAAGCGTATCAGCGGTATAGTCAGGGGTTAATGGGAGTCGTCCCCGTCCCCCCAGTATACGGCCAGAACCATGGACCCGGTACTTGTGGTTCGGACTGTCTCCAACCAGCCATAATGTTGTGAGAGTGAAATTATGTCTAAGTCCAGCTTTGGTACATTAGAAGCAACTCTGAAACTTAACCTAAGCGTTTTTCGAAGCTACTTTTTGGCTAACTTCTTATAGGAAGGTCTAGGAGCTCTGAAAATGAACGTGCGCGTCTTTCACTCTTCCCGAGGGACTTAGAAGAATTTTGTGATATTTTTTATTAAAATGGTGTATAAGGGTATATATATAAATATATTTTATGCACTGTATATGAGCTGGCGATTTCTAAGTCTGTGGTTCCGAGAGGGGGTAACCAGGCTCACTAATAAAGGTCAAGCCACTTGGCTGCCAGAATGCCCTGCTTCAGCACAGACCAGAAAGGCATTGTGATAAGCGTATCCCCGGTATAGTCAGGGGTTAATGGGAGTCGTCCCCGTCCCCCCAGTATACGGCCAGAACCATGGACCCGGTACTTGTGGTTCGGACTGTCTCCAACCAGCCATAATGTTGTGAGAGTGAAATTATGTCTAAGTCCAGCTTTGGTACATTAGAAGCAACTCTGAAACTTAACCTAAGCGTTTTTCGAAGCTACTTTTTGGCTAACTTCTTATAGGAAGGTCTAGGAGCTCTGAAAATGAACGTGCGCGTCTTTCACTCTTCCCGAGGGACTTAGAAGAATTTTGTGATATTTTTTATTAAAATGGTGTATAAGGGTATATATATAAATATATTTTATGCACTGTATATGAGCTGGCGATTTCTAAGTCTGTGGTTCCGAGAGGGGGTAACCAGGCTCACTAATAAAGGTCAAGCCACTTGGCTGCCAGAATGCCCTGCTTCAGCACAGACCAGAAAGGCATTGTGATAAGCGTATCCCCGGTATAGTCAGGGGTTAATGGGAGTCGTCCCCGTCCCCCCAGTATACGGCCAGAACCATGGACCCGGTACTTGTGGTTCGGACTGTCTCCAACCAGCCATAATGTTGTGAGAGTGAAATTATGTCTAAGTCCAGCTTTGGTACATTAGAACCAACTCTGAAACTTAACCTAAGCGTTTTTCGAAGCTACTTTTTGGCTAACTTCTTATAGGAAGGTCTAGGAGCTCTGAAAATGAACGTGCGCGTCTTTCACTCTTCCCGAGGGACTTAGAAGAATTTTGTGATATTTTTTATTAAAATGGTGTATAAGGGTATATATATAAATATATTTTATGCACTGTATATGAGCTGGCGATTTCTAAGTCTGTGGTTCCGAGAGGGGGTAACCAGGCTCACTAATAAAGGTCAAGCCACTTGGCTGCCAGAATGCCCTGCTTCAGCACAGACCAGAAAGGCATTGTGATAAGCGTATCAGCGGTATAGTCAGGGGTTAATGGGAGTCGTCCCCGTCCCCCCAGTATACGGCCAGAACCATGGACCCGGTACTTGTGGTTCGGACTGTCTCCAACCAGCCATAATGTTGTGAGAGTGAAATTATGTCTAAGTCCAGCTTTGGTACATTAGAAGCAACTCTGAAACTTAACCTAAGCGTTTTTCGAAGCTACTTTTTGGCTAACTTCTTATAGGAAGGTCTAGGAGCTCTGAAAATGAACGTGCGCGTCTTTCACTCTTCCCGAGGGACTTAGAAGAATTTTGTGATATTTTTTATTAAAATGGTGTATAAGGGTATATATATAAATATATTTTATGCACTGTATATGAGCTGGCGATTTCTAAGTCTGTGGTTCCGAGAGGGGGTAACCAGGCTCACTAATAAAGGTCAAGCCACTTGGCTGCCAGAATGCCCTGCTTCAGCACAGACCAGAAAGGCATTGTGATAAGCGTATCCCCGGTATAGTCAGGGGTTAATGGGAGTCGTCCCCGTCCCCCCAGTATACGGCCAGAACCATGGACCCGGTACTTGTGGTTCGGACTGTCTCCAACCAGCCATAATGTTGTGAGAGTGAAATGATGTCTAAGTCCAGCTTTGGTACATTAGAACCAACTCTGAAACTTAACCTAAGCGTTTTTCGAAGCTACTTTTTGGCTAACTTCTTATAGGAAGGCCTATTAGCTCTAAAAATGAACGTGCGCGTCTTTCACTCTTCCCGAGGGACTTAGAAGAATTTTGTGATATTTTTTATTAAAATGGTGTATAAGGGTATATATATATAAATATATTTTATGCACTGTATATGAGCTGGCGATTTCTAAGTCTGTGGTTCCGAGAGGGGGTAACCAGGCTCACTAATAAAGGTCAAGCCACTTGGCTGCCAGAATGCCCTGCTTCAGCACAGACCAGAAAGGCATTGTGATAAGCGTATCCCCGGTATAGTCAGGGGTTAATGGGAGTCGTCCCCGTCCCCCCAGTATACGGCCAGAACCACGGACCCGGTACTTGTGGTTCGGACTGTCTCCAACCAGCCATAATGTTGTGAGAGTGAAATTATGTCTAAGTCCAGCTTTGGTACATTAGAACCAACTCTGAAACTTAACCTAAGCGTTTATTGAAGCTACTTTTTGGCTAACTTCTTATAGGAAGGTCTAGGAGCTCTGAAAATGAACGTGCGCGTCTTTCACTCTTCCCGAGGGACTTAGAAGAATTTTGTGATATTTTTTATTAAAATGGTGTATAAGGGTATATATATAAATATATTTTATGCACTGTATATGAGCTGGCGATTTCTAAGTCTGTGGTTCCGAGAGGGGGTAACCAGGCTCACTAATAAAGGTCAAGCCACTTGGCTGCCAGAATGCCCTGCTTCAGCACAGACCAGAAAGGCATTGTGATAAGCGTATCCCCGGTATAGTCAGGGGTTAATGGGAGTCGTCCCCGTCCCCCCAGTATACGGCCAGAACCATGGACCCGGTACTTGTGGTTCGGACTGTCTCCAACCAGCCATAATGTTGTGAGAGTGAAATTATGTCTAAGTCCAGCTTTGGTACATTAGAAGCAACTCTGAAACTTAACCTAAGCGTTTATCGAAGCTACTTTTTGGCTAACTTCTTATAGGAAGGTCTAGGAGCTCTGAAAATGAACGTGCGCGTCTTTCACTCTTCCAGAGGGACTTAGAAGAATTTTGTGATATTTTTTATTAAAATGGTGTATAAGGGTATATATATAAATATATTTTATGCACTGTATATGAGCTGGCGATTTCTAAGTCTGTGGTTCCGAGAGGGGGTAACCAGGCTCACTAATAAAGGTCAAGCCACTTGGCTGCCAGAATGCCCTGCTTCAGCACAGACCAGAAAGGCATTGTGATAAGCGTATCCCCGGTATAGTCAGGGGTTAATGGGAGTCGTCCCCGTCCCCCCAGTATACGGCCAGAACCATGGACCCGGTACTTGTGGTTCGGACTGTCTCCAACCAGCCATAATGTTGTGAGAGTGAAATTATGTCTAAGTCCAGCTTTGGTACATTAGAACCAACTCTGAAACTTAACCTAAGCGTTTATCGAAGCTACTTTTTGGCTAACTTCTTATAGGAAGGTCTAGGAGCTCTGAAAATGAACGTGCGCGTCTTTCACTCTTCCCGAGGGACTTAGAAGAATTTTGTGATATTTTTTGTTAAAATGGTGTATAAGGTTATATATATAAATATATTTTATGCACTGTATATGAGCTGGCGATTTCTAAGTCTGTGGTTCCGAGAGGGGGTAACCAGGCTCACTAATAAAGGTCAAGCCACTTGGCTGCCAGAATGCCCTGCTTCAGCACAGACCAGAAAGGCATTGTGATAACCGTATCCCCGGTATAGTCAGGGGTTAATGGGAGTCGTCCCCGTCCCCCCAGTATACGGCCAGAACCATGGACCCGGTACTTGTGGTTCGGACTGTCTCCAACCAGCCATAATGTTGTGAGAGTGAAATTATGTCTAAGTCCAGCTTTGGTACAATAGAAGCAACTCTGAAACTTAACCTAAGCGTTTTTCGAAGCTACTTTTTGGCTATCTTATAGGAAGGTCTAGGAGCTCTGAAAATGAACGTGCGCGTCTTTCACTCTTCCCGAGGGACTTAGAAGAATTTTGTGATATTTTTTATTAAAATGGTGTATAAGGGTATATATATAAATATATTTTATGCACTGTATATGAGCTGGCGATTTCTAAGTCTGTGGTTCCGAGAGGGGGTAACCAGGCTCACTAATAAAGGTCAAGCCACTTGGCTGCCAGAATGCCCTGCTTCAGCACAGACCAGAAAGGCATTGTGATAAGCGTATCCCCGGTATAGTCAGGGGTTAATGGGAGTCGTCCCCGTCCCCCCAGTATACGGCCAGAACCATGGACCCGGTACTTGTGGTTCGGACTGTCTCCAACCAGCCATAATGTTGTGAGAGTGAAATTATGTCTAAGTCCAGCTTTGGTACATTAGAACCAACTCTGAAACTTAACCTAAGCGTTTTTCGAAGCTACTTTTTGGCTAACTTCTTATAGGAAGGTCTAGGAGCTCTGAAAATGAACGTGCGCGTCTTTCACTCTTCCCGAGGGACTTAGAAGAATTTTGTGATATTTTTTATTAAAATGGTGTATAAGGGTATATATATAAATATATTTTATGCACTGTATATGAGCTGGCGATTTCTAAGTCTGTGGTTCCGAGAGGGGGTAACCAGGCTCACTAATAAAGGTCAAGCCACTTGGCTGCCAGAATGCCCTGCTTCAGCACAGACCAGAAAGGCATTGTGATAAGCGTATCCCCGGTATAGTCAGGGGTTAATGGGAGTCGTCCCCGTCCCCCCAGTATACGGCCAGAACCATGGACCCGGTACTTGTGGTTCGGACTGTCTCCAACCAGCCATAATGTTGTGAGAGTGAAATTATGTCTAAGTCCAGCTTTGGTACATTAGAAGCAACTCTGAAACTTAACCTAAGCGTTTATCGAAGCTACTTTTTGGCTAACTTCTTATAGGAAGGTCTAGAAGCTCTGAAAATGAACGTGCGTGTCTTTCACTCTTCCCGAGGGACTTAGAAGAATTTTGTGATATTTTTTATTAAAATGGTGTATAAGGGTATATATATAAATATATTTTATGCACTGTATATGAGCTGGCGATTTCTAAGTCTGTGGTTCCGAGAGGGGGTAACCAGGCTCACTAATAAAGGTCAAGCCACTTGGCTGCCAGAATGCCCTGCTTCAGCACAGACCAGAAAGGCATTGTGATAAGCGTATCCCCGGTATAGTCAGGGGTTAATGGGAGTCGTCCCCGTCCCCCCAGTATACGGCCAGAACCATGGACCCGGTACTTGTGGTTCGGACTGTCTCCAACCAGCCATAATGTTGTGAGAGTGAAATTATGTCTAAGTCCAGCTTTGGTACATTAGAACCAACTCTGAAACTTAACCTAAGCGTTTTTCGAAGCTACTTTTTGGCTAACTTCTTATAGGAAGGTCTAGGAGCTCTGAAAATGAACGTGCGCGTCTTTCACTCTTCCCGAGGGACTTAGAAGAATTTTGTGATATTTTTTATTAAAATGGTGTATAAGGGTATATATATAAATATATTTTATGCACTGTATATGAGCTGGCGATTTCTAAGTCTGTGGTTCCGAGAGGGGGTAACCAGGCTCACTAATAAAGGTCAAGCCACTTGGCTGCCAGAATGCCCTGCTTCAGCACAGACCAGAAAGGCATTGTGATAAGTGTATCCCCGGTATAGTCAGGGGTTAATGGGAGTCGTCCCCGTCCCCCCAGTATACGGCCAGAACCATGGACCCGGTACTTGTGGTTCGGACTGTCTCCAACCAGCCATAATGTTGTGAGAGTGAAATTATGTCTAAGTCCAGCTCTGGTACATTAGAAGCAACTCTGAAACTTAACCTAAGCGTTTATCGAAGCTACTTTTTGGCTAACTTCTTATAGGAAGGTCTAGGAGCTCTGAAAATGAACGTGCGCGTCTTTCACTCTTCCCGAGGGACTTAGAAGAATTTTGTGATATTTTTTATTAAAATGGTGTATAAGGGTATATATATAAATATATTTTATGCACTGTATATGAGCTGGCGATTTCTAAGTCTGTGGTTCCGAGAGGGGGTAACCAGGCTCACTAATAAAGGTCAAGCCACTTGGCTGCCAGAATGCCCTGCTTCAGCACAGACCAGAAAGGCATTGTGATAAGCGTATCCCCGGTATAGTCAGGGGTTAATGGGAGTCGTCCCCGTCCCCCCAGTATACGGCCAGAACCATGGACCCGGTACTTGTGGTTCGGACTGTCTCCAACCAGCCATAATGTTGTGAGAGTGAAATTATGTCTAAGTCCAGCTTTGGTACATTAGAAGCAACTCTGAAACTTAACCTAAGCGTTTTTCGAAGCTACTTTTTGGCTAACTTCTTATAGGAAGGTCTAGGAGCTCTGAAAATGAACGTGCGCGTCTTTCACTCTTCCCGAGGGACTTAGAAGAATTTTGTGATATTTTTTATTAAAATGGTGTATAAGGGTATATATATAAATATATTTTATGCACTGTATATGAGCTGGCGATTTCTAAGTCTGTGGTTCCGAGAGGGGGTAACCAGGCTCACTAATAAAGGTCAAGCCACTTGGCTGCCAGAATGCCCTGCTTCAGCACAGACCAGAAAGGCATTGTGATAAGCGTATCCCCGGTATAGTCAGGGGTTAATGGGAGTCGTCCCCGTCCCCCCAGTATACGGCCAGAACCATGGACCCGGTACTTGTGGTTCGGACTGTCTCCAACCAGCCATAATGTTGTGAGAGTGAAATTATGTCTAAGTCCAGCTTTGGTACATTAGAAGCAACTCTGAAACTTAACCTAAGCGTTTATCGAAGCTACTTTTTGGCTAACTTCTTATAGGAAGGTCTAGGAGCTCTGAAAATGAACGTGCGCGTCTTTCACTCTTCCCGAGGGACTTAGAAGAATTTTGTGATATTTTTTATTAAAATGGTGTATAAGGGTATATATATAAATATATTTTATGCACTGTATATGAGCTGGCGATTTCTAAGTCTGTGGTTCCGAGAGGGGGTAACCAGGCTCACTAATAAAGGTCAAGCCACTTGGCTGCCAGAATGCCCTGCTTCAGCACAGACCAGAAAGGCATTGTGATAAGCGTATCCCCGGTATAGTCAGGGGTTAATGGGAGTCGTCCCCGTCCCCCCAGTATACGGCCAGAACCATGGACCCGGTACTTGTGGTTCGGACTGTCTCCAACCAGCCATAATGTTGTGAGAGTGAAATTATGTCTAAGTCCAGCTTTGGTACATTAGAAGCAACTCTGAAACTTAACCTAAGCGTTTTTCGAAGCTACTTTTTGGCTAACTTCTTATAGGAAGGTCTAGGAGCTCTGAAAATGAACGTGCGCGTCTTTCACTCTTCCTGAGGGACTTAGAAGAATTTTGTGATATTTTTTATTAAAATGGTGTATAAGGGTATATATATATAAATATATTTTATGCACTGTATATGAGCTGGCGATTTCTAAGTCTGTGGTTCCGAGAGGGGGTAACCAGGCTCACTAATAAAGGTCAAGCCACTTGGCTGCCAGAATGCCCTGCTTCAGCACAGACCAGAAAGGCATTGTGATAAGCGTATCCCCGGTATAGTCAGGGGTTAATGGGAGTCGTCCCCGTCCCCCCAGTATACGGCCAGAACCATGGACCCGGTACTTGTGGTTTGGACTGTCTCCAACCAGCCATAATGTTGTGAGAGTGAAATTATGTCTAAGTCCAGCTTTATCTCCTAGACCTTCCTATAAGAAGTTAGCCAAAAAGTAGCTTCGATAAACGATTAGGTTAAGTTTCAGAGTTGCTTCTAATGTACCAAAGCTGGACTTAGACATAATTTCACTCTCACAACATTATGGCTGGTTGGAGACAGTCCGAACCACAAGTACCGGGTCCATGGTTCTGGCCGTATACTGGGGGGATGGGGACGACTCCCATTAACCCCTGACTATACCGGGGATACGCTTATCACAATGCCTTTCTGGTCTGTGCTGAAGCAGGGCATTCTGGCAGCCAAGTGGCTTGACCTTTATTAGTGAGCCTGGTTACCCCCTCTCGGAACCACAGACTTAGAAATCGCCAGCTCATATACAGTGCATAAAATATATTTATATATATACCCTTATACACCATTTTAATAAAAAATATCACAAAATTCTTCTAAGTCCCTCGGGAAGAGTGAAAGACGCGCACGTTCATTTTCAGAGCTCCTAGACCTTCCTATAAGAAGTTAGCCAAAAAGTAGCTTCGAAAAACGCTTAGGTTAAGTTTCAGAGTTGCTTCTAATGTACCAAAGCTTAACTTAGACATAATTTCACTCTCACAACATTATGGCTGGTTGGAGACAGTCCGAACCACAAGTACCGGGTCCATGGTTCTGGCCGTATACTGGGGGGACGGGGACGACTCCCATTAACCCCTGACTATACCGGGGATACGCTTATCACAATGCCTTTCTGGTCTGTGCTGAAGCAGGGCATTCTGGCAGCCAAGTGGCTTGACCTTTATTAGTGAGCCTGGTTACCCCCTCTCGAGACCACAGACTTAGAAATCGCCAGCTCATATACAGTGCATAAAATATATTTATATATATACCCTTATACACCATTTTAATAAAAAATATCACAAAATTCTTCTAAGTCCCTCGGGAAGAGTGAAAGACGCGCACGTTAATTTTCAGATCTCCTAGACCTTCCTATAAGAAGTTAGCTTCGAAAAACGCTTAGGTTAAGTTTCAGAGTTGCTTCTATTGTACCAAAGCTGGACTTAGACATAATTTCACTCTCACAACATTATGGCTGGTTGGAGACAGTCCGAACCACAAGTACCGGGTCCATGGTTCTGGCCGTATACTGGGGGGACGGGGACGACTCCCATTAACCCCTGACTATACCGGGGATACGCTTATCACAATGCCTTTCTGGTCTGTGCTGAAGCAGGGCATTCTGGCAGCCAAGTGGCTTGACCTTTATTAGTGAGCCTGGTTACCCCCTCTCGGAACCACAGACTTAGAAATCGCCAGCTCATATACAGTGCATAAAATATATTTATATATATATACCCTTATACACCATTTTAATAAAAAATATCACAAAATTCTTCTAAGTCCCTCAGGAAGAGTGAAAGACGCGCACGTTCATTTTCAGAGCTCCTAGACCTTCCTATAAGAAGTTAGCCAAAAAGTAGCTTCGAAAAACGCTTAGGTTAAGTTTCAGAGTTGCTTCTAATGTATCAAAGCTGGACTTAGACATAATTTCACTCTCACAACATTATGGCTGGTTGGAGACAGTCCGAACCACAAGTACCGGGTCCATGGTTCTGGCCGTATACTGGGGGGACGGGGACGACTCCCATTAACCCCTGACTATACCGGGGATACGCTTATCACAATGCCTTTCTGGTCTGTGCTGAAGCAGGGCATTCTGGCAGCCAAGTGGCTTGACCTTTATTAGTGAGCCTGGTTACCCCCTCTCGGAACCACAGACTTAGAAATCGCCAGCTCATATACAGTGCATAAAATATATTTATATATATACCCTTATACACCATTTTAATAAAAAATATCACAAAATTCTTCTAAGTCCCTCGGGAAGAGTGAAAGACGCGCACGTTAATTTTCAGATCTCCTAGACCTTCCTATAAGAAGTTAGCTTCGAAAAACGCTTAGGTTAAGTTTCAGAGTTGCTTCTATTGTACCAAAGCTGGACTTAGACATAATTTCACTCTCACAACATTATGGCTGGTTGGAGACAGTCCGAACCACAAGTACCGGGTCCATGGTTCTGGCCGTATACTGGGGGGACGGGGACGACTCCCATTAACCCCTGACTATACCGGGGATACGCTTATCACAATGCCTTTCTGGTCTGTGCTGAAGCAGGGCATTCTGGCAGCCAAGTGGCTTGACCTTTATTAGTGAGCCTGGTTACCCCCTCTCGGAACCACAGACTTAGAAATCGCCAGCTCATATACAGTGCATAAAATATATTTATATATATACCCTTATACACCATTTTAATAAAAAATATCACAAAATTCTTCTAAGTCCCTCGGGAAGAGTGAAAGACGCGCACGTTCATTTTCAGAGCTCCTAGACCTTCCTATAAGAAGTTAGCCAAAAAGTAGCTTCGAAAAACGCTTAGGTTAAGTTTCAGAGTTGCTTCTAATGTACCAAAGCTTAACTTAGACATAATTTCACTCTCACAACATTATGGCTGGTTGGAGACAGTCCGAACCACAAGTACCGGGTCCATGGTTCTGGCCGTATACTGGGGGGACGGGGACGACTCCCATTAACCCCTGACTATACCGGGGATACGCTTATCACAATGCCTTTCTGGTCTGTGCTGAAGCAGGGCATTCTGGCAGCCAAGTGGCTTGACCTTTATTAGTGAGCCTGGTTACCCCCTCTCGGAACCACAGACTTAGAAATCGCCAGCTCATATACAGTGCATAAAATATATTTATATATATACCCTTATACACCATTTTAATAAAAAATATCACAAAATTCTTCTAAGTCCCTCGGGAAGAGTGAAAGACGCGCACGTTCATTTTCAGAGCTCCTAGACCTTCCTATAAGAAGTTAGCCAAAAAGTAGCTTCGAAAAACGCTTAGGTTAAGTTTCAGAGTTGCTTCTAATGTACCAAAGCTTAACTTAGACATAATTTCACTCTCACAACATTATGGCTGGTTGGAGACAGTCCGAACCACAAGTACCGGGTCCATGGTTCTGGCCGTATACTGGGGGGACGGGGACGACTCCCATTAACCCCTGACTATACCGGGGATACGCTTATCACAATGCCTTTCTGGTCTGTGCTGAAGCAGGGCATTCTGGCAGCCAAGTGGCTTGACCTTTATTAGTGAGCCTGGTTACCCCCTCTCGGAACCACAGACTTAGAAATCGCCAGCTCATATACAGTGCATAAAATATATTTATATATATACCCTTATACACCATTTTAATAAAAAATATCACAAAATTCTTCTAAGTCCCTCGGGAAGAGTGAAAGACGCGCACGTTAATTTTCAGATCTCCTAGACCTTCCTATAAGAAGTTAGCTTCGAAAAACGCTTAGGTTAAGTTTCAGAGTTGCTTCTATTGTACCAAAGCTGGACTTAGACATAATTTCACTCTCACAACATTATGGCTGGTTGGAGACAGTCCGAACCACAAGTACCGGGTCCATGGTTCTGGCCGTATACTGGGGGGACGGGGACGACTCCCATTAACCCCTGACTATACCGGGGATACGCTTATCACAATGCCTTTCTGGTCTGTGCTGAAGCAGGGCATTCTGGCAGCCAAGTGGCTTGACCTTTATTAGTGAGCCTGGTTACCCCCTCTCGGAACCACAGACTTAGAAATCGCCAGCTCATATACAGTGCATAAAATATATTTATATATATATACCCTTATACACCATTTTAATAAAAAATATCACAAAATTCTTCTAAGTCCCTCAGGAAGAGTGAAAGACGCGCACGTTCATTTTCAGAGCTCCTAGACCTTCCTATAAGAAGTTAGCCAAAAAGTAGCTTCGAAAAACGCTTAGGTTAAGTTTCAGAGTTGCTTCTAATGTATCAAAGCTGGACTTAGACATAATTTCACTCTCACAACATTATGGCTGGTTGGAGACAGTCCGAACCACAAGTACCGGGTCCATGGTTCTGGCCGTATACTGGGGGGACGGGGACGACTCCCATTAACCCCTGACTATACCGGGGATACGCTTATCACAATGCCTTTCTGGTCTGTGCTGAAGCAGGGCATTCTGGCAGCCAAGTGGCTTGACCTTTATTAGTGAGCCTGGTTACCCCCTCTCGGAACCACAGACTTAGAAATCGCCAGCTCATATACAGTGCATAAAATATATTTATATATATATACCCTTATACACCATTTTAATAAAAAATATCACAAAATTCTTCTAAGTCCCTCAGGAAGAGTGAAAGACGCGCACGTTCATTTTCAGAGCTCCTAGACCTTCCTATAAGAAGTTAGCCAAAAAGTAGCTTCGAAAAACGCTTAGGTTAAGTTTCAGAGTTGCTTCTAATGTATCAAAGCTGGACTTAGACATAATTTCACTCTCACAACATTATGGCTGGTTGGAGACAGTCCGAACCACAAGTACCGGGTCCATGGTTCTGGCCGTATACTGGGGGGACGGGGACGACTCCCATTAACCCCTGACTATACCGGGGATACGCTTATCACAATGCCTTTCTGGTCTGTGCTGAAGCAGGGCATTCTGGCAGCCAAGTGGCTTGACCTTTATTAGTGAGCCTGGTTACCCCCTCTCGGAACCACAGACTTAGAAATCGCCAGCTCATATACAGTGCATAAAATATATTTATATATATACCCTTATACACCATTTTAATAAAAAATATCACAAAATTCTTCTAAGTCCCTCGGGAAGAGTGAAAGACGCGCACGTTAATTTTCAGATCTCCTAGACCTTCCTATAAGAAGTTAGCTTCGAAAAACGCTTAGGTTAAGTTTCAGAGTTGCTTCTATTGTACCAAAGCTGGACTTAGACATAATTTCACTCTCACAACATTATGGCTGGTTGGAGACAGTCCGAACCACAAGTACCGGGTCCATGGTTCTGGCCGTATACTGGGGGGACGGGGACGACTCCCATTAACCCCTGACTATACCGGGGATACGCTTATCACAATGCCTTTCTGGTCTGTGCTGAAGCAGGGCATTCTGGCAGCCAAGTGGCTTGACCTTTATTAGTGAGCCTGGTTACCCCCTCTCGGAACCACAGACTTAGAAATCGCCAGCTCATATACAGTGCATAAAATATATTTATATATATACCCTTATACACCATTTTAATAAAAAATATCACAAAATTCTTCTAAGTCCCTCGGGAAGAGTGAAAGACGCGCACGTTCATTTTCAGAGCTCCTAGACCTTCCTATAAGAAGTTAGCCAAAAAGTAGCTTCGAAAAACGCTTAGGTTAAGTTTCAGAGTTGCTTCTAATGTACCAAAGCTTAACTTAGACATAATTTCACTCTCACAACATTATGGCTGGTTGGAGACAGTCCGAACCACAAGTACCGGGTCCATGGTTCTGGCCGTATACTGGGGGGACGGGGACGACTCCCATTAACCCCTGACTATACCGGGGATACGCTTATCACAATGCCTTTCTGGTCTGTGCTGAAGCAGGGCATTCTGGCAGCCAAGTGGCTTGACCTTTATTAGTGAGCCTGGTTACCCCCTCTCGAGACCACAGACTTAGAAATCGCCAGCTCATATACAGTGCATAAAATATATTTATATATATACCCTTATACACCATTTTAATAAAAAATATCACAAAATTCTTCTAAGTCCCTCGGGAAGAGTGAAAGACGCGCACGTTAATTTTCAGATCTCCTAGACCTTCCTATAAGAAGTTAGCTTCGAAAAACGCTTAGGTTAAGTTTCAGAGTTGCTTCTATTGTACCAAAGCTGGACTTAGACATAATTTCACTCTCACAACATTATGGCTGGTTGGAGACAGTCCGAACCACAAGTACCGGGTCCATGGTTCTGGCCGTATACTGGGGGGACGGGGACGACTCCCATTAACCCCTGACTATACCGGGGATACGCTTATCACAATGCCTTTCTGGTCTGTGCTGAAGCAGGGCATTCTGGCAGCCAAGTGGCTTGACCTTTATTAGTGAGCCTGGTTACCCCCTCTCGGAACCACAGACTTAGAAATCGCCAGCTCATATACAGTGCATAAAATATATTTATATATATATACCCTTATACACCATTTTAATAAAAAATATCACAAAATTCTTCTAAGTCCCTCAGGAAGAGTGAAAGACGCGCACGTTCATTTTCAGAGCTCCTAGACCTTCCTATAAGAAGTTAGCCAAAAAGTAGCTTCGAAAAACGCTTAGGTTAAGTTTCAGAGTTGCTTCTAATGTATCAAAGCTGGACTTAGACATAATTTCACTCTCACAACATTATGGCTGGTTGGAGACAGTCCGAACCACAAGTACCGGGTCCATGGTTCTGGCCGTATACTGGGGGGACGGGGACGACTCCCATTAACCCCTGACTATACCGGGGATACGCTTATCACAATGCCTTTCTGGTCTGTGCTGAAGCAGGGCATTCTGGCAGCCAAGTGGCTTGACCTTTATTAGTGAGCCTGGTTACCCCCTCTCGGAACCACAGACTTAGAAATCGCCAGCTCATATAAAGTGCATAAAATATATTTATATATATATACCCTTATACACCATTTTAATAAAAAATATCACAAAATTCTTCTAAGTCCCTCAGGAAGAGTGAAAGACGCGCACGTTCATTTTCAGAGCTCCTAGACCTTCCTATAAGAAGTTAGCCAAAAAGTAGCTTCGAAAAACGCTTAGGTTAAGTTTCAGAGTTGCTTCTAATGTATCAAAGCTGGACTTAGACATAATTTCACTCTCACAACATTATGGCTGGTTGGAGACAGTCCGAACCACAAGTACCGGGTCCATGGTTCTGGCCGTATACTGGGGGGACGGGGACGACTCCCATTAACCCCTGACTATACCGGGGATACGCTTATCACAATGCCTTTCTGGTCTGTGCTGAAGCAGGGCATTCTGGCAGCCAAGTGGCTTGACCTTTATTAGTGAGCCTGGTTACCCCCTCTCGGAACCACAGACTTAGAAATCGCCAGCTCATATACAGTGCATAAAATATATTTATATATATACCCTTATACACCATTTTAATAAAAAATATCACAAAATTCTTCTAAGTCCCTCGGGAAGAGTGAAAGACGCGCACGTTAATTTTCAGATCTCCTAGACCTTCCTATAAGAAGTTAGCTTCGAAAAACGCTTAGGTTAAGTTTCAGAGTTGCTTCTATTGTACCAAAGCTGGACTTAGACATAATTTCACTCTCACAACATTATGGCTGGTTGGAGACAGTCCGAACCACAAGTACCGGGTCCATGGTTCTGGCCGTATACTGGGGGGACGGGGACGACTCCCATTAACCCCTGACTATACCGGGGATACGCTTATCACAATGCCTTTCTGGTCTGTGCTGAAGCAGGGCATTCTGGCAGCCAAGTGGCTTGACCTTTATTAGTGAGCCTGGTTACCCCCTCTCGGAACCACAGACTTAGAAATCGCCAGCTCATATACAGTGCATAAAATATATTTATATATATATACCCTTATACACCATTTTAATAAAAAATATCACAAAATTCTTCTAAGTCCCTCAGGAAGAGTGAAAGACGCGCACGTTCATTTTCAGAGCTCCTAGACCTTCCTATAAGAAGTTAGCCAAAAAGTAGCTTCGAAAAACGCTTAGGTTAAGTTTCAGAGTTGCTTCTAATGTACCAAAGCTGGACTTAGACATAATTTCACTCTCACAACATTATGGCTGGTTGGAGACAGTCCGAACCACAAGTACCGGGTCCATGGTTCTGGCCGTATACTGGGGGGACGGGGACGACTCCCATTAACCCCTGACTATACCGGGGATACGCTTATCACAATGCCTTTCTGGTCTGTGCTGAAGCAGGGCATTCTGGCAGCCAAGTGGCTTGACCTTTATTAGTGAGCCTGGTTACCCCCTCTCGGAACCACATACTTAGAAATCGCCAGCTCATATACAGTGCATAAAATATATTTATATATATACCCTTATACACCATTTTAATAAAAAATATCACAAAATTTTTCTAAGTCCCTCGGGAAGAGTGAAAGACGCGCACGTTAATTTTCAGAACTCCTAGACCTTCCTATAAGAAGTTAGCCAAAAAGTAGCTTCGAAAAACGCTTAGGTTAAGTTTCAGAGTTTCTTCTATTGTACCAAAGCTGGACTTAGACATCATTTCACTCTCACAACATTATGGCTGGTTGGAGACAGTCCGAACCACAAGTACCGGGTCCATGGTTCTGGCCGTATACTGGGGGGACGGGGACGACTCCCATTAACCCCTGACTATACCGGGGATACGCTTATCACAATGCCTTTCTGGTCTGTGCTGAAGCAGGGCATTCTGGCAGCCAAGTGGCTTGACCTTTATTAGTGAGCCTGGTTACCCCCTCTCGGAACCACAGACGTAGAAATCGCCAGCTCATATACAGTGCATAAAATATATTTATATATATACCCTTATACACCATTTTAATAAAAAATATCACAAAATTCTTCTAAGTCCCTCTGGAAGAGTGAAAGACGCGCACGTTCATTTTCAGAGCTCCTAGACCTTCCTATAAGAAGTTAGCCAAAAAGTAGCTTCGATAAACGCTTAGGTTAAGTTTCAGAGTTGCTTCTAATGTACCAAAGCTGGACTTAGACATAATTTCACTCTCACAACATTATGGCTGGTTGGAGACAGTCCGAACCACAAGTACCGGGTCCATGGTTCTGGCCGTATACTGGGGGGACGGGGACGGCTCCCATTAACCCCTGACTATACCGGGGATACGCTTATCACAATGCCTTTCTGGTCTGTGCTGAAGCAGGGCATTCTGGCAGCCAAGTGGCTTGACCTTTATTAGTGAGCCTGGTTACCCCCTCTCGGAACCACAGACTTAGAAATCGCCAGCTCATATACAGTGCATAAAATATATTTATATATATACCCTTATACACCATTTTAATAAAAAATATCACAAAATTCTTCTAAGTCCCTCGGGAAGAGTGAAAGACGCGCACGTTAATTTTCAGATCTCCTAGACCTTCCTATAAGAAGTTAGCTTCGAAAAACGCTTAGGTTAAGTTTCAGAGTTGCTTCTATTGTACCAAAGCTGGACTTAGACATAATTTCACTCTCACAACATTATGGCTGGTTGGAGACAGTCCGAACCACAAGTACCGGGTCCATGGTTCTGGCCGTATACTGGGGGGACGGGGACGACTCCCATTAACCCCTGACTATACCGGGGATACGCTTATCACAATGCCTTTCTGGTCTGTGCTGAAGCAGGGCATTCTGGCAGCCAAGTGGCTTGACCTTTATTAGTGAGCCTGGTTACCCCCTCTCGGAACCACAGACTTAGAAATCGCCAGCTCATATACAGTGCATAAAATATATTTATATATATACCCTTATACACCATTTTAATAAAAAATATCACAAAATTTTTCTAAGTCCCTCGGGAAGAGTGAAAGACGCGCACGTTAATTTTCAGAACTCCTAGACCTTCCTATAAGAAGTTAGCCAAAAAGTAGCTTCGAAAAACGCTTAGGTTAAGTTTCAGAGTTTCTTCTATTGTACCAAAGCTGGACTTAGACATCATTTCACTCTCACAACATTATGGCTGGTTGGAGACAGTCCGAACCACAAGTACCGGGTCCATGGTTCTGGCCGTATACTGGGGGGACGGGGACGACTCCCATTAACCCCTGACTATACCGGGGATACGCTTATCACAATGCCTTTCTGGTCTGTGCTGAAGCAGGGCATTCTGGCAGCCAAGTGGCTTGACCTTTATTAGTGAGCCTGGTTACCCCCTCTCGGAACCACAGACTTAGAAATCGCCAGCTCATATACAGTGCATAAAATATATTTATATATATACCCTTATTCACCATTTTAATAAAAAATATCACAAAATTCTTCTAAGTCCCTCGGGAAGAGTGAAAGACGCGCACGTTCATTTTCAGAGCTCCTAGACCTTCCTATAAGAAGTTAGCCAAAAAGTAGCTCCGAAAAACGCTTAGGTTAAGTTTCAGAGTTGCTTCTAATGTACCAAAGCTGGACTTAGACATAATTTCACTCTCACAACATTATGGCTGGTTGGAGACAGTCCGAACCACAAGTACCGGGTCCATGGTTCTGGCCGTATACTGGGGGGACGGGGACGACTCCCATTAACCCCTGACTATACCGGGGATACGCTTATCACAATGCCTTTCTGGTCTGTGCTGAAGCAGGGCATTCTGGCAGCCAAGTGGCTTGACCTTTATTAGTGAGCCTGGTTACCCCCTCTCGGAACCACATACTTAGAAATCGCCAGCTCATATACAGTGCATAAAATATATTTATATATATACCCTTATACACCATTTTAATAAAAAATATCACAAAATTTTTCTAAGTCCCTCGGGAAGAGTGAAAGACGCGCACGTTAATTTTCAGAACTCCTAGACCTTCCTATAAGAAGTTAGCCAAAAAGTAGCTTCGAAAAACGCTTAGGTTAAGTTTCAGAGTTTCTTCTATTGTACCAAAGCTGGACTTAGACATCATTTCACTCTCACAACATTATGGCTGGTTGGAGACAGTCCGAACCACAAGTACCGGGTCCATGGTTCTGGCCGTATACTGGGGGGACGGGGACGACTCCCATTAACCCCTGACTATACCGGGGATACGCTTATCACAATGCCTTTCTGGTCTGTGCTGAAGCAGGGCATTCTGGCAGCCAAGTGGCTTGACCTTTATTAGTGAGCCTGGTTACCCCCTCTCGGAACCACATACTTAGAAATCGCCAGCTCATATACAGTGCATAAAATATATTTATATATATACCCTTATACACCATTTTAATAAAAAATATCACAAAATTTTTCTAAGTCCCTCGGGAAGAGTGAAAGACGCGCACGTTAATTTTCAGAACTCCTAGACCTTCCTATAAGAAGTTAGCCAAAAAGTAGCTTCGAAAAACGCTTAGGTTAAGTTTCAGAGTTTCTTCTATTGTACCAAAGCTGGACTTAGACATCATTTCACTCTCACAACATTATGGCTGGTTGGAGACAGTCCGAACCACAAGTACCGGGTCCATGGTTCTGGCCGTATACTGGGGGGACGGAGACGACTCCCATTAACCCCTGACTATACCGGGGATACGCTTATCACAATGCCTTTCTGGTCTGTGCTGAAGCAGGGCATTCTGGCAGCCAAGTGGCTTGACCTTTATTAGTGAGCCTGGTTACCCCCTCTCGGAACCACAGACGTAGAAATCGCCAGCTCATATACAGTGCATAAAATATATTTATATATATATACCCTTATACACCATTTTAATAAAAAATATCACAAAATTCTTCTAAGTCCCTCTGGAAGAGTGAAAGACGCGCACGTTCATTTTCAGAGCTCCTAGACCTTCCTATAAGAAGTTAGCCAAAAAGTAGCTTCGATAAACGCTTAGGTTAAGTTTCAGAGTTGCTTCTAATGTACCAAAGCTGGACTTAGACATAATTTCACTCTCACAACATTATGGCTGGTTGGAGACAGTCCGAACCACAAGTACCGGGTCCATGGTTCTGGCCGTATACTGGGGGGACGGGGACGACTCCCATTAACCCCTGACTATACCGGGGATACGCTTATCACAATGCCTTTCTGGTCTGTGCTGAAGCAGGGCATTCTGGCAGCCAAGTGGCTTGACCTTTATTAGTGAGCCTGGTTACCCCCTCTCGGAACCACAGACTTAGAAATCGCCAGCTCATATACAGTGCATAAAATATATTTATAAATATACCCTTATACACCATTTTAATAAAAAATATCACAAAATTCTTCTAAGTCCCTCGGGAAGAGTGAAAGACGCGCACGTTAATTTTCAGATCTCCTAGACCTTCCTATAAGAAGTTAGCTTCGAAAAACGCTTAGGTTAAGTTTCAGAGTTGCTTCTATTGTACCAAAGCTGGACTTAGACATAATTTCACTCTCACAACATTATGGCTGGTTGGAGACAGTCCGAACCACAAGTACCGGGTCCATGGTTCTGGCCGTATACTGGGGGGACGGGGACGACTCCCATTAACCCCTGACTATACCGGGGATACGCTTATCACAATGCCTTTCTGGTCTGTGCTGAAGCAGGGCATTCTGGCAGCCAAGTGGCTTGACCTTTATTAGTGAGCCTGGTTACCCCCTCTCGGAACCACAGACTTAGAAATCGCCAGCTCATATACAGTGCATAAAATATATTTATATATATACCCTTATACACCATTTTAATAAAAAATATCACAAAATTTTTCTAAGTCCCTCGGGAAGAGTGAAAGACGCGCACGTTAATTTTCAGAACTCCTAGACCTTCCTATAAGAAGTTAGCCAAAAAGTAGCTTCGAAAAACGCTTAGGTTAAGTTTCAGAGTTTCTTCTATTGTACCAAAGCTGGACTTAGACATCATTTCACTCTCACAACATTATGGCTGGTTGGAGACAGTCCGAACCACAAGTACCGGGTCCATGGTTCTGGCCGTATACTGGGGGGACGGGGACGACTCCCATTAACCCCTGACTATACCGGGGATACGCTTATCACAATGCCTTTCTGGTCTGTGCTGAAGCAGGGCATTCTGGCAGCCAAGTGGCTTGACCTTTATTAGTGAGCCTGGTTACCCCCTCTCGGAACCACAGACTTAGAAATCGCCAGCTCATATACAGTGCATAAAATATATTTATATATATATACCCTTATACACCATTTTAATAAAAAATATCACAAAATTCTTCTAAGTCCCTCAGGAAGAGTGAAAGACGCGCACGTTCATTTTCAGAGCTCCTAGACCTTCCTATAAGAAGTTAGCCAAAAAGTAGCTTCGAAAAACGCTTAGGTTAAGTTTCAGAGTTGCTTCTAATGTACCAAAGCTGGACTTAGACATAATTTCACTCTCACAACATTATGGCTGGTTGGAGACAGTCCGAACCACAAGTACCGGGTCCATGGTTCTGGCCGTATACTGGGGGGACGGGGACGACTCCCATTAACCCCTGACTATACCGGGGATACGCTTATCACAATGCCTTTCTGGTCTGTGCTGAAGCAGGGCATTCTGGCAGCCAAGTGGCTTGACCTTTATTAGTGAGCCTGGTTACCCCCTCTCGGAACCACAGACTTAGAAATCGCCAGCTCATATACAGTGCATAAAATATATTTATATATATACCCTTATACACCATTTTAATAAAAAATATCACAAAATTTTTCTAAGTCCCTCGGGAAGAGTGAAAGACGCGCACGTTAATTTTCAGATCTCCTAGACCTTCCTATAAGAAGTTAGCTTCGAAAAACGCTTAGGTTAAGTTTCAGAGTTGCTTCTATTGTACCAAAGCTGGACTTAGACATAATTTCACTCTCACAACATTATGGCTGGTTGGAGACGGTCCGAACCACAAGTACCGGGTCCATGGTTCTGGCCGTATACTGGGGGGACGGGGACGACTCCCATTAACCCCTGACTATACCGGGGATACGCTTATCACAATGCCTTTCTGGTCTGTGCTGAAGCAGGGCATTCTGGCAGCCAAGTGGCTTGACCTTTATTAGTGAGCCTGGTTACCCCCTCTCGGAACCACAGACTTAGAAATCGCCAGCTCATATACAGTGCATAAAATATATTTATATATATATACCCTTATACACCATTTTAATAAAAAATATCACAAAATTCTTCTAAGTCCCTCAGGAAGAGTGAAAGACGCGCACGTTCATTTTCAGAGCTCCTAGACCTTCCTATAAGAAGTTAGCCAAAAAGTAGCTTCGAAAAACGCTTAGGTTAAGTTTCAGAGTTGCTTCTAATGTACCAAAGCTGGACTTAGACATAATTTCACTCTCACAACATTATGGCTGGTTGGAGACAGTCCGAACCACAAGTACCGGGTCCATGGTTCTGGCCGTATACTGGGGGGACGGGGACGACTCCCATTAACCCCTGACTATACCGGGGATACGCTTATCACAATGCCTTTCTGGTCTGTGCTGAAGCAGGGCATTCTGGCAGCCAAGTGGCTTGACCTTTATTAGTGAGCCTGGTTACCCCCTCTCGGAACCACAGACTTAGAAATCGCCAGCTCATATACAGTGCATAAAATATATTTATATATATACCCTTATACACCATTTTAATAAAAAATATCACAAAATTTTTCTAAGTCCCTCGGGAAGAGTGAAAGACGCGCACGTTAATTTTCAGATCTCCTAGACCTTCCTATAAGAAGTTAGCTTCGAAAAACGCTTAGGTTAAGTTTCAGAGTTGCTTCTATTGTACCAAAGCTGGACTTAGACATAATTTCACTCTCACAACATTATGGCTGGTTGGAGACGGTCCGAACCACAAGTACCGGGTCCATGGTTCTGGCCGTATACTGGGGGGACGGGGACGACTCCCATTAACCCCTGACTATACCGGGGATACGCTTATCACAATGCCTTTCTGGTCTGTGCTGAAGCAGGGCATTCTGGCAGCCAAGTGGCTTGACCTTTATTAGTGAGCCTGGTTACCCCCTCTCGGAACCACAGACTTAGAAATCGCCAGCTCATATACAGTGCATAAAATATATTTATATATATATACCCTTATACACCATTTTAATAAAAAATATCACAAAATTCTTCTAAGTCCCTCAGGAAGAGTGAAAGACGCGCACGTTCATTTTCAGAGCTCCTAGACCTTCCTATAAGAAGTTAGCCAAAAAGTAGCTTCGAAAAACGCTTAGGTTAAGTTTCAGAGTTGCTTCTAATGTACCAAAGCTGGACTTAGACATAATTTCACTCTCACAACATTATGGCTGGTTGGAGACAGTCCGAACCACAAGTACCGGGTCCATGGTTCTGGCCGTATACTGGGGGGACGGGGACGACTCCCATTAACCCCTGACTATACCGGGGATACGCTTATCACAATGCCTTTCTGGTCTGTGCTGAAGCAGGGCATTCTGGCAGCCAAGTGGCTTGACCTTTATTAGTGAGCCTGGTTACCCCCTCTCGGAACCACATACTTAGAAATCGCCAGCTCATATACAGTGCATAAAATATATTTATATATATACCCTTATACACCATTTTAATAAAAAATATCACAAAATTTTTCTAAGTCCCTCGGGAAGAGTGAAAGACGCGCACGTTAATTTTCAGAACTCCTAGACCTTCCTATAAGAAGTTAGCCAAAAAGTAGCTTCGAAAAACGCTTAGGTTAAGTTTCAGAGTTTCTTCTATTGTACCAAAGCTGGACTTAGACATCATTTCACTCTCACAACATTATGGCTGGTTGGAGACAGTCCGAACCACAAGTACCGGGTCCATGGTTCTGGCCGTATACTGGGGGGACGGGGACGACTCCCATTAACCCCTGACTATACCGGGGATACGCTTATCACAATGCCTTTCTGGTCTGTGCTGAAGCAGGGCATTCTGGCAGCCAAGTGGCTTGACCTTTATTAGTGAGCCTGGTTACCCCCTCTCGGAACCACATACTTAGAAATCGCCAGCTCATATACAGTGCATAAAATATATTTATATATATACCCTTATACACCATTTTAATAAAAAATATCACAAAATTTTTCTAAGTCCCTCGGGAAGAGTGAAAGACGCGCACGTTAATTTTCAGAACTCCTAGACCTTCCTATAAGAAGTTAGCCAAAAAGTAGCTTCGAAAAACGCTTAGGTTAAGTTTCAGAGTTTCTTCTATTGTACCAAAGCTGGACTTAGACATCATTTCACTCTCACAACATTATGGCTGGTTGGAGACAGTCCGAACCACAAGTACCGGGTCCATGGTTCTGGCCGTATACTGGGGGGACGGAGACGACTCCCATTAACCCCTGACTATACCGGGGATACGCTTATCACAATGCCTTTCTGGTCTGTGCTGAAGCAGGGCATTCTGGCAGCCAAGTGGCTTGACCTTTATTAGTGAGCCTGGTTACCCCCTCTCGGAACCACAGACGTAGAAATCGCCAGCTCATATACAGTGCATAAAATATATTTATATATATATACCCTTATACACCATTTTAATAAAAAATATCACAAAATTCTTCTAAGTCCCTCTGGAAGAGTGAAAGACGCGCACGTTCATTTTCAGAGCTCCTAGACCTTCCTATAAGAAGTTAGCCAAAAAGTAGCTTCGATAAACGCTTAGGTTAAGTTTCAGAGTTGCTTCTAATGTACCAAAGCTGGACTTAGACATAATTTCACTCTCACAACATTATGGCTGGTTGGAGACAGTCCGAACCACAAGTACCGGGTCCATGGTTCTGGCCGTATACTGGGGGGACGGGGACGACTCCCATTAACCCCTGACTATACCGGGGATACGCTTATCACAATGCCTTTCTGGTCTGTGCTGAAGCAGGGCATTCTGGCAGCCAAGTGGCTTGACCTTTATTAGTGAGCCTGGTTACCCCCTCTCGGAACCACAGACTTAGAAATCGCCAGCTCATATACAGTGCATAAAATATATTTATAAATATACCCTTATACACCATTTTAATAAAAAATATCACAAAATTCTTCTAAGTCCCTCGGGAAGAGTGAAAGACGCGCACGTTAATTTTCAGATCTCCTAGACCTTCCTATAAGAAGTTAGCTTCGAAAAACGCTTAGGTTAAGTTTCAGAGTTGCTTCTATTGTACCAAAGCTGGACTTAGACATAATTTCACTCTCACAACATTATGGCTGGTTGGAGACAGTCCGAACCACAAGTACCGGGTCCATGGTTCTGGCCGTATACTGGGGGGACGGGGACGACTCCCATTAACCCCTGACTATACCGGGGATACGCTTATCACAATGCCTTTCTGGTCTGTGCTGAAGCAGGGCATTCTGGCAGCCAAGTGGCTTGACCTTTATTAGTGAGCCTGGTTACCCCCTCTCGGAACCACAGACTTAGAAATCGCCAGCTCATATACAGTGCATAAAATATATTTATATATATACCCTTATACACCATTTTAATAAAAAATATCACAAAATTTTTCTAAGTCCCTCGGGAAGAGTGAAAGACGCGCACGTTAATTTTCAGAACTCCTAGACCTTCCTATAAGAAGTTAGCCAAAAAGTAGCTTCGAAAAACGCTTAGGTTAAGTTTCAGAGTTTCTTCTATTGTACCAAAGCTGGACTTAGACATCATTTCACTCTCACAACATTATGGCTGGTTGGAGACAGTCCGAACCACAAGTACCGGGTCCATGGTTCTGGCCGTATACTGGGGGGACGGGGACGACTCCCATTAACCCCTGACTATACCGGGGATACGCTTATCACAATGCCTTTCTGGTCTGTGCTGAAGCAGGGCATTCTGGCAGCCAAGTGGCTTGACCTTTATTAGTGAGCCTGGTTACCCCCTCTCGGAACCACAGACTTAGAAATCGCCAGCTCATATACAGTGCATAAAATATATTTATATATATATACCCTTATACACCATTTTAATAAAAAATATCACAAAATTCTTCTAAGTCCCTCAGGAAGAGTGAAAGACGCGCACGTTCATTTTCAGAGCTCCTAGACCTTCCTATAAGAAGTTAGCCAAAAAGTAGCTTCGAAAAACGCTTAGGTTAAGTTTCAGAGTTGCTTCTAATGTACCAAAGCTGGACTTAGACATAATTTCACTCTCACAACATTATGGCTGGTTGGAGACAGTCCGAACCACAAGTACCGGGTCCATGGTTCTGGCCGTATACTGGGGGGACGGGGACGACTCCCATTAACCCCTGACTATACCGGGGATACGCTTATCACAATGCCTTTCTGGTCTGTGCTGAAGCAGGGCATTCTGGCAGCCAAGTGGCTTGACCTTTATTAGTGAGCCTGGTTACCCCCTCTCGGAACCACAGACTTAGAAATCGCCAGCTCATATACAGTGCATAAAATATATTTATATATATACCCTTATACACCATTTTAATAAAAAATATCACAAAATTTTTCTAAGTCCCTCGGGAAGAGTGAAAGACGCGCACGTTAATTTTCAGATCTCCTAGACCTTCCTATAAGAAGTTAGCTTCGAAAAACGCTTAGGTTAAGTTTCAGAGTTGCTTCTATTGTACCAAAGCTGGACTTAGACATAATTTCACTCTCACAACATTATGGCTGGTTGGAGACGGTCCGAACCACAAGTACCGGGTCCATGGTTCTGGCCGTATACTGGGGGGACGGGGACGACTCCCATTAACCCCTGACTATACCGGGGATACGCTTATCACAATGCCTTTCTGGTCTGTGCTGAAGCAGGGCATTCTGGCAGCCAAGTGGCTTGACCTTTATTAGTGAGCCTGGTTACCCCCTCTCGGAACCACAGACTTAGAAATCGCCAGCTCATATACAGTGCATAAAATATATTTATATATATATACCCTTATACACCATTTTAATAAAAAATATCACAAAATTCTTCTAAGTCCCTCAGGAAGAGTGAAAGACGCGCACGTTCATTTTCAGAGCTCCTAGACCTTCCTATAAGAAGTTAGCCAAAAAGTAGCTTCGAAAAACGCTTAGGTTAAGTTTCAGAGTTGCTTCTAATGTACCAAAGCTGGACTTAGACATAATTTCACTCTCACAACATTATGGCTGGTTGGAGACAGTCCGAACCACAAGTACCGGGTCCATGGTTCTGGCCGTATACTGGGGGGACGGGGACGACTCCCATTAACCCCTGACTATACCGGGGATACGCTTATCACAATGCCTTTCTGGTCTGTGCTGAAGCAGGGCATTCTGGCAGCCAAGTGGCTTGACCTTTATTAGTGAGCCTGGTTACCCCCTCTCGGAACCACAGACTTAGAAATCGCCAGCTCATATACAGTGCATAAAATATATTTATATATATACCCTTATACACCATTTTAATAAAAAATATCACAAAATTTTTCTAAGTCCCTCGGGAAGAGTGAAAGACGCGCACGTTAATTTTCAGATCTCCTAGACCTTCCTATAAGAAGTTAGCTTCGAAAAACGCTTAGGTTAAGTTTCAGAGTTGCTTCTATTGTACCAAAGCTGGACTTAGACATAATTTCACTCTCACAACATTATGGCTGGTTGGAGACGGTCCGAACCACAAGTACCGGGTCCATGGTTCTGGCCGTATACTGGGGGGACGGGGACGACTCCCATTAACCCCTGACTATACCGGGGATACGCTTATCACAATGCCTTTCTGGTCTGTGCTGAAGCAGGGCATTCTGGCAGCCAAGTGGCTTGACCTTTATTAGTGAGCCTGGTTACCCCCTCTCGGAACCACAGACTTAGAAATCGCCAGCTCATATACAGTGCATAAAATATATTTATATATATATACCCTTATACACCATTTTAATAAAAAATATCACAAAATTCTTCTAAGTCCCTCAGGAAGAGTGAAAGACGCGCACGTTCATTTTCAGAGCTCCTAGACCTTCCTATAAGAAGTTAGCCAAAAAGTAGCTTCGAAAAACGCTTAGGTTAAGTTTCAGAGTTGCTTCTAATGTACCAAAGCTGGACTTAGACATAATTTCACTCTCACAACATTATGGCTGGTTGGAGACAGTCCGAACCACAAGTACCGGGTCCATGGTTCTGGCCGTATACTGGGGGGACGGGGACGACTCCCATTAACCCCTGACTATACCGGGGATACGCTTATCACAATGCCTTTCTGGTCTGTGCTGAAGCAGGGCATTCTGGCAGCCAAGTGGCTTGACCTTTATTAGTGAGCCTGGTTACCCCCTCTCGGAACCACAGACTTAGAAATCGCCAGCTCATATACAGTGCATAAAATATATTTATATATATACCCTTATACACC
The DNA here is from genome assembly GCF_040206685.1 of Ascaphus truei. NCBI lineage: Eukaryota > Metazoa > Chordata > Amphibia > Anura > Ascaphidae > Ascaphus > Ascaphus truei. The sequence continues at coordinate 106,522,117 of NC_134490.1, forward strand.
ATTTTAATAAAAAATATCACAAAATTTTTCTAAGTCCCTCGGGAAGAGTGAAAGACGCGCACGTTAATTTTCAGAACTCCTAGACCTTCCTATAAGAAGTTAGCCAAAAAGTAGCTTCGAAAAACGCTTAGGTTAAGTTTCAGAGTTTCTTCTATTGTACCAAAGCTGGACTTAGACATCATTTCACTCTCACAACATTATGGCTGGTTGGAGACAGTCCGAACCACAAGTACCGGGTCCATGGTTCTGGCCGTATACTGGGGGGACGGGGACGACTCCCATTAACCCCTGACTATACCGGGGATACGCTTATCACAATGCCTTTCTGGTCTGTGCTGAAGCAGGGCATTCTGGCAGCCAAGTGGCTTGACCTTTATTAGTGAACCTGGTTACCCCCTCTCGGAACCACAGACGTAGAAATCGCCAGCTCATATACAGTGCATAAAATATATTTATATATATACCCTTATACACCATTTTAATAAAAAATATCACAAAATTCTTCTAAGTCCCTCTGGAAGAGTGAAAGACGCGCACGTTCATTTTCAGAGCTCCTAGACCTTCCTATAAGAAGTTAGCCAAAAAGTAGCTTCGATAAACGCTTAGGTTAAGTTTCAGAGTTGCTTCTAATGTACCAAAGCTGGACTTAGACATAATTTCACTCTCACAACATTATGGCTGGTTGGAGACAGTCCGAACCACAAGTACCGGGTCCATGGTTCTGGCCGTATACTGGGGGGACGGGGACGACTCCCATTAACCCCTGACTATACCGGGGATACGCTTATCACAATGCCTTTCTGGTCTGTGCTGAAGCAGGGCATTCTGGCAGCCAAGTGGCTTGACCTTTATTAGTGAGCCTGGTTACCCCCTCTCGGAACCACAGACTTAGAAATCGCCAGCTCATATACAGTGCATAAAATATATTTATATATATACCCTTATACACCATTTTAATAAAAAATATCACAAAATTCTTCTAAGTCCCTCGGGAAGAGTGAAAGACGCGCACGTTAATTTTCAGATCTCCTAGACCTTCCTATAAGAAGTTAGCTTCGAAAAACGCTTAGGTTAAGTTTCAGAGTTGCTTCTATTGTACCAAAGCTGGACTTAGACATAATTTCACTCTCACAACATTATGGCTGGTTGGAGACAGTCCGAACCACAAGTACCGGGTCCATGGTTCTGGCCGTATACTGGGGGGACGGGGACGACTCCCATTAACCCCTGACTATACCGGGGATACGCTTATCACAATGCCTTTCTGGTCTGTGCTGAAGCAGGGCATTCTGGCAGCCAAGTGGCTTGACCTTTATTAGTGAGCCTGGTTACCCCCTCTCGGAACCACAGACTTAGAAATCGCCAGCTCATATACAGTGCATAAAATATATTTATATATATATACCCTTATACACCATTTTAATAAAAAATATCACAAAATTATTCTAAGTCCCTCAGGAAGAGTGAAAGACGCGCACGTTCATTTTCAGAGCTCCTAGACCTTCCTATAAGAAGTTAGCCAAAAAGTAGCTTCGAAAAACGCTTAGGTTAAGTTTCAGAGTTGCTTCTAATGTACCAAAGCTGGACTTAGACATAATTTCACTCTCACAACATTATGGCTGGTTGGAGACAGTCCGAACCACAAGTACCGGGTCCATGGTTCTGGCCGTATACTGGGGGGACGGGGACGACTCCCATTAACCCCTGACTATACCGGGGATACGCTTATCACAATGCCTTTCTGGTCTGTGCTGAAGCAGGGCATTCTGGCAGCCAAGTGGCTTGACCTTTATTAGTGAGCCTGGTTACCCCCTCTCGGAACCACAGACTTAGAAATCGCCAGCTCATATACAGTGCATAAAATATATTTATATATATATACCCTTATACACCATTTTAATAAAAAATATCACAAAATTCTTCTAAGTCCCTCAGGAAGAGTGAAAGACGCGCACGTTCATTTTCAGAGCTCCTAGACCTTCCTATAAGAAGTTAGCCAAAAAGTAGCTTCGAAAAACGCTTAGGTTAAGTTTCAGAGTTGCTTCTAATGTACCAAAGCTGGACTTAGACATAATTTCACTCTCACAACATTATGGCTGGTTGGAGACAGTCCGAACCACAAGTACCGGGTCCATGGTTCTGGCCGTATACTGGGGGGACGGGGACGACTCCCATTAACCCCTGACTATACCGGGGATACGCTTATCACAATGCCTTTCTGGTCTGTGCTGAAGCAGGGCATTCTGGCAGCCAAGTGGCTTGACCTTTATTAGTGAGCCTGGTTACCCCCTCTCGGAACCACAGACTTAGAAATCGCCAGCTCATATACAGTGCATAAAATATATTTATATATATACCCTTATACACCATTTTAATAAAAAATATCACAAAATTTTTCTAAGTCCCTCGGGAAGAGTGAAAGACGCGCACGTTAATTTTCAGATCTCCTAGACCTTCCTATAAGAAGTTAGCTTCGAAAAACGCTTAGGTTAAGTTTCAGAGTTGCTTCTATTGTACCAAAGCTGGACTTAGACATAATTTCACTCTCACAACATTATGGCTGGTTGGAGACGGTCCGAACCACAAGTACCGGGTCCATGGTTCTGGCCGTATACTGGGGGGACGGGGACGACTCCCATTAACCCCTGACTATACCGGGGATACGCTTATCACAATGCCTTTCTGGTCTGTGCTGAAGCAGGGCATTCTGGCAGCCAAGTGGCTTGACCTTTATTAGTGAGCCTGGTTACCCCCTCTCGGAACCACAGACTTAGAAATCGCCAGCTCATATACAGTGCATAAAATATATTTATATATATATACCCTTATACACCATTTTAATAAAAAATATCACAAAATTCTTCTAAGTCCCTCAGGAAGAGTGAAAGACGCGCACGTTCATTTTCAGAGCTCCTAGACCTTCCTATAAGAAGTTAGCCAAAAAGTAGCTTCGAAAAACGCTTAGGTAAAGTTTCAGAGTTGCTTCTAATGTACCAAAGCTGGACTTAGACATAATTTCACTCTCACAACATTATGGCTGGTTGGAGACAGTCCGAACCACAAGTACCGGGTCCATGGTTCTGGCCGTATACTGGGGGGACGGGGACGACTCCCATTAACCCCTGACTATACCGGGGATACGCTTATCACAATGCCTTTCTGGTCTGTGCTGAAGCAGGGCATTCTGGCAGCCAAGTGGCTTGACCTTTATTAGTGAGCCTGGTTACCCCCTCTCGGAACCACAGACTTAGAAATCGCCAGCTCATATACAGTGCATAAAATATATTTATATATATACCCTTATACACCATTTTAATAAAAAATATCACAAAATTTTTCTAAGTCCCTCGGGAAGAGTGAAAGACGCGCACGTTAATTTTCAGAACTCCTAGACCTTCCTATAAGAAGTTAGCCAAAAAGTAGCTTCGAAAAACGCTTAGGTTAAGTTTCAGAGTTTCTTCTATTGTACCAAAGCTGGACTTAGACATCATTTCACTCTCACAACATTATGGCTGGTTGGAGACAGTCCGAACCACAAGTACCGGGTCCATGGTTCTGGCCGTATACTGGGGGGACGGGGACGACTCCCATTAACCCCTGACTATACCGGGGATACGCTTATCACAATGCCTTTCTGGTCTGTGCTGAAGCAGGGCATTCTGGCAGCCAAGTGGCTTGACCTTTATTAGTGAGCCTGGTTACCCCCTCTCGGAACCACAGACTTAGAAATCGCCAGCTCATATACAGTGCATAAAATATATTTATATATATACCCTTATTCACCATTTTAATAAAAAATATCACAAAATTCTTCTAAGTCCCTCGGGAAGAGTGAAAGACGCGCACGTTCATTTTCAGAGCTCCTAGACCTTCCTATAAGAAGTTAGCCAAAAAGTAGCTCCGAAAAACGCTTAGGTTAAGTTTCAGAGTTGCTTCTAATGTACCAAAGCTGGACTTAGACATAATTTCACTCTCACAACATTATGGCTGGTTGGAGACAGTCCGAACCACAAGTACCGGGTCCATGGTTCTGGCCGTATACTGGGGGGACGGGGAACACTCCCATTAACCCCTGACTATACCGGGGATACGCTTATCACAATGCCTTTCTGGTCTGTGCTGAAGCAGGGCATTCTGGCAGCCAAGTGGCTTGACCTTTATTAGTGAGCCTGGTTACCCCCTCTCGGAACCACAGACTTAGAAATCGCCAGCTCATATACAGTGCATAAAATATATTTATATATATATACCCTTATACACCATTTTAATAAAAAATATCACAAAATTCTTCTAAGTCCCTCAGGAAGAGTGAAAGACGCGCACGTTCATTTTCAGAGCTCCTAGACCTTCCTATAAGAAGTTAGCCAAAAAGTAGCTTCGAAAAACGCTTAGGTTAAGTTTCAGAGTTGCTTCTAATGTACCAAAGCTGGACTTAGACATAATTTCACTCTCACAACATTATGGCTGGTTGGAGACAGTCCGAACCACAAGTACCGGGTCCATGGTTCTGGCCGTATACTGGGGGGACGGGGACGACTCCCATTAACCCCTGACTATACCGGGGATACGCTTATCACAATGCCTTTCTGGTCTGTGCTGAAGCAGGGCATTCTGGCAGCCAAGTGGCTTGACCTTTATTAGTGAGCCTGGTTACCCCCTCTCGGAACCACAGACTTAGAAATCGCCAGCTCATATACAGTGCATAAAATATATTTATATATATACCCTTATACACCATTTTAATAAAAAATATCACAAAATTTTTCTAAGTCCCTCGGGAAGAGTGAAAGACGCGCACGTTAATTTTCAGATCTCCTAGACCTTCCTATAAGAAGTTAGCTTCGAAAAACGCTTAGGTTAAGTTTCAGAGTTGCTTCTATTGTACCAAAGCTGGACTTAGACATAATTTCACTCTCACAACATTATGGCTGGTTGGAGACGGTCCGAACCACAAGTACCGGGTCCATGGTTCTGGCCGTATACTGGGGGGACGGGGACGACTCCCATTAACCCCTGACTATACCGGGGATACGCTTATCACAATGCCTTTCTGGTCTGTGCTGAAGCAGGGCATTCTGGCAGCCAAGTGGCTTGACCTTTATTAGTGAGCCTGGTTACCCCCTCTCGGAACCACAGACTTAGAAATCGCCAGCTCATATACAGTGCATAAAATATATTTATATATATATACCCTTATACACCATTTTAATAAAAAATATCACAAAATTCTTCTAAGTCCCTCAGGAAGAGTGAAAGACGCGCACGTTCATTTTCAGAGCTCCTAGACCTTCCTATAAGAAGTTAGCCAAAAAGTAGCTTCGAAAAACGCTTAGGTTAAGTTTCAGAGTTGCTTCTAATGTACCAAAGCTGGACTTAGACATAATTTCACTCTCACAACATTATGGCTGGTTGGAGACAGTCCGAACCACAAGTACCGGGTCCATGGTTCTGGCCGTATACTGGGGGGACGGGGACGACTCCCATTAACCCCTGACTATACCGGGGATACGCTTATCACAATGCCTTTCTGGTCTGTGCTGAAGCAGGGCATTCTGGCAGCCAAGTGGCTTGACCTTTATTAGTGAGCCTGGTTACCCCCTCTCGGAACCACAGACTTAGAAATCGCCAGCTCATATACAGTGCATAAAATATATTTATATATATACCCTTATACACCATTTTAATAAAAAATATCACAAAATTTTTCTAAGTCCCTCGGGAAGAGTGAAAGACGCGCACGTTAATTTTCAGATCTCCTAGACCTTCCTATAAGAAGTTAGCTTCGAAAAACGCTTAGGTTAAGTTTCAGAGTTGCTTCTATTGTACCAAAGCTGGACTTAGACATAATTTCACTCTCACAACATTATGGCTGGTTGGAGACGGTCCGAACCACAAGTACCGGGTCCATGGTTCTGGCCGTATACTGGGGGGACGGGGACGACTCCCATTAACCCCTGACTATACCGGGGATACGCTTATCACAATGCCTTTCTGGTCTGTGCTGAAGCAGGGCATTCTGGCAGCCAAGTGGCTTGACCTTTATTAGTGAGCCTGGTTACCCCCTCTCGGAACCACAGATTTAGAAATCGCCAGCTCATATACAGTGCATAAAATATATTTATATATATATACCCTTATACACCATTTTAATAAAAAATATCACAAAATTCTTCTAAGTCCCTCAGGAAGAGTGAAAGACGCGCACGTTCATTTTCAGAGCTCCTAGACCTTCCTATAAGAAGTTAGCCAAAAAGTAGCTTCGAAAAACGCTTAGGTTAAGTTTCAGAGTTGCTTCTAATGTACCAAAGCTGGACTTAGACATAATTTCACTCTCACAACATTATGGCTGGTTGGAGACAGTCCGAACCACAAGTACCGGGTCCATGGTTCTGGCCGTATACTGGGGGGACGGGGACGACTCCCATTAACCCCTGACTATACCGGGGATACGCTTATCACAATGCCTTTCTGGTCTGTGCTGAAGCAGGGCATTCTGGCAGCCAAGTGGCTTGACCTTTATTAGTGAGCCTGGTTACCCCCTCTCGGAACCACAGACTTAGAAATCGCCAGCTCATATACAGTGCATAAAATATATTTATATATATACCCTTATACACCATTTTAATAAAAAATATCACAAAATTTTTCTAAGTCCCTCGGGAAGAGTGAAAGACGCGCACGTTAATTTTCAGAACTCCTAGACCTTCCTATAAGAAGTTAGCCAAAAAGTAGCTTCGAAAAACGCTTAGGTTAAGTTTCAGAGTTTCTTCTATTGTACCAAAGCTGGACTTAGACATCATTTCACTCTCACAACATTATGGCTGGTTGGAGACAGTCCGAACCACAAGTACCGGGTCCATGGTTCTGGCCGTATACTGGGGGGACGGGGACGACTCCCATTAACCCCTGACTATACCGGGGATACGCTTATCACAATGCCTTTCTGGTCTGTGCTGAAGCAGGGCATTCTGGCAGCCAAGTGGCTTGACCTTTATTAGTGAGCCTGGTTACCCCCTCTCGGAACCACAGACGTAGAAATCGCCAGCTCATATACAGTGCATAAAATATATTTATATATATACCCTTATACACCATTTTAATAAAAAATATCACAAAATTCTTCTAAGTCCCTCTGGAAGAGTGAAAGACGCGCACGTTCATTTTCAGAGCTCCTAGACCTTCCTATAAGAAGTTAGCCAAAAAGTAGCTTCGATAAACGCTTAGGTTAAGTTTCAGAGTTGCTTCTAATGTACCAAAGCTGGACTTAGACATAATTTCACTCTCACAACATTATGGCTGGTTGGAGACAGTCCGAACCACAAGTACCGGGTCCATGGTTCTGGCCGTATACTGGGGGGACGGGGACGACTCCCATTAACCCCTGACTATACCGGGGATACGCTTATCACAATGCCTTTCTGGTCTGTGCTGAAGCAGGGCATTCTGGCAGCCAAGTGGCTTGACCTTTATTAGTGAGCCTGGTTACCCCCTCTCGGAACCACAGACTTAGAAATCGCCAGCTCATATACAGTGCATAAAATATATTTATATATATACCCTTATACACCATTTTAATAAAAAATATCACAAAATTCTTCTAAGTCCCTCGGGAAGAGTGAAAGACGCGCACGTTAATTTTCAGATCTCCTAGACCTTCCTATAAGAAGTTAGCTTCGAAAAACGCTTAGGTTAAGTTTCAGAGTTGCTTCTATTGTACCAAAGCTGGACTTAGACATAATTTCACTCTCACAACATTATGGCTGGTTGGAGACAGTCCGAACCACAAGTACCGGGTCCATGGTTCTGGCCGTATACTGGGGGGACGGGGACGACTCCCATTAACCCCTGACTATACCGGGGATACGCTTATCACAATGCCTTTCTGGTCTGTGCTGAAGCAGGGCATTCTGGCAGCCAAGTGGCTTGACCTTTATTAGTGAGCCTGGTTACCCCCTCTCGGAACCACAGACTTAGAAATCGCCAGCTCATATACAGTGCATAAAATATATTTATATATATACCCTTATACACCATTTTAATAAAAAATATCACAAAATTTTTCTAAGTCCCTCGGGAAGAGTGAAAGACGCGCACGTTAATTTTCAGATCTCCTAGACCTTCCTATAAGAAGTTAGCTTCGAAAAACGCTTAGGTTAAGTTTCAGAGTTGCTTCTATTGTACCAAAGCTGGACTTAGACATAATTTCACTCTCACAACATTATGGCTGGTTGGAGACGGTCCGAACCACAAGTACCGGGTCCATGGTTCTGGCCGTATACTGGGGGGACGGGGACGACTCCCATTAACCCCTGACTATACCGGGGATACGCTTATCACAATGCCTTTCTGGTCTGTGCTGAAGCAGGGCATTCTGGCAGCCAAGTGGCTTGACCTTTATTAGTGAGCCTGGTTACCCCCTCTCGGAACCACAGACTTAGAAATCGCCAGCTCATATACAGTGCATAAAATATATTTATATATATATACCCTTATACACCATTTTAATAAAAAATATCACAAAATTCTTCTAAGTCCCTCAGGAAGAGTGAAAGACGCGCACGTTCATTTTCAGAGCTCCTAGACCTTCCTATAAGAAGTTAGCCAAAAAGTAGCTTCGAAAAACGCTTAGGTTAAGTTTCAGAGTTGCTTCTAATGTACCAAAGCTGGACTTAGACATAATTTCACTCTCACAACATTATGGCTGGTTGGAGACAGTCCGAACCACAAGTACCGGGTCCATGGTTCTGGCCGTATACTGGGGGGACGGGGACGACTCCCATTAACCCCTGACTATACCGGGGATACGCTTATCACAATGCCTTTCTGGTCTGTGCTGAAGCAGGGCATTCTGGCAGCCAAGTGGCTTGACCTTTATTAGTGAGCCTGGTTACCCCCTCTCGGAACCACAGACTTAGAAATCGCCAGCTCATATACAGTGCATAAAATATATTTATATATATACCCTTATACACCATTTTAATAAAAAATATCACAAAATTTTTCTAAGTCCCTCGGGAAGAGTGAAAGACGCGCACGTTAATTTTCAGATCTCCTAGACCTTCCTATAAGAAGTTAGCTTCGAAAAACGCTTAGGTTAAGTTTCAGAGTTGCTTCTATTGTACCAAAGCTGGACTTAGACATAATTTCACTCTCACAACATTATGGCTGGTTGGAGACGGTCCGAACCACAAGTACCGGGTCCATGGTTCTGGCCGTATACTGGGGGGACGGGGACGACTCCCATTAACCCCTGACTATACCGGGGATACGCTTATCACAATGCCTTTCTGGTCTGTGCTGAAGCAGGGCATTCTGGCAGCCAAGTGGCTTGACCTTTATTAGTGAGCCTGGTTACCCCCTCTCGGAACCACAGATTTAGAAATCGCCAGCTCATATACAGTGCATAAAATATATTTATATATATATACCCTTATACACCATTTTAATAAAAAATATCACAAAATTCTTCTAAGTCCCTCAGGAAGAGTGAAAGACGCGCACGTTCATTTTCAGAGCTCCTAGACCTTCCTATAAGAAGTTAGCCAAAAAGTAGCTTCGAAAAACGCTTAGGTTAAGTTTCAGAGTTGCTTCTAATGTACCAAAGCTGGACTTAGACATAATTTCACTCTCACAACATTATGGCTGGTTGGAGACAGTCCGAACCACAAGTACCGGGTCCATGGTTCTGGCCGTATACTGGGGGGACGGGGACGACTCCCATTAACCCCTGACTATACCGGGGATACGCTTATCACAATGCCTTTCTGGTCTGTGCTGAAGCAGGGCATTCTGGCAGCCAAGTGGCTTGACCTTTATTAGTGAGCCTGGTTACCCCCTCTCGGAACCACAGACTTAGAAATCGCCAGCTCATATACAGTGCATAAAATATATTTATATATATACCCTTATACACCATTTTAATAAAAAATATCACAAAATTTTTCTAAGTCCCTCGGGAAGAGTGAAAGACGCGCACGTTAATTTTCAGAACTCCTAGACCTTCCTATAAGAAGTTAGCCAAAAAGTAGCTTCGAAAAACGCTTAGGTTAAGTTTCAGAGTTTCTTCTATTGTACCAAAGCTGGACTTAGACATCATTTCACTCTCACAACATTATGGCTGGTTGGAGACAGTCCGAACCACAAGTACCGGGTCCATGGTTCTGGCCGTATACTGGGGGGACGGGGACGACTCCCATTAACCCCTGACTATACCGGGGATACGCTTATCACAATGCCTTTCTGGTCTGTGCTGAAGCAGGGCATTCTGGCAGCCAAGTGGCTTGACCTTTATTAGTGAGCCTGGTTACCCCCTCTCGGAACCACAGACGTAGAAATCGCCAGCTCATATACAGTGCATAAAATATATTTATATATATACCCTTATACACCATTTTAATAAAAAATATCACAAAATTCTTCTAAGTCCCTCTGGAAGAGTGAAAGACGCGCACGTTCATTTTCAGAGCTCCTAGACCTTCCTATAAGAAGTTAGCCAAAAAGTAGCTTCGATAAACGCTTAGGTTAAGTTTCAGAGTTGCTTCTAATGTACCAAAGCTGGACTTAGACATAATTTCACTCTCACAACATTATGGCTGGTTGGAGACAGTCCGAACCACAAGTACCGGGTCCATGGTTCTGGCCGTATACTGGGGGGACGGGGACGACTCCCATTAACCCCTGACTATACCGGGGATACGCTTATCACAATGCCTTTCTGGTCTGTGCTGAAGCAGGGCATTCTGGCAGCCAAGTGGCTTGACCTTTATTAGTGAGCCTGGTTACCCCCTCTCGGAACCACAGACTTAGAAATCGCCAGCTCATATACAGTGCATAAAATATATTTATATATATACCCTTATACACCATTTTAATAAAAAATATCACAAAATTCTTCTAAGTCCCTCGGGAAGAGTGAAAGACGCGCACGTTAATTTTCAGATCTCCTAGACCTTCCTATAAGAAGTTAGCTTCGAAAAACGCTTAGGTTAAGTTTCAGAGTTGCTTCTATTGTACCAAAGCTGGACTTAGACATAATTTCACTCTCACAACATTATGGCTGGTTGGAGACAGTCCGAACCACAAGTACCGGGTCCATGGTTCTGGCCGTATACTGGGGGGACGGGGACGACTCCCATTAACCCCTGACTATACCGGGGATACGCTTATCACAATGCCTTTCTGGTCTGTGCTGAAGCAGGGCATTCTGGCAGCCAAGTGGCTTGACCTTTATTAGTGAGCCTGGTTACCCCCTCTCGGAACCACAGACTTAGAAATCGCCAGCTCATATACAGTGCATAAAATATATTTATATATATATACCCTTATACACCATTTTAATAAAAAATATCACAAAATTCTTCTAAGTCCCTCAGGAAGAGTGAAAGACGCGCACGTTCATTTTCAGAGCTCCTAGACCTTCCTATAAGAAGTTAGCCAAAAAGTAGCTTCGAAAAACGCTTAGGTTAAGTTTCAGAGTTGCTTCTAATGTACCAAAGCTGGACTTAGACATAATTTCACTCTCACAACATTATGGCTGGTTGGAGACAGTCCGAACCACAAGTACCGGGTCCATGGTTCTGGCCGTATACTGGGGGGACGGGGACGACTCCCATTAACCCCTGACTATACCGGGGATACGCTTATCACAATGCCTTTCTGGTCTGTGCTGAAGCAGGGCATTCTGGCAGCCAAGTGGCTTGACCTTTATTAGTGAGCCTGGTTACCCCCTCTCGGAACCACAGACTTAGAAATCGCCAGCTCATATACAGTGCATAAAATATATTTATATATATACCCTTATACACCATTTTAATAAAAAATATCACAAAATTTTTCTAAGTCCCTCGGGAAGAGTGAAAGACGCGCACGTTAATTTTCAGAACTCCTAGACCTTCCTATAAGAAGTTAGCCAAAAAGTAGCTTCGAAAAACGCTTAGGTTAAGTTTCAGAGTTTCTTCTATTGTACCAAAGCTGGACTTAGACATCATTTCACTCTCACAACATTATGGCTGGTTGGAGACAGTCCGAACCACAAGTACCGGGTCCATGGTTCTGGCCGTATACTGGGGGGACGGGGACGACTCCCATTAACCCTTGACTATACCGGGGATACGCTTATCACAATGCCTTTCTGGTCTGTGCTGAAGCAGGGCATTCTGGCAGCCAAGTGGCTTGACCTTTATTAGTGAGCCTGGTTACCCCCTCTCGGAACCACAGACGTAGAAATCGCCAGTTCATATACAGTGCATAAAATATATTTATATATATACCCTTATACACCATTTTAATAAAAAATATCACAAAATTCTTCTAAGTCCCTCTGGAAGAGTGAAAGACGCGCACGTTCATTTTCAGAGCTCCTAGACCTTCCTATAAGAAGTTAGCCAAAAAGTAGCTTCGAAAAACGCTTAGGTTAAGTTTCAGAGTTGCTTCTAATGTATCAAAGCTGGACTTAGACATAATTTCACTCTCACAACATTATGGCTGGTTGGAGACAGTCCGAACCACAAGTACCGGGTCCATGGTTCTGGCCGTATACTGGGGGGACGGGGACGACTCCCATTAACCCCTGACTATACCGGGGATACGCTTATCACAATGCCTTTCTGGTCTGTGCTGAAGCAGGGCATTCTGGCAGCCAAGTGGCTTGACCTTTATTAGTGAGCCTGGTTACCCCCTCTCGGAACCACAGACTTAGAAATCGCCAGCTCATATACAGTGCATAAAATATATTTATATATATACCCTTATACACCATTTTAATAAAAAATATCACAAAATTCTTCTAAGTCCCTCGGGAAGAGTGAAAGACGCGCACGTTAATTTTCAGATCTCCTAGACCTTCCTATAAGAAGTTAGCTTCGAAAAACGCTTAGGTTAAGTTTCAGAGTTGCTTCTATTGTACCAAAGCTGGACTTAGACATAATTTCACTCTCACAACATTATGGCTGGTTGGAGACAGTCCGAACCACAAGTACCGGGTCCATGATTCTGGCCGTATACTGGGGGGACGGGGACGACTCCCATTAACCCCTGACTATACCGGGATACGCTTATCACAATGCCTTTCTGGTCTGTGCTGAAGCAGGGCATTCTGGCAGCCAAGTGGCTTGACCTTTATTAGTGAGCCTGGTTACCCCCTCTCGGAACCACAGACTTAGAAATCGCCAGCTCATATACAGTGCATAAAATATATTTATATATATATACCCTTATACACCATTTTAATAAAAAATATCACAAAATTCTTCTAAGTCCCTCAGGAAGAGTGAAAGACGCGCACGTTCATTTTCAGAGCTCCTAGACCTTCCTATAAGAAGTTAGCCAAAAAGTAGCTTCGAAAAACGCTTAGGTTAAGTTTCAGAGTTGCTTCTAATGTACCAAAGCTGGACTTAGACATAATTTCACTCTCACAACATTATGGCTGGTTGGAGACAGTCCGAACCACAAGTACCGGGTCCATGGTTCTGGCCGTATACTGGGGGGACGGGGACGACTCCCATTAACCCCTGACTATACCGGGGATACGCTTATCACAATGCCTTTCTGGTCTGTGCTGAAGCAGGGCATTCTGGCAGCCAAGTGGCTTGACCTTTATTAGTGAGCCTGGTTACCCCCTCTCGGAACCACAGACTTAGAAATCGCCAGCTCATATACAGTGCATAAAATATATTTATATATATACCCTTATACACCATTTTAATAAAAAATATCACAAAATTTTTCTAAGTCCCTCGGGAAGAGTGAAAGACGCGCACGTTAATTTTCAGAACTCCTAGACCTTCCTATAAGAAGTTAGCCAAAAAGTAGCTTCGAAAAACGCTTAGGTTAAGTTTCAGAGTTTCTTCTATTGTACCAAAGCTGGACTTAGACATCATTTCACTCTCACAACATTATGGCTGGTTGGAGACAGTCCGAACCACAAGTACCGGGTCCATGGTTCTGGCCGTATACTGGGGGGACGGGGACGACTCCCATTAACCCCTGACTATACCGGGGATACGCTTATCACAATGCCTTTCTGGTCTGTGCTGAAGCAGGGCATTCTGGCAGCCAAGTGGCTTGACCTTTATTAGTGAGCCTGGTTACCCCCTCTCGGAACCACAGACTTAGAAATCGCCAGCTCATATACAGTGCATAAAATATATTTATATATATACCCTTATACACCATTTTAATAAAAAATATCACAAAATTCTTCTAAGTCCCTCGGGAAGAGTGAAAGACGCGCACGTTAATTTTCAGATCTCCTAGACCTTCCTATAAGAAGTTAGCTTCGAAAAACGCTTAGGTTAAGTTTCAGAGTTGCTTCTATTGTACCAAAGCTGGACTTAGACATAATTTCACTCTCACAACATTATGGCTGGTTGGAGACAGTCCGAACCACAAGTACCGGGTCCATGGTTCTGGCCGTATACTGGGGGGACGGGGACGACTCCCATTAACCCCTGACTATACCGGGGATACGCTTATCACAATGCCTTTCTGGTCTGTGCTGAAGCAGGGCATTCTGGCAGCCAAGTGGCTTGACCTTTATTAGTGAGCCTGGTTACCCCCTCTCGGAACCACAGACTTAGAAATCGCCAGCTCATATACAGTGCATAAAATATATTTATATATATACCCTTATACACCATTTTAATAAAAAATATCACAAAATTCTTCTAAGTCCCTCGGGAAGAGTGAAAGACGCGCACGTTAATTTTCAGATCTCCTAGACCTTCCTATAAGAAGTTAGCTTCGAAAAACGCTTAGGTTAAGTTTCAGAGTTGCTTCTATTGTACCAAAGCTGGACTTAGACATAATTTCACTCTCACAACATTATGGCTGGTTGGAGACAGTCCGAACCACAAGTACCGGGTCCATGGTTCTGGCCGTATACTGGGGGGACGGGGACGACTCCCATTAACCCCTGACTATACCGGGATACGCTTATCACAATGCCTTTCTGGTCTGTGCTGAAGCAGGGCATTCTGGCAGCCAAGTGGCTTGACCTTTATTAGTGAGCCTGGTTACCCCCTCTCGGAACCACAGACTTAGAAATCGCCAGCTCATATACAGTGCATAAAATATATTTATATATATATACCCTTATACACCATTTTAATAAAAAATATCACAAAATTCTTCTAAGTCCCTCAGGAAGAGTGAAAGACGCGCACGTTCATTTTCAGAGCTCCTAGACCTTCCTATAAGAAGTTAGCCAAAAAGTAGCTTCGAAAAACGCTTAGGTTAAGTTTCAGAGTTGCTTCTAATGTACCAAAGCTGGACTTAGACATAATTTCACTCTCACAACATTATGGCTGGTTGGAGACAGTCCGAACCACAAGTACCGGGTCCATGGTTCTGGCCGTATACTGGGGGGACGGGGACGACTCCCATTAACCCCTGACTATACCGGGGATACGCTTATCACAATGCCTTTCTGGTCTGTGCTGAAGCAGGGCATTCTGGCAGCCAAGTGGCTTGACCTTTATTAGTGAGCCTGGTTACCCCCTCTCGGAACCACAGACTTAGAAATCGCCAGCTCATATACAGTGCATAAAATATATTTATATATATACCCTTATACACCATTTTAATAAAAAATATCACAAAATTCTTCTAAGTCCCTCAGGAAGAGTGAAAGACGCGCACGTTCATTTTCAGAGCTCCTAGACCTTCCTATAAGAAGTTAGCCAAAAAGTAGCTTCGATAAACGCTTAGGTTAAGTTTCAGAGTTGCTTCTAATGTACCAAAGCTGGACTTAGACATAATTTCACTCTCACAACATTATGGCTGGTTGGAGACAGTCCGAACCACAAGTACCGGGTCCATGGTTCTGGCCGTATACTGGGGGGACGGGGACGACTCCCATTAACCCCTGACTATACCGGGGATACGCTTATCACAATGCCTTTCTGGTCTGTGCTGAAGCAGGGCATTCTGGCAGCCAAGTGGCTTGACCTTTATTAGTGAGCCTGGTTACCCCCTCACGGAACCACAGACTTAGAAATCGCCAGCTCATATACAGTGCATAAAATATATTTATATATATACCCTTATACACCATTTTAATAAAAAATATCACAAAATTCTTCTAAGTCCCTCGGGAAGAGTGAAAGACGCGCACGTTCATTTTCAGATCTCCTAGACCTTCCTATAAGAAGTTAGCTTCGAAAAACGCTTAGGTTAAGTTTCAGAGTTGCTTCTATTGTACCAAAGCTGGACTTAGACATAATTTCACTCTCACAACATTATGGCTGGTTGGAGACAGTCCGAACCACAAGTACCGGGTCCATGATTCTGGCCGTATACTGGGGGGACGGGGACGACTCCCATTAACCCCTGACTATACCGGGATACGCTTATCACAATGCCTTTCTGGTCTGTGCTGAAGCAGGGCATTCTGGCAGCCAAGTGGCTTGACCTTTATTAGTGAGCCTGGTTACCCCCTCTCGGAACCACAGACTTAGAAATCGCCAGCTCATATACAGTGCATAAAATATATTTATATATATATACCCTTATACACCATTTTAATAAAAAATATCACAAAATTCTTCTAAGTCCCTCAGGAAGAGTGAAAGACGCGCACGTTCATTTTCAGAGCTCCTAGACCTTCCTATAAGAAGTTAGCCAAAAAGTAGCTTCGAAAAACGCTTAGGTTAAGTTTCAGAGTTGCTTCTAATGTACCAAAGCTGGACTTAGACATAATTTCACTCTCACAACATTATGGCTGGTTGGAGACAGTCCGAACCACAAGTACCGGGTCCATGGTTCTGGCCGTATACTGGGGGGACGGGGACGACTCCCATTAACCCCTGACTATACCGGGGATACGCTTATCACAATGCCTTTCTGGTCTGTGCTGAAGCAGGGCATTCTGGCAGCCAAGTGGCTTGACCTTTATTAGTGAGCCTGGTTACCCCCTCTCGGAACCACAGACTTAGAAATCGCCAGCTCATATACAGTGCATAAAATATATTTATATATATACCCTTATACACCATTTTAATAAAAAATATCACAAAATTTTTCTAAGTCCCTCGGGAAGAGTGAAAGACGCGCACGTTAATTTTCAGAACTCCTAGACCTTCCTATAAGAAGTTAGCCAAAAAGTAGCTTCGAAAAACGCTTAGGTTAAGTTTCAGAGTTTCTTCTATTGTACCAAAGCTGGACTTAGACATCATTTCACTCTCACAACATTATGGCTGGTTGGAGACAGTCCGAACCACAAGTACCGGGTCCATGGTTCTGGCCGTATACTGGGGGGACGGGGACGACTCCCATTAACCCCTGACTATACCGGGGATACGCTTATCACAATGCCTTTCTGGTCTGTGCTGAAGCAGGGCATTCTGGCAGCCAAGTGGCTTGACCTTTATTAGTGAGCCTGGTTACCCCCTCTCGGAACCACAGACTTAGAAATCGCCAGCTCATATACAGTGCATAAAATATATTTATATATATACCCTTATACACCATTTTAATAAAAAATATCACAAAATTCTTCTAAGTCCCTCGGGAAGAGTGAAAGACGCGCACGTTAATTTTCAGATCTCCTAGACCTTCCTATAAGAAGTTAGCTTCGAAAAACGCTTAGGTTAAGTTTCAGAGTTGCTTCTATTGTACCAAAGCTGGACTTAGACATAATTTCACTCTCACAACATTATGGCTGGTTGGAGACAGTCCGAACCACAAGTACCGGGTCCATGGTTCTGGCCGTATACTGGGGGGACGGGGACGACTCCCATTAACCCCTGACTATACCGGGGATACGCTTATCACAATGCCTTTCTGGTCTGTGCTGAAGCAGGGCATTCTGGCAGCCAAGTGGCTTGACCTTTATTAGTGAGCCTGGTTACCCCCTCTCGGAACCACAGACTTAGAAATCGCCAGCTCATATACAGTGCATAAAATATATTTATATATATACCCTTATACACCATTTTAATAAAAAATATCACAAAATTCTTCTAAGTCCCTCGGGAAGAGTGAAAGACGCGCACGTTAATTTTCAGATCTCCTAGACCTTCCTATAAGAAGTTAGCTTCGAAAAACGCTTAGGTTAAGTTTCAGAGTTGCTTCTATTGTACCAAAGCTGGACTTAGACATAATTTCACTCTCACAACATTATGGCTGGTTGGAGACAGTCCGAACCACAAGTACCGGGTCCATGGTTCTGGCCGTATACTGGGGGGACGGGGACGACTCCCATTAACCCCTGACTATACCGGGATACGCTTATCACAATGCCTTTCTGGTCTGTGCTGAAGCAGGGCATTCTGGCAGCCAAGTGGCTTGACCTTTATTAGTGAGCCTGGTTACCCCCTCTCGGAACCACAGACTTAGAAATCGCCAGCTCATATACAGTGCATAAAATATATTTATATATATATACCCTTATACACCATTTTAATAAAAAATATCACAAAATTCTTCTAAGTCCCTCAGGAAGAGTGAAAGACGCGCACGTTCATTTTCAGAGCTCCTAGACCTTCCTATAAGAAGTTAGCCAAAAAGTAGCTTCGAAAAACGCTTAGGTTAAGTTTCAGAGTTGCTTCTAATGTACCAAAGCTGGACTTAGACATAATTTCACTCTCACAACATTATGGCTGGTTGGAGACAGTCCGAACCACAAGTACCGGGTCCATGGTTCTGGCCGTATACTGGGGGGACGGGGACGACTCCCATTAACCCCTGACTATACCGGGGATACGCTTATCACAATGCCTTTCTGGTCTGTGCTGAAGCAGGGCATTCTGGCAGCCAAGTGGCTTGACCTTTATTAGTGAGCCTGGTTACCCCCTCTCGGAACCACAGACTTAGAAATCGCCAGCTCATATACAGTGCATAAAATATATTTATATATATACCCTTATACACCATTTTAATAAAAAATATCACAAAATTTTTCTAAGTCCCTCGGGAAGAGTGAAAGACGCGCACGTTAATTTTCAGAACTCCTAGACCTTCCTATAAGAAGTTAGCCAAAAAGTAGCTTCGAAAAACGCTTAGGTTAAGTTTCAGAGTTTCTTCTATTGTACCAAAGCTGGACTTAGACATCATTTCACTCTCACAACATTATGGCTGGTTGGAGACAGTCCGAACCACAAGTACCGGGTCCATGGTTCTGGCCGTATACTGGGGGGACGGGGACGACTCCCATTAACCCCTGACTATACCGGGGATACGCTTATCACAATGCCTTTCTGGTCTGTGCTGAAGCAGGGCATTCTGGCAGCCAAGTGGCTTGACCTTTATTAGTGAGCCTGGTTACCCCCTCTCGGAACCACAGACTTAGAAATCGCCAGCTCATATACAGTGCATAAAATATATTTATATATATACCCTTATACACCATTTTAATAAAAAATATCACAAAATTCTTCTAAGTCCCTCGGGAAGAGTGAAAGACGCGCACGTTAATTTTCAGATCTCCTAGACCTTCCTATAAGAAGTTAGCTTCGAAAAACGCTTAGGTTAAGTTTCAGAGTTGCTTCTATTGTACCAAAGCTGGACTTAGACATAATTTCACTCTCACAACATTATGGCTGGTTGGAGACAGTCCGAACCACAAGTACCGGGTCCATGGTTCTGGCCGTATACTGGGGGGACGGGGACGACTCCCATTAACCCCTGACTATACCGGGGATACGCTTATCACAATGCCTTTCTGGTCTGTGCTGAAGCAGGGCATTCTGGCAGCCAAGTGGCTTGACCTTTATTAGTGAGCCTGGTTACCCCCTCTCGGAACCACAGACTTAGAAATCGCCAGCTCATATACAGTGCATAAAATATATTTATATATATACCCTTATACACCATTTTAATAAAAAATATCACAAAATTTTTCTAAGTCCCTCGGGAAGAGTGAAAGACGCGCACGTTAATTTTCAGAACTCCTAGACCTTCCTATAAGAAGTTAGCCAAAAAGTAGCTTCGAAAAACGCTTAGGTTAAGTTTCAGAGTTTCTTCTATTGTACCAAAGCTGGACTTAGACATCATTTCACTCTCACAACATTATGGCTGGTTGGAGACAGTCCGAACCACAAGTACCGGGTCCATGGTTCTGGCCGTATACTGGGGGGACGGGGACGACTCCCATTAACCCCTGACTATACCGGGGATACGCTTATCACAATGCCTTTCTGGTCTGTGCTGAAGCAGGGCATTCTGGCAGCCAAGTGGCTTGACCTTTATTAGTGAGCCTGGTTACCCCCTCTCGGAACCACAGACGTAGAAATCGCCAGCTCATATACAGTGCATAAAATATATTTATATATATACCCTTATACACCATTTTAATAAAAAATATCACAAAATTCTTCTAAGTCCCTCTGGAAGAGTGAAAGACGCGCACGTTCATTTTCAGAGCTCCTAGACCTTCCTATAAGAAGTTAGCCAAAAAGTAGCTTCGATAAACGCTTAGGTTAAGTTTCAGAGTTGCTTCTAATGTACCAAAGCTGGACTTAGACATAATTTCACTCTCACAACATTATGGCTGGTTGGAGACAGTCCGAACCACAAGTACCGGGTCCATGGTTCTGGCCGTATACTGGGGGGACGGGTACGACTCCCATTAACCCCTGACTATACCGGGGATACGCTTATCACAATGCCTTTCTGGTCTGTGCTGAAGCAGGGCATTCTGGCAGCCAAGTGGCTTGACCTTTATTAGTGAGCCTGGTTACCCCCTCTCGGAACCACAGACTTAGAAATCGCCAGCTCATATACAGTGCATAAAATATATTTATATATATACCCTTATACACCATTTTAATAAAAAATATCACAAAATTCTTCTAAGTCCCTCGGGAAGAGTGAAAGACGCGCACGTTAATTTTCAGATCTCCTAGACCTTCCTATAAGAAGTTAGCTTCGAAAAACGCTTAGGTTAAGTTTCAGAGTTGCTTCTATTGTACCAAAGCTGGACTTAGACATAATTTCACTCTCACAACATTATGGCTGGTTGGAGACAGTCCGAACCACAAGTACCGGGTCCATGGTTCTGGCCGTATACTGGGGGGACGGGGACGACTCCCATTAACCCCTGACTATACCGGGGATACGCTTATCACAATGCCTTTCTGGTCTGTGCTGAAGCAGGGCATTCTGGCAGCCAAGTGGCTTGACCTTTATTAGTGAGCCTGGTTACCCCCTCTCGGAACCACAGACTTAGAAATCGCCAGCTCATATACAGTGCATAAAATATATTTATATATATATACCCTTATACACCATTTTAATAAAAAATATCACAAAATTCTTCTAAGTCCCTCAGGAAGAGTGAAAGACGCGCACGTTCATTTTCAGAGCTCCTAGACCTTCCTATAAGAAGTTAGCCAAAAAGTAGCTTCGAAAAACGCTTAGGTTAAGTTTCAGAGTTGCTTCTAATGTACCAAAGCTGGACTTAGACATAATTTCACTCTCACAACATTATGGCTGGTTGGAGACAGTCCGAACCACAAGTACCGGGTCCATGGTTCTGGCCGTATACTGGGGGGACGGGGACGACTCCCATTAACCCCTGACTATACCGGGGATACGCTTATCACAATGCCTTTCTGGTCTGTGCTGAAGCAGGGCATTCTGGCAGCCAAGTGGCTTGACCTTTATTAGTGAGCCTGGTTACCCCCTCTCGGAACCACAGACTTAGAAATCGCCAGCTCATATACAGTGCATAAAATATATTTATATATATACCCTTATACACCATTTTAATAAAAAATATCACAAAATTTTTCTAAGTCCCTCGGGAAGAGTGAAAGACGCGCACGTTAATTTTCAGAACTCCTAGACCTTCCTATAAGAAGTTAGCCAAAAAGTAGCTTCGAAAAACGCTTAGGTTAAGTTTCAGAGTTTCTTCTATTGTACCAAAGCTGGACTTAGACATCATTTCACTCTCACAACATTATGGCTGGTTGGAGACAGTCCGAACCACAAGTACCGGGTCCATGGTTCTGGCCGTATACTGGGGGGACGGGGACGACTCCCATTAACCCCTGACTATACCGGGGATACGCTTATCACAATGCCTTTCTGGTCTGTGCTGAAGCAGGGCATTCTGGCAGCCAAGTGGCTTGACCTTTATTAGTGAGCCTGGTTACCCCCTCTCGGAACCACAGACGTAGAAATCGCCAGCTCATATACAGTGCATAAAATATATTTATATATATACCCTTATACACCATTTTAATAAAAAATATCACAAAATTCTTCTAAGTCCCTCTGGAAGAGTGAAAGACGCGCACGTTCATTTTCAGAGCTCCTAGACCTTCCTATAAGAAGTTAGCCAAAAAGTAGCTTCGATAAACGATTAGGTTAAGTTTCAGAGTTGCTTCTAATGTACCAAAGCTGGACTTAGACATAATTTCACTCTCACAACATTATGGCTGGTTGGAGACAGTCCGAACCACAAGTACCGGGTCCATGGTTCTGGCCGTATACTGGGGGGACGGGGACGACTCCCATTAACCCCTGACTATACCGGGGATACGCTTATCACAATGCCTTTCTGGTCTGTGCTGAAGCAGGGCATTCTGGCAGCCAAGTTGCTTGACCTTTATTAGTGAGCCTGGTTACCCCCTCTCGGAACCACAGACTTAGAAATCGCCAGCTCATATACAGTGCATAAAATATATTTATATATATACCTTTATACACCATTTTAATAAAAAATATCACAAAATTCTTCTAAGTCCCTCGGGAAGAGTGAAAGACGCGCACGTTAATTTTCAGATCTCCTAGACCTTCCTATAAGAAGTTAGCTTCGAAAAACGCTTAGGTTAAGTTTCAGAGTTGCTTCTATTGTACCAAAGCTGGACTTAGACATCATTTCACTCTCACAACATTATGGCTGGTTGGAGACAGTCCGAACCACAAGTACCGGGTCCATGGTTCTGGCCGTATACTGGGGGGACGGGGACGACTCCCATTAACCCCTGACTATACCGGGGATACGCTTATCACAATGCCTTTCTGGTCTGTGCTGAAGCAGGGCATTCTGGCAGCCAAGTGGCTTGACCTTTATTAGTGAGCCTGGTTACCCCCTCTCGGAACCACAGACGTAGAAATCGCCAGCTCATATACAGTGCATAAAATATATTTATATATATACCCTTATACACCATTTTAATAAAAAATATCACAAAATTCTTCTAAGTCCCTCTGGAAGAGTGAAAGACGCGCACGTTCATTTTCAGAGCTCCTAGACCTTCCTATAAGAAGTTAGCCAAAAAGTAGCTTCGAAAAACGCTTAGGTTAAGTTTCAGAGTTGCTTCTATTGTACCAAAGCTGGACTTAGACATAATTTCACTCTCACAACATTATGGCTGGTTGGAGACAGTCCGAACCACAAGTACCGGGTCCATGGTTCTGGCCGTATACTGGGGGGACGGGGACGACTCCCATTAACCCCTGACTATACCGGGGATACGCTTATCACAATGCCTTTCTGGTCTGTGCTGAAGCAGGGCATTCTGGCAGCCAAGTGGCTTGACCTTTATTAGTGAGCCTGGTTACCCCCTCTCGGAACCACAGACTTAGAAATCGCCAGCTCATATACAGTGCATAAAATATATTTATATATATACCCTTATACACCATTTTAATAAAAAATATCACAAAATTCTTCTAAGTCCCTCGGGAAGAGTGAAAGACGCGCACGTTAATTTTCAGATCTCCTAGACCTTCCTATAAGAAGTTAGCTTCGAAAAACGCTTAGGTTAAGTTTCAGAGTTGCTTCTATTGTACCAAAGCTGGACTTAGACATAATTTCACTCTCACAACATTATGGCTGGTTGGAGACAGTCCGAACCACAAGTACCGGGTCCATGGTTCTGGCCGTATACTGGGGGGACGGGGACGACTCCCATTAACCCCTGACTATACCGGGGATACGCTTATCACAATGCCTTTCTGGTCTGTGCTGAAGCAGGGCATTCTGGCAGCCAAGTGGCTTGACCTTTATTAGTGAGCCTGGTTACCCCCTCTCGGAACCACAGACTTAGAAATCGCCAGCTCATATACAGTGCATAAAATATATTTATATATATACCCTTATACACCATTTTAATAAAAAATATCACAAAAT
Source organism: Ascaphus truei (assembly GCF_040206685.1). Taxonomy (NCBI): domain Eukaryota; kingdom Metazoa; phylum Chordata; class Amphibia; order Anura; family Ascaphidae; genus Ascaphus; species Ascaphus truei. The sequence continues at coordinate 106,546,193 of NC_134490.1, forward strand.
TTTTCTAAGTCCCTCGGGAAGAGTGAAAGACGCGCACGTTAATTTTCAGAACTCCTAGACCTTCCTATAAGAAGTTAGCCAAAAAGTAGCTTCGAAAAACGCTTAGGTTAAGTTTCAGAGTTGCTTCTAATGTACCAAAGCTGGACTTAGACATAATTTCACTCTCACAACATTATGGCTGGTTGGAGACAGTCCGAACCACAAGTACCGGGTCCATGGTTCTGGCCGTATACTGGGGGGACGGGGACGACTCCCATTAACCCCTGACTATACCGGGGATACGCTTATCACAATGCCTTTCTGGTCTGTGCTGAAGCAGGGCATTCTGGCAGCCAAGTGGCTTGACCTTTATTAGTGAGCCTGGTTACCCCCTCTCGGAACCACAGACTTAGAAATCGCCAGCTCATATACAGTGCATAAAATATATTTATATATATACCCTTATACACCATTTTAATAAAAAATATCACAAAATTCTTCTAAGTCCCTCAGGAAGAGTGAAAGACGCGCACGTTCATTTTCAGAGCTCCTAGACCTTCCTATAAGAAGTTAGCCAAAAAGTAGCTTCGATAAACGCTTAGGTTAAGTTTCAGAGTTGCTTCTAATGTACCAAAGCTGGACTTAGACATAATTTCACTCTCACAACATTATGGCTGGTTGGAGACAGTCCGAACCACAAGTACCGGGTCCATGGTTCTGGCCGTATACTGGAGGGACGGGGACGACTCCCATTAACCCCTGACTATACCGGGGATACGCTTATCACAATGCCTTTCTGGTCTGTGCTGAAGCAGGGCATTCTGGCAGCCAAGTGGCTTGACCTTTATTAGTGAGCCTGGTTACCCCCTCTCGGAACCACAGACGTAGAAATCGCCAGCTCATATACAGTACAGTGCATAAAATATATTTATATATATACCCTTATACACCATTTTAATAAAAAATATCACAAAATTCTTCTAAGTCCCTCTGGAAGAGTGAAAGACGCGCACGTTCATTTTCAGAGCTCCTAGACCTTCCTATAACAAGTTAGCCAAAAAGTAGCTTCGATAAACGCTTAGGTTAAGTTTCAGAGTTGCTTCTAATGTACCAAAGCTGGACTTAGACATAATTTCACTCTCACAACATTATGGCTGGTTGGAGACAGTCCGAACCACAAGTACCGGGTCCATGGTTCTGGCCGTATACTGGGGGGACGGGGACGACTCCCATTAACCCCTGACTATACCGGGGATACGCTTATCACAATGCCTTTCTGGTCTGTGCTGAAGCAGGGCATTCTGGCAGCCAAGTGGCTTGACCTTTATTAGTGAGCCTGGTTACCCCCTCTCGGAACCACAGACTTAGAAATCGTCAGCTCATATACAGTGCATAAAATATATTTATATATATACCCTTATACACCATTTTAATAAAAAATATCACAAAATTCTTCTAAGTCCCTCGGGAAGAGTGAAAGACGCGCACGTTAATTTTCAGATCTCCTAGACCTTCCTATAAGAAGTTAGCTTCGAAAAACGCTTAGGTTAAGTTTCAGAGTTGCTTCTATTGTACCAAAGCTGGACTTAGACATAATTTCACTCTCACAACATTATGGCTGGTTGGAGACAGTCCGAACCACAAGTACCGGGTCCATGGTTCTGGCCGTATACTGGGGGGACGGGGACGACTCCCATTAACCCCTGACTATACCGGGGATACGCTTATCACAATGCCTTTCTGGTCTGTGCTGAAGCAGGGCATTCTGGCAGCCAAGTGGCTTGACCTTTATTAGTGAGCCTGGTTACCCCCTCTCGGAACCACAGACTTAGAAATCGCCAGCTCATATACAGTGCATAAAATATATTTATATATATACCCTTATACACCATTTTAATAAAAAATATCACAAAATTCTTCTAAGTCCCTCGGGAAGAGTGAAAGACGCGCACGTTAATTTTCAGATCTCCTAGACCTTCCTATAAGAAGTTAGCTTCGAAAAACGCTTAGGTTAAGTTTCAGAGTTGCTTCTATTGTACCAAAGCTGGACTTAGACATAATTTCACTCTCACAACATTATGGCTGGTTGGAGACAGTCCGAATCACAAGTACCGGGTCCATGGTTCTGGCCGTATACTGGGGGGACGGGGACGACTCCCATTAACCCCTGACTATACCGGGGATACACTTATCACAATGCCTTTCTGGTCTGTGCTGAAGCAGGGCATTCTGGCAGCCAAGTGGCTTGACCTTTATTAGTGAGCCTGGTTACCCCCTCTCGGAACCACAGACTTAGAAATCGCCAGCTCATATACAGTGCATAAAATATATTTATATATATATACCCTTATACACCATTTTAATAAAAAATATCACAAAATTCTTCTAAGTCCCTCGGGAAGAGTGAAAGACGCGCACGTTCATTTTCAGAGATCCTAGACCTTCCTATAAGAAGTTAGCCAAAAAGTAGCTTCGATAAACGCTTAGGTTAAGTTTCAGATTTGCTTCTAATGTACCAAAGCTGGACTTAGACATAATTTCACTCTCACAACATTATGGCTGGTTGGAGACAGTCCGAACCACAAGTACCGGGTCCATGGTTCTGGCCGTATACTGGGGGGACGGGGACGACTCCCATTAACCCCTGACTATACCGGGGATACGCTTATCACAATGCCTTTCTGGTCTGTGCTGAAGCAGGGCATTCTGGCAGCCAAGTGGCTTGACCTTTATTAGTGAGCCTGGTTACCCCCTCTCGGAACCACAGACGTAGAAATCGCCAGCTCATATACAGTGCATAAAATATATTTATATATATACCCTTATACACCATTTTAATAAAAAATATCACAAAATTCTTCTAAGTCCCTCTGGAAGAGTGAAAGACGCGCACGTTCATTTTCAGAGCTCCTAGACCTTCCTATAAGAAGTTAGCCAAAAAGTAGCTTCGATAAACGCTTAGGTTAAGTTTCAGAGTTGCTTCTAATGTACCAAAGCTGGACTTAGACATAATTTCACTCTCACAACATTATGGCTGGTTGGAGACAGTCCGAACCACAAGTACCGGGTCCATGGTTCTGGCCGTATACTGGGGGGACGGGGACGACTCCCATTAACCCCTGACTATACCGGGGATACGCTTATCACAATGCCTTTCTGGTCTGTGCTGAAGCAGGGCATTCTGGCAGCCAAGTGGCTTGACCTTTATTAGTGAGCCTGGTTACCCCCTCTCGGAACCACAGACTTAGAAATCGCCAGCTCATATACAGTGCATAAAATATATTTATATATATACCCTTATACACCATTTTAATAAAAAATATCACAAAATTCTTCTAAGTCCCTCGGGAAGAGTGAAAGACGCGCACATTAATTTTCAGATCTCCTAGACCTTCCAATAAGAAGTTAGCTTCGAAAAACGCTTAGGTTAAGTTTCAGAGTTGCTTCTATTGTACCAAAGCTGGACTTAGACATAATTTCACTCTCACAACATTATGGCTGGTTGGAGACAGTCCGAACCATAAGTACCGGGACCATGGTTCTGGCCGTATACTGGGGGGACGGGGACGACTCCCATTAACCCCTGACTATACCGGGGATACGCTTATCACAATGCCTTTCTGGTCTGTGCTGAAGGAGGGCATTCTGGCAGCCAAGTGGCTTGACCTTTATTAGTGAGCCTGGTTACCCCCTCTCGGAACCACAGACTTAGAAATCGCCAGCTCATATACAGTGCATAAAATATATTTATATATATACCCTTATACACCATTTTAATATAAAATATCACAAAATTCTTCTAAGTCCCTCGGGAAGAGTGAAAGACGCGCACATTCATTTTCAGAGCTCCTAGACCTTCCTATAAGAAGTTAGCCAAAAAGTAGCTTCGATAAACGCTTAGGTTAAGTTTCAGAGTTGCTTCTAATGTACCAAAGCTGGACTTAGACATAATTTCACTCTCACAACATTATGGCTGGTTGGAGAGGGTCCGAACCACAAGTACCGGGTCCATGGTTCTGGCCGTATACTGGGGGGACGGGGACGACTCCCATTAACCCCTGTCTATACCGGGGATACGCTTATCACAATGCCTTTCTGGTCTGTGCTGAAGCAGGGCATTCTGGCAGCCAAGTGGCTTGACCTTTATTAGTGAGCCTGGTTACCCCCTCTCGGAACCACAGACTTAGAAATCGCCAGCTCATATACAGTGCATAAAATATATTTATATATATACCCTTATACACCATTTTAATAAAAAATATCACAAAATTCTTCTAAGTCCCTCGGGAAGAGTGAAAGACGCGCACGTTCATTTTCAGAGCTCCTAGACCTTCCTATAAGAAGTTAGCCAAAAAGTAGCTTCGAAAAACGCTTAGGTTAAGTTTCAGAGTTGCTTCTATTGTACCAAAGCTGGACTTAGACATAATTTCACTCTCACAACATTATGGCTGGTTGGAGACAGTCCGAACCACAAGTACCGGGTCCATGGTTCTGGCCGTATACTGGGGGGACGGGGACGACTCCCATTAACCCCTGACTATACCGGGGATACGCTTATCACAATGCCTTTCTGGTCTGTGCTGAAGCAGGGCATTCTGGCAGCCAAGTGGCTTGACCTTTATTAGTGAGCCTGGTTACCCCCTCTCGGAACCACAGACTTAGAAATCGCCAGCTCATATACAGTGCATAAAATATATTTATATATATACCCTTATACACCATTTTAATAAAAAATATCACAAAATTCTTCTAAGTCCCTCGGGAAGAGTGAAAGACGCGCACATTCATTTTCAGAGCTCCTAGACCTTCCTATAAGAAGTTAGCCAAAAAGTAGCTTCGATAAACGCTTAGGTTAAGTTTCAGAGTTGCTTCTAATGTACCAAAGCTGGACTTAGACATAATTTCACTCTCACAACATTATGGCTGGTTGGAGACAGTCCGAACCACAAGTACCGGGTCCATGGTTCTGGCCGTATACTGGGGGGACGGGGACGACTCCCATTAACCCCTGACTATACCGGGGATACGCTTATCACAATGCCTTTCTGGTCTGTGCTGAAGCAGGGCATTCTGGCAGCCAAGTGGCTTGACCTTTATTAGTGAGCCTGGTTACCCCCTCTCGGAACCACAGACTTAGAAATCGTCAGCTCATATACAGTGCATAAAATATATTTATATATATACCCTTATACACCATTTTAATAAAAAATATCACAAAATTCTTCTAAGTCCCTCGGGAAGAGTGAAAGACGCGCACGTTAATTTTCAGATCTCCTAGACCTTCCTATAAGAAGTTAGCTTCGAAAAACGCTTAGGTTAAGTTTCAGAGTTGCTTCTATTGTACCAAAGCTGGACTTAGACATAATTTCACTCTCACAACATTATGGCTGGTTGGAGACAGTCCGAACCACAAGTACCGGGTCCATGGTTCTGGCCGTATACTGGGGGGACGGGGACGACTCCCATTAACCCCTGACTATACCGGGGATACGCTTATCACAATGCCTTTCTGGTCTGTGCTGAAGCAGGGCATTCTGGCAGCCAAGTGGCTTGACCTTTATTAGTGAGCCTGGTTACCCCCTCTCGGAACCACAGACTTAGAAATCGCCAGCTCATATACAGTGCATAAAATATATTTATATATATACCCTTATACACCATTTTAATAAAAAATATCACAAAATTCTTCTAAGTCCCTCGGGAAGAGTGAAAGACGCGCACGTTAATTTTCAGATCTCCTAGACCTTCCTATAAGAAGTTAGCTTCGAAAAACGCTTAGGTTAAGTTTCAGAGTTGCTTCTATTGTACCAAAGCTGGACTTAGACATAATTTCACTCTCACAACATTATGGCTGGTTGGAGACAGTCCGAATCACAAGTACCGGGTCCATGGTTCTGGCCGTATACTGGGGGGACGGGGACGACTCCCATTAACCCCTGACTATACCGGGGATACACTTATCACAATGCCTTTCTGGTCTGTGCTGAAGCAGGGCATTCTGGCAGCCAAGTGGCTTGACCTTTATTAGTGAGCCTGGTTACCCCCTCTCGGAACCACAGACTTAGAAATCGCCAGCTCATATACAGTGCATAAAATATATTTATATATATATACCCTTATACACCATTTTAATAAAAAATATCACAAAATTCTTCTAAGTCCCTCGGGAAGAGTGAAAGACGCGCACGTTCATTTTCAGAGATCCTAGACCTTCCTATAAGAAGTTAGCCAAAAAGTAGCTTCGATAAACGCTTAGGTTAAGTTTCAGATTTGCTTCTAATGTACCAAAGCTGGACTTAGACATAATTTCACTCTCACAACATTATGGCTGGTTGGAGACAGTCCGAACCACAAGTACCGGGTCCATGGTTCTGGCCGTATACTGGGGGGACGGGGACGACTCCCATTAACCCCTGACTATACCGGGGATACGCTTATCACAATGCCTTTCTGGTCTGTGCTGAAGCAGGGCATTCTGGCAGCCAAGTGGCTTGACCTTTATTAGTGAGCCTGGTTACCCCCTCTCGGAACCACAGACGTAGAAATCGCCAGCTCATATACAGTGCATAAAATATATTTATATATATACCCTTATACACCATTTTAATAAAAAATATCACAAAATTCTTCTAAGTCCCTCTGGAAGAGTGAAAGACGCGCACGTTCATTTTCAGAGCTCCTAGACCTTCCTATAAGAAGTTAGCCAAAAAGTAGCTTCGATAAACGCTTAGGTTAAGTTTCAGAGTTGCTTCTAATGTACCAAAGCTGGACTTAGACATAATTTCACTCTCACAACATTATGGCTGGTTGGAGACAGTCCGAACCACAAGTACCGGGTCCATGGTTCTGGCCGTATACTGGGGGGACGGGGACGACTCCCATTAACCCCTGACTATACCGGGGATACGCTTATCACAATGCCTTTCTGGTCTGTGCTGAAGCAGGGCATTCTGGCAGCCAAGTGGCTTGACCTTTATTAGTGAGCCTGGTTACCCCCTCTCGGAACCACAGACTTAGAAATCGCCAGCTCATATACAGTGCATAAAATATATTTATATATATACCCTTATACACCATTTTAATAAAAAATATCACAAAATTCTTCTAAGTCCCTCGGGAAGAGTGAAAGACGCGCACATTAATTTTCAGATCTCCTAGACCTTCCAATAAGAAGTTAGCTTCGAAAAACGCTTAGGTTAAGTTTCAGAGTTGCTTCTATTGTACCAAAGCTGGACTTAGACATAATTTCACTCTCACAACATTATGGCTGGTTGGAGACAGTCCGAACCATAAGTACCGGGACCATGGTTCTGGCCGTATACTGGGGGGACGGGGACGACTCCCATTAACCCCTGACTATACCGGGGATACGCTTATCACAATGCCTTTCTGGTCTGTGCTGAAGGAGGGCATTCTGGCAGCCAAGTGGCTTGACCTTTATTAGTGAGCCTGGTTACCCCCTCTCGGAACCACAGACTTAGAAATCGCCAGCTCATATACAGTGCATAAAATATATTTATATATATACCCTTATACACCATTTTAATATAAAATATCACAAAATTCTTCTAAGTCCCTCGGGAAGAGTGAAAGACGCGCACATTCATTTTCAGAGCTCCTAGACCTTCCTATAAGAAGTTAGCCAAAAAGTAGCTTCGATAAACGCTTAGGTTAAGTTTCAGAGTTGCTTCTAATGTACCAAAGCTGGACTTAGACATAATTTCACTCTCACAACATTATGGCTGGTTGGAGAGGGTCCGAACCACAAGTACCGGGTCCATGGTTCTGGCCGTATACTGGGGGGACGGGGACGACTCCCATTAACCCCTGTCTATACCGGGGATACGCTTATCACAATGCCTTTCTGGTCTGTGCTGAAGCAGGGCATTCTGGCAGCCAAGTGGCTTGACCTTTATTAGTGAGCCTGGTTACCCCCTCTCGGAACCACAGACTTAGAAATCGCCAGCTCATATACAGTGCATAAAATATATTTATATATATACCCTTATACACCATTTTAATAAAAAATATCACAAAATTCTTCTAAGTCCCTCGGGAAGAGTGAAAGACGCGCACGTTCATTTTCAGAGCTCCTAGACCTTCCTATAAGAAGTTAGCCAAAAAGTAGCTTCGAAAAACGCTTAGGTTAAGTTTCAGAGTTGCTTCTATTGTACCAAAGCTGGACTTAGACATAATTTCACTCTCACAACATTATGGCTGGTTGGAGACAGTCCGAACCACAAGTACCGGGTCCATGGTTCTGGCCGTATACTGGGGGGACGGGGACGACTCCCATTAACCCCTGACTATACCGGGGATACGCTTATCACAATGCCTTTCTGGTCTGTGCTGAAGCAGGGCATTCTGGCAGCCAAGTGGCTTGACCTTTATTAGTGAGCCTGGTTACCCCCTCTCGGAACCACAGACTTAGAAATCGCCAGCTCATATACAGTGCATAAAATATATTTATATATATACCCTTATACACCATTTTAATAAAAAATATCACAAAATTCTTCTAAGTCCCTCGGGAAGAGTGAAAGACGCGCACATTCATTTTCAGAGCTCCTAGACCTTCCTATAAGAAGTTAGCCAAAAAGTAGCTTCGATAAACGCTTAGGTTAAGTTTCAGAGTTGCTTCTAATGTACCAAAGCTGGACTTAGACATAATTTCACTCTCACAACATTATGGCTGGTTGGAGACAGTCCGAACCACAAGTACCGGGTCCATGGTTCTGGCCGTATACTGGGGGGACGGGGACGACTCCCATTAACCCCTGACTATACCGGGGATACGCTTATCACAATGCCTTTCTGGTCTGTGCTGAAGCAGGGCATTCTGGCAGCCAAGTGGCTTGACCTTTATTAGTGAGCCTGGTTACCCCCTCACGGAACCACAGACTTAGAAATCGCCAGCTCATATACAGTGCATAAAATATATTTATATAAATACCCTTATACACCATTTTAATAAAAAATATCACAAAATTCTTCTAAGTCCCTCGGGAAGAGTGAAAGACGCGCACGTTCATTTTCAGAGATCCTAGACCTTCCTATAAGAAGTTAGCCAAAAAGTAGCTTCGATAAACGCTTAGGTTAAGTTTCAGAGTTGCTTCTAATGTACCAAAGCTGGACTTAGACATAATTTCACTCTCACAACATTATGGCTGGTTGGAGACAGTCCGAACCACAAGTACCGGGTCCATGGTTCTGGCCGTATACTGGGGGGACGGGGACGACTCCCATTAACCCCTGACTATACCGGGGATACGCTTATCACAATGCCTTTCTGGTCTGTGCTGAAGCAGGGCATTCTGGCAGCCAAGTGGCTTGACCTTTATTAGTGAGCCTGGTTACCCCCTCACGGAACCACAGACTTAGAAATCGCCAGCTCATATACAGTGCATAAAATATATTTATATATATACCCTTATACACCATTTTAATAAAAAATATCACAAAATTCTTCTAAGTCCCTCGGGAAGAGTGAAAGACGCGCACGTTCATTTTCAGATCTCCTAGACCTTCCTATAAGAAGTTAGCCAAAAAGTAGCTTCGAAAAACGCTTAGGTTAAGTTTCAGAGTTGCTTCTATTGTACCAAAGCTGGACTTAGACATAATTTCACTCTCACAACATTATGGCTGGTTGGAGACAGTCCGAACCACAAGTACCGGGTCCATGGTTCTGGCCGTATACTGGGGGGACGGGGACGACTCCCATTAACCCCTGACTATACCGGGGATACGCTTATCACAATGCCTTTCTGGTCTGTGCTGAAGCAGGGCATTCTGGCAGCCAAGTGGCTTGACCTTTATTAGTGAGCCTGGTTACCCCCTCTCGGAACCACAGACTTAGAAATCGCCAGCTCATATACAGTGCATAAAATATATTTATATATATACCCTTATTCACCATTTTAATAAAAAATATCACAAAATTCTTCTAATTCCCTCGGGAAGAGTGAAAGACGCGCACGTTCATTTTCAGAGATCCTAGACCTTCCTATAAGAAGTTAGCCAAAAAGTAGCTTCGATAAACGCTTAGGTTAAGTTTCAGAGTTGCTTCTAATGTACCAAAGCTGGACTTAGACATAATTTCACTCTCACAACATTATGGCTGGTTGGAGACAGTCCGAACCACAAGTACCGGGTCCATGGTTCTGGCCGTATACTGGGGGGACGGGGACGACTCCCATTAACCCCTGACTATACCGGGGATACGCTTATCACAATGCCTTTCTGGTCTGTGCTGAAGCAGGGCATTCTGGCAGCCAAGTGGCTTGACCTTTATTAGTGAGCCTGGTTACCCCCTCACGGAACCACAGACTTAGAAATCGCCAGCTCATATACAGTGCATAAAATATATTTATATATATACCCTTATACACCATTTTAATAAAAAATATCACAAAATTCTTCTAAGTCCCTCGGGAAGAGTGAAAGACGCGCACGTTCATTTTCAGATCTCCTAGACCTTCCTATAAGAAGTTAGCCAAAAAGTAGCTTCGAAAAACGCTTAGGTTAAGTTTCAGAGTTGCTTCTATTGTACCAAAGCTGGACTTAGACATAATTTCACTCTCACAACATTATGGCTGGTTGGAGACAGTCCGAACCACAAGTACCGGGTCCATGGTTCTGGCCGTATACTGGGGGGACGGGGACGACTCCCATTAACCCCTGACTATACCGGGGATACGCTTATCACAATGCCTTTCTGGTCTGTGCTGAAGCAGGGCATTCTGGCAGCCAAGTGGCTTGACCTTTATTAGTGAGCCTGGTTACCCCCTCTCGGAACCACAGACTTAGAAATCGCCAGCTCATATACAGTGCATAAAATATATTTATATATATACCCTTATACACCATTTTAATAAAAAATATCACAAAATTCTTCTAAGTCCCTCAGGAAGAGTGAAAGACGCGCACGTTCATTTTCAGAGCTCCTAGACCTTCCTATAAGAAGTTAGCCAAAAAGTAGCTTCGAAAAACGCTTAGGTTAAGTTTCAGAGTTGCTTCTATTGTACCAAAGCTGGACTTAGACATAATTTCACTCTCACAACATTATGGCTGGTTGGAGACAGTCCGAACCACAAGTACCGGGTCCATGGTTCTGGCCGTATACTGGGGGGACGGGGACGACTCCCATTAACCCCTGACTATACCGGGGATACGCTTATCACAATGCCTTTCTGGTCTGTGCTGAAGCAGGGCATTCTGGCAGCCAAGTGGCTTGACCTTTATTAGTGAGCCTGGTTACCCCCTCTCGGAACCACAGACTTAGAAATCGCCAGCTCATATACAGTGCATAAAATATATTTATATATATACCCTTATACACCATTTTAATAAAAAATATCACAAAATTCTTCTAAGTCCCTCAGGAAGAGTGAAAGACGCGCACGTTCATTTTCAGAGCTCCTAGACCTTCCTATAAGAAGTTAGCCAAAAAGTAGCTTCGAAAAACGCTTAGGTTAAGTTTCAGAGTTGCTTCTATTGTACCAAAGCTGGACTTAGACATAATTTCACTCTCACAACATTATGGCTGGTTGGAGACAGTCCGAACCACAAGTACCGGGTCCATGGTTCTGGCCGTATACTGGGGGGACGGGGACGACTCCCATTAACCCCTGACTATACCGGGGATACGCTTATCACAATGCCTTTCTGGTCTGTGCTGAAGCAGGGCATTCTGGCAGCCAAGTGGCTTGACCTTTATTAGTGAGCCTGGTTACCCCCTCTCGGAACCACAGACTTAGAAATCGCCAGCTCATATACAGTGCATAAAATATATTTATATATATACCCTTATACACCATTTTAATAAAAAATATCACAAAATTCTTCTAAGTCCCTCAGGAAGAGTGAAAGACGCGCACGTTCATTTTCAGAGCTCCTAGACCTTCCTATAAGAAGTTAGCCAAAAAGTAGCTTCGATAAACGCTTAGGTTAAGTTTCAGAGTTGCTTCTAATGTACCAAAGCTGGACTTAGACATAATTTCACTCTCACAACATTATGGCTGGTTGGAGACAGTCCGAACCACAAGTACCGGGTCCATGGTTCTGGCCGTATACTGGGGGGACGGGGACGACTCCCATTAACCCCTGACTATACCGGGGATACGCTTATCACAATGCCTTTCTGGTCTGTGCTGAAGCAGGGCATTCTGGCAGCCAAGTGGCTTGACCTTTATTAGTGAGCCTGGTTACCCCCTCTCGGAACCACAGACTTAGAAATCGCCAGCTCATATACAGTGCATAAAATATATTTATATATATACCCTTATACACCATTTTAATAAAAAATATCACAAAATTCTTCTAAGTCCCTCAGGAAGAGTGAAAGACGCGCACGTTCATTTTCAGAGCTCCTAGACCTTCCTATAAGAAGTTAGCCAAAAAGTAGCTTCGATAAACGCTTAGGTTAAGTTTCAGAGTTGCTTCTAATGTACCAAAGCTGGACTTAGACATAATTTCACTCTCACAACATTATGGCTGGTTGGAGACAGTCCGAACCACAAGTACCGGGTCCATGGTTCTGGCCGTATACTGGGGGGACGGGGACGACTCCCATTAACCCCTGACTATACCGGGGATACGCTTATCACAATGCCTTTCTGGTCTGTGCTGAAGCAGGGCATTCTGGCAGCCAAGTGGCTTGACCTTTATTAGTGAGCCTGGTTACCCCCTCTCGGAACCACAGACTTAGAAATCGCCAGCTCATATACAGTGCATAAAATATATTTATATATATACCCTTATACACCATTTTAATAAAAAATATCACAAAATTCTTCTAAGTCCCTCAGGAAGAGTGAAAGACGCGCACGTTCATTTTCAGAGCTCCTAGACCTTCCTATAAGAAGTTAGCCAAAAAGTAGCTTCGAAAAACGCTTAGGTTAAGTTTCAGAGTTGCTTCTATTGTACCAAAGCTGGACTTAGACATAATTTCACTCTCACAACATTATGGCTGGTTGGAGACAGTCCGAACCACAAATACCGGGTCCATGGTTCTGGCCGTATACTGGGGGGACGGGGACGACTCCCATTAACCCCTGACTATACCGGGGATACGCTTATCACAATGCCTTTCTGGTCTGTGCTGAAGCAGGGCATTCTGGCAGCCAAGTGGCTTGACCTTTATTAGTGAGCCTGGTTACCCCCTCTCGGAACCACAGACTTAGAAATCGCCAGCTCATATAGAGTGCATAAAATATATTTATATATATACCCTTATACACCATTTTAATAAAAAATATCACAAAATTCTTCTAAGTCCCTCGGGAAGAGTGAAAGACGCGCACGTTCATTTTCAGAGATCCTAGACCTTCCTATAAGAAGTTAGCCAAAAAGTAGCTTCGATAAACGCTTAGGTTAAGTTTCAGAGTTGCTTCTAATGTACCAAAGCTGGACTTAGACATAATTTCACTCTCACAACATTATGGCTGGTTGGAGACAGTCCGAACCACAAGTACCGGGTCCATGGTTCTGGCCGTATACTGGGGGGACGGGGACGACTCCCATTAACCCCTGACTATACCGGGGATACGCTTATCACAATGCCTTTCTGGTCTGTGCTGAAGCAGGGCATTCTGGCAGCCAAGTGGCTTGACCTTTATTAGTGAGCCTGGTTACCCCCTCTCGGAACCACAGACTTAGAAATCGCCAGCTCATATAGAGTGCATAAAATATATTTATATATATACCCTTATTCACCATTTTAATAAAAAATATCACAAAATTCTTCTAAGTCCCTCGGGAAGAGTGAAAGACGCGCACGTTCATTTTCAGAGATCCTAGACCTTCCTATAAGAAGTTAGCCAAAAAGTAGCTTCGATAAACGCTTAGGTTAAGTTTCAGAGTTGCTTCTAATGTACCAAAGCTGGACTTAGACATAATTTCACTCTCACAACATTATGGCTGGTTGGAGACAGTCCGAACCACAAGTACCGGGTCCATGGTTCTGGCCGTATACTGGGGGGACGGGGACGACTCCCATTAACCCCTGACTATACCGGGGATACGCTTATCACAATGCCTTTCTGGTCTGTGCTGAAGCAGGGCATTCTGGCAGCCAAGTGGCTTGACCTTTATTAGTGAGCCTGGTTACCCCCTCACGGAACCACAGACTTAGAAATCGCCAGCTCATATACAGTGCATAAAATATATTTATATATATACCCTTATACACCATTTTAATAAAAAATATCACAAAATTCTTCTAAGTCCCTCAGGAAGAGTGAAAGACGCGCACGTTCATTTTCAGAGCTCCTAGACCTTCCTATAAGAAGTTAGCCAAAAAGTAGCTTCGAAAAACGCTTAGGTTAAGTTTCAGAGTTGCTTCTAATGTACCAAAGCTGGACTTAGACATAATTTCACTCTCACAACATTATGGCTGGTTGGAGACAGTCCGAACCACAAGTACCGGGTCCATGGTTCTGGCCGTATACTGGGGGGACGGGGACGACTCCCATTAACCCCTGACTATACCGGGGATACGCTTATCACAATGCCTTTCTGGTCTGTGCTGAAGCAGGGCATTCTGGCAGCCAAGTGGCTTGACCTTTATTAGTGAGCCTGGTTACCCCCTCTCGGAACCACAGACTTAGAAATCGCCAGCTCATATAGAGTGCATAAAATATATTTATATATATACCCTTATTCACCATTTTAATAAAAAATATCACAAAATTCTTCTAAGTCCCTCGGGAAGAGTGAAAGACGCGCACGTTCATTTTCAGAGATCCTAGACCTTCCTATAAGAAGTTAGCCAAAAAGTAGCTTCGATAAACGCTTAGGTTAAGTTTCAGAGTTGCTTCTAATGTACCAAAGCTGGACTTAGACATAATTTCACTCTCACAACATTATGGCTGGTTGGAGACAGTCCGAACCACAAGTACCGGGTCCATGGTTCTGGCCGTATACTGGGGGGACGGGGACGACTCCCATTAACCCCTGACTATACCGGGGATACGCTTATCACAATGCCTTTCTGGTCTGTGCTGAAGCAGGGCATTCTGGCAGCCAAGTGGCTTGACCTTTATTAGTGAGCCTGGTTACCCCCTCTCGGAACCACAGACTTAGAAATCGCCAGCTCATATACAGTGCATAAAATATATTTATATATATACCCTTATACACCATTTTAATAAAAAATATCACAAAATTCTTCTAAGTCCCTCAGGAAGAGTGAAAGACGCGCACGTTCATTTTCAGAGCTCCTAGACCTTCCTATAAGAAGTTAGCCAAAAAGTAGCTTCGATAAACGCTTAGGTTAAGTTTCAGAGTTGCTTCTAATGTACCAAAGCTGGACTTAGACATAATTTCACTCTCACAACATTATGGCTGGTTGGAGACAGTCCGAACCACAAGTACCGGGTCCATGGTTCTGGCCGTATACTGGGGGGACGGGGACGACTCCCATTAACCCCTGACTATACCGGGGATACGCTTATCACAATGCCTTTCTGGTCTGTGCTGAAGCAGGGCATTCTGGCAGCCAAGTGGCTTGACCTTTATTAGTGAGCCTGGTTACCCCCTCACGGAACCACAGACTTAGAAATCGCCAGCTCATATACAGTGCATAAAATATATTTATATATATACCCTTATACACCATTTTAATAAAAAATATCACAAAATTCTTCTAAGTCCCTCAGGAAGAGTGAAAGACGCGCACGTTCATTTTCAGAGCTCCTAGACCTTCCTATAAGAAGTTAGCCAAAAAGTAGCTTCGAAAAACGCTTAGGTTAAGTTTCAGAGTTGCTTCTATTGTACCAAAGCTGGACTTAGACATAATTTCACTCTCACAACATTATGGCTGGTTGGAGACAGTCCGAACCACAAATACCGGGTCCATGGTTCTGGCCGTATACTGGGGGGACGGGGACGACTCCCATTAACCCCTGACTATACCGGGGATACGCTTATCACAATGCCTTTCTGGTCTGTGCTGAAGCAGGGCATTCTGGCAGCCAAGTGGCTTGACCTTTATTAGTGAGCCTGGTTACCCCCTCTCGGAACCACAGACTTAGAAATCGCCAGCTCATATAGAGTGCATAAAATATATTTATATATATACCCTTATACACCATTTTAATAAAAAATATCACAAAATTCTTCTAAGTCCCTCGGGAAGAGTGAAAGACGCGCACGTTCATTTTCAGAGATCCTAGACCTTCCTATAAGAAGTTAGCCAAAAAGTAGCTTCGATAAACGCTTAGGTTAAGTTTCAGAGTTGCTTCTAATGTACCAAAGCTGGACTTAGACATAATTTCACTCTCACAACATTATGGCTGGTTGGAGACAGTCCGAACCACAAGTACCGGGTCCATGGTTCTGGCCGTATACTGGGGGGACGGGGACGACTCCCATTAACCCCTGACTATACCGGGGATACGCTTATCACAATGCCTTTCTGGTCTGTGCTGAAGCAGGGCATTCTGGCAGCCAAGTGGCTTGACCTTTATTAGTGAGCCTGGTTACCCCCTCTCGGAACCACAGACTTAGAAATCGCCAGCTCATATAGAGTGCATAAAATATATTTATATATATACCCTTATTCACCATTTTAATAAAAAATATCACAAAATTCTTCTAAGTCCCTCGGGAAGAGTGAAAGACGCGCACGTTCATTTTCAGAGATCCTAGACCTTCCTATAAGAAGTTAGCCAAAAAGTAGCTTCGATAAACGCTTAGGTTAAGTTTCAGAGTTGCTTCTAATGTACCAAAGCTGGACTTAGACATAATTTCACTCTCACAACATTATGGCTGGTTGGAGACAGTCCGAACCACAAGTACCGGGTCCATGGTTCTGGCCGTATACTGGGGGGACGGGGACGACTCCCATTAACCCCTGACTATACCGGGGATACGCTTATCACAATGCCTTTCTGGTCTGTGCTGAAGCAGGGCATTCTGGCAGCCAAGTGGCTTGACCTTTATTAGTGAGCCTGGTTACCCCCTCTCGGAACCACAGACTTAGAAATCGCCAGCTCATATACAGTGCATAAAATATATTTATATATATACCCTTATACACCATTTTAATAAAAAATATCACAAAATTCTTCTAAGTCCCTCAGGAAGAGTGAAAGACGCGCACGTTCATTTTCAGAGCTCCTAGACCTTCCTATAAGAAGTTAGCCAAAAAGTAGCTTCGATAAACGCTTAGGTTAAGTTTCAGAGTTGCTTCTAATGTACCAAAGCTGGACTTAGACATAATTTCACTCTCACAACATTATGGCTGGTTGGAGACAGTCCGAACCACAAGTACCGGGTCCATGGTTCTGGCCGTATACTGGGGGGACGGGGACGACTCCCATTAACCCCTGACTATACCGGGGATACGCTTATCACAATGCCTTTCTGGTCTGTGCTGAAGCAGGGCATTCTGGCAGCCAAGTGGCTTGACCTTTATTAGTGAGCCTGGTTACCCCCTCACGGAACCACAGACTTAGAAATCGCCAGCTCATATACAGTGCATAAAATATATTTATATATATACCCTTATACACCATTTTAATAAAAAATATCACAAAATTCTTCTAAGTCCCTCGGGAAGAGTGAAAGACGCGCACGTTCATTTTCAGATCTCCTAGACCTTCCTATAAGAAGTTAGCCAAAAAGTAGCTTCGAAAAACGCTTAGGTTAAGTTTCAGAGTTGCTTCTATTGTACCAAAGCTGGACTTAGACATAATTTCACTCTCACAACATTATGGCTGGTTGGAGACAGTCCGAACCACAAGTACCGGGTCCATGGTTCTGGCCGTATACTGGGGGGACGGGGACGACTCCCATTAACCCCTGACTATACCGGGGATACGCTTATCACAATGCCTTTCTGGTCTGTGCTGAAGCAGGGCATTCTGGCAGCCAAGTGGCTTGACCTTTATTAGTGAGCCTGGTTATCCCCTCTCGGAACCACAGACTTAGAAATCGCCAGCTCATATACAGTGCATAAAATATATTTATATATATACCCTTATACACCATTTTAATAAAAAATATCACAAAATTCTTCTAAGTCCCTCAGGAAGAGTGAAAGACGCGCACGTTCATTTTCAGAGCTCCTAGACCTTCCTATAAGAAGTTAGCCAAAAAGTAGCTTCGATAAACGCTTAGGTTAAGTTTCAGAGTTGCTTCTAATGTACCAAAGCTGGACTTAGACATAATTTCACTCTCACAACATTATGGCTGGTTGGAGACAGTCCGAACCACAAGTACCGGGTCCATGGTTCTGGCCGTATACTGGGGGGACGGGGACGACTCCCATTAACCCCTGACTATACCGGGGATACGCTTATCACAATGCCTTTCTGGTCTGTGCTGAAGCAGGGCATTCTGGCAGCCAAGTGGCTTGACCTTTATTAGTGAGCCTGGTTATCCCCTCTCGGAACCACAGACTTAGAAATCGCCAGCTCATATACAGTGCATAAAATATATTTATATATATACCCTTATACACCATTTTAATAAAAAATATCACAAAATTCTTCTAAGTCCCTCAGGAAGAGTGAAAGACGCGCACGTTCATTTTCAGAGCTCCTAGACCTTCCTATAAGAAGTTAGCCAAAAAGTAGCTTCGATAAACGCTTAGGTTAAGTTTCAGAGTTGCTTCTAATGTACCAAAGCTGGACTTAGACATAATTTCACTCTCACAACATTATGGCTGGTTGGAGACAGTCCGAACCACAAGTACCGGGTCCATGGTTCTGGCCGTATACTGGGGGGACGGGGACGACTCCCATTAACCCCTGACTATACCGGGGATACGCTTATCACAATGCCTTTCTGGTCTGTGCTGAAGCAGGGCATTCTGGCAGCCAAGTGGCTTGACCTTTATTAGTGAGCCTGGTTACCCCCTCACGGAACCACAGACTTAGAAATCGCCAGCTCATATACAGTGCATAAAATATATTTATATATATACCCTTATACACCATTTTAATAAAAAATATCACAAAATTCTTCTAAGTCCCTCGGGAAGAGTGAAAGACGCGCACGTTCATTTTCAGATCTCCTAGACCTTCCTATAAGAAGTTAGCCAAAAAGTAGCTTCGAAAAACGCTTAGGTTAAGTTTCAGAGTTGCTTCTATTGTACCAAAGCTGGACTTAGACATAATTTCACTCTCACAACATTATGGCTGGTTGGAGACAGTCCGAACCACAAGTACCGGGTCCATGGTTCTGGCCGTATACTGGGGGGACGGGGACGACTCCCATTAACCCCTGACTATACCGGGGATACGCTTATCACAATGCCTTTCTGGTCTGTGCTGAAGCAGGGCATTCTGGCAGCCAAGTGGCTTGACCTTTATTAGTGAGCCTGGTTACCCCCTCTCGGAACCACAGACTTAGAAATCGCCAGCTCATATACAGTGCATAAAATATATTTATATATATACCCTTATACACCATTTTAATAAAAAATATCACAAAATTCTTCTAAGTCCCTCAGGAAGAGTGAAAGACGCGCACGTTCATTTTCAGAGCTCCTAGACCTTCCTATAAGAAGTTAGCCAAAAAGTAGCTTCGATAAACGCTTAGGTTAAGTTTCAGAGTTGCTTCTAATGTACCAAAGCTGGACTTAGACATAATTTCACTCTCACAACATTATGGCTGGTTGGAGACAGTCCGAACCACAAGTACCGGGTCCATGGTTCTGGCCGTATACTGGGGGGACGGGGACGACTCCCATTAACCCCTGACTATACCGGGGATACGCTTATCACAATGCCTTTCTGGTCTGTGCTGAAGCAGGGCATTCTGGCAGCCAAGTGGCTTGACCTTTATTAGTGAGCCTGGTTACCCCCTCTCGGAACCACAGACTTAGAAATCGCCAGCTCATATACAGTGCATAAAATATATTTATATATATACCCTTATACACCATTTTAATAAAAAATATCACAAAATTCTTCTAAGTCCCTCAGGAAGAGTGAAAGACGCGCACGTTCATTTTCAGAGCTCCTAGACCTTCCTATAAGAAGTTAGCCAAAAAGTAGCTTCGATAAACGCTTAGGTTAAGTTTCAGAGTTGCTTCTAATGTACCAAAGCTGGACTTAGACATAATTTCACTCT
The DNA here is from genome assembly GCF_040206685.1 of Ascaphus truei. Taxonomy (NCBI): domain Eukaryota; kingdom Metazoa; phylum Chordata; class Amphibia; order Anura; family Ascaphidae; genus Ascaphus; species Ascaphus truei. Next base: position 106,566,251 of record NC_134490.1, read on the forward strand.
CACAACATTATGGCTGGTTGGAGACAGTCCGAACCACAAGTACCGGGTCCATGGTTCTGGCCGTATACTGGGGGGACGGGGACGACTCCCATTAACCCCTGACTATACCGGGGATACGCTTATCACAATGCCTTTCTGGTCTGTGCTGAAGCAGGGCATTCTGGCAGCCAAGTGGCTTGACCTTTATTAGTGAGCCTGGTTACCCCCTCTCGGAACCACAGACTTAGAAATCGCCAGCTCATATACAGTGCATAAAATATATTTATATATATACCCTTATACACCATTTTAATAAAAAATATCACAAAATTCTTCTAAGTCCCTCAGGAAGAGTGAAAGACGCGCACGTTCATTTTCAGAGCTCCTAGACCTTCCTATAAGAAGTTAGCCAAAAAGTAGCTTCGAAAAACGCTTAGGTTAAGTTTCAGAGTTGCTTCTATTGTACCAAAGCTGGACTTAGACATAATTTCACTCTCACAACATTATGGCTGGTTGGAGACAGTCCGAACCACAAATACCGGGTCCATGGTTCTGGCCGTATACTGGGGGGACGGGGACGACTCCCATTAACCCCTGACTATACCGGGGATACGCTTATCACAATGCCTTTCTGGTCTGTGCTGAAGCAGGGCATTCTGGCAGCCAAGTGGCTTGACCTTTATTAGTGAGCCTGGTTACCCCCTCTCGGAACCACAGACTTAGAAATCGCCAGCTCATATAGAGTGCATAAAATATATTTATATATATACCCTTATACACCATTTTAATAAAAAATATCACAAAATTCTTCTAAGTCCCTCGGAAAGAGTGAAAGACGCGCACGTTCATTTTCAGAGATCCTAGACCTTCCTATAAGAAGTTAGCCAAAAAGTAGCTTCGATAAACGCTTAGGTTAAGTTTCAGAGTTGCTTCTAATGTACCAAAGCTGGACTTAGACATAATTTCACTCTCACAACATTATGGCTGGTTGGAGACAGTCCGAACCACAAGTACCGGGTCCATGGTTCTGGCCGTATACTGGGGGGACGGGGACGACTCCCATTAACCCCTGACTATACCGGGGATACGCTTATCACAATGCCTTTCTGGTCTGTGCTGAAGCAGGGCATTCTGGCAGCCAAGTGGCTTGACCTTTATTAGTGAGCCTGGTTACCCCCTCTCGGAACCACAGACTTAGAAATCGCCAGCTCATATAGAGTGCATAAAATATATTTATATATATACCCTTATTCACCATTTTAATAAAAAATATCACAAAATTCTTCTAAGTCCCTCGGGAAGAGTGAAAGACGCGCACGTTCATTTTCAGAGATCCTAGACCTTCCTATAAGAAGTTAGCCAAAAAGTAGCTTCGATAAACGCTTAGGTTAAGTTTCAGAGTTGCTTCTAATGTACCAAAGCTGGACTTAGACATAATTTCACTCTCACAACATTATGGCTGGTTGGAGACAGTCCGAACCACAAGTACCGGGTCCATGGTTCTGGCCGTATACTGGGGGGACGGGGACGACTCCCATTAACCCCTGACTATACCGGGGATACGCTTATCACAATGCCTTTCTGGTCTGTGCTGAAGCAGGGCATTCTGGCAGCCAAGTGGCTTGACCTTTATTAGTGAGCCTGGTTACCCCCTCACGGAACCACAGACTTAGAAATCGCCAGCTCATATACAGTGCATAAAATATATTTATATATATACCCTTATACACCATTTTAATAAAAAATATCACAAAATTCTTCTAAGTCCCTCAGGAAGAGTGAAAGACGCGCACGTTCATTTTCAGAGCTCCTAGACCTTCCTATAAGAAGTTAGCCAAAAAGTAGCTTCGAAAAACGCTTAGGTTAAGTTTCAGAGTTGCTTCTATTGTACCAAAGCTGGACTTAGACATAATTTCACTCTCACAACATTATGGCTGGTTGGAGACAGTCCGAACCACAAATACCGGGTCCATGGTTCTGGCCGTATACTGGGGGGACGGGGACGACTCCCATTAACCCCTGACTATACCGGGGATACGCTTATCACAATGCCTTTCTGGTCTGTGCTGAAGCAGGGCATTCTGGCAGCCAAGTGGCTTGACCTTTATTAGTGAGCCTGGTTACCCCCTCTCGGAACCACAGACTTAGAAATCGCCAGCTCATATAGAGTGCATAAAATATATTTATATATATACCCTTATACACCATTTTAATAAAAAATATCACAAAATTCTTCTAAGTCCCTCGGGAAGAGTGAAAGACGCGCACGTTCATTTTCAGAGATCCTAGACCTTCCTATAAGAAGTTAGCCAAAAAGTAGCTTCGATAAACGCTTAGGTTAAGTTTCAGAGTTGCTTCTAATGTACCAAAGCTGGACTTAGACATAATTTCACTCTCACAACATTATGGCTGGTTGGAGACAGTCCGAACCACAAGTACCGGGTCCATGGTTCTGGCCGTATACTGGGGGGACGGGGACGACTCCCATTAACCCCTGACTATACCGGGGATACGCTTATCACAATGCCTTTCTGGTCTGTGCTGAAGCAGGGCATTCTGGCAGCCAAGTGGCTTGACCTTTATTAGTGAGCCTGGTTACCCCCTCTCGGAACCACAGACTTAGAAATCGCCAGCTCATATAGAGTGCATAAAATATATTTATATATATACCCTTATTCACCATTTTAATAAAAAATATCACAAAATTCTTCTAAGTCCCTCGGGAAGAGTGAAAGACGCGCACGTTCATTTTCAGAGATCCTAGACCTTCCTATAAGAAGTTAGCCAAAAAGTAGCTTCGATAAACGCTTAGGTTAAGTTTCAGAGTTGCTTCTAATGTACCAAAGCTGGACTTAGACATAATTTCACTCTCACAACATTATGGCTGGTTGGAGACAGTCCGAACCACAAGTACCGGGTCCATGGTTCTGGCCGTATACTGGGGGGACGGGGACGACTCCCATTAACCCCTGACTATACCGGGGATACGCTTATCACAATGCCTTTCTGGTCTGTGCTGAAGCAGGGCATTCTGGCAGCCAAGTGGCTTGACCTTTATTAGTGAGCCTGGTTACCCCCTCTCGGAACCACAGACTTAGAAATCGCCAGCTCATATACAGTGCATAAAATATATTTATATATATACCCTTATACACCATTTTAATAAAAAATATCACAAAATTCTTCTAAGTCCCTCAGGAAGAGTGAAAGACGCGCACGTTCATTTTCAGAGCTCCTAGACCTTCCTATAAGAAGTTAGCCAAAAAGTAGCTTCGATAAACGCTTAGGTTAAGTTTCAGAGTTGCTTCTAATGTACCAAAGCTGGACTTAGACATAATTTCACTCTCACAACATTATGGCTGGTTGGAGACAGTCCGAACCACAAGTACCGGGTCCATGGTTCTGGCCGTATACTGGGGGGACGGGGACGACTCCCATTAACCCCTGACTATACCGGGGATACGCTTATCACAATGCCTTTCTGGTCTGTGCTGAAGCAGGGCATTCTGGCAGCCAAGTGGCTTGACCTTTATTAGTGAGCCTGGTTACCCCCTCACGGAACCACAGACTTAGAAATCGCCAGCTCATATACAGTGCATAAAATATATTTATATATATACCCTTATACACCATTTTAATAAAAAATATCACAAAATTCTTCTAAGTCCCTCGGGAAGAGTGAAAGACGCGCACGTTCATTTTCAGATCTCCTAGACCTTCCTATAAGAAGTTAGCCAAAAAGTAGCTTCGAAAAACGCTTAGGTTAAGTTTCAGAGTTGCTTCTATTGTACCAAAGCTGGACTTAGACATAATTTCACTCTCACAACATTATGGCTGGTTGGAGACAGTCCGAACCACAAGTACCGGGTCCATGGTTCTGGCCGTATACTGGGGGGACGGGGACGACTCCCATTAACCCCTGACTATACCGGGGATACGCTTATCACAATGCCTTTCTGGTCTGTGCTGAAGCAGGGCATTCTGGCAGCCAAGTGGCTTGACCTTTATTAGTGAGCCTGGTTATCCCCTCTCGGAACCACAGACTTAGAAATCGCCAGCTCATATACAGTGCATAAAATATATTTATATATATACCCTTATACACCATTTTAATAAAAAATATCACAAAATTCTTCTAAGTCCCTCAGGAAGAGTGAAAGACGCGCACGTTCATTTTCAGAGCTCCTAGACCTTCCTATAAGAAGTTAGCCAAAAAGTAGCTTCGATAAACGCTTAGGTTAAGTTTCAGAGTTGCTTCTAATGTACCAAAGCTGGACTTAGACATAATTTCACTCTCACAACATTATGGCTGGTTGGAGACAGTCCGAACCACAAGTACCGGGTCCATGGTTCTGGCCGTATACTGGGGGGACGGGGACGACTCCCATTAACCCCTGACTATACCGGGGATACGCTTATCACAATGCCTTTCTGGTCTGTGCTGAAGCAGGGCATTCTGGCAGCCAAGTGGCTTGACCTTTATTAGTGAGCCTGGTTATCCCCTCTCGGAACCACAGACTTAGAAATCGCCAGCTCATATACAGTGCATAAAATATATTTATATATATACCCTTATACACCATTTTAATAAAAAATATCACAAAATTCTTCTAAGTCCCTCAGGAAGAGTGAAAGACGCGCACGTTCATTTTCAGAGCTCCTAGACCTTCCTATAAGAAGTTAGCCAAAAAGTAGCTTCGATAAACGCTTAGGTTAAGTTTCAGAGTTGCTTCTAATGTACCAAAGCTGGACTTAGACATAATTTCACTCTCACAACATTATGGCTGGTTGGAGACAGTCCGAACCACAAGTACCGGGTCCATGGTTCTGGCCGTATACTGGGGGGACGGGGACGACTCCCATTAACCCCTGACTATACCGGGGATACGCTTATCACAATGCCTTTCTGGTCTGTGCTGAAGCAGGGCATTCTGGCAGCCAAGTGGCTTGACCTTTATTAGTGAGCCTGGTTACCCCCTCACGGAACCACAGACTTAGAAATCGCCAGCTCATATACAGTGCATAAAATATATTTATATATATACCCTTATACACCATTTTAATAAAAAATATCACAAAATTCTTCTAAGTCCCTCGGGAAGAGTGAAAGACGCGCACGTTCATTTTCAGATCTCCTAGACCTTCCTATAAGAAGTTAGCCAAAAAGTAGCTTCGAAAAACGCTTAGGTTAAGTTTCAGAGTTGCTTCTATTGTACCAAAGCTGGACTTAGACATAATTTCACTCTCACAACATTATGGCTGGTTGGAGACAGTCCGAACCACAAGTACCGGGTCCATGGTTCTGGCCGTATACTGGGGGGACGGGGACGACTCCCATTAACCCCTGACTATACCGGGGATACGCTTATCACAATGCCTTTCTGGTCTGTGCTGAAGCAGGGCATTCTGGCAGCCAAGTGGCTTGACCTTTATTAGTGAGCCTGGTTACCCCCTCTCGGATCCACAGACTTAGAAATCGCCAGCTCATATACAGTGCATAAAATATATTTATATATATATACCCTTATACACCATTTTAATAAAAAATATCACAAAATTCTTCTAAGTCCCTCGGGAAGAGTGAAAGACGCGCACGTTCATTTTCAGATCTCCTAGACCTTCCTATAAGAAGTTAGCCAAAAGGTAGCTTCGAAAAACGCTTAGGTTAAGTTTCAGAGTTGCTGCTAATGTACCAAAGCTGGACTTAGGGCCTCATGCAGTAAGCGTCTATTATGTGAAATCGGCAATCTTACCGATTAGTCATGTTATTGGCGATTTTTCCTCTCCGTATGCAGTAAGTGCCGAATACATTCAAAATCAACCCGAAAACAAATCCGCCCACTCTCACGATGATTATCCGATCACACACAGGTGTATCGGCGTGCGTGGCGGGGTGCTGATAGGTTGCCCAATCACAAATCTTGCTGAATATGGCGAAACAAGCATGTATTGGATTGCGCGCCATATTTAAAGGCAACGTGTACTGCTAATCATTCTCTGTGTTGTTGGGAGTGAGAGAGAGAGACGCACAGAGCTGGCTGATTGAACATTTGCATATTGACTGAGAGACTTGTTGTGTATTGGGTGAGCTTTGTCCATTGTTGTTTTGTTTATATCTTTGTCTTGTTTTATATGTGGAAGTGTTTCGTGTGATTGGCTGTACATTTATTGTCTGTTTTTTGTGAGTGCTGGAAGTATGCCCGCAAAGCGTGGGAAGAGTGATGCTGGTGGGAGTGGGAGTGCTACTCGTGCGAGTACACGTCGGAGTGAACGTACTGTTCAGGGGAGTGATGTTGCTGGGAGTGCGAGTGGTGTTGCTGGGAGTGGGAGTGCTGGTGCTGCGAGTGGTGTTGCTGGGAGTGTGAGTGCTGTTGCTGGGAGTGGGAGTGCTGTTGCTGGGAGTGTGAGTGCTGTTGCTGGGAGTGGGAGTGCTGTTGCTGGGAGTGGGAGTGCTAGTGCTGGGAGTGGAAGTGCTGGTGCTGGGAGTGGGAGTGCTGGTGCTGGGAGTGCTGGTGCTAGGAGTGGGAGTGCTGGTGCTAGGAGTGGGAGTGCTGGTGCTGGGAGTGGGAGTGCTGGTGCTAGGAGTGGGAGTGCTGGTGCTAGGAGTGGGAGTGCTGGTGCTGTGAGTGCTGCTGGTGGCGCAGTTGCTGATGGGGTGGATGGTGGTGGCGTGATTGCTGGTGGGCAGCTTTTGGAGGCTCTTCCATTGGAAGAAGGAGAGTCCAGTCAGCACCAGCCAAGCTCTGACCCTAAACCTGCTCGGAAGAAACGTGTGGAGAAGCCACGTAATCCTCGCTTCAATGACCAGGAAAATACAGCTCTTGTCACTGGCATTCTGGAGCACTATGACAGTATATATGGACATTTACTAGGTAAGTGTACCTTTACATTTATTATTCAAATACATGTGATCCTAGGTCATCTGAGTTTTGTTCATATGCAAATATGGGTTCAGAATATCTTTCTATGTTAATTAGTCTGGAAACACAGCTTTTTATCATGCGTTACAAGGACAACTAAACACAGGCGGTCAATTTGCCATAACTGCATACAATATGAATGCAACCTTGCTTACATGTATAGGTTTAGTAGTGAATGCTCATGTGCTTCACATATTACACCTAAAACAGCATGTTTGCTATCTCTTGGAACAGCTAGCAGTGTAGGAAACTGGTGCTTCTATTATTATTAATTTACCTCATATATTTTATATGTTTTTCAAGGGCGGACAAGTTCAGCAAGCAGAAAAGAAATGTGGGACACAATAGTCATTGGTGTCAATGCGTGTGGGAATCATGTGAGGGACAAGCGGAATTGTCACAAGAGATTTGATGATATTAGGTCCAAATTGAAAAAGAAAATACAACACCAACGCGTGCATGCTACTGGCACTGGAGGTGGGCCGACACCACAACGTCTCATATTAAGTCCATTGGAGGAGCTGCTTCGGGCAAAATTACTTCCCGTCGTCGTGGAAGGCTTACCTGGTGACCGGGATATTGGAATTTATCCCTCACAATTTCCACCAGGTGAGAAATATTACTGTACTAGGCGTGTCGTTGCTTACAGTTATTTTGCATATTTACACTGCTTTTTATACTGTCTTCACAATATAAGCATACCTGCATCTATATATGTATATGTCTGATTCTGTATATATATATATTTCAAAATAGACATATATGTTGTAGTCCTACTAAAAGCAGTAACTAATATAGCACGTGCCATTGCGTGCTCATTTACATGTGAATTCCCAAAATGCATTGCTGCAGTGGAAGCAATTGATGGTGGGCGAAGATGGGGAACAACAGGGTAGTACACATGTGTAACACATGTTAATGAGAAATTATTACTAGCTACAGGTACAGAACATAAATATGTATAATATTATTGTGTATTTTATTTATTTTACTCCGACAAACATGACATTACTGCCTATTTTAAGCATGCATCAAATATATTGCATGCAACGGCCTACAAACATCACTTGCACTAACACATCTATAGTTGTTAATGAAAAGGTCCATTTTTGCTTTAAGTCATATACAGACAGCATAATGAGGCACACGTATCATATGTTATGTCATTGTTTTCATAACTTAAAAACTGCACACGACTATTTAGCTCATCTACCATTGTGTTAAAGCAGCTGCAATTAATATCTCATCACAGCATACACTTCAACAGAGGGGGTGGGGTTCAGCACACACACTAATTACAGCCTCATTTTAGGGTCAACATAGTTCACACCATTTTCACCTGTTTCAAGTAATTGAAAGGTGTGGCTGATTAGGCTTTTTGGGGAAGGGAATACCGTTCTTACAACCTGACTAGCACAACTGAAGTTAATCACACTCATTTGAAAGCTTAACTTTAGCTACTAAATGCCCCAACAACTCATTACTTATCAAAGCGTACGTCACACATTAGTTCACTCATATCTATAGTTGAACTACTATCAACGACACATTATCACACACTGCATGTGTTGTCTTGTTGAGTCACAGCCACATTCAGGTGTGCCACATCTTATATTAATGTACCACACATATCCTCTACCAAAAACAACACTTTTTGCAATATGACCACCTTCATGATAACCATTGTGAATGGTCATCTCATGATAGTTATGTACATTATGATACTGATATCACTACACAACATATGATTTTTATGTACAAATTTAATCTATTTATCCTCACGCATTACTGCAGAAACATAGTATGTTTTATGTTAGGGAACTCAAAAGTTCTAAGTACACAGGCATGTACATTGTTATTACAACTATTTATGTTCACTTTCACACACACATTTTGGGTTAAGGAAATGATGCTGTTAGGTACTCATAAATACAGAACATACAATAACTGTTTGTTCAATATTTACACATGTAAATGTAAAACTTATGTTATTGTTATATATAGTTGCCCCTGAAGGACATGTGTCACCTGAGACGGAACAAGTGTCTTCACCTGGGTCAGCCAGCTCAACACACCTAGAAGGTGAGTGTATCAGTTGGTGGCCATATAATATGTGCTCTTCTATATGTTATGTTGTCATGTTCATTATTTGTTTTGCACATGTTCTTTAAATAGGATTACTTAGTGTCAGTGAAAATGAAGTGTAAGGCAACATGTATTGTGTTAGTGATGTTAACTATCATGTAGGAGTTGTGAGTTTACAGCAAGTTTTCATTCACTCATATTTCATACTGAGTCCAAACATTATTCTTAAGTCAAGGTAGTTTTTAATGTGAGGTTATAAAACGTATGGAAACATGTTAGTTGTTACTTATGACACAGTAGAATTACATAGTAACACAGCAAAGATTAACATGCCATTTAATAATGTGTACATTTATTTGTAGAACATGATGAAGAGGATTATGATGATGATGATGATGATGATGATGATGCCGCCGCCGCCATAGACACACAAATACAAGCAAGTGACCATGAAGAGGTTCCAATTGAAACTGTTTTACCGCCAAATCGTCCAGCAAATACCACATACGATGCAATTGTAGCTTCTGAGGGAAAAATTGTGGAAGCAGAAAATCGTCGCCATTCTGACCTGATGACAGTGCTGGAAAGGATGATTGCACTGCAGGAAGAAACAGTTTCACAATTGGCACATCTCCACAGAGTCTTCATTGAAGTGCCTAAACAGTTGCAAAAAATCAACACCTCATTCGAAGCATTAGTTGTTCAGCAAACACAAGCTAATTACTTGAGAATGACTAATGTACCACAATTCAACATCAACACGTCACAGGCAGGATCCTTACATGCTGGGCAGTTTTCACCACATTCATCTGATCTTCATTCACCAGGCCCGAATGTTACCGGTCAAGTAGCAGACATTGCTGTGCAGGTTCCTGACGACATCCTACCGCTGCCATCTGTACAAAATCAGCAGCTGACACCTACAAAGGAGGCGACAAAAACAAAACAAGACACACATGAAACAGACCAACCATCACTTGTGCAGTGTCTACCAACTTGCTCACATGTGTCAGTGGGCACAAGCCCTGTCGGTGAGTCACTGGCCACAAGCCCTGTAGGTGAATCACTGCCCAAAAGCCCTGTAAGTGAATCACTGCCCAAAAGCCCTGTAGGCGAATCACTGCCCAAAAGCCCTGTAGGTGAATCACTGCCCAAAAGCCCTGTAGGTGAATCACTGCCCAAAAGCCCTGTAAGTGAATCACTGCCCAAAAGCCCTGTAGGTGAATCACTGCCCAAAAGCCCTGTAGGTGAATCACTGCCCAAAAGCCCTGTAGGTGAGTCAATGCCCAAAAACCCTGTAGGTGAGTCACTGGCACCAAAGCCCTGCCCGTGAAGTGCCAGAGGCCACTCAAAGTGGCTCTGTTGTGGCTAAAGTTGGTGGCAAACGAAAAAGGAAAATTCAAGAGACAACAAGCAGGCCTGTTACTCGCTCTCAAAAGGAACAAAAAAAATAAATTTTATAATTCACTAAATATGTCTTTGGCCTTGTTTTGTTGACTTCAGATTATCTAATTAATATTGTATGTATGCTGAAGACTGTGTTGTTTCCAAACTTTCAAATATGTTCTTGTACACGTGAAGTTTTGGAAATGTAAACACTCCTAATTAATGAATAGTGTTATAAATATTTATGTTTTAATCGTCTGTTCAGTAATGGTCCACCAGGAGCCAGTTGCTAAGTTTAGAGAAGCTGCAATTGACTTTGCAGCAAAACATTGCATTTGGGTGTGTTAATTGATGTAATCATTGCATGTGCATATTATTCACATGCAATTATAAAAGCACCTATTTAACTGCAAACATCTTTCTTGTACGTGTACAGCAGGATTTTGTGTTAAATATTACTTACCTTTGCTGGCCATTGTAATGTTGTCCTTTAATCATTTATGTGTTCTTGTTTCAAGAACATCTCTGAATTTATACTAATACTGCACCGACACACTTTATTCGAGCAAATACCCGGTATGTACCTGGCAGATACCTGGAATGCGCCGCTCCTCACCTCTGACAAGCCACGTTGCATTTGCCTTCCCAGCCTGGGTTCATGCCTGGCTGATGGGCGGCTGATCTGTTAAATGAGGATGATTAGGATTTAATAGGCTGCAATGCTTCGCGTGTCTACCAGATGGCATAAATTCATGAATTGTAATGCAGTGTATATATATATACTGTGCAGTATTGCAGCCAGCGGGAATAAAATGCTTCAATCCCTGCCTGAAAAATAACTCAATGTACTCGGGCAGAAAACAGTCACAAACCTCAATACACCCGGGTATACCCGAATTCGTGGGACTAGCCAAGCTCGAATAAAGTGTGTCGCCAGTGTATATATGTAGTATGTATGCATATATGCACACACACACACACACACACACACTGTGTGTGTGTGTGTGTGTGTGTGTGTGTGTGTGTGTGTGTGTGTGTGTGTGTGTGTGTGTGTGTGTGTGTGTGTGTGTGTGTGTGTGTGTGTGTGTGTGTGTGTGTATGTATATATAGTACTATCTAAACTGGTATAGATGTATTTACAAAAAACATACACTTCATGCTTCCTTGTGAAAACACAGTATTTAAATAATACAAGCCTAATGTTTGAGAACTATACTAAGTGTGAGCCTCTAACATTGTGCGCAAACAAATGTTTATTACTTAATTCACTCATGTTTATCACCATTTAAATAGGTTTCATACAAGGCCTACTTACTGCCATCAATATGTTGTGTGTACTCCTGCAATATAAAAAATAATTTTTTTATATATATATATATATATATATATATATATATATATATATATATATATATATATATATATATACACATACACACACATACACATACACATACACACAATATACATATAGTACAATATACACTTTATATATATATATTTATGAGAGAGATATATTTATATATATATATAGAGAGACACACGTATTTAAACTCATGCAGACAGGGAGTTAACCAGACTTTCAAATACATTTCTGTGTGTATGTGGGAAAAAAACCTTTCATTTTGCAGGTGTGTATTTACTGATATGGCTGTCTAAGCACTATTTTCACACAGTGCTCTTTGTTATTTTTCAAGAAAACTCTATGTTACTGAATTAAAAGTGTAGGAATGTTTTCAGAAACGAGATAAAAAAAGGATACATGTTTGTCCCACATGCGGCTATCACAAACCACCAATTTGCAAGCAATTAAAACTACAAATCCAATTGGCGTTTGAAATAAGGAGTTACAGTTTATAGTTTTCTTGACCTTGAAAAGGAAACACAGCAATTTGTTAGCCATTGAGCAGTTTCATTTTGATGAGCAAAGAACAGATACCTGCACACATCTTTTTCGCTAATTTGCAATGGCTGAAGAATTCGTGAAAAATATGAATCCGAATTTAGGCTATAAATACATGGTGTCAGAAGCTATTTTGAGAACAAGCGGACACCAAGCGAGCACACGCCAAATCTATGATTTGATTCGAGCAAAATATCCTTATTACCAAGACCGTCGGCATGCGCGCAATTTTAATTCATCAATAAGATTCACTTTATCAACTAATGACTTTTTTGAACGTGTGCAGGATAAGCTAGAAGACAACTATGGTTTCTGGAAGATTGCAAAAGAAAAACATTTCACCGTGAAAGAGGGCACATATATTGTGGTTAAAGGCATATTTATTCCTAATGCCAATAGCAATGGATCCGCTACTACTGTTCCGTGTGAATCGATACCTGCTGCAATATCTGCACCCTCCATTCCTGAAACCCACATTGTACAACAACAAAACTACTATGATTATGTACCAAGCCTTTCAGCTGAAAATGCATTGGAATGGGTACCCGAAGAAATGAACCTACCTCCCGACCAATTGTTTGAAGAAAGCAGTGGCGATTCCTATGAGCGCTTCATGGAGGAGATGTGTGTCATACTGGATTCAGCGGGTGGGTCAAGCATGGATGAAAAAGCCTTGCATTTCTGGAGCGACCAGTTGCAGCCAGACGAAGAGTTTATTCTAGAAGAATGGTAAATATAACAACCGTTATGAGTTGACTCTGCGTTTAAATGTTTTTTTTTTTTTGTAACCACCATTTTCCCTTTCAATGCGTGGATACAGCGTAACATTGCAGACTGCATAACATGTAGCGATCACAAAGAAATTGTTTCCAAATACAATATAGTAGAACCTGAAAGAGTAGTACACATTGCTGACGGAATAAATATACGTACTTTCCAATCCCTTTAAACATATTAGAAACATTTTACCATAACTCTAACACATACCTGTTTTGTTATCATGCTACATCTACAACATTTAAAAGCGGGTCCACCACGTATGACGTGGGACCCTTGTCATGGCCCAAGGCGTCCTTAAAAAGGATTACGGATGTAAGTCCCGCCCCCAAGCGACGTGCGCGCCTCAAAGCCTATTGGCTGTCATGTTTTGTTATAGTAACGGTAACTGCAGTGTGTCATGTGTGCGGCTCAGTGTTTGTAGGCGTCAACTGGGCGTTAGCCGAATGTTAATTGAGTGGGAGGAGTGTTAGCGTGCGTTTCACGCTGGTTTAACATGACGTCACACGTATTGCATTTGCGCATTGTGTTATCGGCCGTCCTTTCTGTCCAAACACGTCTGTTTAAAAAGAATACAGATGTACTCGTTTAGAACGAATGTAGTTTCGTATTCATTGTATTTGAAATAAAGATTTTATGTTTAATGGTATTTTCAAGATGTATTGAACGCACAATGTATGCTTTGTTTTGCGCATGCGCTAACAGTTAGTGCAGCCAAGCGTGAAGTGCGTGTGCACACTAAGATGTGCGCGCACATTTTTCAGTATACAGGCAACGTTCACATCATATACATAGTTATGCCTGCTACAAATTTAGAGAAACATTACATACTGATGTACACTTGTAGTTCTAACATATAAGTGAGTGACGTGTGTATGTACACAATCATATAGAGCTGTGTAACGCGTTGTCACGGATACATATATAGTAAGGTGCCATATTTGACCATCATGTGTTTGCTGTATTTCAGAGATGTCGGGGAAGATACAATCGGATCAATGTATGATTTCAGAAGAGTCTACCTTTATATGAGATGATTGTGAGGAGGAGCCACCGACTACTATACTACATATGGAACTAATTTTATATTGCTTGCAGCGCTTATTAACAAACAATTAAAAATGTGATACCCTTATGCCTATATTGCATAAGCACTTAATTAACATAATGATGTTGCAAAATAGTGCCTCATGAATTTTTATTGAGTGTTCTTTAATGACTACTATCATTTTATGGCATGATGTGTTTTATATATAACAACCATTCCCACTCTGCTAACACATTTGTGTATTCTATTGTGTAATGGAACGTATGACTGTCGAAACTATGTAACAATAATAATAATTATAATATGAGCATGTTCATGTATAGCGCTGCTAGTTGTACGCAGTGCTTTACAGACACATTTTTCAGGCTGAGGTCCCTGGCCCGTGGAACTTACAATTTATTTTTTGCCGCCTGAGGCACAGGGAGATAAAGTGACTTGCCCAAGGTCACAAGGAGCCGACACCGGGAATTGAACCAGACTCCCCTGCTTCAAACTCTCAGTGCCGGTGTGTGTCTTTACTCACTGAGCCACTCCTTCTCCCAATGTAAAGGACACTTACAACCAACTAGCCATTTATTGTTAAAAATCTCTTGTTACATGGGTATGTTGATAAAATGGTTTGGGACTGTAGCAAATAATGTTATTGGCCAGATGTTGTGGTCCCCTACAATGCATGATGTTCTGAATATGACATCAACATCATGTAATGAAGTACGTTTCTGTGTATATTTCATTAACCTAACTAACTATAGTTTACTGTGTTTATTAAACGTTCTAAAAATACATAGTATAGTCAATGTGATGATATAAGCTACCATAATAAAGCTGGTGTTATCATTTGTCGGTGTTATACATGGATCCTACACAAATTGATACAGACACAAACAGTTGTCTTAAAAAGTGTGTCTATGCTACTGTGCACGTGATTGACGTTACAATTGTGAGAATACTTGATAATTATCATCATGATAATGATGAAGTGACGTGATTTATATTGCAAAAATATTACCAACATTGTCATATTGGTAAATTAGAAATGCTAAATGACAGTAACATTTGCAACAAAATTGTGTTTTCTGTTAACAGTTTTACACTTGGTACATGTAGGACACATCCACACACGTGTGACTTATACATACACATGTCACAAATGTAAATTAATGTTGACTATTAATTCCTAGAATTAAAAAACACCTACATTGCTAAATATAAGATGTAGTACGCATTGTTGTGATTACAGGCATTCATGCATGGAGTGTTATGATCAGTCAATTTCATCCGTGATGAATGAGCTCCCGTAAGTAAACAAATAAGTACAGTTATCCCCTTGTCTCCAAACACCTCTATATTACATTAATGGAATTTATAAGGAAACATACATAAAATGTGATGAAATGGGAGTAATCATTTTCTAATACAATGCACATGAAAGCTCAAGAGTAGCTAAATGCATATACATGATACAGAAAGTACATATATGTTACATTTGTGTTTAAACCAATATGTTGGGTTTTTACTTCAAATAATTATAGGAAGATTGATGTAGGCACATCTTATGAGAGATGTCAGCAAATATACATACCATGATCAGTCATACTGGAGATATACCTATAATGCAAAGGAACAATATATAAATTGCAAACATTGACATGCCATCTTCAGTACCGTAAACAACACAGCAAAGTGTGTATTTGGTGTTAAATGTGCAACACCATGTATATTTCATGACATTCAAAATGTAAATCAGCCTGGTGTACACATCATATGGATGTACATGTTACACTGCACCAATAACATTGTATGTAAGCATACTAGAAGCATGAATGAGTATGGGCATAATATGTGTATTGTCTTAGCATAAGGAACAACACAATGCTAAAATATTAGTGCTTTGTTACCCCAGTTGTATTCACATACACACAACTAAAGTAAAATTGAAGAGGGATTATATAACCTGTGCAACAATAACATACCGGTGCCACATCCCTTTGTGCACACAGCAGAGAGAAGAAAGGTGTGCAACCCATATTCATCTGTGTCCTACCAGAAGGGTATATAAAAAAACATTATTGTTAAGATAACATAATGTAACTATAAAAGTATAACTTGGAACATATATGTTTGTACTTACAAGAAAAAAATGAATTGATGAGATTCTGGCGTGTCTGGCCACCACTGGCTGTTTGTTCATTTTCAGCAGCTACATGGGTGGGATGCTGGTCTACCAAAGGCTCAGCTAGGTCTGACTGTACATTGTGCCTCAGTGCAACATTGTGCAAAATGCAACAGGCAAGGATAATATCAGACACTTTTTGAGGCTTGTATAGAAGAGCCCCACCAGTTCTGTCCAGACACCTAAATCTGGTCTTGAGTAGGCCAAATGTCCTCTCTATAACAGATCTTGTAGATATATGGGCTGCATTGTACCTGTCCTCTGCTTCAGTTTGAGGGTTTAGCACCGGAGTCAAGAGCCACGGCCTAATTCCGTATCCTGAGTCACCTATAATGAATGGAGCACACATAAGCTGACATTAGTGATCAAATTGTACAATGCCAACATTCCTAAATAAAAATGTGTTTTGTGTTAGAACATGTAAATGTATACTCACCCAGCAGCCAACCATGTTCAAAATGTCCCTCTTCGAACGCATGGAAGACTGAAGAGTTCCTCAGGATAGAGGAATCGTGACTGGAACCAGGGAATTTGGGTACCACATGCATTATCCTCATCGTGGCATCACATACCACCTGTACATTGAGTGAATGGTAGTGCTTACGATTGCGGTACACATGCTCACTCTGACTAGGTGCAATCAAAGCAACATGTGTGCAATCGATTGCACCCAGCACACATGGTATCCCTGCTATATTATAAAAGCCAGTCCTGACTTCCAGCCACTCTGTCGCCTCTGTAGGAAAATGAATATAATTCCTAGCACGTCTATTGAGTGCATAGAGAAACTGGGTCAAGGCCCGCGAGAATGTAGATTGCGAGACCCCGCCCACTATGCCCACAGTTGGCTGGTATGACGCGGAAGCAAGATAATGTAATGAGCACAGCATTTTAACAAGCCCAGGGACTGCACGACCTCTGGCTGTGAAAAAATCTAAATCTCCCCTTATCTCCTGATAAAGAGATAAGATTGCTGCTGAACTCAAACGATAGCGACTTACAATCTCCTCCTCACTCATCCCATCTAACAGGGTTCTCTCCCTGTACAGACGCGTACGAGGCACAACTTGTCTCCTCTGTCTTCTCCTCTGATCTCCTGTCCCTCTACCTGTCCCTCGGCCTGTCCCTCTCCCTGTCCCTGTCGTATCCGCGTGACTGTCCCTGTCACTGTCCCTCGGTGTGTCCCTCCCTTGCCCTATATGATTCTCTTGATCATCAAGCATGTCATAGAAAAGAATGTTCCTCCGTCTCCTAAACAATCTCAACATTTTGAAATGAGTAGCTGTGAATGAGCAGGTAATGGGCGTCCTTTAAATAGGTATGTGATGATGTCAGGTGACATAGTAAAATGCAAGGTGTTACATTAACATAATAAAGTACTTCTGTGGCAAGCTGTGTGCAGTTGTTGTTATAAGTATTTGTTGTGTGTATTCTGCAGGGAATGATGATATTTGCCAATGATGTGACGTGAAGCTTTGTACAAAGATTGGTTGAAAATAAATAGTGTAATGTGCAATGCATGTAACACTTGTGAACGCAACAGTCAGTCATGTAATTAGAGAAAAAAGGCTGAGATTGACGTGGGAAAAGTTTTGTATAACATGTGTAATTAGGCATGTTATTGTGACATGTTGACAACAATGAATAGTCGTGTGCATATGCATGCATTTCTGTAATGAGGATAGTTGCTATAGAATGAGTTTACAAGGTGTCCCAATGCTGAATTACTGTACATGTGTGTATAAGTTAGGTTGAAGTGCTTGTAATGCTACGGTTACAATGTAAACATGCAATGTGATTGAGCGTCCAATAAGTGACGTCATGAAAATAGGGAGGACCAAACGTAGATGTAAACATGAGAATTTAGATGTACATGAACGTTTAAAGATGCGTGACACATTACAAGCATTGTGTAATGTAAAGGAACATGAATATACTGTGTATGTGTGACATGTGTGACATGTGTAACATCATGTAAATAATTGTCGCTCAGTTCATAAAAATGTGTGATATGATGTGAGGTTCTCCTTTAAGAGTTGAGTATAGTATTTTCCCTTGGCACATCATCACATGATGAGTAATGTGACACGCAAATGCTGACAACATGTAAAAGTAGAATGTTATGCAAATAATACACGTCAGCTGTGACACAATGCAGGGAATGCCCCCACACTGTAATGCAAATGACGTTTGTATTGTGAGCAATGAAACGTAAACAGTACTATACTGTTATACGTCCCCGCTCCATTGACTCCATTGATGTACAGAAGATTTTTTTTTTCTAAGTGCCGTTCCGGCAGCCTTAGCGATCGTTCTCCCCTCCAAACTGCCAACTTTAGTTGGCGGGAGAAATTGGCCATAACATCTCAATTTCGTAGTGCCGATCAGCCCCGATAAGCTGTTTTTTTTTGTTGAATCCAGCCGATTTAAAAAAGTGGCGATCAGTGGCGAAAACAGGCTTATCGGCAGCCGACTGGCCATAACAAAATAATCGGCTCCGAAACATGGCGATATCAAGCACTTATCGGCGCTTACTGAATCTCAAACCCAATTTTGGCTATAAAATGGCGATAATTCCCTTATCAACGCTTACTGCATGAGGCCCTTAGACATAATTTCACTCTCACAACATTATGGCTGGTTGGAGACAGTCCGAACCACAAGTACCGGGTCCATGGTTCTGGCCGTATACTGGGGGGACGGGGACGACTCCCATTAACCCCTGACTATACCGGGGATACGCTTATCACAATGCCTTTCTGGTCTGTGCTGAAGCAGGGCATTCTGGCAGCCAAGTGGCTTGACCTTTATTAGTGAGCCTGGTTACCCCCTCTCGGAACCACAGACTTAGAAATCGCCAGCTCATATACAGTGCATAAAATATATTTATATATATACCCTTATACACCATTTTAATAAAAAATATCACAAAATTCTTCTAAGTCCCTCGGGAAGAGTGAAAGACGCGCACGTTCATTTTCAGAGCTCCTAGACCTTCCTATAAGAAGTTAGCCAAAAAGTAGCTTCGAAAAACGCTTAGGTTAAGTTTCAGAGTTGCTTCTAATGTACCAAAGCTGGACTTAGACATAATTTCACTCTCACAACATTATGGCTGGTTGGAGAGAGTCCGAACCACAAGTACCGGGTCCATGGTTCTGGCTGTATACTGGGGGGACGGGGACGACACCCATTAACCCCTGACTATACCGGGGATACGCTTATCACAATGCCTTTCTGGTCTGTGCTGAAGCAGGGCATTCTGGCAGCCAAGTGGCTTGACCTTTATTAGTGAGCCTGGTTACCCCCTCTCGGAACCACAGACTTAGAAATCGCCAGCTCATATACAGTGCATAAAATATATTTATATATATACCCTTAAACACCATTTTAATTAAAAAAATCACAAAATTCTTCTAAGTCCCTCGGGAAGAGTGAAAGACGCGCACGTTCATTTTCAGAGCTCCTAGACCTTCCTATAAGAAGTTAGCTAAAAAGTAGCTTCGAAAAACGCTTAGGTTAAGTTTCAGAGTTGCTTCTAATGTACCAAAGCTGGACTTAGACATAATTTCACTCTCACAACATTATGGCTGGTTGGAGACAGTCCGAACCACAAGTACCGGGTCCATGGTTCTGGGCGTATACTGGGGGGACGGGGACGACTCCCATTAACCCCTGACTATACCGGGGATACGCTTATCACAATGCCTTTCTGGTCTGTGCTGAAGCAGGGCATTCTGGCAGCCAAGTGGCTTGACCTTTATTAGTGAGCCTGGTTACCCCCTCTCGGAACCACAGACTTAGAAATCGCCAGCTCATATACAGTGCATAAAATATATTTATATATATACCCTTATACACCATTTTAATTAAAAAAATCACAAAATTCTTCTAAGTCCCTCGGGAAGAGTGAAAGACGCGCACGTTCATTTTCAGAGCTCCTAGACCTTCCTATAAGAAGTTAGCCAAAAAGTAGCTTCAAAAAACGCTTAGGTTAAGTTTCAGATTTGCTTCTAATGTACCAAAGCTGGACTTAGACATAATTTCACTCTCACAACATTATGGCTGGTTGGAGAGAGTCCGAACCACAAGTACCGGGTCCATGGTTCTGGCTGTACACTGGGGGGACGGGGACGACACCCATTAACCCCTGACTATACCGGGGATACGCTTATCACAATGCCTTTCTGGTCTGTGCTGAAGCAGGGCATTCTGGCAGCCAAGTGGCTTGACCTTTATTAGTGAGCCTGGTTACCCCCTCTCGGAACCACAGACTTAGAAATCGCCAGCTCATATACAGTGCATAAAATATATTTATATATATACCCTTAAACACCATTTTAATTTAAAAAATCACAAAATTCTTCTAAGTCCCTCGGGAAGAGTGAAAGACGCGTACGTTCATTTTCAGAGCTCCTAGACCTTCCTATAAGAAGTTAGCTAAAAAGTAGCTTCGAAAAACGCTTAGGTTAAGTTTCAGAGTTGCTTCTAATGTACCAAAGCTGGACTTAGACATAATTTCACTCTCACAACATTATGGCTGGTTGGAGACAGTCCGAACCACAAGTACCGGGTCCATGGTTCTGGGCGTATACTGGGGGGACGGGGACGACTCCCATTAACCCCTGACTATACCGGGGATACGCTTATCACAATGCCTTTCTGGTCTGTGCTGAAGCAGGGCATTCTGGCAGCCAAGTGGCTTGACCTTTATTAGTGAGCCTGGTTACCCCCTCTCGGAACCACAGACTTAGAAATCGCCAGCTCATATACAGTGCATAAAATATATTTATATATATACCCTTATACACCATTTTAATAAAAAATATCACAAAATTCTACTAAGTCCCTCGGGAAGAGTGAAAGACGCGCACGTTCATTTTCAGAGCTCCTAGACCTTCCTATAAGAAGTTAGCCAAAAAGTAGCTTCGAAAAACGCTTAGGTTAAGTTTCAGAGTTGCTTCTAATGTACCAAAGCTGGACTTAGACATAATTTCACTCTCACAACATTATGGCTGGTTGGAGAGAGTCCGAACCACAAGTACCGGGTCCATGGTTCTGGCCGTATACTGGGGGGACGGGGACGACACCCATTAACCCCTGACTATACCGGGGATACGCTTATCACAATGCCTTTCTGGTCTGTGCTGAAGCAGGGCATTCTGGCAGCCAAGTGGCTTGACCTTTATTAGTGAGCCTGGTTACCCCCTCTCGGAACCACAGACTTAGAAATCGCCAGCTCATATACAGTGCATAAAATATATTTATATATATATACCCTTAAACACCATTTTATTAAAAAAAATCACAAAATTCTTCTAAGTCCCTCGGGAAGAGTGAAAGACGCGCACGTTCATTTTCAGAGCTCCTAGACCTTCCTATAAGAAGTTAGCTAAAAAGTAGCTTCGAAAAACGCTTAGGTTAAGTTTCAGAGTTGCTTCTAATGTACCAAAGCTGGAATTAGACATAATTTCACTCTCACAACATTATGGCTGGTTGGAGACAGTCCGAACCACAAGTACCGGGTCCATGGTTCTGGCCGTATACTGGGGGGACGGGGACGACTCCCATTAACCCCTGACTATACCGGGGATACGCTTATCACAATGCCTTTCTGGTCTGTGCTGAAGCAGGGCATTCTGGCAGCCAAGTGGCTTGACCTTTATTAGTGAGCCTGGTTACCCCCTCTCGGAACCACAGACTTAGAAATCGCCAGCTCATATACAGTGCATAAAATATATTTATATATATACCCTTATACACCATTTTAATAAAAAATATCACAAAATTCTTCTAAGTCCCTCGGGAAGAGTGAAAGACGCGCACGTTCATTTTCAGAGCTCCTAGACCTTCCTATAAGAAGTTAGCCAAAAAGTAGCTTCGAAAAACGCTTACTGTAGGTTAAGTTTCAGAGTTGCTTCTAATGTACCAAAGCTGGACTTAGACATAATTTCACTCTCACAACATTATGGCTGGTTGGAGACAGTCCGAACCACAAGTACCGGGTCCATGGTTCTGGCCGTATACTGGGGGGACGGGGACAACTCCCATTAACCCCTGACTATACCGGGGATACGCTTATCACAATGCCTTTCTGGTCTGTGCTGAAGCAGGGCATTCTGGCAGCCAAGTGGCTTGACCTTTATTAGTGAGCCTGGTTACCCCCTCTCGGAACCACAGACTTAGAAATCGCCAGCTCATATACAGTGCATAAAATATATTTATATATATACCCTTACACCATTTTAATAAAAAATATCACAAAATTCTTCTAAGTCCCTCGGGAAGAGTGCAAGACGCGCACGTTCATTTTCAGAGCTCCTAGACCTTCCTATAAGAAGTTAGCCAAAAAGTAGCTTCGAAAAACGCTTAGGTTAAGTTTCAGAGTTGCTTCAAATGTACCAAAGCTGGACTTAGACATAATTTCACTCTCACAACATTATGGCTGGTTGGAGAGAGTCCGAACCACAAGTACCGGGTCCATGGTTCTGGCCGTATACTGGGGGGACGGGGACGACTCCCATTAACCCCTGACTATACCGGGGATACGCTTATCAGAATGCCTTTCTGGTCTGTGCTGAAGCAGGGCATTCTGGCAGCCAAGTGGCTTGACCTTTATTAGTGAGCCTGGTTACCCCCTCTCGGAACCACAGACTTAGAAATCGCCAGCTCATATACAGTGCATAAAATATATTTATATATATACCCTTATACACCATTTTAATAAAAAATATCACAAAATTCTTCTAAGTCCCTTGGGAAGAGTGAAAGACGCGCACGTTCATTTTCAGAGCTCCTAGACCTTCCTATAAGAAGTTAGCCAAAAAGTATCTTCGAAAAACGCTTAGGTTAAGTTTCAGAGTTGCTTCTAATGTACCAAAGCTGGACTTAGACATAATTTCACTCTCACAACATTATGGCTGGTTGGAGACAGTCCGAACCACAAGTACCGGGTCCATGGTTCTGGCCGTATACTGGGGGGACGGGGACAACTCCCATTAACCCCTGACTATACCGGGGATACGCTTATCACAATGCCTTTCTGGTCTGTGCTGAAGCAGGGCATTCTGGCAGCCAAGTGGCTTGACCTTTATTAGTGAGCCTGGTTACCCCCTCTCGGAACCACAGACTTAGAAATCGCCAGCTCATATACAGTGCATAAAATATATTTATATATATACCCTTACACCATTTTAATAAAAAATATCACAAAATTCTTCTAAGTCCCTCGGGAAGAGTGCAAGACGCGCACGTTCATTTTCAGAGCTCCTAGACCTTCCTATAAGAAGTTAGCCAAAAAGTAGCTTCGAAAAACGCTTAGGTTAAGTTTCAGAGTTGCTTCTAATGTACCAAAGTTGGACTTAGACATAATTTCACTCTCACAACATTATGGCTGGTTGGAGACAGTCCGAACCACAAGTACCGGGTCCATGGTTCTGGCCGTATACTGGGGGGACGGGGACAACTCCCATTAACCCCTGACTATACCGGGGATACGCTTATCACAATGCCTTTCTGGTCTGTGCTGAAGCAGGGCATTCTGGCAGCCAAGTGGCTTGACCTTTATTAGTGAGCCTGGTTACCCCCTCTCGGAACCACAGACTTAGAAATCGCCAGCTCATATACAGTGCATAAAATATATTTATATATATACCCTTACACCATTTTAATAAAAAATATCACAAAATTCTTCTAAGTCCCTCGGGAAGAGTGCAAGACGCGCACGTTCATTTTCAGAGCTCCTAGACCTTCCTATAAGAAGTTAGCCAAAAAGTAGCTTCGAAAAACGCTTAGGTTAAGTTTCAGAGTTGCTTCTAATGTACCAAAGTTGGACTTAGACATAATTTCACTCTCACAACATTATGGCTGGTTGGAGACAGTCCGAACCACAAGTACCGGGTCCATGGTTCTGGCCGTATACTGGGGGGACGGGGACGACTCCCATTAACCCCTGACTATACCGGGGATACGCTTATCACAATGCCTTTCTGGTCTGTGCTGAAGCAGGGCATTCTGGCAGCCAAGTGGCTTGACCTTTATTAGTGAGCCTGGTTACCCCCTCTCGGAACCACAGACTTAGAAATCGCCAGCTCATATACAGTGCATAAAATATATTTATATATATACCCTTATACACCATTTTAATAAAAAATATCACAAAATTTTTCTAAGTCCCTCGGGAAGAGTGAAAGACGCGCACGTTCATTTTCAGAGCTCCTAGACCTTCCTATAAGAAGTTAGCCAAAAAGTAGCTTTGAAAAACGCTTAGGTTAAGTTTCAGAGTTGCTTCTAATGTACCAAAGCTGGACTTAGACATAATTTCACTCTCACAACATTATGGCTGGTTGGAGACAGTCCGAACCACAAGTACCGGGTCCATGGTTCTGGCCGTATACTGGGGGGACGGGGACGACTCCCATTAACCCCTGACTATACCGGGGATACGCTTATCACAATGCCTTTCTGGTCTGTGCTGAAGCAGGGCATTCTGGCAGCCAAGTGGCTTGACCTTTATTAGTGAGCCTGGTTACCCCCTCTCGGAACCACAGACTTAGAAATCGCCAGCTCATATACAGTGCATAAAATATATTTATATATATACCCTTATACACCATTTTAATAAAAAATATCACAAAATTTTTCTAAGTCCCTCGGGAAGAGTGAAAGACGCGCACGTTCATTTTCAGAGCTCCTAGACCTTCCTATAAGAAGTTAGCCAAAAAGTAGCTTTGAAAAACGCTTAGGTTAAGTTTCAGAGTTGCTTCTAATGTACCAAAGCTGGACTTAGACATAATTTCACTCTCACAACATTATGGCTGGTTGGAGACAGTCCGAACCACAAGTACCGGGTCCATGGTTCTGGCCGTATACTGGGGGGACGGGGACGACTCCCATTAACCCCTGACTATACCGGGGATACGCTTGTCACAATGCCTTTCTGGTCTGTGCTGAAGCAGGGCATTCTGGCAGCCAAGTGGCTTGACCTTTATTAGTGAGCCTGGTTACCCCCTCTCGGAACCACAGACTTAGAAATCGCCAGCTCATATACAGTGCATAAAATATATTTATATATATACCCTTATACACCATTTTAATAAAAAATATCACAAAATTCTTCTAAGTCCCTCGGGAAGAGTGAAAGACGCGCACGTTCATTTTCAGAGCTCCTAGACCTTCCTATAAGAAGTTAGCCAAAAAGTAGCTTCGAAAAACGCTTAGGTAAAGTTTCAGAGTTGCTTCTAATGTACCAAAGCTGGACTTAGACATAATTTCACTCTCACAACATTATGGCTGGTTGGAGACAGTCCGAACCACAAGTACCGGGTCCATGGTTCTGGCCGTATACTGGGGGGACGGGGACGACTCCCATTAACCCCTGACTATACCGGGGATACGCTTATCACAATGCCTTTCTGGTCTGTGCTGAAGCAGGGCATTCTGGCAGCCAAGTGGCTTGACCTTTATTAGTGAGCCTGGTTACCCCCTCTCGGAACCACAGACTTAGAAATCGCCAGCTCATATACAGTGCATAAAATATATTTATATATATACCCTTATACACCATTTTAATAAAAAATATCACAAAATTCTTCTAAGTCCCTCGGGAAGAGTGAAAGACGCGCACGTTCATTTTCAGAGCTCCTAGACCTTCCTATAAGAAGTTAGCCAAAAAGTAGCTCCGAAAAACGCTTAGGTTAAGTTTCAGAGTTGCTTCTAATGTACCAAAGCTGGACTTAGACATAATTTCACTCTCACAACATTATGGCTGGTTGGAGACAGTCCGAACCACAAGTACCGGGTCCATGGTTCTGGCCGTATACTGGGGGGACGGGGACGACACCCATTAACCCCTGACTATACAAGGGGTACGCTTATCACAATGCCTTTCTGGTCTGTGCTGAAGCAGGGCATTCTGGCAGCCAAGTGGAGTGACCTTTATTAGTGAGCCTGGTTACCCCCTCTCGGAACCACAGACTTAGAAATCGCCAGCTCATATACAGTGCATAAAATATATTTATATATATACCCTTATACACCATTTTAATAAAAAATATCACAAAATTCTTCTAAGTCCCTCGGGAAGAGTGAAAGACGCGCACGTTCATTTTCAGAGCTCCTAGACCTTCCTATAAGAAGTTAGCCAAAAAGTAGCTTCGAAAAACGCTTAGGTAAAGTTTCAGAGTTGCTTCTAATGTACCAAAGCTGGACTTAGACATAATTTCACTCTCACAACATTATGGCTGGTTGGAGACAGTCCGAACCACAAGTACCGGGTCCATGGTTCTGGCCGTATACTGGGGGGACAGGGACAACTCCCATTAACCCCTGACTATACCGGGGATACGCTTATCACAATGACTTTCTGGTCTGTGCTGAAGCAGGGCATTCTGGCAGCCAAGTGGCTTGACCTTTATTAGTGAGCCTGGTTACCCCCTCTCGGAACCACAGACTTAGAAATCGCCAGCTCATATACAGTGCATAAAATATATTTATATATATACCCTTATACACCATTTTAATAAAAAATATCACAAAATTCTTCTAAGTCCCTCGGGAAGAGTGAAAGACGCGCACGTTCATTTTCAGAGCTCCTAGACCTTCCTATAAGACGTTAGCCAAAAAGTAGCTTCGAAAAACGCTTAGGTTAAGTTTCAGAGTTGCTTCTAATGTACCAAAGCTGGACTTAGACATAATTTCACTCTCACAACATTATGGCTGGTTGGAGACAGTCCGAACCACAAGTACCGGGTCCATGGTTCTGGCCGTATACTGGGGGGACGGGGACGACTCCCATTAACCCCTGACTATACCGGGGATACGCTTATCACAATGCCTTTCTGGTCTGTGCTGAAGCAGGGCATTCTGGCAGCCAAGTGACTTGACCTTTATTAGTGAGCCTGGTTACCCCCTCTCGGAACCACAGACTTAGAAATCGCCAGCTCATATACAGTGCATAAAATATATTTATATATATACCCTTATACACCATTTTAATAAAAAATATCACAAAATTCTTCTAAGTCCCTTGGGAAGAGTGAAAGACGCGCACGTTCATTTTCAGAACTCCTAGACCTTCCTATAAGAAGTTAGCCAAAAAGTAGCTTCGAAAAACGCTTAGGTTAAGTTTCAGAGTTGCTTCTAATGTACCAAAGCTGGACTTAGACATAATTTCACTCTCACAACATTATGGCTGGTTGGAGAGAGTCCGAACCACAAGTACCGGGTCCATGGTTCTGGCCGTATACTGGGGGGACGGGGACGACACCCATTAACCCCTGACTATACAAGGGGTACGCTTATCACAATGCCTTTCTGGTCTGTGCTGAAGCAGGGCATTCTGGCAGCCAAGTGGAGTGACCTTTATTAGTGAGCCTGGTTACCCCCTCTCGGAACCACAGACTTAGAAATCGCCAGCTCATATACAGTGCATAAAATATATTTATATATATACCCTTATACACCATTTTAATAAAAAATATCACAAAATTCTTCTAAGTCCCTCGGGAAGAGTGAAAGACGCGCACGTTCATTTTCAGAGCTCCTAGACCTTCCTATAAGAAGTTAGCCAAAATGTAGCTTCGAAAAACGCTTAGGTTAAGTTTCAGAGTTGCTTCTAATGTACCAAAGCTGGACTTAGACATAATTTCACTCTCACAACATTATGGCTGGTTGGAGACAGTCCGAACCACAAGTACCGGGTCCATGGTTCTGGCCGTATACTGGGGGGACGGGGACGACTCCCATTAACCCCTGACTATACCGGGGATACGCTTATCACAATGCCTTTCTGGTCTGTGCTGAAGCAGGGCATTCTGGCAGCCAAGTGACTTGACCTTTATTAGTGAGCCTGGTTACCCCCTCTCGGAACCACAGACTTAGAAATCGCCAGCTCATATACAGTGCATAAAATATATTTATATATATACCCTTATACACCATTTTAATAAAAAATATCACAAAATTCTTCTAAGTCCCTTGGGAAAAGTGAAAGACGCGCACGTTCATTTTCAGAGCTCCTAGACCTTCCTATAAGACGTTAGCTAAAAAGTAGCTTCGAAAAACGCTTAGGTTAAGTTTCAGAGTTGCTTCTAATGTACCAAAGCTGGACTTAGACATAATTTCACTCTCACAACATTATGGCTGGTTGGAGACAGTCCGAACCACAAGTACCGGGTCCATGGTTCTGGGCGTATACTGGGGGGACGGGGACGACTCCCATTAACCCCTGACTATACCGGGGATACGCTTATCACAATGCCTTTCTGGTCTGTGCTGAAGCAGGGCATTCTGGCAGCCAAGTGGCTT
This sequence comes from Ascaphus truei, assembly GCF_040206685.1. Classification (NCBI taxonomy): domain Eukaryota; kingdom Metazoa; phylum Chordata; class Amphibia; order Anura; family Ascaphidae; genus Ascaphus; species Ascaphus truei. Next base: position 106,594,825 of record NC_134490.1, read on the forward strand.
GACCTTTATTAGTGAGCCTGGTTACCCCCTCTCGGAACCACAGACTTAGAAATCGCCAGCTCATATACAGTGCATAAAATATATTTATATATATACCCTTATACACCATTTTAATAAAAAATATCACAAAATTCTTCTAAGTCCCTCGGGAAGAGTGAAAGACGCGCACGTTCATTTTCAGAGCTCCTAGACCTTCCTATAAGACGTTAGCCAAAAAGTAGCTTCGAAAAACGCTTAGGTTAAGTTTCAGAGTTGCTTCTAATGTACCAAAGCTGGACTTAGACATAATTTCACTCTCACAACATTATGGCTGGTTGGAGAGAGTCCGAACCACAAGTACCGGGTCCATGGTTCTGGCCGTATACTGGGGGGACGGGGACGACACCCATTAACCCCTGACTATACAAGGGGTACGCTTATCACAATGCCTTTCTGGTCTGTGCTGAAGCAGGGCATTCTGGCAGCCAAGTGGAGTGACCTTTATTAGTGAGCCTGGTTACCCCCTCTCGGAACCACAGACTTAGAAATCGCCAGCTCATATACAGTGCATAAAATATATTTATATATATACCCTTATACACCATTTTAATAAAAAATATCACAAAATTCTTCTAAGTCCCTCGGGAAGAGTGAAAGACGCGCACGTTCATTTTCAGAGCTCCTAGACCTTCCTATAAGAAGTTAGCCAAAATGTAGCTTCGAAAAACGCTTAGGTTAAGTTTCAGAGTTGCTTCTAATGTACCAAAGCTGGACTTAGACATAATTTCACTCTCACAACATTATGGCTGGTTGGAGACAGTCCGAACCACAAGTACCGGGTCCATGGTTCTGGCCGTATACTGGGGGGACGGGGACGACTCCCATTAACCCCTGACTATACCGGGGATACGCTTATCACAATGCCTTTCTGGTCTGTGCTGAAGCAGGGCATTCTGGCAGCCAAGTGACTTGACCTTTATTAGTGAGCCTGGTTACCCCCTCTCGGAACCACAGACTTAGAAATCGCCAGCTCATATACAGTGCATAAAATATATTTATATATATACCCTTATACACCATTTTAATAAAAAATATCACAAAATTCTTCTAAGTCCCTTGGGAAAAGTGAAAGACGCGCACGTTCATTTTCAGAGCTCCTAGACCTTCCTATAAGACGTTAGCTAAAAAGTAGCTTCGAAAAACGCTTAGGTTAAGTTTCAGAGTTGCTTCTAATGTACCAAAGCTGGACTTAGACATAATTTCACTCTCACAACATTATGGCTGGTTGGAGACAGTCCGAACCACAAGTACCGGGTCCATGGTTCTGGGCGTATACTGGGGGGACGGGGACGACTCCCATTAACCCCTGACTATACCGGGGATACGCTTATCACAATGCCTTTCTGGTCTGTGCTGAAGCAGGGCATTCTGGCAGCCAAGTGGCTTGACCTTTATTAGTGAGCCTGGTTACCCCCTCTCGGAACCACAGACTTAGAAATCGCCAGCTCATATACAGTGCATAAAATATATTTATATATATACCCTTATACACCATTTTAATAAAAAATATCACAAAATTCTTCTAAGTCCCTCGGGAAGAGTGAAAGACGCGCACGTTCATTTTCAGAGCTCCTAGACCTTCCTATAAGACGTTAGCCAAAAAGTAGCTTCGAAAAACGCTTAGGTTAAGTTTCAGAGTTGCTTCTAATGTACCAAAGCTGGACTTAGACATAATTTCACTCTCACAACATTATGGCTGGTTGGAGAGAGTCCGAACCACAAGTACCGGGTCCATGGTTCTGGCCGTATACTGGGGGGACGGGGACGACACCCATTAACCCCTGACTATACAAGGGGTACGCTTATCACAATGCCTTTCTGGTCTGTGCTGAAGCAGGGCATTCTGGCAGCCAAGTGGAGTGACCTTTATTAGTGAGCCTGGTTACCCCCTCTCGGAACCACAGACTTAGAAATCGCCAGCTCATATACAGTGCATAAAATATATTTATATATATACCCTTATACACCATTTTAATAAAAAATATCACAAAATTCTTCTAAGTCCCTCGGGAAGAGTGAAAGACGCGCACGTTCATTTTCAGAGCTCCTAGACCTTCCTATAAGAAGTTAGCCAAAATGTAGCTTCGAAAAACGCTTAGGTTAAGTTTCAGAGTTGCTTCTAATGTACCAAAGCTGGACTTAGACATAATTTCACTCTCACAACATTATGGCTGGTTGGAGACAGTCCGAACCACAAGTACCGGGTCCATGGTTCTGGCCGTATACTGGGGGGACGGGGACGACTCCCATTAACCCCTGACTATACCGGGGATACGCTTATCACAATGCCTTTCTGGTCTGTGCTGAAGCAGGGCATTCTGGCAGCCAAGTGACTTGACCTTTATTAGTGAGCCTGGTTACCCCCTCTCGGAACCACAGACTTAGAAATCGCCAGCTCATATACAGTGCATAAAATATATTTATATATATACCCTTATACACCATTTTAATAAAAAATATCACAAAATTCTTCTAAGTCCCTTGGGAAAAGTGAAAGACGCGCACGTTCATTTTCAGAGCTCCTAGACCTTCCTATAAGACGTTAGCTAAAAAGTAGCTTCGAAAAACGCTTAGGTTAAGTTTCAGAGTTGCTTCTAATGTACCAAAGCTGGACTTAGACATAATTTCACTCTCACAACATTATGGCTGGTTGGAGACAGTCCGAACCACAAGTACCGGGTCCATGGTTCTGGGCGTATACTGGGGGGACGGGGACGACTCCCATTAACCCCTGACTATACCGGGGATACGCTTATCACAATGCCTTTCTGGTCTGTGCTGAAGCAGGGCATTCTGGCAGCCAAGTGACTTGACCTTTATTAGTGAGCCTGGTTACCCCCTCTCGGAACCACAGACTTAGAAATCGCCAGCTCATATACAGTGCATAAAATATATTTATATATATACCCTTATACACCATTTTAATAAAAAATATCACAAAATTCTTCTAAGTCCCTTGGGAAGAGTGAAAGACGCGCACGTTCATTTTCAGAACTCCTAGACCTTCCTATAAGAAGTTAGCCAAAAAGTAGCTTCGAAAAACGCTTAGGTTAAGTTTCAGAGTTGCTTCTAATGTACCAAAGCTGGACTTAGACATAATTTCACTCTCACAACATTATGGCTGGTTGGAGAGAGTCCGAACCACAAGTACCGGGTCCATGGTTCTGGCCGTATACTGGGGGGACGGGGACGACACCCATTAACCCCTGACTATACAAGGGGTACGCTTATCACAATGCCTTTCTGGTCTGTGCTGAAGCAGGGCATTCTGGCAGCCAAGTGGAGTGACCTTTATTAGTGAGCCTGGTTACCCCCTCTCGGAACCACAGACTTAGAAATCGCCAGCTCATATACAGTGCATAAAATATATTTATATATATACCCTTATACACCATTTTAATAAAAAATATCACAAAATTCTTCTAAGTCCCTCGGGAAGAGTGAAAGACGCGCACGTTCATTTTCAGAGCTCCTAGACCTTCCTATAAGAAGTTAGCCAAAATGTAGCTTCGAAAAACGCTTAGGTTAAGTTTCAGAGTTGCTTCTAATGTACCAAAGCTGGACTTAGACATAATTTCACTCTCACAACATTATGGCTGGTTGGAGACAGTCCGAACCACAAGTACCGGGTCCATGGTTCTGGCCGTATACTGGGGGGACGGGGACGACTCCCATTAACCCCTGACTATACCGGGGATACGCTTATCACAATGCCTTTCTGGTCTGTGCTGAAGCAGGGCATTCTGGCAGCCAAGTGACTTGACCTTTATTAGTGAGCCTGGTTACCCCCTCTCGGAACCACAGACTTAGAAATCGCCAGCTCATATACAGTGCATAAAATATATTTATATATATACCCTTATACACCATTTTAATAAAAAATATCACAAAATTCTTCTAAGTCCCTTGGGAAAAGTGAAAGACGCGCACGTTCATTTTCAGAGCTCCTAGACCTTCCTATAAGACGTTAGCTAAAAAGTAGCTTCGAAAAACGCTTAGGTTAAGTTTCAGAGTTGCTTCTAATGTACCAAAGCTGGACTTAGACATAATTTCACTCTCACAACATTATGGCTGGTTGGAGACAGTCCGAACCACAAGTACCGGGTCCATGGTTCTGGGCGTATACTGGGGGGACGGGGACGACTCCCATTAACCCCTGACTATACCGGGGATACGCTTATCACAATGCCTTTCTGGTCTGTGCTGAAGCAGGGCATTCTGGCAGCCAAGTGGCTTGACCTTTATTAGTGAGCCTGGTTACCCCCTCTCGGAACCACAGACTTAGAAATCGCCAGCTCATATACAGTGCATAAAATATATTTATATATATACCCTTATACACCATTTTAATAAAAAATATCACAAAATTCTTCTAAGTCCCTCGGGAAGAGTGAAAGACGCGCACGTTCATTTTCAGAGCTCCTAGACCTTCCTATAAGACGTTAGCCAAAAAGTAGCTTCGAAAAACGCTTAGGTTAAGTTTCAGAGTTGCTTCTAATGTACCAAAGCTGGACTTAGACATAATTTCACTCTCACAACATTATGGCTGGTTGGAGAGAGTCCGAACCACAAGTACCGGGTCCATGGTTCTGGCCGTATACTGGGGGGACGGGGACGACACCCATTAACCCCTGACTATACAAGGGGTACGCTTATCACAATGCCTTTCTGGTCTGTGCTGAAGCAGGGCATTCTGGCAGCCAAGTGGAGTGACCTTTATTAGTGAGCCTGGTTACCCCCTCTCGGAACCACAGACTTAGAAATCGCCAGCTCATATACAGTGCATAAAATATATTTATATATATACCCTTATACACCATTTTAATAAAAAATATCACAAAATTCTTCTAAGTCCCTCGGGAAGAGTGAAAGACGCGCACGTTCATTTTCAGAGCTCCTAGACCTTCCTATAAGAAGTTAGCCAAAATGTAGCTTCGAAAAACGCTTAGGTTAAGTTTCAGAGTTGCTTCTAATGTACCAAAGCTGGACTTAGACATAATTTCACTCTCACAACATTATGGCTGGTTGGAGACAGTCCGAACCACAAGTACCGGGTCCATGGTTCTGGCCGTATACTGGGGGGACGGGGACGACTGCCATTAACCCCTGACTATACCGGGGATACGCTTATCACAATGCCTTTCTGGTCTGTGCTGAAGCAGGGCATTCTGGCAGCCAAGTGACTTGACCTTTATTAGTGAGCCTGGTTACCCCCTCTCGGAACCACAGACTTAGAAATCGCCAGCTCATATACAGTGCATAAAATATATTTATATATATACCCTTATACACCATTTTAATAAAAAATATCACAAAATTCTTCTAAGTCCCTTGGGAAAAGTGAAAGACGCGCACGTTCATTTTCAGAGCTCCTAGACCTTCCTATAAGACGTTAGCTAAAAAGTAGCTTCGAAAAACGCTTAGGTTAAGTTTCAGAGTTGCTTCTAATGTACCAAAGCTGGACTTAGACATAATTTCACTCTCACAACATTATGGCTGGTTGGAGACAGTCCGAACCACAAGTACCGGGTCCATGGTTCTGGGCGTATACTGGGGGGACGGGGACGACTCCCATTAACCCCTGACTATACCGGGGATACGCTTATCACAATGCCTTTCTGGTCTGTGCTGAAGCAGGGCATTCTGGCAGCCAAGTGACTTGACCTTTATTAGTGAGCCTGGTTACCCCCTCTCGGAACCACAGACTTAGAAATCGCCAGCTCATATACAGTGCATAAAATATATTTATATATATACCCTTAAACACCATTTTAATAAAAAAAATCACAAAATTCTTCTAAGTGCCTCGGGAAGAGTGAAAGACGCGCACGTTCATTTTCAGAGCTCCTAGACCTTCCTATAAGACGTTAGCTAAAAAGTAGCTTCGAAAAACGCTTAGGTTAAGTTTCAGAGTTGCTTCTAATGTACCAAAGCTGGACTTAGACATAATTTCACTCTCACAACATTATGGCTGGTTGGAGACAGTCCGAACCACAAGTACCGGGTCCATGGTTCTGGGCGTATACTGGGGGGACGGGGACGACTCCCATTAACCCCTGACTATACCGGGGATACGCTTATCACAATGCCTTTCTGGTCTGTGCTGAAGCAGGGCATTCTGGCAGCCAAGTGGCTTGACCTTTATTAGTGAGCCTGGTTACCCCCTCTCGGAACCACAGACTTAGAAATCGCCAGCTCATATACAGTGCATAAAATATATTTATATATATACCCTTATACACCATTTTAATAAAAAATATCACAAAATTCTTCTAAGTCCCTTGGGAAGAGTGAAAGACGCGCACGTTCATTTTCAGAGCTCCTAGACCTTCCTATAAGAAGTTAGCCAAAAAGTAGCTTCGAAAAACGCTTAGGTTAAGTTTCAGAGTTGCTTCTAATGTACCAAAGCTGGACTTAGACATAATTTCACTCTCACAACATTATGGCTGGTTGGAGAGAGTCCGAACCACAAGTACCGGGTCCATGGTTCTGGCCGTATACTGGGGGGACGGGGACGACACCCATTAACCCCTGACTATACAAGGGGTACGCTTATCACAATGCCTTTCTGGTCTGTGCTGAAGCAGGGCATTCTGGCAGCCAAGTGGAGTGACCTTTATTAGTGAGCCTGGTTACCCCCTCTCGGAACCACAGACTTAGAAATCGCCAGCTCATATACAGTGCATAAAATATATTTATATATATACCCTTATACACCATTTTAATAAAAAATATCACAAAATTCTTCTAAGTCCCTCGGGAAGAGTGAAAGACGCGCACGTTCATTTTCAGAGCTCCTAGACCTTCCTATAAGAAGTTAGCCAAAATGTAGCTTCGAAAAACGCTTAGGTTAAGTTTCAGAGTTGCTTCTAATGTACCAAAGCTGGACTTAGACATAATTTCACTCTCACAACATTATGGCTGGTTGGAGACAGTCCGAACCACAAGTACCGGGTCCATGGTTCTGGCCGTATACTGGGGGGACGGGGACGACTCCCATTAACCCCTGACTATACCGGGGATACGCTTATCACAATGCCTTTCTGGTCTGTGCTGAAGCAGGGCATTCTGGCAGCCAAGTGACTTGACCTTTATTAGTGAGCCTGGTTACCCCCTCTCGGAACCACAGACTTAGAAATCGCCAGCTCATATACAGTGCATAAAATATATTTATATATATACCCTTATACACCATTTTAATAAAAAATATCACAAAATTCTTCTAAGTCCCTTGGGAAAAGTGAAAGACGCGCACGTTCATTTTCAGAGCTCCTAGACCTTCCTATAAGACGTTAGCTAAAAAGTAGCTTCGAAAAACGCTTAGGTTAAGTTTCAGAGTTGCTTCTAATGTACCAAAGCTGGACTTAGACATAATTTCACTCTCACAACATTATGGCTGGTTGGAGACAGTCCGAACCACAAGTACCGGGTCCATGGTTCTGGGCGTATACTGGGGGGACGGGGACGACTCCCATTAACCCCTGACTATACCGGGGATACGCTTATCACAATGCCTTTCTGGTCTGTGCTGAAGCAGGGCATTCTGGCAGCCAAGTGACTTGACCTTTATTAGTGAGCCTGGTTACCCCCTCTCGGAACCACAGACTTAGAAATCGCCAGCTCATATACAGTGCATAAAATATATTTATATATATACCCTTAAACACCATTTTAATAAAAAAAATCACAAAATTCTTCTAAGTGCCTCGGGAAGAGTGAAAGACGCGCACGTTCATTTTCAGAGCTCCTAGACCTTCCTATAAGACGTTAGCTAAAAAGTAGCTTCGAAAAACGCTTAGGTTAAGTTTCAGAGTTGCTTCTAATGTACCAAAGCTGGACTTAGACATAATTTCACTCTCACAACATTATGGCTGGTTGGAGACAGTCCGAACCACAAGTACCGGGTCCATGGTTCTGGGCGTATACTGGGGGGACGGGGACGACTCCCATTAACCCCTGACTATACCGGGGATACGCTTATCACAATGCCTTTCTGGTCTGTGCTGAAGCAGGGCATTCTGGCAGCCAAGTGGCTTGACCTTTATTAGTGAGCCTGGTTACCCCCTCTCGGAACCACAGACTTAGAAATCGCCAGCTCATATACAGTGCATAAAATATATTTATATATATACCCTTATACACCATTTTAATAAAAAATATCACAAAATTCTTCTAAGTCCCTTGGGAAGAGTGAAAGACGCGCACGTTCATTTTCAGAGCTCCTAGACCTTCCTATAAGAAGTTAGCCAAAAAGTAGCTTCGAAAAACGCTTAGGTTAAGTTTCAGAGTTGCTTCTAATGTACCAAAGCTGGACTTAGACATAATTTCACTCTCACAACATTATGGCTGGTTGGAGAGAGTCCGAACCACAAGTACCGGGTCCATGGTTCTGGCCGTATACTGGGGGGACGGGGACGACACCCATTAACCCCTGACTATACAAGGGGTACGCTTATCACAATGCCTTTCTGGTCTGTGCTGAAGCAGGGCATTCTGGCAGCCAAGTGGAGTGACCTTTATTAGTGAGCCTGGTTACCCCCTCTCGGAACCACAGACTTAGAAATCGCCAGCTCATATACAGTGCATAAAATATATTTATATATATACCCTTATACACCATTTTAATAAAAAATATCACAAAATTCTTCTAAGTCCCTCGGGAAGAGTGAAAGACGCGCACGTTCATTTTCAGAGCTCCTAGACCTTCCTATAAGAAGTTAGCCAAAATGTAGCTTCGAAAAACGCTTAGGTTAAGTTTCAGAGTTGCTTCTAATGTACCAAAGCTGGACTTAGACATAATTTCACTCTCACAACATTATGGCTGGTTGGAGACAGTCCGAACCACAAGTACCGGGTCCATGGTTCTGGCCGTATACTGGGGGGACGGGGACGACTCCCATTAACCCCTGACTATACCGGGGATACGCTTATCACAATGCCTTTCTGGTCTGTGCTGAAGCAGGGCATTCTGGCAGCCAAGTGACTTGACCTTTATTAGTGAGCCTGGTTACCCCCTCTCGGAACCACAGACTTAGAAATCGCCAGCTCATATACAGTGCATAAAATATATTTATATATATACCCTTATACACCATTTTAATAAAAAATATCACAAAATTCTTCTAAGTCCCTTGGGATAAGTGAAAGACGCGCACGTTCATTTTCAGAGCTCCTAGACCTTCCTATAAGACGTTAGCTAAAAAGTAGCTTCGAAAAACGCTTAGGTTAAGTTTCAGAGTTGCTTCTAATGTACCAAAGCTGGACTTAGACATAATTTCACTCTCACAACATTATGGCTGGTTGGAGACAGTCCGAACCACAAGTACCGGGTCCATGGTTCTGGGCGTATACTGGGGGGACGGGGACGACTCCCATTAACCCCTGACTATACCGGGGATACGCTTATCACAATGCCTTTCTGGTCTGTGCTGAAGCAGGGCATTCTGGCAGCCAAGTGACTTGACCTTTATTAGTGAGCCTGGTTACCCCCTCTCGGAACCACAGACTTAGAAATCGCCAGCTCATATACAGTGCATAAAATATATTTATATATATACCCTTAAACACCATTTTAATAAAAAAAATCACAAAATTCTTCTAAGTGCCTCGGGAAGAGTGAAAGACGCGCACGTTCATTTTCAGAGCTCCTAGACCTTCCTATAAGACGTTAGCTAAAAAGTAGCTTCGAAAAACGCTTAGGTTAAGTTTCAGAGTTGCTTCTAATGTACCAAAGCTGGACTTAGACATAATTTCACTCTCACAACATTATGGCTGGTTGGAGACAGTCCGAACCACAAGTACCGGGTCCATGGTTCTGGGCGTATACTGGGGGGACGGGGACGACTCCCATTAACCCCTGACTATACCGGGGATACGCTTATCACAATGCCTTTCTGGTCTGTGCTGAAGCAGGGCATTCTGGCAGCCAAGTGGCTTGACCTTTATTAGTGAGCCTGGTTACCCCCTCTCGGAACCACAGACTTAGAAATCGCCAGCTCATATACAGTGCATAAAATATATTTATATATATACCCTTATACACCATTTTAATAAAAAATATCACAAAATTCTTCTAAGTCCCTTGGGAAGAGTGAAAGACGCGCACGTTCATTTTCAGAGCTCCTAGACCTTCCTATAAGAAGTTAGCCAAAAAGTAGCTTCGAAAAACGCTTAGGTTAAGTTTCAGAGTTGCTTCTAATGTACCAAAGCTGGACTTAGACATAATTTCACTCTCACAACATTATGGCTGGTTGGAGAGAGTCCGAACCACAAGTACCGGGTCCATGGTTCTGGCCGTATACTGGGGGGACGGGGACGACACCCATTAACCCCTGACTATACAAGGGGTACGCTTATCACAATGCCTTTCTGGTCTGTGCTGAAGCAGGGCATTCTGGCAGCCAAGTGGAGTGACCTTTATTAGTGAGCCTGGTTACCCCCTCTCGGAACCACAGACTTAGAAATCGCCAGCTCATATACAGTGCATAAAATATATTTATATATATACCCTTATACACCATTTTAATAAAAAATATCACAAAATTCTTCTAAGTCCCTCGGGAAGAGTGAAAGACGCGCACGTTCATTTTCAGAGCTCCTAGACCTTCCTATAAGAAGTTAGCCAAAATGTAGCTTCGAAAAACGCTTAGGTTAAGTTTCAGAGTTGCTTCTAATGTACCAAAGCTGGACTTAGACATAATTTCACTCTCACAACATTATGGCTGGTTGGAGACAGTCCGAACCACAAGTACCGGGTCCATGGTTCTGGCCGTATACTGGGGGGACGGGGACGACTCCCATTAACCCCTGACTATACCGGGGATACGCTTATCACAATGCCTTTCTGGTCTGTGCTGAAGCAGGGCATTCTGGCAGCCAAGTGACTTGACCTTTATTAGTGAGCCTGGTTACCCCCTCTCGGAACCACAGACTTAGAAATCGCCAGCTCATATACAGTGCATAAAATATATTTATATATATACCCTTATACACCATTTTAATAAAAAATATCACAAAATTCTTCTAAGTCCCTTGGGATAAGTGAAAGACGCGCACGTTCATTTTCAGAGCTCCTAGACCTTCCTATAAGACGTTAGCTAAAAAGTAGCTTCGAAAAACGCTTAGGTTAAGTTTCAGAGTTGCTTCTAATGTACCAAAGCTGGACTTAGACATAATTTCACTCTCACAACATTATGGCTGGTTGGAGACAGTCCGAACCACAAGTACCGGGTCCATGGTTCTGGGCGTATACTGGGGGGACGGGGACGACTCCCATTAACCCCTGACTATACCGGGGATACGCTTATCACAATGCCTTTCTGGTCTGTGCTGAAGCAGGGCATTCTGGCAGCCAAGTGACTTGACCTTTATTAGTGAGCCTGGTTACCCCCTCTCGGAACCACAGACTTAGAAATCGCCAGCTCATATACAGTGCATAAAATATATTTATATATATACCCTTAAACACCATTTTAATAAAAAAAATCACAAAATTCTTCTAAGTGCCTCGGGAAGAGTGAAAGACGCGCACGTTCATTTTCAGAGCTCCTAGACCTTCCTATAAGACGTTAGCTAAAAAGTAGCTTCGAAAAACGCTTAGGTTAAGTTTCAGAGTTGCTTCTAATGTACCAAAGCTGGACTTAGACATAATTTCACTCTCACAACATTATGGCTGGTTGGAGACAGTCCGAACCACAAGTACCGGGTCCATGGTTCTGGCCGTATACTGGGGGGACGGGGACGACTCCCATTAACCCCTGACTATACCGGGGATACGCTTATCACAATGCCTTTCTGGTCTGTGCTGAAGCAGGGCATTCTGCAGCCAAGTGGCTTGACCTTTATTAGTGAGCCTGGTTACCCCCTCTCGGAACCACAGACTAAGAAATCGCCAGCTCATATACAGTGCATAAAATATATTTATATATATACCCTTATACACCATTTTAATAAAAAATATCACAAAATTCTTCTAAGTCCCTCGGGAAGAGTGAAAGACGCGCACGTTCATTTTCAGAGCTCCTAGACCTTCCTATAAGAAGTTAGCCAAAAAGTAGCTCCGAAAAACGCTTAGGTTAAGTTTCAGAGTTGCTTCTAATGTACCAAAGCTGGACTTAGACATAATTTCACTCTCACAACATTATGGCTGGTTGGAGACAGTCCGAACCACAAGTACCGGGTCCATGGTTCTGGCCGTATACTGGGGGGACGGGGACGACACCCATTAATCCCTGACTATACAAGGGGTACGCTTATCACAATGCCTTTCTGGTCTGTGCTGAAGCAGGGCATTCTGGCAGCCAAGTGGAGTGACCTTTATTAGTGAGCCTGGTTACCCCCTCTCGGAACCACAGACTTAGAAATCGCCAGCTCATATACAGTGCATAAAATATATTTATATATATACCCTTATACACCATTTTAATAAAAAATATCACAAAATTCTTCTAAGTCCCTTGGGAAGAGTGAAAGACGCGCACGTTCATTTTCAGAGCTCCTAGACCTTCCTATAAGAAGTTAGCCAAAAAGTAGCTTCGAAAAACGCTTAGGTTAAGTTTCAGAGTTGCTTCTAATGTACCAAAGCTGGACTTAGACATAATTTCACTCTCACAACATTATGGCTGGTTGGAGAGAGTCCGAACCACAAGTACCGGGTCCATGGTTCTGGCCGTATACTGGGGGGACGGGGACGACACCCATTAACCCCTGACTATACCGGGGATACGCTTATCACAATGCCTTTCTGGTCTGTGCTGAAGCAGGGCATTCTGGCAGCCAAGTGGCTTGACCTTTATTAGTGAGCCTGGTTACCCCCTCTCGGAACCACAGACTTAGAAATCGCCAGCTCATATACAGTGCATAAAATATATTTATATATATACCCTTAAACACCATTTTAATAAAAAAAATCACAAAATTCTTCTAAGTGCCTCGGGAAGAGTGAAAGACGCGCACGTTCATTTTCAGAGCTCCTAGACATTCCTATAAGACGTTAGCTAAAAAGTAGCTTCGAAAAACGCTTAGGTTAAGTTTCAGAGTTGCTTCTAATGTACCAAAGCTGGACTTAGACATAATTTCACTCTCACAACATTATGGCTGGTTGGAGACAGTCCGAACCACAAGTACCGGGTCCATGGTTCTGGCCGTATACTGGGGGGACAGGGACAACTCCCATTAACCCCTGACTATACCGGGGATACGCTTATCACAATGCCTTTCTGGTCTGTGCTGAAGCAGGGCATTCTGGCAGCCAAGTGGCTTGACCTTTATTAGTGAGCCTGGTTACCCCCTCTCGGAACCACAGACTTAGAAATCGCCAGCTCATATACAGTGCATAAAATATATTTATATATATACCCTTATACACCATTTTAATAAAAAATATCACAAAATTCTTCTAAGTCCCTCGGGAAGAGTGAAAGACGCGCACGTTCATTTTCAGAGCTCCTAGACCTTCCTATAAGAAGTTAGCCAAAAAGTAGCTTCGAAAAACGCTTAGGTTAAGTTTCAGAGTTGCTTCTAATGTACCAAAGCTGGACTTAGACATAATTTCACTCTCACAACATTATGGCTGGTTGGAGAGAGTCCGAACCACAAGTACCGGGTCCATGGTTCTGGCCGTATACTGGGGGGACGGGGACGACACCCATTAACCCCTGACTATACCGGGGATACGCTTATCACAATGCCTTTCTGGTCTGTGCTGAAGCAGGGCATTCTGGCAGCCAAGTGGCTTGACCTTTATTAGTGAGCCTGGTTACCCCCTCTCGGAACCACAGACTTAGAAATCGCCAGCTCATATACAGTGCATAAAATATATTTATATATATACCCTTAAACACCATTTTAATAAAAAAAATCACAAAATTCTTCTAAGTGCCTCGGGAAGAGTGAAAGACGCGCACGTTCATTTTCAGAGCTCCTAGACCTTCCTATAAGACGTTAGCTAAAAAGTAGCTTCGAAAAACGCTTAGGTTAAGTTTCAGAGTTGCTTCTAATGTACCAAAGCTGGACTTAGACATAATTTCACTCTCACAACATTATGGCTGGTTGGAGACAGTCCGAACCACAAGTACCGGGTCCATGGTTCTGGCCGTATACTGGGGGGACAGGGACAACTCCCATTAACCCCTGACTATACCGGGGATACGCTTATCACAATGCCTTTCTGGTCTGTGCTGAAGCAGGGCATTCTGGCAGCCAAGTGGCTTGACCTTTATTAGTGAGCCTGGTTACCCCCTCTCGGAACCACAGACTTAGAAATCGCCAGCTCATATACAGTGCATAAAATATATTTATATATATACCCTTATACACCATTTTAATAAAAAATATCACAAAATTCTTCTAAGTCCCTCGGGAAGAGTGAAAGACGCGCACGTTCATTTTCAGAGCTCCTAGACCTTCCTATAAGAAGTTAGCCAAAAAGTAGCTTCGAAAAACGCTTAGGTTAAGTTTCAGAGTTGCTTCTAATGTACCAAAGCTGGACTTAGACATAATTTCACTCTCACAACATTATGGCTGGTTGGAGAGAGTCCGAACCACAAGTACCGGGTCCATGGTTCTGGCCGTATACTGGGGGGACGGGGACGACACCCATTAACCCCTGACTATACCGGGGATACGCTTATCACAATGCCTTTCTGGTCTGTGCTGAAGCAGGGCATTCTGGCAGCCAAGTGGCTTGACCTTTATTAGTGAGCCTGGTTACCCCCTCTCGGAACCACAGACTTAGAAATCGCCAGCTCATATACAGTGCATAAAATATATTTATATATATACCCTTAAACACCATTTTAATAAAAAAAATCACAAAATTCTTCTAAGTGCCTCGGGAAGAGTGAAAGACGCGCACGTTCATTTTCAGAGCTCCTAGACCTTCCTATAAGACGTTAGCTAAAAAGTAGCTTCGAAAAACGCTTAGGTTAAGTTTCAGAGTTGCTTCTAATGTACCAAAGCTGGACTTAGACATAATTTCACTCTCACAACATTATGGCTGGTTGGAGACAGTCCGAACCACAAGTACCGGGTCCATGGTTCTGGCCGTATACTGGGGGGACGGGGACGACACCCATTAATCCCTGACTATACAAGGGGTACGCTTATCACAATGCCTTTCTGGTCTGTGCTGAAGCAGGGCATTCTGGCAGCCAAGTGGAGTGACCTTTATTAGTGAGCCTGGTTACCCCCTCTCGGAACCACAGACTTAGAAATCGCCAGCTCATATACAGTGCATAAAATATATTTATATATATACCCTTATACACCATTTTAATAAAAAATATCACAAAATTCTTCTAAGTCCCTTGGGAAGAGTGAAAGACGCGCACGTTCATTTTCAGAGCTCCTAGACCTTCCTATAAGAAGTTAGCCAAAAAGTAGCTTCGAAAAACGCTTAGGTTAAGTTTCAGAGTTGCTTCTAATGTACCAAAGCTGGACTTAGACATAATTTCACTCTCACAACATTATGGCTGGTTGGAGAGAGTCCGAACCACAAGTACCGGGTCCATGGTTCTGGCCGTATACTGGGGGGACGGGGACGACACCCATTAACCCCTGACTATACCGGGGATACGCTTATCACAATGCCTTTCTGGTCTGTGCTGAAGCAGGGCATTCTGGCAGCCAAGTGGCTTGACCTTTATTAGTGAGCCTGGTTACCCCCTCTCGGAACCACAGACTTAGAAATCGCCAGCTCATCTACAGTGCATAAAATATATTTATATATATACCCTTAAACACCATTTTAATAAAAAAAATCACAAAATTCTTCTAAGTGCCTCGGGAAGAGTGAAAGACGCGCACGTTCATTTTCAGAGCTCCTAGACCTTCCTATAAGACGTTAGCTAAAAAGTAGCTTCGAAAAACGCTTAGGTTAAGTTTCAGAGTTGCTTCTAATGTTCCAAAGCTGGACTTAGACATAATTTCACTCTCACAACATTATGGCTGGTTGGAGACAGTCCGAACCACAAGTACCGGGTCCATGGTTCTGGCCGTATACTGGGGGGACAGGGACAACTCCCATTAACCCCTGACTATACCGGGGATACGCTTATCACAATGCCTTTCTGGTCTGTGCTGAAGCAGGGCATTCTGGCAGCCAAGTGGCTTGACCTTTATTAGTGAGCCTGGTTACCCCCTCTCGGAACCACAGACTTAGAAATCGCCAGCTCATATACAGTGCATAAAATATATTTATATATATACCCTTATACACCATTTTAATAAAAAATATCACAAAATTCTTCTAAGTCCCTCGGGAAGAGTGAAAGACGCGCACGTTCATTTTCAGAGCTCCTAGACCTTCCTATAAGAAGTTAGCCAAAAAGTAGCTTCGAAAAACGCTTAGGTTAAGTTTCAGAGTTGCTTCTAATGTACCAAAGCTGGACTTAGACATAATTTCACTCTCACAACATTATGGCTGGTTGGAGAGAGTCCGAACCACAAGTACCGGGTCCATGGTTCTGGCCGTATACTGGGGGGACGGGGACGACACCCATTAACCCCTGACTATACCGGGGATACGCTTATCACAATGCCTTTCTGGTCTGTGCTGAAGCAGGGCATTCTGGCAGCCAAGTGGCTTGACCTTTATTAGTGAGCCTGGTTACCCCCTCTCGGAACCACAGACTTAGAAATCGCCAGCTCATATACAGTGCATAAAATATATTTATATATATACCCTTAAACACCATTTTAATAAAAAAAATCACAAAATTCTTCTAAGTGCCTCGGGAAGAGTGAAAGACGCGCACGTTCATTTTCAGAGCTCCTAGACCTTCCTATAAGACGTTAGCTAAAAAGTAGCTTCGAAAAACGCTTAGGTTAAGTTTCAGAGTTGCTTCTAATGTACCAAAGCTGGACTTAGACATAATTTCACTCTCACAACATTATGGCTGGTTGGAGACAGTCCGAACCACAAGTACCGGGTCCATGGTTCTGGCCGTATACTGGGGGGACGGGGACGACTCCCATTAACCCCTGACTATACCGGGGATACGCTTATCACAATGCCTTTCTGGTCTGTGCTGAAGCAGGGCATTCTGGCAGCCAAGTGGCTTGACCTTTATTAGTGAGCCTGGTTACCCCCTCTCGGAACCACAGACTTAGAAATCGCCAGCTCATATACAGTGCATAAAATATATTTATATATATACCCTTATACACCATTTTAATAAAAAATATCACAAAATTCTTCTAAGTCCCTCGGGAAGAGTGAAAGACGCGCACGTTCATTTTCAGAGCTCCTAGACCTTCCTATAAGAAGTTAGCCAAAAAGTAGCTTCGAAAAACGCTTAGGTAAAGTTTCAGAGTTGCTTCTAATGTACCAAAGCTGGACTTAGACATAATTTCACTCTCACAACATTATGGCTGGTTGGAGACAGTCCGAACCACAAGTACCGGGTCCATGGTTCTGGCCGTATACTGGGGGGACAGGGACAACTCCCATTAACCCCTGACTATACCGGGGATACGCTTATTACAATGCCTTTCTGGTCTGTGCTGAAGCAGGGCATTCTGGCAGCCAAGTGGCTTGACCTTTATTAGTGAGCCTGGTTACCCCCTCTCGGAGCCACAGACTTAGAAATCGCCAGCTCATATACAGTGCATAAAATATATTTATATATATACCCTTATACACCATTTTAATAAAAAATATCACAAAATTCTTCTAAGTCCCTCGGGAAGAGTGAAAGACGCGCACGTTCATTTTCAGAGCTCCTAGACCTTCCTATAAGACGTTAGCTAAAAGTAGCTTCGAAAAACGCTTAGGTTAAGTTTCAGAGTTGCTTCTAATGTACCAAAGCTGGACTTAGACATAATTTCACTCTCACAACACTATGGCTGGTTGGAGACAGTCCGAACCACAAGTACCAGGTCCATGGTTCTAGCCGTATACTGGGGGGACGGGGACGACTCCCATTAACCCCTGACTATACCGGGGATACGCTTATCACAATGCCTTTCTGGTCTGTGCTGAAGCAGGGCATTCTGGCAGCCAAGTGGCTTGACCTTTATTAGTGAGCCTGGTTACCCCCTCTCGGAACCACAGACTTAGAAATCGCCAGCTCATATACAGTGCATAAAATATATTTATATATATACCCTTATACACCATTTTAATAAAAAATATCACAAAATTCTTCTAAGTCCCTTGGGAAGAGTGAAAGACGCGCACGTTCATTTTCAGAGCTCCTAGACCTTCCTATAAGAAGTTAGCCAAAAAGTAGCTTCGAAAAACGCTTAGGTTAAGTTTCAGAGTTGCTTCTAATGTACCAAAGCTGGACTTAGACATAATTTCACTCTCACAACATTATGGCTGGTTGGAGAGAGTCCGAACCACAAGTACCGGGTCCATGGTTCTGGCCGTATACTGGGGGGACGGGGACGACACCCATTAACCCCTGACTATACAAGGGGTACGCTTATCACAATGCCTTTCTGGTCTGTGCTGAAGCAGGGCATTCTGGCAGCCAAGTGGAGTGACCTTTATTAGTGAGCCTGGTTACCCCCTCTCGGAACCACAGACTTAGAAATCGCCAGCTCATATACAGTGCATAAAATATATTTATATATATACCCTTATACACCATTTTAATAAAAAATATCACAAAATTCTTCTAAGTCCCTCGGGAAGAGTGAAAGACGCGCACGTTCATTTTCAGAGCTCCTAGACCTTCCTATAAGAAGTTAGCCAAAAAGTAGCTTCGAAAAACGCTTAGGTTAAGTTTCAGAGTTGCTTCTAATGTACCAAAGCTGGACTTAGACATAATTTCACTCTCACAACATTATGGCTGGTTGGAGACAGTCCGAACCACAAGTACCGGGTCCATGGTTCTGGGCGTATACTGGGGGGACGGGGACGACTCCCATTAACCCCTGACTATACCGGGGATACGCTTATCACAATGCCTTTCTGGTCTGTGCTGAAGCAGGGCATTCTGGCAGCCAAGTGGCTTGACCTTTATTAGTGAGCCTGGTTACCCCCTCTCGGAACCACAGACTTAGAAATCGCCAGCTCATATACAGTGCATAAAATATATTTATATATATACCCTTAAACACCATTTTAATAAAAAAAATCACAAAATTCTTCTAAGTGCCTCGGGAAGAGTGAAAGACGTGCACGTTCATTTTCAGAGCTCCTAGACCTTCCTATAAGACGTTAGCTAAAAAGTAGCTTCGAAAAACGCTTAGGTTAAGTTTCAGAGTTGCTTCTAATGTACCAAAGCTGGACTTAGACATAAGTTCACTCTCACAACATTATGGCTGGTTGGAGAGAGTCCGAACCACAAGTACCGGGTCCATGGTTCTGGCCGTATACTGGGGGGACGGGGACGACACCCATTAACCCCTGACTATACCGGGGATACGCTTATCACAATGCCTTTCTGGTCTGTGCTGAAGCAGGGCATTCTGGCAGCCAAGTGGCTTGACCTTTATTAGTGAGCCTGGTTACCCCCTCTCGGAACCACAGACTTAGAAATCGCCAGCTCATATACAGTGCATAAAATATATTTATATATATACCCTTAAACACCATTTTAATAAAAAAAATCACAAAATTCTTCTAAGTGCCTCGGGAAGAGTGAAAGACGTGCACGTTCATTTTCAGAGCTCCTAGACCTTCCTATAAGACGTTAGCTAAAAAGTAGCTTCGAAAAACGCTTAGGTTAAGTTTCAGAGTTGCTTCTAATGTACCAAAGCTGGACTTAGACATAAGTTCACTCTCACAACATTATGGCTGGTTGGAGAGAGTCCGAACCACAAGTACCGGGTCCATGGTTCTGGCCGTATACTGGGGGGACGGGGACGACACCCATTAACCCCTGACTATACCGGGGATACGCTTATCACAATGCCTTTCTGGTCTGTGCTGAAGCAGGGCATTCTGGCAGCCAAGTGGCTTGACCTTTATTAGTGAGCCTGGTTACCCCTCTCTCGGAACCACAGACTTAGAAATCGCCAGCTCATATACAGTGCATAAAATATATTTATATATATACCCTTATACACCATTTTAATAAAAAATATCACAAAATTCTTCTAAGTCCCTCGGGAAGAGTGAAAGACGCGCAGGTTCATTTTCAGAGCTCCTAGACCTTCCTATAAGAAGTTAGCTAAAAAGTAGCTTCGAAAAACGCTTAGGTTAAGTTTCAGAGTTGCTTCTAATGTACCAAAGCTGGACTTAGACATAATTTCACTCTCACAACATTATGGCTGGTTGGAGACAGTCCGAACCACAAGTACCGGGTCCATGGTTCTGGCCGTATACTGGGGGGACGGGGACGACTCCCATTAACCCCTGACTATACCGGGGATACGCTTATCACAATGCCTTTCTGGTCTGTGCTGAAGCAGGGCATTCTGGCAGCCAAGTGGCTTGACCTTTATTAGTGAGCCTGGTTACCCCCTCTCGGAACCACAGACTTAGAAATCGCCAGCTCATATACAGTGCATAAAATATATTTATATATATACCCTTATACACCATTTTAATAAAAAGTATCACAAAATTCTTCTAAGTCCCTCGGGAAGAGTGAAAGACGCGCACGTTCATTTTCAGAGCTCCTAGACCTTCCTATAAGAAGTTAGCTAAAAAGTAGCTTCGAAAAACGCTTAGGTTAAGTTTCAGAGTTGCTTCTAATGTACCAAAGCTAGACTTAGACATAATTTCACTCTCACAACATTATGGCTGGTTGGAGACAGTCCGAACCACAAGTACCGGGTCCATGGTTCTGGCTGTATACTGGGGGGACGGGGACGACTCCCATTAACCCCTGACTATACCGGGGATATGCTTATCACAATGACTTTCTGGTCTGTGCTGAAGCAGGGCATTCTGGCAGGCAAGTGGCTTGACCTTTATTAGTGAGCCTGGTTACCCCCTCTCGGAACCACAGACTTAGAAATCGCCAGCTCATATACAGTGCATAAAATATATTTATATATATACCCTTATACACCATTTTAATAAAAAATATCACAAAATTCTTCTAAGTCCCTCGGGAAGAGTGAAAGACGCGCAGGTTCATTTTCAGAGCTCCTAGACCTTCCTATAAGAAGTTAGCCAAAAAGTAGCTTCGAAAAACGCTTAGGTTAAGTTTCAGAGTTGCTTCTAATGTACCAAAGCTGGACTTAGACATAATTTCACTCTCACAACATTATGGCTGGTTGGAGAGAGTCCGAACCACAAGTACCGGGTCCATGGTTCTGGCCGTATACTGGGGGGACGGGGACGACACCCATTAACCCCTGACTATACAAGGGGTACGCTTATCACAATGCCTTTCTGGTCTGTGCTGAAGCAGGGCATTCTGGCAGCCAAGTGGAGTGACCTTTATTAGTGAGCCTGGTTACCCCCTCTCGGAACCACAGACTTAGAAATCGCCAGCTCATATACAGTGCATAAAATATATTTATATATATACCCTTATACACCATTTTAATAAAAAATATCACAAAATTCTTCTAAGTCCCTCGGGAAGAGTGAAAGACGCGCACGTTCATTTTCAGAGCTCCTAGACCTTCCTATAAGAAGTTAGCCAAAAAGTAGCTTCGAAAAACGCTTAGGTTAAGTTTCAGAGTTGCTTCTAATGTACCAAAGCTGGACTTAGACATAATTTCACTCTCACAACATTATGGCTGGTTGGAGACAGTCCGAACCACAAGTACCGGGTCCATGGTTCTGGGCGTATACTGGGGGGACGGGGACGACTCCCATTAACCCCTGACTATACCGGGGATACGCTTATCACAATGCCTTTCTGGTCTGTGCTGAAGCAGGGCATTCTGGCAGCCAAGTGGCTTGACCTTTATTAGTGAGCCTGGTTACCCCCTCTCGGAACCACAGACTTAGAAATCGCCAGCTCATATACAGTGCATAAAATATATTTATATATATACCCTTAAACACCATTTTAATAAAAAAAATCACAAAATTCTTCTAAGTGCCTCGGGAAGAGTGAAAGACGTGCACGTTCATTTTCAGAGCTCCTAGACCTTCCTATAAGACGTTAGCTAAAAAGTAGCTTCGAAAAACGCTTAGGTTAAGTTTCAGAGTTGCTTCTAATGTACCAAAGCTGGACTTAGACATAAGTTCACTCTCACAACATTATGGCTGGTTGGAGAGAGTCCGAACCACAAGTACCGGGTCCATGGTTCTGGCCGTATACTGGGGGGACGGGGACGACACCCATTAACCCCTGACTATACCGGGGATACGCTTATCACAATGCCTTTCTGGTCTGTGCTGAAGCAGGGCATTCTGGCAGCCAAGTGGCTTGACCTTTATTAGTGAGCCTGGTTACCCCCTCTCGGAACCACAGACTTAGAAATCGCCAGCTCATATACAGTGCATAAAATATATTTATATATATACCCTTAAACACCATTTTAATAAAAAAAATCACAAAATTCTTCTAAGTGCCTCGGGAAGAGTGAAAGACGTGCACGTTCATTTTCAGAGCTCCTAGACCTTCCTATAAGACGTTAGCTAAAAAGTAGCTTCGAAAAACGCTTAGGTTAAGTTTCAGAGTTGCTTCTAATGTACCAAAGCTGGACTTAGACATAAGTTCACTCTCACAACATTATGGCTGGTTGGAGAGAGTCCGAACCACAAGTACCGGGTCCATGGTTCTGGCCGTATACTGGGGGGACGGGGACGACACCCATTAACCCCTGACTATACCGGGGATACGCTTATCACAATGCCTTTCTGGTCTGTGCTGAAGCAGGGCATTCTGGCAGCCAAGTGGCTTGACCTTTATTAGTGAGCCTGGTTACCCCTCTCTCGGAACCACAGACTTAGAAATCGCCAGCTCATATACAGTGCATAAAATATATTTATATATATACCCTTATACACCATTTTAATAAAAAATATCACAAAATTCTTCTAAGTCCCTCGGGAAGAGTGAAAGACGCGCAGGTTCATTTTCAGAGCTCCTAGACCTTCCTATAAGAAGTTAGCTAAAAAGTAGCTTCGAAAAACGCTTAGGTTAAGTTTCAGAGTTGCTTCTAATGTACCAAAGCTGGACTTAGACATAATTTCACTCTCACAACATTATGGCTGGTTGGAGACAGTCCGAACCACAAGTACCGGGTCCATGGTTCTGGCCGTATACTGGGGGGACGGGGACGACTCCCATTAACCCCTGACTATACCGGGGATACGCTTATCACAATGCCTTTCTGGTCTGTGCTGAAGCAGGGCATTCTGGCAGCCAAGTGGCTTGACCTTTATTAGTGAGCCTGGTTACCCCCTCTCGGAACCACAGACTTAGAAATCGCCAGCTCATATACAGTGCATAAAATATATTTATATATATACCCTTATACACCATTTTAATAAAAAGTATCACAAAATTCTTCTAAGTCCCTCGGGAAGAGTGAAAGACGCGCACGTTCATTTTCAGAGCTCCTAGACCTTCCTATAAGAAGTTAGCTAAAAAGTAGCTTCGAAAAACGCTTAGGTTAAGTTTCAGAGTTGCTTCTAATGTACCAAAGCTAGACTTAGACATAATTTCACTCTCACAACATTATGGCTGGTTGGAGACAGTCCGAACCACAAGTACCGGGTCCATGGTTCTGGCTGTATACTGGGGGGACGGGGACGACTCCCATTAACCCCTGACTATACCGGGGATATGCTTATCACAATGACTTTCTGGTCTGTGCTGAAGCAGGGCATTCTGGCAGGCAAGTGGCTTGACCTTTATTAGTGAGCCTGGTTACCCCCTCTCGGAACCACAGACTTAGAAATCGCCAGCTCATATACAGTGCATAAAATATATTTATATATATACCCTTATACACCATTTTAATAAAAAATATCACAAAATTCTTCTAAGTCCCTCGGGAAGAGTGAAAGACGCGCAGGTTCATTTTCAGAGCTCCTAGACCTTCCTATAAGAAGTTAGCTAAAAAGTAGCTTCGAAAAACGCTTAGGTTAAGTTTCAGAGTTGCTTCTAATGTACCAAAGCTGGACTTAGACATAATTTCACTCTCACAACATTATGGCTGGTTGGAGACAGTCCGAACCACAAGTACCGGGTCCATGGTTCTGGCCGTATACTGGGGGGACGGGGACGACTCCCATTAACCCCTGACTATACCGGGGATACGCTTATCACAATGCCTTTCTGGTCTGTGCTGAAGCAGGGCATTCTGGCAACCAAGTGGCTTGACCTTTATTAGTGAGCCTGGTTACCCCCTCTCGGAACCACAGACTTAGAAATCGCCAGCTCATATACAGTGCATAAAATATATTTATATATATACCCTTATACACCATTTTAATAAAAAATATCACAAAATTCTTCTAAGTCCCTCGGGAAGAGTGAAAGACGCGCACGTTCATTTTCAGAGCTCCTAGACCTTCCTATAAGAAGTTAGCTAAAAAGTAGCTTCGAAAAACGCTTAGGTTAAGTTTCAGAGTTGCTTCTAATGTACCAAAGCTGGACTTAGACATAATTTCACTCTCACAACATTATGGCTGGTTGGAGACAGTCCGAACCACAAGTACCGGGTCCATGGTTCTGGCCGTATACTGGGGGGACGGGGACGACTCCCATTAACCCCTGACTATACCGGGGATACGCTTATCACAATGACTTTCTGGTCTGTGCTGAAGCAGGGCATTCTGGCAGGCAAGTGGCTTGACCTTTATTAGTGAGCCTGGTTACCCCCTCTCGGAACCACAGACTTAGAAATCGCCAGCTCATATACAGTGCATAAAATATATTTATATATATACCCTTATACACCATTTTAATAAAAAATATCACAAAATTCTTCTACAGTAAGTCCCTCGGGAAGAGTGAAAGACGCGCACGTTCATTTTCAGAGCTCCTAGACCTTCCTATAAGAAGTTAGCCAAAAAGTAGCTTCGAAAAACGCTTAGGTTAAGTTTCAGAGTTGCTTCTAATGTACCAAAGCTGGACTTAGACATAATTTCACTCTCACAACATTATGGCTGGTTGGAGACAGTCCGAACCACAAGTACCGGGTCCATGGTTCTGGCCGTATACTGGGGGGACGGGGACGACTCCCATTAACCCCTGACTATACCGGGGATACGCTTATCACAATGCCTTTCTGGTCTGTGCTGAAGCAGGGCATTCTGGCAGCCAAGTGGCTTGACCTTTATTAGTGAGCCTGGTTACCCCCTCTCGGAACCACAGACTTAGAAATCGCCAGCTCATATACAGTGCATAAAATATATTTATATATATACCCTTAAACACCATTTTAATAAAAAAAATCACAAAATTCTTCTAAGTGCCTCGGGAAGAGTGAAAGACGTGCACGTTCATTTTCAGAGCTCCTAGACCTTCCTATAAGACGTTAGCTAAAAAGTAGCTTCGAAAAACGCTTAGGTTAAGTTTCAGAGTTGCTTCTAATGTACCAAAGCTGGACTTAGACATAAGTTCACTCTCACAACATTATGGCTGGTTGGAGAGAGTCCGAACCACAAGTACCGGGTCCATGGTTCTGGCCGTATACTGGGGGGACGGGGACGACTCCCATTAACCCCTGACTATACCGGGGATACGCTTATCACAATGCCTTTCTGGTCTGTGCTGAAGCAGGGCATTCTGGCAGCCAAGTGGCTTGACCTTTATTAGTGAGCCTGGTTACCCCCTCTCGGAACCACAGACTTAGAAATCGCCAGCTCATATACAGTGCATAAAATATATTTATATATATACCCTTAAACACCATTTTAATAAAAAAAATCACAAAATTCTTCTAAGTGCCTCGGGAAGAGTGAAAGACGTGCACGTTCATTTTCAGAGCTCCTAGACCTTCCTATAAGACGTTAGCTAAAAAGTAGCTTCGAAAAACGCTTAGGTTAAGTTTCAGAGTTGCTTCTAATGTACCAAAGCTGGACTTAGACATAAGTTCACTCTCACAACATTATGGCTGGTTGGAGAGAGTCCGAACCACAAGTACCGGGTCCATGGTTCTGGCCGTATACTGGGGGGACGGGGACGACACCCATTAACCCCTGACTATACCGGGGATACGCTTATCACAATGCCTTTCTGGTCTGTGCTGAAGCAGGGCATTCTGGCAGCCAAGTGGCTTGACCTTTATTAGTGAGCCTGGTTACCCCCTCTCGGAACCACAGACTTAGAAATCGCCAGCTCATATACAGTGCATAAAATATATTTATATATATACCCTTATACACCATTTTAATAAAAAGTATCACAAAATTCTTCTAAGTCCCTCGGGAAGAGTGAAAGACGCGCACGTTCATTTTCAGAGCTCCTAGACCTTCCTATAAGAAGTTAGCTAAAAAGTAGCTTCGAAAAACGCTTAGGTTAAGTTTCAGAGTTGCTTCTAATGTACCAAAGCTAGACTTAGACATAATTTCACTCTCACAACATTATGGCTGGTTGGAGACAGTCCGAACCACAAGTACCGGGTCCATGGTTCTGGCTGTATACTGGGGGGACGGGGACGACTCCCATTAACCCCTGACTATACCGGGGATATGCTTATCACAATGACTTTCTGGTCTGTGCTGAAGCAGGGCATTCTGGCAGGCAAGTGGCTTGACCTTTATTAGTGAGCCTGGTTACCCCCTCTCGGAACCACAGACTTAGAAATCGCCAGCTCATATACAGTGCATAAAATATATTTATATATATACCCTTATACACCATTTTAATAAAAAATATCACAAAATTCTTCTAAGTCCCTCGGGAAGAGTGAAAGACGCGCAGGTTCATTTTCAGAGCTCCTAGACCTTCCTATAAGAAGTTAGCTAAAAAGTAGCTTCGAAAAACGCTTAGGTTAAGTTTCAGAGTTGCTTCTAATGTACCAAAGCTGGACTTAGACATAATTTCACTCTCACAACATTATGGCTGGTTGGAGACAGTCCGAACCACAAGTACCGGGTCCATGGTTCTGGCCGTATACTGGGGGGACGGGGACGACTCCCATTAACCCCTGACTATACCGGGGATACGCTTATCACAATGCCTTTCTGGTCTGTGCTGAAGCAGGGCATTCTGGCAACCAAGTGGCTTGACCTTTATTAGTGAGCCTGGTTACCCCCTCTCGGAACCACAGACTTAGAAATCGCCAGCTCATATACAGTGCATAAAATATATTTATATATATACCCTTATACACCATTTTAATAAAAAATATCACAAAATTCTTCTAAGTCCCTCGGGAAGAGTGAAAGACGCGCACGTTCATTTTCAGAGCTCCTAGACCTTCCTATAAGAAGTTAGCTAAAAAGTAGCTTCGAAAAACGCTTAGGTTAAGTTTCAGAGTTGCTTCTAATGTACCAAAGCTGGACTTAGACATAATTTCACTCTCACAACATTATGGCTGGTTGGAGACAGTCCGAACCACAAGTACCGGGTCCATGGTTCTGGCCGTATACTGGGGGGACGGGGACGACTCCCATTAACCCCTGACTATACCGGGGATACGCTTATCACAATGACTTTCTGGTCTGTGCTGAAGCAGGGCATTCTGGCAGGCAAGTGGCTTGACCTTTATTAGTGAGCCTGGTTACCCCCTCTCGGAACCACAGACTTAGAAATCGCCAGCTCATATACAGTGCATAAAATATATTTATATATATACCCTTATACACCATTTTAATAAAAAATATCACAAAATTCTTCTAAGTCCCTCGGGAAGAGTGAAAGACGCGCAGGTTCATTTTCAGAGCTCCTAGACCTTCCTATAAGAAGTTAGCTAAAAAGTAGCTTCGAAAAACGCTTAGGTTAAGTTTCAGAGTTGCTTCTAATGTACCAAAGCTGGACTTAGACATAATTTCACTCTCACAACATTATGGCTGGTTGGAGACAGTCCGAACCACAAGTACCGGGTCCATGGTTCTGGCCGTATACTGGGGGGACGGGGACGACTCCCATTAACCCCTGACTATACCGGGGATACGCTTATCACAATGCCTTTCTGGTCTGTGCTGAAGCAGGGCATTCTGGCAGCCAAGTGGCTTGACCTTTATTAGTGAGCCTGGTTACCCCCTCTCGGAACCACAGACTTAGAAATCGCCAGCTCATATACAGTGCATAAAATATATTTATATATATACCCTTATACACCATTTTAATAAAAAGTATCACAAAATTCTTCTAAGTCCCTCGGGAAGAGTGAAAGACGCGCACGTTCATTTTCAGAGCTCCTAGACCTTCCTATAAGAAGTTAGCTAAAAAGTAGCTTCGAAAAACGCTTAGGTTAAGTTTCAGAGTTGCTTCTAATGTACCAAAGCTGGACTTAGACATAATTTCACTCTCACAACATTATGGCTGGTTGGAGACAGTCCGAACCACAAGTACCGGGTCCATGGTTCTGGCCGTATACTGGGGGGACGGGGACGACTCCCATTAACCCCTGACTATACCGGGGATACGCTTATCACAATGCCTTTCTGGTCTGTGCTGAAGCAGGGCATTCTGGCAGCCAAGTGGCTTGACCTTTATTAGTGAGCCTGGTTACCCCCTCTCGGAACCACAGACTTAGAAATCGCCAGCTCATATACAGTGCATAAAATATATTTATATATATACCCTTATACACCATTTTAATAAAAAATATCACAAAATTCTTCTAAGTCCCTCGGGAAGAGTGAAAGACGCGCACGTTCATTTTCAGAGCTCCTAGACCTTCCTATAAGAAGTTAGCTAAAAAGTAGCTTCGAAAAACGCTTAGGTTAAGTTTCAGAGTTGCTTCTAATGTACCAAAGCTGGACTTAGACATAATTTCACTCTCACAACATTATGGCTGGTTGGAGACAGTCCGAACCACAAGTACCGGGTCCATGGTTCTGGCCGTATACTGGGGGGACGGGGACGACTCCCATTAACCCCTGACTATAACGGGGATACGCTTATCACAATGACTTTCTGGTCTGTGCTGAAGCAGGGCATTCTGGCAGCCAAGTGGCTTGACCTTTATTAGTGAGCCTGGTTACCCCCTCTCGGAACCACAGACTTAGAAATCGCCAGCTCATATACAGTGCATAAAATATATTTATATATATACCCTTATACACCATTTTAATAAAAAATATCACAAAATTCTTCTAAGTCCCTCGGGAAGAGTGAAAGACGCGCACGTTCATTTTCAGAGCTCCTAGACCTTCCTATAAGAAGTTAGCTAAAAAGTAGCTTCGAAAAACGCTTAGGTTAAGTTTCAGAGTTGCTTCTAATGTACCAAAGCTGGACTTAGACATAATTTCACTCTCACAACATTATGGCTGGTTGGAGACAGTCCGAACCACAAGTACCGGGTCCATGGTTCTGGCCGTATACTGGGGGGACGGGGACGACTCCCATTAACCCCTGACTATACCGGGGATACGCTTATCACAATGCCTTTCTGGTCTGTGCTGAAGCAGGGCATTCTGGCAGCCAAGTGGCTTGACCTTTATTAGTGAGCCTGGTTACCCCCTCTCGGAACCACAGACTTAGAAATCGCCAGCTCATATACAGTGCATAAAATATATTTATATATATACCCTTATACACCATTTTAATAAAAAATATCACAAAATTCTTCTAAGTCCCTCGGGAAGAGTGAAAGACGCGCACGTTCATTTTCAGAGCTCCTAGACCTTCCTATAAGAAGTTAGCCAAAAAGTAGCTTCGAAAAACGCTTAGGTTAAGTTTCAGAGTTGCTTCTAATGTACCAAAGCTGGACTTAGACATAATTTCACTCTCACAACATTATGGCTGGTTGGAGACAGTCCGAACCACAAGTACCGGGTCCATGGTTCTGGCCGTATACTGGGGGGACGGGGACGACTCCCATTAACCCCTGACTATACCGGGGATACGCTTATCACAATGCCTTTCTGGTCTGTGCTGAAGCAGGGCATTCTGGCAGCCAAGTGGCTTGACCTTTATTAGTGAGCCTGGTTACCCCCTCTCGGAACCACAGACTTAGAAATCGCCAGCTCATATACAGTGCATAAAATATATTTATATATATACCCTTATACACCATTTTAATAAAAAATATCACAAAATTCTTCTAAGTCCCTCGGGAAGAGTGAAAGACGCGCACGTTCATTTTCAGAGCTCCTAGACCTTCCTATAAGAAGTTAGCTAAAAAGTAGCTTCGAAAAACGCTTAGGTTAAGTTTCAGAGTTGCTTCTAATGTACCAAAGCTGGACTTAGACATAATTTCACTCTCACAACATTATGGCTGGTTGGAGACAGTCCGAACCACAAGTACCGGGTCCATGGTTCTGGCCGTATACTGGGGGGACGGGGACGACTCCCATTAACCCCTGACTATAACGGGGATACGCTTATCACAATGACTTTCTGGTCTGTGCTGAAGCAGGGCATTCTGGCAGCCAAGTGGCTTGACCTTTATTAGTGAGCCTGGTTACCCCCTCTCGGAACCACAGACTTAGAAATCGCCAGCTCATATACAGTGCATAAAATATATTTATATATATACCCTTATACACCATTTTAATAAAAAATATCACAAAATTCTTCTAAGTCCCTCGGGAAGAGTGAAAGACGCGCACGTTCATTTTCAGAGCTCCTAGACCTTCCTATAAGAAGTTAGCTAAAAAGTAGCTTCGAAAAACGCTTAGGTTAAGTTTCAGAGTTGCTTCTAATGTACCAAAGCTGGACTTAGACATAATTTCACTCTCACAACATTATGGCTGGTTGGAGACAGTCCGAACCACAAGTACCGGGTCCATGGTTCTGGCCGTATACTGGGGGGACGGGGACGACTCCCATTAACCCCTGACTATACCGGGGATACGCTTATCACAATGCCTTTCTGGTCTGTGCTGAAGCAGGGCATTCTGGCAGCCAAGTGGCTTGACCTTTATTAGTGAGCCTGGTTACCCCCTCTCGGAACCACAGACTTAGAAATCGCCAGCTCATATACAGTGCATAAAATATATTTATATATATATACCCTTATACACCATTTTAATAAAAAATATCACAAAATTCTTCTAAGTCCCTCGGGAAGAGTGAAAGACGCGCACGTTCATTTTCAGAGCTCCTAGACCTTCCTATAAGAAGTTAGCCAAAAAGTAGCTTCGAAAAACGCTTAGGTTAAGTTTCAGAGTTGCTTCTAATGTACCAAAGCTGGACTTAGACATAATTTCACTCTCACAACATTATGGCTGGTTGGAGACAGTCCGAACCACAAGTACCGGGTCCATGGTTCTGGCCGTATACTGGGGGGACGGGGACGACTCCCATTAACCCCTGACTATACCGGGGATACGCTTATCACAATGCCTTTCTGGTCTGTGCTGAAGCAGGGCATTCTGGCAGCCAAGTGGCTTGACCTTTATTAGTGAGCCTGGTTACCCCCTCTCGGAACCACAGACTTAGAAATCGCCAGCTCATATACAGTGCATAAAATATATTTATATATATACCCTTATACACCATTTTAATAAAAAGTATCACAAAATTCTTCTAAGTCCCTCGGGAAGAGTGAAAGACGCGCACGTTCATTTTCAGAGCTCCTAGACCTTCCTATAAGAAGTTAGCTAAAAAGTAGCTTCGAAAAACGCTTAGGTTAAGTTTCAGAGTTGCTTCTAATGTACCAAAGCTGGACTTAGACATAATTTCACTCTCACAACATTATGGCTGGTTGGAGACAGTCCGAACCACAAGTACCGGGTCCATGGTTCTGGCCGTATACTGGGGGGACGGGGACGACTCCCATTAACCCCTGACTATACCGGGGATACGCTTATCACAATGCCTTTCTGGTCTGTGCTGAAGCAGGGCATTCTGGCAGCCAAGTGGCTTGACCTTTATTAGTGAGCCTGGTTACCCCCTCTCGGAACCACAGACTTAGAAATCGCCAGCTCATATACAGTGCATAAAATATATTTATATATATACCCTTATACACCATTTTAATAAAAAATATCACAAAATTCTTCTAAGTCCCTCGGGAAGAGTGAAAGACGCGCACGTTCATTTTCAGAGCTCCTAGACCTTCCTATAAGAAGTTAGCTAAAAAGTAGCTTCGAAAAACGCTTAGGTTAAGTTTCAGAGTTGCTTCTAATGTACCAAAGCTGGACTTAGACATAATTTCACTCTCACAACATTATGGCTGGTTGGAGACAGTCCGAACCACAAGTACCGGGTCCATGGTTCTGGCCGTATACTGGGGGGACGGGGACGACTCCCATTAACCCCTGACTATAACGGGGATACGCTTATCACAATGACTTTCTGGTCTGTGCTGAAGCAGGGCATTCTGGCAGCCAAGTGGCTTGACCTTTATTAGTGAGCCTGGTTACCCCCTCTCGGAACCACAGACTTAGAAATCGCCAGCTCATATACAGTGCATAAAATATATTTATATATATACCCTTATACACCATTTTAATAAAAAATATCACAAAATTCTTCTAAGTCCCTCGGGAAGAGTGAAAGACGCGCACGTTCATTTTCAGAGCTCCTAGACCTTCCTATAAGAAGTTAGCTAAAAAGTAGCTTCGAAAAACGCTTAGGTTAAGTTTCAGAGTTGCTTCTAATGTACCAAAGCTGGACTTAGACATAATTTCACTCTCACAACATTATGGCTGGTTGGAGACAGTCCGAACCACAAGTACCGGGTCCATGGTTCTGGCCGTATACTGGGGGGACGGGGACGACTCCCATTAACCCCTGACTATACCGGGGATACGCTTATCACAATGCCTTTCTGGTCTGTGCTGAAGCAGGGCATTCTGGCAGCCAAGTGGCTTGACCTTTATTAGTGAGCCTGGTTACCCCCTCTCGGAACCACAGACTTAGAAATCGCCAGCTCATATACAGTGCATAAAATATATTTATATATATACCCTTATACACCATTTTAATAAAAAATATCACAAAATTCTTCTAAGTCCCTCGGGAAGAGTGAAAGACGCGCACGTTCATTTTCAGAGCTCCTAGACCTTCCTATAAGAAGTTAGCCAAAAAGTAGCTTCGAAAAACGCTTAGGTTAAGTTTCAGAGTTGCTTCTAATGTACCAAAGCTGGACTTAGACATAATTTCACTCTCACAACATTATGGCTGGTTGGAGACAGTCCGAACCACAAGTACCGGGTCCATGGTTCTGGCCGTATACTGGGGGGACGGGGACGACTCCCATTAACCCCTGACTATACCGGGGATACGCTTATCACAATGCCTTTCTGGTCTGTGCTGAAGCAGGGCATTCTGGCAGCCAAGTGGCTTGACCTTTATTAGTGAGCCTGGTTACCCCCTCTCGGAACCACAGACTTAGAAATCGCCAGCTCATATACAGTGCATAAAATATATTTATATATATACCCTTATACACCATTTTAATAAAAAGTATCACAAAATTCTTCTAAGTACCTCGGGAAGAGTGAAAGACGCGCACGTTCATTTTCAGAGCTCCTAGACCTTCCTATAAGAAGTTAGCTAAAAAGTAGCTTCGAAAAACGCTTAGGTTAAGTTTCAGAGTTGCTTCTAATGTACCAAAGCTAGACTTAGACATAATTTCACTCTCACAACATTATGGCTGGTTGGAGACAGTCCGAACCACAAGTACCGGGTCCATGGTTCTGGCTGTATACTGGGGGGACGGGGACGACTCCCATTAACCCCTGACTATACCGGGGATACGCTTATCACAATGACTTTCTGGTCTGTGCTGAAGCAGGGCATTCTGGCAGGCAAGTGGCTTGACCTTTATTAGTGAGCCTGGTTACCCCCTCTCGGAACCACAGACTTAGAAATCGCCAGCTCATATACAGTGCATAAAATATATTTATATATATACCCTTATACACCATTTTAATAAAAAATATCACAAAATTCTTCGAAGTCCCTCGGGAAGAGTGAAAGACGCGCAGGTTCATTTTCAGAGCTCCTAGACCTTCCTATAAGAAGTTAGCTAAAAAGTAGCTTCGAAAAACGCTTAGGTTAAGTTTCAGAGTTGCTTCTAATGTACCAAAGCTGGACTTAGACATAATTTCACTCTCACAACATTATGGCTGGTTGGAGACAGTCCGAACCACAAGTACCGGGTCCATGGTTCTGGCCGTATACTGGGGGGACGGGGACGACTCCCATTAACCCCTGACTATACCGGGGATACGCTTATCACAATGCCTTTCTGGTCTGTGCTGAAGCAGGGCATTCTGGCAGCCAAGTGGCTTGACCTTTATTAGTGAGCCTGGTTACCCCCTCTCGGAACCACAGACTTAGAAATCGCCAGCTCATATACAGTGCATAAAATATATTTATATATATACCCTTATACACCATTTTAATAAAAAATATCACAAAATTCTTCTAAGTCCCTCGGGAAGAGTGAAAGACGCGCACGTTCATTTTCAGAGCTCCTAGACCTTCCTATAAGAAGTTAGCTAAAAAGTAGCTTCGAAAAACGCTTAGGTTAAGTTTCAGAGTTGCTTCTAATGTACCAAAGCTGGACTTAGACATAATTTCACTCTCACAACATTATGGCTGGTTGGAGACAGTCCGAACCACAAGTACCGGGTCCATGGTTCTGGCCGTATACTGGGGGGACGGGGACGACTCCCATTAACCCCTGACTATACCGGGGATACGCTTATCACAATGACTTTCTGGTCTGTGCTGAAGCAGGGCATTCTGGCAGCCAAGTGGCTTGACCTTTATTAGTGAGCCTGGTTACCCCCTCTCGGAACCACAGACTTAGAAATCGCCAGCTCATATACAGTGCATAAAATATATTTATATATATACCCTTATACACCATTTTAATAAAAAATATCACAAAATTCTTCTAAGTCCCTCGGGAAGAGTGAAAGACGCGCAGGTTCATTTTCAGAGCTCCTAGACCTTCCTATAAGAAGTTAGCTAAAAAGTAGCTTCGAAAAACGCTTAGGTTAAGTTTCAGAGTTGCTTCTAATGTACCAAAGCTGGACTTAGACATAATTTCACTCTCACAACATTATGGCTGGTTGGAGACAGTCCGAACCACAAGTACCGGGTCCATGGTTCTGGCCGTATACTGAGGGGACGGGGACGACTCCCATTAACCCCTGACTATACCGGGGATACGCTTATCACAATGCCTTTCTGGTCTGTGCTGAAGCAGGGCATTCTGGCAGCCAAGTGG
This sequence comes from Ascaphus truei, assembly GCF_040206685.1. Taxonomy (NCBI): domain Eukaryota; kingdom Metazoa; phylum Chordata; class Amphibia; order Anura; family Ascaphidae; genus Ascaphus; species Ascaphus truei. The sequence continues at coordinate 106,629,979 of NC_134490.1, forward strand.
CTTGACCTTTATTAGTGAGCCTGGTTACCCCCTCTCGGAACCACAGACTTAGAAATCGCCAGCTCATATACAGTGCATAAAATATATTTATATATATACCCTTATACACCATTTTAATAAAAAATATCACAAAATTCTTCTAAGTCCCTCGGGAAGAGTGAAAGACGCGCACGTTCATTTTCAGAGCTCCTAGACCTTCCTATAAGAAGTTAGCCAAAAAGTAGCTTCGAAAAACGCTTAGGTTAAGTTTCAGAGTTGCTTCTAATGTACCAAAGCTGGACTTAGACATAATTTCACTCTCACAACATTATGGCTGGTTGGAGACAGTCCGAACCACAAGTACCGGGTCCATGGTTCTGGCCGTATACTGGGGGGACGGGGACGACTCCCATTAACCCCTGACTATACCGGGGATACGCTTATCACAATGCCTTTCTGGTCTGTGCTGAAGCAGGGCATTCTGGCAGCCAAGTGGCTTGACCTTTATTAGTGAGCCTGGTTACCCCCTCTCGGAACCACAGACTTAGAAATCGCCAGCTCATATACAGTGCATAAAATATATTTATATATATACCCTTATACACCATTTTAATAAAAAATATCACAAAATTCTTCTAAGTCCCTCGGGAAGAGTGAAAGACGCGCACGTTCATTTTCAGAGCTCCTAGACCTTCCTATAAGAAGTTAGCCAAAAAGTAGCTTCGAAAAACGCTTAGGTTAAGTTTCAGAGTTGCTTCTAATGTACCAAAGCTGGACTTAGACATAATTTCACTCTCACAACATTATGGCTGGTTGGAGACAGTCCGAACCACAAGTACCGGGTCCATGGTTCTGGCCGTATACTGGGGGGACGGGGACGACTCCCATTAACCCCTGACTATACCGGGGATACGCTTATCACAATGCCTTTCTGGTCTGTGCTGAAGCAGGGCATTCTGGCAGCCAAGTGGCTTGACCTTTATTAGTGAGCCTGGTTACCCCCTCTCGGAACCACAGACTTAGAAATCGCCAGCTCATATACAGTGCATAAAATATATTTATATATATACCCTTATACACCATTTTAATAAAAAGTATCACAAAATTCTTCTAAGTCCCTCGGGAAGAGTGAAAGACGCGCACGTTCATTTTCAGAGCTCCTAGACCTTCCTATAAGAAGTTAGCTAAAAAGAAGCTTCGAAAAACGCTTAGGTTAAGTTTCAGAGTTGCTTCTAATGTACCAAAGCTAGACTTAGACATAATTTCACTCTCACAACATTATGGCTGGTTGGAGACAGTCCGAACCACAAGTACCGGGTCCATGGTTCTGGCTGTATACTGGGGGGACGGGGACGACTCCCATTAACCCCTGACTATACCGGGGATACGCTTATCACAATGACTTTCTGGTCTGTGCTGAAGCAGGGCATTCTGGCAGGCAAGTGGCTTGACCTTTATTAGTGAGCCTGGTTACCCCCTCTCGGAACCACAGACTTAGAAATCGCCAGCTCATATACAGTGCATAAAATATATTTATATATATACCCTTATACACCATTTTAATAAAAAATATCACAAAATTCTTCTAAGTCCCTCGGGAAGAGTGAAAGACGCGCACGTTCATTTTCAGAGCTCCTAGACCTTCCTATAAGAAGTTAGCCAAAAAGTAGCTTCGAAAAACGCTTAGGTTAAGTTTCAGAGTTGCTTCTAATGTACCAAAGCTGGACTTAGACATAATTTCACTCTCACAACATTATGGCTGGTTGGAGACAGTCCGAACCACAAGTACCGGGTCCATGGTTCTGGCCGTATACTGGGGGGACGGGGACGACTCCCATTAACCCCTGACTATACCGGGGATACGCTTATCACAATGCCTTTCTGGTCTGTGCTGAAGCAGGGCATTCTGGCAGCCAAGTGGCTTGACCTTTATTAGTGAGCCTGGTTACCCCCTCTCGGAACCACAGACTTAGAAATCGCCAGCTCATATACAGTGCATAAAATATATTTATATATATACCCTTATACACCATTTTAATAAAAAGTATCACAAAATTCTTCTAAGTACCTCGGGAAGAGTGAAAGACGCGCACGTTCATTTTCAGAGCTCCTAGACCTTCCTATAAGAAGTTAGCTAAAAAGTAGCTTCGAAAAACGCTTAGGTTAAGTTTCAGAGTTGCTTCTAATGTACCAAAGCTAGACTTAGACATAATTTCACTCTCACAACATTATGGCTGGTTGGAGACAGTCCGAACCACAAGTACCGGGTCCATGGTTCTGGCTGTATACTGGGGGGACGGGGACGACTCCCATTAACCCCTGACTATACCGGGGATACGCTTATCACAATGACTTTCTGGTCTGTGCTGAAGCAGGGCATTCTGGCAGGCAAGTGGCTTGACCTTTATTAGTGAGCCTGGTTACCCCCTCTCGGAACCACAGACTTAGAAATCGCCAGCTCATATACAGTGCATAAAATATATTTATATATATACCCTTATACACCATTTTAATAAAAAATATCACAAAATTCTTCTAAGTCCCTCGGGAAGAGTGAAAGACGCGCAGGTTCATTTTCAGAGCTCCTAGACCTTCCTATAAGAAGTTAGCTAAAAAGTAGCTTCGAAAAACGCTTAGGTTAAGTTTCAGAGTTGCTTCTAATGTACCAAAGCTGGACTTAGACATAATTTCACTCTCACAACATTATGGCTGGTTGGAGACAGTCCGAACCACAAGTACCGGGTCCATGGTTCTGGCCGTATACTGAGGGGACGGGGACGACTCCCATTAACCCCTGACTATACCGGGGATACGCTTATCACAATGCCTTTCTGGTCTGTGCTGAAGCAGGGCATTCTGGCAGCCAAGTGGCTTGACCTTTATTAGTGAGCCTGGTTACCCCCTCTCGGAACCACAGACTTAGAAATCGCCAGCTCATATACAGTGCATAAAATATATTTATATATATACCCTTATACACCATTTTAATAAAAAATATCACAAAATTCTTCTAAGTCCCTCGGGAAGAGTGAAAGACGCGCACGTTCATTTTCAGAGCTCCTAGACCTTCCTATAAGAAGTTAGCCAAAAAGTAGCTTCGAAAAACGCTTAGGTTAAGTTTCAGAGTTGCTTCTAATGTACCAAAGCTGGACTTAGACATAATTTCACTCTCACAACATTATGGCTGGTTGGAGACAGTCCGAACCACAAGTACCGGGTCCATGGTTCTGGCCGTATACTGGGGGGACGGGGACGACTCCCATTAACCCCTGACTATACCGGGGATACGCTTATCACAATGCCTTTCTGGTCTGTGCTGAAGCAGGGCATTCTGGCAGCCAAGTGGCTTGACCTTTATTAGTGAGCCTGGTTACCCCCTCTCGGAACCACAGACTTAGAAATCGCCAGCTCATATACAGTGCATAAAATATATTTATATATATACCCTTATACACCATTTTAATAAAAAATATCACAAAATTCTTCTAAGTCCCTCGGGAAGAGTGAAAGACGCGCACGTTCATTTTCAGAGCTCCTAGACCTTCCTATAAGAAGTTAGCCAAAAAGTAGCTTCGAAAAACGCTTAGGTTAAGTTTCAGAGTTGCTTCTAATGTACCAAAGCTGGACTTAGACATAATTTCACTCTCACAACATTATGGCTGGTTGGAGACAGTCCGAACCACAAGTACCGGGTCCATGGTTCTGGCCGTATACTGGGGGGACGGGGACGACTCCCATTAACCCCTGACTATACCGGGGATACGCTTATCACAATGCCTTTCTGGTCTGTGCTGAAGCAGGGCATTCTGGCAGCCAAGTGGCTTGACCTTTATTAGTGAGCCTGGTTACCCCCTCTCGGAACCACAGACTTAGAAATCGCCAGCTCATATACAGTGCATAAAATATATTTATATATATACCCTTATACACCATTTTAATAAAAAGTATCACAAAATTCTTCTAAGTCCCTCGGGAAGAGTGAAAGACGCGCACGTTCATTTTCAGAGCTCCTAGACCTTCCTATAAGAAGTTAGCTAAAAAGTAGCTTCGAAAAACGCTTAGGTTAAGTTTCAGAGTTGCTTCTAATGTACCAAAGCTAGACTTAGACATAATTTCACTCTCACAACATTATGTCTGGTTGGAGACAGTCCGAACCACAAGTACCGGGTCCATGGTTCTGGCTGTATACTGGGGGGACGGGGACGACTCCCATTAACCCCTGACTATACCGGGGATACGCTTATCACAATGCCTTTCTGGTCTGTGCTGAAGCAGGGCATTCTGGCAGCCAAGTGGCTTGACCTTTATTAGTGAGCCTGGTTACCCCCTCTCGGAACCACAGACTTAGAAATCGCCAGCTCATATACAGTGCATAAAATATATTTATATATATACCCTTATACACCATTTTAATAAAAAATATCACAAAATTCTTCTAAGTCCCTCGGGAAGAGTGAAAGACGCGCACGTTCATTTTCAGAGCTCCTAGACCTTCCTATAAGAAGTTAGCCAAAAAGTAGCTTCGAAAAACGCTTAGGTTAAGTTTCAGAGTTGCTTCTAATGTACCAAAGCTGGACTTAGACATAATTTCACTCTCACAACATTATGGCTGGTTGGAGACAGTCCGAACCACAAGTACCGGGTCCATGGTTCTGGCCGTATACTGGGGGGACGGGGACGACTCCCATTAACCCCTGACTATACCGGGGATACGCTTATCACAATGCCTTTCTGGTCTGTGCTGAAGCAGGGCATTCTGGCAGCCAAGTGGCTTGACCTTTATTAGTGAGCCTGGTTACCCCCTCTCGGAACCACAGACTTAGAAATCGCCAGCTCATATACAGTGCATAAAATATATTTATATATATACCCTTATACACCATTTTAATAAAAAATATCACAAAATTCTTCTAAGTCCCTCGGGAAGAGTGAAAGACGCGCACGTTCATTTTCAGAGCTCCTAGACCTTCCTATAAGAAGTTAGCCAAAAAGTAGCTTCGAAAAACGCTTAGGTTAAGTTTCAGAGTTGCTTCTAATGTACCAAAGCTGGACTTAGACATAATTTCACTCTCACAACATTATGGCTGGTTGGAGACAGTCCGAACCACAAGTACCGGGTCCATGGTTCTGGCCGTATACTGGGGGGACGGGGACGACTCCCATTAACCCCTGACTATACCGGGGATACGCTTATCACAATGCCTTTCTGGTCTGTGCTGAAGCAGGGCATTCTGGCAGCCAAGTGGCTTGACCTTTATTAGTGAGCCTGGTTACCCCCTCTCGGAACCACAGACTTAGAAATCGCCAGCTCATATACAGTGCATAAAATATATTTATATATATACCCTTATACACCATTTTAATAAAAAGTATCACAAAATTCTTCTAAGTCCCTCGGGAAGAGTGAAAGACGCGCACGTTCATTTTCAGAGCTCCTAGACCTTCCTATAAGAAGTTAGCTAAAAAGAAGCTTCGAAAAACGCTTAGGTTAAGTTTCAGAGTTGCTTCTAATGTACCAAAGCTAGACTTAGACATAATTTCACTCTCACAACATTATGGCTGGTTGGAGACAGTCCGAACCACAAGTACCGGGTCCATGGTTCTGGCTGTATACTGGGGGGACGGGGACGACTCCCATTAACCCCTGACTATACCGGGGATACGCTTATCACAATGACTTTCTGGTCTGTGCTGAAGCAGGGCATTCTGGCAGGCAAGTGGCTTGACCTTTATTAGTGAGCCTGGTTACCCCCTCTCGGAACCACAGACTTAGAAATCGCCAGCTCATATACAGTGCATAAAATATATTTATATATATACCCTTATACACCATTTTAATAAAAAATATCACAAAATTCTTCTAAGTCCCTCGGGAAGAGTGAAAGACGCGCACGTTCATTTTCAGAGCTCCTAGACCTTCCTATAAGAAGTTAGCCAAAAAGTAGCTTCGAAAAACGCTTAGGTTAAGTTTCAGAGTTGCTTCTAATGTACCAAAGCTGGACTTAGACATAATTTCACTCTCACAACATTATGGCTGGTTGGAGACAGTCCGAACCACAAGTACCGGGTCCATGGTTCTGGCCGTATACTGGGGGGACGGGGACGACTCCCATTAACCCCTGACTATACCGGGGATACGCTTATCACAATGCCTTTCTGGTCTGTGCTGAAGCAGGGCATTCTGGCAGCCAAGTGGCTTGACCTTTATTAGTGAGCCTGGTTACCCCCTCTCGGAACCACAGACTTAGAAATCGCCAGCTCATATACAGTGCATAAAATATATTTATATATATACCCTTATACACCATTTTAATAAAAAGTATCACAAAATTCTTCTAAGTACCTCGGGAAGAGTGAAAGACGCGCACGTTCATTTTCAGAGCTCCTAGACCTTCCTATAAGAAGTTAGCTAAAAAGTAGCTTCGAAAAACGCTTAGGTTAAGTTTCAGAGTTGCTTCTAATGTACCAAAGCTAGACTTAGACATAATTTCACTCTCACAACATTATGGCTGGTTGGAGACAGTCCGAACCACAAGTACCGGGTCCATGGTTCTGGCTGTATACTGGGGGGACGGGGACGACTCCCATTAACCCCTGACTATACCGGGGATACGCTTATCACAATGACTTTCTGGTCTGTGCTGAAGCAGGGCATTCTGGCAGGCAAGTGGCTTGACCTTTATTAGTGAGCCTGGTTACCCCCTCTCGGAACCACAGACTTAGAAATCGCCAGCTCATATACAGTGCATAAAATATATTTATATATATACCCTTATACACCATTTTAATAAAAAATATCACAAAATTCTTCTAAGTCCCTCGGGAAGAGTGAAAGACGCGCAGGTTCATTTTCAGAGCTCCTAGACCTTCCTATAAGAAGTTAGCTAAAAAGTAGCTTCGAAAAACGCTTAGGTTAAGTTTCAGAGTTGCTTCTAATGTACCAAAGCTGGACTTAGACATAATTTCACTCTCACAACATTATGGCTGGTTGGAGACAGTCCGAACCACAAGTACCGGGTCCATGGTTCTGGCCGTATACTGAGGGGACGGGGACGACTCCCATTAACCCCTGACTATACCGGGGATACGCTTATCACAATGCCTTTCTGGTCTGTGCTGAAGCAGGGCATTCTGGCAGCCAAGTGGCTTGACCTTTATTAGTGAGCCTGGTTACCCCCTCTCGGAACCACAGACTTAGAAATCGCCAGCTCATATACAGTGCATAAAATATATTTATATATATACCCTTATACACCATTTTAATAAAAAATATCACAAAATTCTTCTAAGTCCCTCGGGAAGAGTGAAAGACGCGCACGTTCATTTTCAGAGCTCCTAGACCTTCCTATAAGAAGTTAGCCAAAAAGTAGCTTCGAAAAACGCTTAGGTTAAGTTTCAGAGTTGCTTCTAATGTACCAAAGCTGGACTTAGACATAATTTCACTCTCACAACATTATGGCTGGTTGGAGACAGTCCGAACCACAAGTACCGGGTCCATGGTTCTGGCCGTATACTGGGGGGACGGGGACGACTCCCATTAACCCCTGACTATACCGGGGATACGCTTATCACAATGCCTTTCTGGTCTGTGCTGAAGCAGGGCATTCTGGCAGCCAAGTGGCTTGACCTTTATTAGTGAGCCTGGTTACCCCCTCTCGGAACCACAGACTTAGAAATCGCCAGCTCATATACAGTGCATAAAATATATTTATATATATACCCTTATACACCATTTTAATAAAAAATATCACAAAATTCTTCTAAGTCCCTCGGGAAGAGTGAAAGACGCGCACGTTCATTTTCAGAGCTCCTAGACCTTCCTATAAGAAGTTAGCCAAAAAGTAGCTTCGAAAAACGCTTAGGTTAAGTTTCAGAGTTGCTTCTAATGTACCAAAGCTGGACTTAGACATAATTTCACTCTCACAACATTATGGCTGGTTGGAGACAGTCCGAACCACAAGTACCGGGTCCATGGTTCTGGCCGTATACTGGGGGGACGGGGACGACTCCCATTAACCCCTGACTATACCGGGGATACGCTTATCACAATGCCTTTCTGGTCTGTGCTGAAGCAGGGCATTCTGGCAGCCAAGTGGCTTGACCTTTATTAGTGAGCCTGGTTACCCCCTCTCGGAACCACAGACTTAGAAATCGCCAGCTCATATACAGTGCATAAAATATATTTATATATATACCCTTATACACCATTTTAATAAAAAGTATCACAAAATTCTTCTAAGTCCCTCGGGAAGAGTGAAAGACGCGCACGTTCATTTTCAGAGCTCCTAGACCTTCCTATAAGAAGTTAGCTAAAAAGTAGCTTCGAAAAACGCTTAGGTTAAGTTTCAGAGTTGCTTCTAATGTACCAAAGCTAGACTTAGACATAATTTCACTCTCACAACATTATGTCTGGTTGGAGACAGTCCGAACCACAAGTACCGGGTCCATGGTTCTGGCTGTATACTGGGGGGACGGGGACGACTCCCATTAACCCCTGACTATACCGGGGATACGCTTATCACAATGACTTTCTGGTCTGTGCTGAAGCAGGGCATTCTGGCAGGCAAGTGGCTTGACCTTTATTAGTGAGCCTGGTTACCCCCTCTCGGAACCACAGACTTAGAAATCGCCAGCTCATATACAGTGCATAAAATATATTTATATATATACCCTTATAACCCATTTTAATAAAAAATATCACAAAATTCTTCTAAGTCCCTCGGGAAGAGTGAAAGACGCGCACGTTCATTTTCAGAGCTCCTAGACCTTCCTATAAGAAGTTAGCTAAAAAGTAGCTTCGAAAAACGCTTAGGTTAAGTTTCAGAGTTGCTTCTAATGTACCAAAGCTGGACTTAGACATAATTTCACTCTCACAACATTATGGCTGGTTGGAGACAGTCCGAACCACAAGTACCGGGTCCATGGTTCTGGCCGTATACTGGGGGGACGGGGACGACTCCCATTAACCCCTGACTATACCGGGGATACGCTTATCACAATGACTTTCTGGTCTGTGCTGAAGCAGGGCATTCTGGCAGCCAAGTGGCTTGACCTTTATTAGTGAGCCTGGTTACCCCCTCTCGGAACCACAGACTTAGAAATCGCCAGCTCATATACAGTGCATAAAATATATTTATATATATACCCTTATACACCATTTTAATAAAAAATATCACAAAATTCTTCTAAGTCCCTCGGGAAGAGTGAAAGACGCGCACGTTCATTTTCAGAGCTCCTAGACCTTCCTATAAGAAGTTAGCCAAAAAGTAGCTTCGAAAAACGCTTAGGTTAAGTTTCAGAGTTGCTTCTAATGTACCAAAGCTGGACTTAGACATAATTTCACTCTCACAACATTATGGCTGGTTGGAGACAGTCCGAACCACAAGTACCGGGTCCATGGTTCTGGCCGTATACTGGGGGGACGGGGACGACTCCCATTAACCCCTGACTATACCGGGGATACGCTTATCACAATGCCTTTCTGGTCTGTGCTGAAGCAGGGCATTCTGGCAGCCAAGTGGCTTGACCTTTATTAGTGAGCCTGGTTACCCCCTCTCGGAACCACAGACTTAGAAATCGCCAGCTCATATACAGTGCATAAAATATATTTATATATATATACCCTTATACACCATTTTAATAAAAAGTATCACAAAATTCTTCTAAGTCCCTCGGGAAGAGTGAAAGACGCGCACGTTCATTTTCAGAGCTCCTAGACCTTCCTATAAGAAGTTAGCTAAAAAGTAGCTTCGAAAAACGCTTAGGTTAAGTTTCAGAGTTGCTTCTAATGTACCAAAGCTAGACTTAGACATAATTTCACTCTCACAACATTATGGCTGGTTGGAGACAGTCCGAACCACAAGTACCGGGTCCATGGTTCTGGCTGTATACTGGGGGGACGGGGACGACTCCCATTAACCCCTGACTATACCGGGGATACGCTTATCACAATGACTTTCTGATCTGTGCTGAAGCAGGGCATTCTGGCAGGCAAGTGGCTTGACCTTTATTAGTGAGCCTGGTTACCCCCTCTCGGAACCACAGACTTAGAAATCGCCAGCTCATATACAGTGCATAAAATATATTTATATATATACCCTTATACACCATTTTAATAAAAAATATCACAAAATTCTTCTAAGTCCCTCGGGAAGAGTGAAAGACGCGCAGGTTCATTTTCAGAGCTCCTAGACCTTCCTATAAGAAGTTAGCTAAAAAGTAGCTTCGAAAAACGCTTAGGTTAAGTTTCAGAGTTGCTTCTAATGTACCAAAGCTGGACTTAGACATAATTTCACTCTCACAACATTATGGCTGGTTGGAGACAGTCCGAACCACAAGTACCGGGTCCATGGTTCTGGCCGTATACTGGGGGGACGGGGACGACTCCCATTAACCCCTGACTATACCGGGGATACGCTTATCACAATGCCTTTCTGGTCTGTGCTGAAGCAGGGCATTCTGGCAGCCAAGTGGCTTGACCTTTATTAGTGAGCCTGGTTACCCCCTCTCGGAACCACAGACTTAGAAATCGCCAGCTCATATACAGTGCATAAAATATATTTATATATATACCCTTATACACCATTTTAATAAAAAATATCACAAAATTCTTCTAAGTCCCTCGGGAAGAGTGAAAGACGCGCACGTTCATTTTCAGAGCTCCTAGACCTTCCTATAAGAAGTTAGCCAAAAAGTAGCTTCGAAAAACGCTTAGGTTAAGTTTCAGAGTTGCTTCTAATGTACCAAAGCTGGACTTAGACATAATTTCACTCTCACAACATTATGGCTGGTTGGAGACAGTCCGAACCACAAGTACCGGGTCCATGGTTCTGGCCGTATACTGGGGGGACGGGGACGACTCCCATTAACCCCTGACTATACCGGGGATACGCTTATCACAATGCCTTTCTGGTCTGTGCTGAAGCAGGGCATTCTGGCAGCCAAGTGGCTTGACCTTTATTAGTGAGCCTGGTTACCCCCTCTCGGAACCACAGACTTAGAAATCGCCAGCTCATATACAGTGCATAAAATATATTTATATATATACCCTTATACACCATTTTAATAAAAAGTATCACAAAATTCTTCTAAGTCCCTCGGGAAGAGTGAAAGACGCGCACGTTCATTTTCAGAGCTCCTAGACCTTCCTATAAGAAGTTAGCTAAAAAGTAGCTTCGAAAAACGCTTAGGTTAAGTTTCAGAGTTGCTTCTAATGTACCAAAGCTAGACTTAGACATAATTTCACTCTCACAACATTATGGCTGGTTGGAGACAGTCCGAACCACAAGTACCGGGTCCATGGTTCTGGCTGTATACTGGGGGGACGGGGACGACTCCCATTAACCCCTGACTATACCGGGAATACGCTTATCACAATGACTTTCTGGTCTGTGCTGAAGCAGGGCATTCTGGCAGGCAAGTGGCTTGACCTTTATTAGTGAGCCTGGTTACCCCCTCTCGGAACCACAGACTTAGAAATCGCCAGCTCATATACAGTGCATAAAATATATTTATATATATACCCTTATACACCATTTTAATAAAAAATATCACAAAATTCTTCTAAGTCCCTCGGGAAGAGTGAAAGACGCGCAGGTTCATTTTCAGAGCTCCTAGACCTTCCTATAAGAAGTTAGCTAAAAAGTAGCTTCGAAAAACGCTTAGGTTAAGTTTCAGAGTTGCTTCTAATGTACCAAAGCTGGACTTAGACATAATTTCACTCTCACAACATTATGGCTGGTTGGAGACAGTCCGAACCACAAGTACCGGGTCCATGGTTCTGGCCGTATACTGGGGGGACGGGGACGACTCCCATTAACCCCTGACTATACCGGGGATACGCTTATCACAATGCCTTTCTGGTCTGTGCTGAAGCAGGGCATTCTGGCAGCCAAGTGGCTTGACCTTTATTAGTGAGCCTGGTTACCCCCTCTCGGAACCACAGACTTAGAAATCGCCAGCTCATATACAGTGCATAAAATATATTTATATATATACCCTTATACACCATTTTAATAAAAAGTATCACAAAATTCTTCTAAGTCCCTCGGGAAGAGTGAAAGACGCGCACGTTCATTTTCAGAGCTCCTAGACCTTCCTATAAGAAGTTAGCTAAAAAGTAGCTTCGAAAAACGCTTAGGTTAAGTTTCAGAGTTGCTTCTAATGTACCAAAGCTAGACTTAGACATAATTTCACTCTCACAACATTATGGCTGGTTGGAGACAGTCCGAACCACAAGTACCGGGTCCATGGTTCTGGCTGTATACTGGGGGGACGGGGACGACTCCCATTAACCCCTGACTATACCGGGGATACGCTTATCACAATGACTTTCTGGTCTGTGCTGAAGCAGGGCATTCTGGCAGGCAAGTGGCTTGACCTTTATTAGTGAGCCTGGTTACCCCCTCTCGGAACCACAGACTTAGAAATCGCCAGCTCATATACAGTGCATAAAATATATTTATATATATACCCTTATACACCATTTTAATAAAAAATATCACAAAATTCTTCTAAGTCCCTCGGGAAGAGTGAAAGACGCGCAGGTTCATTTTCAGAGCTCCTAGACCTTCCTATAAGAAGTTAGCTAAAAAGTAGCTTCGAAAAACGCTTAGGTTAAGTTTCAGAGTTGCTTCTAATGTACCAAAGCTGGACTTAGACATAATTTCACTCTCACAACATTATGGCTGGTTGGAGACAGTCCGAACCACAAGTACCGGGTCCATGGTTCTGGCCGTATACTGGGGGGACGGGGACGACTCCCATTAACCCCTGACTATACCGGGGATACGCTTATCACAATGCCTTTCTGGTCTGTGCTGAAGCAGGGCATTCTGGCAGCCAAGTGGCTTGACCTTTATTAGTGAGCCTGGTTACCCCCTCTCGGAACCACAGACTTAGAAATCGCCAGCTCATATACAGTGCATAAAATATATTTATATATATACCCTTATACACCATTTTAATAAAAAATATCACAAAATTCTTCTAAGTCCCTCGGGAAGAGTGAAAGACGCGCACGTTCATTTTCAGAGCTCCTAGACCTTCCTATAAGAAATTAGCTAAAAAGTAGCTTCGAAAAACGCTTAGGTTAAGTTTCAGAGTTGCTTCTAATGTACCAAAGCTGGACTTAGACATAATTTCACTCTCACAACATTATGGCTGGTTGGAGACAGTCCGAACCACAAGTACCGGGTCCATGGTTCTGGCCGTATACTGGGGGGACGGGGACGACTCCCATTAACCCCTGACTATACCGGGGATACGCTTATCACAATGACTTTCTGGTCTGTGCTGAAGCAGGGCATTCTGGCAGCCAAGTGGCTTGACCTTTATTAGTGAGCCTGGTTACCCCCTCTCGGAACCACAGACTTAGAAATCGCCAGCTCATATACAGTGCATAAAATATATTTATATATATACCCTTATACACCATTTTAATAAAAAATATCACAAAATTCTTCTAAGTCCATCGGGAAGAGTGAAAGACGCGCAGGTTCATTTTCAGAGCTCCTAGACCTTCCTATAAGAAGTTAGCTAAAAAGTAGCTTCGAAAAACGCTTAGGTTAAGTTTCAGAGTTGCTTCTAATGTACCAAAGCTGGACTTAGACATAATTTCACTCTCACAACATTATGGCTGGTTGGAGACAGTCCGAACCACAAGTACCGGGTCCATGGTTCTGGCCGTATACTGGGGGGACGGGGACGACTCCCATTAACCCCTGACTATACCGGGGATACGCTTATCACAATGCCTTTCTGGTCTGTGCTGAAGCAGGGCATTCTGGCAGCCAAGTGGCTTGACCTTTATTAGTGAGCCTGGTTACCCCCTCTCGGAACCGCAGACTTAGAAATCGCCAGCTCATATACAGTGCATAAAATATATTTATATATATACCCTTATACACCATTTTAATAAAAAATATCACAAAATTCTTCTAAGTCCCTCGGGAAGAGTGAAAGACGCGCACGTTCATTTTCAGAGCTCCTAGACCTTCCTATAAGAAGTTAGCTAAAAAGTAGCTTCGAAAAACGCTTAGGTTAAGTTTCTGAGTTGCTTCTAATGTACCAAAGCTGGACTTAGACATAATTTCACTCTCACAACATTATGGCTGGTTGGAGACAATCCGAACCACAAGTACCGGGTCCATGGTTCTGGCCGTATACTGGGGGGACGGGGACGACTCCCATTAACCCCTGACTATACCGGGGATACGCTTATCACAATGACTTTCTGGTCTGTGCTGAAGCAGGGCATTCTGACAGGCAAGTGGCTTGACCTTTATTAGTGAGCCTGGTTACCCCCTCTTGGAACCACAGACTTAGAAATCGCCAGCTCATATACAGTGCATAAAATATATTTATATATATACCCTTATACACCATTTTAATAAAAAATATCACAAAATTCTTCTAAGTCCCTCGGGAAGAGTGAAAGACGCGCACGTTCATTTTCAGAGCTCCTAGACCTTCCTATAAGAAGTTAGCTAAAAAGTAGCTTCGAAAAACGCTTAGGTTAAGTTTCAGAGTTGCTTCTAATGTACCAAAGCTGGACTTAGACATAATTTCACTCTCACAACATTATGGCTGGTTGGAGACAGTCCGTACCACAAGTACCGGGTCCATGGTTCTGGCCGTATACTGGGGGGACGGGGACGACTCCCATTAACCCCTGACTATACCGGGGATACGCTTATCACAATGCCTTTCTGGTCTGTGCTGAAGCAGGGCTTTCTGGCAGCCAAGTGGCTTGACCTTTATTAGTGAGCCTGGTTACCCCCTCTCGGAACCGCAGACTTAGAAATCGCCAGCTCATATACAGTGCATAAAATATATTTATATATATACCCTTATACACCATTTTAATAAAAAATATCACAAAATTCTTCTAAGTCCCTCGAGAAGAGTGAAAGACGCGCACGTTCATTTTCAGAGCTCCTAGACCTTCCTATAAGAAGTTAGCTAAAAAGTAGCTTCGAAAAACGCTTAGGTTAAGTTTCAGAGTTGCTTCTAATGTACCAAAGCTGGACTTAGACATAATTTCACTCTCACAACATTATGGCTGGTTGGAGACAGTACGAACCACAAGTACCGGGTCCATGGTTCTGGCCGTATACTGGGGGGACGGGGACGACTCCCATTAACCCCTGACTATACCGGGGATACGCTTATCACAATGCCTTTCTGGTCTGTGCTGAAGCAGGGCATTCTGGCAGCCAAGTGGCTTGACCTTTATTAGTGAGCCTGGTTACCCCCTCTCGGAACCACAGACTTAGAAATCGCCAGCTCATATACAGTGCATAAAATATATTTATATATATACCCTTATACACCATTTTAATAAAAAATATCACAAAATTCTTCTAAGTCCCTCGGGAAGAGTGAAAGACGCGCACGTTCATTTTCAGAGCTCCTAGACCTTCCTATAAGAAGTTAGCTAAAAAGTAGCTTCGAAAAACGCTTAGGTTAAGTTTCAGAGTTGCTTCTAATGTACCAAAGCTGGACTTAGACATAATTTCACTCTCACAACATTATGGCTGGTTGGAGACAGTCCGAACCACAAGTACCGGGTCCATGGTTCTAGCCGTATACTGGGGGGACGGGGACGACTCCCATTAACCCCTGACTATACCGGGGATACGCTTATCACAATGCCTTTCTGGTCTGTGTTGAAGCAGGGCATTCTGGCAGCCAAGTGGCTTGACCTTTATTAGTGAGCCTGGTTACCCCCTCTCGGAACCGCAGACTTAGAAATCGCCAGCTCATATACAGTGCATAAAATATATTTATATATATACCCTTATACACCATTTTAATAAAAAATATCACAAAATTCTTCTAAGTCCCTCGGGAAGAGTGAAAGACGCGCACGTTCATTTTCAGAGCTCCTAGACCTTCCTATAAGAAGTTAGCTAAAAAGTAGCTTCGAAAAACGCTTAGGTTAAGTTTCAGAGTTGCTTCTAATGTACCAAAGCTGGACTTAGACATAATTTCACTCTCACAACATTATGGCTGGTTGGAGACAGTCCGAACCACAAGTACCGGGTCCATGGTTCTGGCCGTATACTGGGGGGACGGGGACGACTCCCATTAACCCCTGACTATACCGGGGATACGCTTATCACAATGCCTTTCTGGTCTGTGCTGAAGCAGGGCATTCTGGCAGCCAAGTGGCTTGACCTTTATTAGTGAGCCTGGTTACCCCCTCTCGGAACCGCAGACTTAGAAATCGCCAGCTCATATACAGTGCATAAAATATATTTATATATATACCCTTATACACCATTTTAATAAAAAATATCACAAAATTCTTCTAAGTCCCTCGGGAAGAGTGAAAGACGCGCACGTTCATTTTCAGAGCTCCTAGACCTTCCTATAAGAAGTTAGCTAAAAAGTAGCTTCGAAAAACGCTTAGGTTAAGTTTCTGAGTTGCTTCTAATGTACCAAAGCTGGACTTAGACATAATTTCACTCTCACAACATTATGGCTGGTTGGAGACAATCCGAACCACAAGTACCGGGTCCATGGTTCTGGCCGTATACTGGGGGGACGGGGACGACTCCCATTAACCCCTGACTATACCGGGGATACGCTTATCACAATGACTTTCTGGTCTGTGCTGAAGCAGGGCATTCTGACAGGCAAGTGGCTTGACCTTTATTAGTGAGCCTGGTTACCCCCTCTTGGAACCACAGACTTAGAAATCGCCAGCTCATATACAGTGCATAAAATATATTTATATATATACCCTTATACACCATTTTAATAAAAAATATCACAAAATTCTTCTAAGTCCCTCGGGAAGAGTGAAAGACGCGCACGTTCATTTTCAGAGCTCCTAGACCTTCCTATAAGAAGTTAGCTAAAAAGTAGCTTCGAAAAACGCTTAGGTTAAGTTTCAGAGTTGCTTCTAATGTACCAAAGCTGGACTTAGACATAATTTCACTCTCACAACATTATGGCTGGTTGGAGACAGTCCGTACCACAAGTACCGGGTCCATGGTTCTGGCCGTATACTGGGGGGACGGGGACGACTCCCATTAACCCCTGACTATACCGGGGATACGCTTATCACAATGCCTTTCTGGTCTGTGCTGAAGCAGGGCTTTCTGGCAGCCAAGTGGCTTGACCTTTATTAGTGAGCCTGGTTACCCCCTCTCGGAACCGCAGACTTAGAAATCGCCAGCTCATATACAGTGCATAAAATATATTTATATATATACCCTTATACACCATTTTAATAAAAAATATCACAAAATTCTTCTAAGTCCCTCGAGAAGAGTGAAAGACGCGCACGTTCATTTTCAGAGCTCCTAGACCTTCCTATAAGAAGTTAGCTAAAAAGTAGCTTCGAAAAACGCTTAGGTTAAGTTTCAGAGTTGCTTCTAATGTACCAAAGCTGGACTTAGACATAATTTCACTCTCACAACATTATGGCTGGTTGGAGACAGTACGAACCACAAGTACCGGGTCCATGGTTCTGGCCGTATACTGGGGGGACGGGGACGACTCCCATTAACCCCTGACTATACCGGGGATACGCTTATCACAATGCCTTTCTGGTCTGTGCTGAAGCAGGGCATTCTGGCAGCCAAGTGGCTTGACCTTTATTAGTGAGCCTGGTTACCCCCTCTCGGAACCACAGACTTAGAAATCGCCAGCTCATATACAGTGCATAAAATATATTTATATATATACCCTTATACACCATTTTAATAAAAAATATCACAAAATTCTTCTAAGTCCCTCGGGAAGAGTGAAAGACGCGCACGTTCATTTTCAGAGCTCCTAGACCTTCCTATAAGAAGTTAGCTAAAAAGTAGCTTCGAAAAACGCTTAGGTTAAGTTTCAGAGTTGCTTCTAATGTACCAAAGCTGGACTTAGACATAATTTCACTCTCACAACATTATGGCTGGTTGGAGACAGTCCGAACCACAAGTACCGGGTCCATGGTTCTAGCCGTATACTGGGGGGACGGGGACGACTCCCATTAACCCCTGACTATACCGGGGATACGCTTATCACAATGCCTTTCTGGTCTGTGTTGAAGCAGGGCATTCTGGCAGCCAAGTGGCTTGACCTTTATTAGTGAGCCTGGTTACCCCCTCTCGGAACCGCAGACTTAGAAATCGCCAGCTCATATACAGTGCATAAAATATATTTATATATATACCCTTATACACCATTTTAATAAAAAATATCACAAAATTCTTCTAAGTCCCTCGGGAAGAGTGAAAGACGCGCACGTTCATTTTCAGAGCTCCTAGACCTTCCTATAAGAAGTTAGCTAAAAAGTAGCTTCGAAAAACGCTTAGGTTAAGTTTCAGAGTTGCTTCTAATGTACCAAAGCTGGACTTAGACATAATTTCACTCTCACAACATTATGGCTGGTTGGAGACAGTCCGTACCACAAGTACCGGGTCCATGGTTCTGGCCGTATACTGGGGGGACGGGGACGACTCCCATTAACCCCTGACTATACCGGGGATACGCTTATCACAATGCCTTTCTGGTCTGTGCTGAAGCAGGGCTTTCTGGCAGCCAAGTGGCTTGACCTTTATTAGTGAGCCTGGTTACCCCCTCTCGGAACCGCAGACTTAGAAATCGCCAGCTCATATACAGTGCATAAAATATATTTATATATATACCCTTATACACCATTTTAATAAAAAATATCACAAAATTCTTCTAAGTCCCTCGAGAAGAGTGAAAGACGCGCACGTTCATTTTCAGAGCTCCTAGACCTTCCTATAAGAAGTTAGCTAAAAAGTAGCTTCGAAAAACGCTTAGGTTAAGTTTCAGAGTTGCTTCTAATGTACCAAAGCTGGACTTAGACATAATTTCACTCTCACAACATTATGGCTGGTTGGAGACAGTACGAACCACAAGTACCGGGTCCATGGTTCTGGCCGTATACTGGGGGGACGGGGACGACTCCCATTAACCCCTGACTATACCGGGGATACGCTTATCACAATGCCTTTCTGGTCTGTGCTGAAGCAGGGCATTCTGGCAGCCAAGTGGCTTGACCTTTATTAGTGAGCCTGGTTACCCCCTCTCGGAACCACAGACTTAGAAATCGCCAGCTCATATACAGTGCATAAAATATATTTATATATATACCCTTATACACCATTTTAATAAAAAATATCACAAAATTCTTCTAAGTCCCTCGGGAAGAGTGAAAGACGCGCACGTTCATTTTCAGAGCTCCTAGACCTTCCTATAAGAAGTTAGCTAAAAAGTAGCTTCGAAAAACGCTTAGGTTAAGTTTCAGAGTTGCTTCTAATGTACCAAAGCTGGACTTAGACATAATTTCACTCTCACAACATTATGGCTGGTTGGAGACAATCCGAACCACAAGTACCGGGTCCATGGTTCTAGCCGTATACTGGGGGGACGGGGACGACTCCCATTAACCCCTGACTATACCGGGGATACGCTTATCACAATGCCTTTCTGGTCTGTGCTGAAGCAGGGCATTCTGGCAGCCAAGTGGCTTGACCTTTATTAGTGAGCCTGGTTACCCCCTCTCGGAACCGCAGACTTAGAAATCGCCAGCTCATATACAGTGCATAAAATATATTTATATATATACCCTTATACACCATTTTAATAAAAAATATCACAAAATTCTTCTAAGTCCCTCGGGAAGAGTGAAAGACGCGCACGTTCATTTTCAGAGCTCCTAGACCTTCCTATAAGAAGTTAGCTAAAAAGTCGCTTCGAAAAACGCTTAGGTTAAGTTTCAGAGTTGCTTCTAATGTACCAAAGCTGGACTTAGACATAATTTCACTCTCACAACATTATGGCTGGTTGGAGACAGTCCGTACCACAAGTACCGGGTCCATGGTTCTGGCCGTATACTGGGGGGACGGGGACGACTCCCATTAACCCCTGACTATACCGGGGATACGCTTATCACAATGCCTTTCTGGTCTGTGCTGAAGCAGGGCTTTCTGGCAGCCAAGTGGCTTGACCTTTATTAGTGAGCCTGGTTACCCCCTCTCGGAACCGCATACTTAGAAATCGCCAGCTCATATACAGTGCATAAAATATATTTATATATATACCCTTATACACCATTTTAATAAAAAATATCACAAAATTCTTCTAAGTCCCTCGAGAAGAGTGAAAGACGCGCACGTTCATTTTCAGAGCTCCTAGACCTTCCTATAAGAAGTTAGCTAAAAAGTAGCTTCGAAAAACGCTTAGGTTAAGTTTCAGAGTTGCTTCTAATGTACCAAAGCTGGACTTAGACATAATT
Organism: Ascaphus truei; assembly: GCF_040206685.1. Lineage (NCBI taxonomy): Eukaryota > Metazoa > Chordata > Amphibia > Anura > Ascaphidae > Ascaphus > Ascaphus truei. The sequence continues at coordinate 106,650,224 of NC_134490.1, forward strand.
TCACTCTCACAACATTATGGCTGGTTGGAGACAGTACGAACCACAAGTACCGGGTCCATGGTTCTGGCCGTATACTGGGGGGACGGGGACGACTCCCATTAACCCCTGACTATACCGGGGATACGCTTATCACAATGCCTTTCTGGTCTGTGCTGAAGCAGGGCATTCTGGCAGCCAAGTGGCTTGACCTTTATTAGTGAGCCTGGTTACCCCCTCTCGGAACCACAGACTTAGAAATCGCCAGCTCATATACAGTGCATAAAATATATTTATATATATACCCTTATACACCATTTTAATAAAAAATATCACAAAATTCTTCTAAGTCCCTCGGGAAGAGTGAAAGACGCGCACGTTCATTTTCAGAGCTCCTAGACCTTCCTATAAGAAGTTAGCTAAAAAGTAGCTTCGAAAAACGCTTAGGTTAAGTTTCAGAGTTGCTTCTAAAGTACCAAAGCTGGACTTAGACATAATTTCACTCTCACAACATTATGGCTGGTTGGAGACAATCCGAACCACAAGTACCGGGTCCATGGTTCTAGCCGTATACTGGGGGGACGGGGACGACTCCCATTAACCCCTGACTATACCGGGGATACGCTTATCACAATGCCTTTCTGGTCTGTGCTGAAGCAGGGCATTCTGGCAGCCAAGTGGCTTGACCTTTATTAGTGAGCCTGGTTACCCCCTCACGGAACCGCAGACTTAGAAATCGCCAGCTCATATACAGTGCATAAAATATATTTATATATATACCCTTATACACCATTTTAATAAAAAATATCACAAAATTCTTCTAAGTCCCTCGGGAAGAGTGAAAGACGCGCACGTTCATTTTCAGAGCTCCTAGACCTTCCTATAAGAAGTTAGCCAAAAAGTCGCTTCGAAAAACGCTTAGGTTAAGTTTCAGAGTTGCTTCTAATGTTCCAAAGCTGGACTTAGACATAATTTCACTCTCACAACATTATGGCTGGTTGGAGACAGTCCGAACCACAAGTACCGGGTCCATGGTTCTAGCCGTATACTGGGGGGACGGGGACGACTCCCATTAACCCCTGACTATACCGGGGATACGCTTATCACAATGCCTTTCTGGTCTGTGCTGAAGCAGGGCATTCTGGCAGCCAAGTGGCTTGACCTTTATTAGTGAGCCTGGTTACCCCCTCTCGGAACCGCAGACTTAGAAATCGCCAGCTCATATACAGTGCATAAAATATATTTATATATATACCCTTATACACCATTTTAATAAAAAATATCACAAAATTCTTCTAAGTCCCTCGGGAAGAGTGAAAGACGCGCACGTTCATTTTCAGAGCTCCTAGACCTTCCTATAAGAAGTTAGCTAAAAAGTAGCTTCGAAAAACGCTTAGGTTAAGTTTCAGAGTTGCTTCTAATGTACCAAAGCTGGACTTAGACATAATTTCACTCTCACAACATTATGGCTGGTTGGAGACAGTCCGAACCACAAGTACCGGGTCCATGGTTCTGGCCGTATACTGGGGGGACGGGGACGACTCCCATTAACCCCTGACTATACCGGGGATACGCTTATCACAATGCCTTTCTGGTCTGTGCTGAAGCAGGGCATTCTGGAAGCCAAGTGGCTTGACCTTTATTAGTGAGCCTGGTTACCCCCTCTCGGAACCACAGACTTAGAAATCGCCAGCTCATATACAGTGCATAAAATATATTTATATATATACCCTTATTCACCATTTTAATAAAAAATATCACAAAATTCTTCTAAGTCCCTCGGGAAGAATGAAAGACGCGCACGTTCATTTTCAGAGCTCCTAGACCTTCCTATAAGAAGTTAGCCAAAAAGTAGCTTCGAAAAACGCTTAGGTTAAGTTTCAGAGTTGCTTCTAATGTTCCAAAGCTGGACTTAGACATAATTTCACTCTCACAACATTATGGCTGGTTGGAGACAGTCCGAACCACAAGTACCGGGTCCATGGTTCTGGCCGTATACTGGGGGGACGGGGACGACTCCCATTAACCCCTGACTATACCGGGGATACGCTTATCACAATGCCTTTCTGGTCTGTGCTGAAGCAGGGCATTCTGGCAGCCAAGTGGCTTGACTTTTATTAGTGAGCCTGGTTACCCCCTCTCGGAACCACAGACTTAGAAATCGCCAGCTCATATACAGTGCATAAAATATATTTATATATATACCCTTATACACCATTTTAATAAAAAATATCACAAAATTCTTCTAAGTCCCTCGGGAAGAGTGAAAGACGCGCACGTTCATTTTCAGAGCTCCTAGACCTTCCTATAAGAAGTTAGCTAAAAAGTAGCTTCGAAAAACGCTTAGGTTAAGTTTCAGAGTTGCTTCTAATGTACCAAAGCTGGACTTAGACATAATTTCACTCTCACAACATTATGGCTGGTTGGAGACAATCCGAACCACAAGTACCGGGTCCATGGTTCTGGCCGTATACTGGGGGGACGGGGACGACTCCCATTAACCCCTGACTATACCGGGGATACGCTTATCACAATGACTTTCTGGTCTGTGCTGAAGCAGGGCATTCTGGCAGCCAAGTGGCTTGACCTTTATTAGTGAGCCTGGTTACCCCCTCTCGGAACCGCAGACTTAGAAATCGCCAGCTCATATACAGTGCATAAAATATATTTATATATATACCCTTATACACCATTTTAATAAAAAATATCACAAAATTCTTCTAAGTCCCTCGGGAAGAGTGAAAGACGCGCACGTTCATTTTCAGAGCTCCTAGACCTTCCTATAAGAAGTTAGCCAAAAAGTCGCTTCGAAAAACGCTTAGGTTAAGTTTCAGAGTTGCTTCTAATGTTCCAAAGCTGGACTTAGACATAATTTCACTCTCACAACATTATGGCTGGTTGGAGACAGTCCGAACCACAAGTACCGGGTCCATGGTTCTAGCCGTATACTGGGGGGACGGGGACGACTCCCATTAACCCCTGACTATACCGGGGATACGCTTATCACAATGCCTTTCTGGTCTGTGCTGAAGCAGGGCATTCTGGCAGCCAAGTGGCTTGACCTTTATTAGTGAGCCTGGTTACCCCCTCTCGGAACCGCAGACTTAGAAATCGCCAGCTCATATACAGTGCATAAAATATATTTATATATATACCCTTATACACCATTTTAATAAAAAATATCACAAAATTCTTCTAAGTCCCTCGGGAAGAGTGAAAGACGCGCACGTTCATTTTCAGAGCTCCTAGACCTTCCTATAAGAAGTTAGCCAAAAAGTCGCTTCGAAAAACGCTTAGGTTAAGTTTCAGAGTTGCTTCTAATGTTCCAAAGCTGGACTTAGACATAATTTCACTCTCACAACATTATGGCTGGTTGGAGACAGTCCGAACCACAAGTACCGGGTCCATGGTTCTGGCCGTATACTGGGGGGACGGGGACGACTCCCATTAACCCCTGACTATACCGGGGATACGCTTATCACAATGCCTTTCTGGTCTGTGCTGAAGCAGGGCATTCTGGCAGCCAAGTGGCTTGACCTTTATTAGTGAGCCTGGTTACCCCCTCTCGGAACCGCAGACTTAGAAATCGCCAGCTCATATACAGTGCATAAAATATATTTATATATATACCCTTATACACCATTTTAATAAAAAATATCACAAAATTCTTCTAAGTCCCTCGGGAAGAGTGAAAGACGCGCACGTTCATTTTCAGAGCTCCTAGACCTTCCTATAAGAAGTTAGCTAAAAAGTAGCTTCGAAAAACGCTTAGGTTAAGTTTCAGAGTTGCTTCTAATGTACCAAAGCTGGACTTAGACATAATTTCACTCTCACAACATTATGGCTGGTTGGAGACAGTCCGAACCACAAGTACCGGGTCCATGGTTCTGGCCGTATACTGGGGGGACGGGGACGACTCCCATTAACCCCTGACTATACCGGGGATACGCTTATCACAATGCCTTTCTGGTCTGTGCTGAAGCAGGGCATTCTGGCAGCCAAGTGGCTTGACCTTTATTAGTGAGCCTGGTTACCCCCTCTCGGAACCACAGACTTAGAAATCGCCAGCTCATATACAGTGCATAAAATATATTTATATATATACCCTTATACACCATTTTAATAAAAAATATCACAAAATTCTTCTAAGTCCCTCGGGAAGAATGAAAGACGCGCACGTTCATTTTCAGAGCTCCTAGACCTTCCTATAAGAAGTTAGCCAAAAAGTAGCTTCGAAAAACGCTTAGGTTAAGTTTCAGAGTTGCTTCTAATGTTCCAAAGCTGGACTTAGACATAATTTCACTCTCACAACATTATGGCTGGTTGGAGACAGTCCGAACCACAAGTACCGGGTCCATGGTTCTGGCCGTATACTGGGGGGACGGGGACGACTCCCATTAACCCCTGACTATACAGGGGATACGCTTATCACAATGCCTTTCTGGTCTGTGCTGAAGCAGGGCATTCTGGCAGCCAAGTGGCTTGACGTTTATTAGTGAGCCTGGTTACCCCCTCTCGGAACCACAGACTTAGAAATCGCCAGCTCATATACAGTGCATAAAATATATTTATATATATACCCTTATACACCATTTTAATAAAAAATATCACAAAATTCTTCTAAGTCCCTCGGGAAGAATGAAAGACGCGCACGTTCATTTTCAGAGCTCCTAGACCTTCCTATAAGAAGTTAGCCAAAAAGTAGCTTCGAAAAACGCTTAGGTTAAGTTTCAGAGTTGCTTCTAATGTTCCAAAGCTGGACTTAGACATAATTTCACTCTCACAACATTATGGCTGGTTGGAGACAGTCCGAACCACAAGTACCGGGTCCATGGTTCTGGCCGTATACTGGGGGGACGGGGACGACTCCCATTAACCCCTGACTATACCGGGGATACGCTTATCACAATGCCTTTCTGGTCTGTGCTGAAGCAGGGCATTCTGGCAGCCAAGTGGCTTGACTTTTATTAGTGAGCCTGGTTACCCCCTCTCGGAACCACAGACTTAGAAATCGCCAGCTCATATACAGTGCATAAAATATATTTATATATATACCCTTATACACCATTTTAATAAAAAATATCACAAAATTCTTCTAAGTCCCTCGGGAAGAGTGAAAGACGCGCACGTTCATTTTCAGAGCTCCTAGACCTTCCTATAAGAAGTTAGCTAAAAAGTAGCTTCGAAAAACGCTTAGGTTAAGTTTCAGAGTTGCTTCTAATGTACCAAAGCTGGACTTAGACATAATTTCACTCTCACAACATTATGGCTGGTTGGAGACAATCCGAACCACAAGTACCGGGTCCATGGTTCTGGCCGTATACTGGGGGGACGGGGACGACTCCCATTAACCCCTGACTATACCGGGGATACGCTTATCACAATGACTTTCTGGTCTGTGCTGAAGCAGGGCATTCTGGCAGCCAAGTGGCTTGACCTTTATTAGTGAGCCTGGTTACCCCCTCTCGGAACCGCAGACTTAGAAATCGCCAGCTCATATACAGTGCATAAAATATATTTATATATATACCCTTATACACCATTTTAATAAAAAATATCACAAAATTCTTCTAAGTCCCTCGGGAAGAGTGAAAGACGCGCACGTTCATTTTCAGAGCTCCTAGACCTTCCTATAAGAAGTTAGCCAAAAAGTCGCTTCGAAAAACGCTTAGGTTAAGTTTCAGAGTTGCTTCTAATGTTCCAAAGCTGGACTTAGACATAATTTCACTCTCACAACATTATGGCTGGTTGGAGACAGTCCGAACCACAAGTACCGGGTCCATGGTTCTAGCCGTATACTGGGGGGACGGGGACGACTCCCATTAACCCCTGACTATACCGGGGATACGCTTATCACAATGCCTTTCTGGTCTGTGCTGAAGCAGGGCATTCTGGCAGCCAAGTGGCTTGACCTTTATTAGTGAGCCTGGTTACCCCCTCTCGGAACCGCAGACTTAGAAATCGCCAGCTCATATACAGTGCATAAAATATATTTATATATATACCCTTATACACCATTTTAATAAAAAATATCACAAAATTCTTCTAAGTCCCTCGGGAAGAGTGAAAGACGCGCACGTTCATTTTCAGAGCTCCTAGACCTTCCTATAAGAAGTTAGCCAAAAAGTCGCTTCGAAAAACGCTTAGGTTAAGTTTCAGAGTTGCTTCTAATGTTCCAAAGCTGGACTTAGACATAATTTCACTCTCACAACATTATGGCTGGTTGGAGACAGTCCGAACCACAAGTACCGGGTCCATGGTTCTGGCCGTATACTGGGGGGACGGGGACGACTCCCATTAACCCCTGACTATACCGGGGATACGCTTATCACAATGCCTTTCTGGTCTGTGCTGAAGCAGGGCATTCTGGCAGCCAAGTGGCTTGACCTTTATTAGTGAGCCTGGTTACCCCCTCTCGGAACCGCAGACTTAGAAATCGCCAGCTCATATACAGTGCATAAAATATATTTATATATATACCCTTATACACCATTTTAATAAAAAATATCACAAAATTCTTCTAAGTCCCTCGGGAAGAGTGAAAGACGCGCACGTTCATTTTCAGAGCTCCTAGACCTTCCTATAAGAAGTTAGCTAAAAAGTAGCTTCGAAAAACGCTTAGGTTAAGTTTCAGAGTTGCTTCTAATGTACCAAAGCTGGACTTAGACATAATTTCACTCTCACAACATTATGGCTGGTTGGAGACAGTCCGAACCACAAGTACCGGGTCCATGGTTCTGGCCGTATACTGGGGGGACGGGGACGACTCCCATTAACCCCTGACTATACCGGGGATACGCTTATCACAATGCCTTTCTGGTCTGTGCTGAAGCAGGGCATTCTGGCAGCCAAGTGGCTTGACCTTTATTAGTGAGCCTGGTTACCCCCTCTCGGAACCACAGACTTAGAAATCGCCAGCTCATATACAGTGCATAAAATATATTTATATATATACCCTTATACACCATTTTAATAAAAAATATCACAAAATTCTTCTAAGTCCCTCGGGAAGAATGAAAGACGCGCACGTTCATTTTCAGAGCTCCTAGACCTTCCTATAAGAAGTTAGCCAAAAAGTAGCTTCGAAAAACGCTTAGGTTAAGTTTCAGAGTTGCTTCTAATGTTCCAAAGCTGGACTTAGACATAATTTCACTCTCACAACATTATGGCTGGTTGGAGACAGTCCGAACCACAAGTACCGGGTCCATGGTTCTGGCCGTATACTGGGGGGACGGGGACGACTCCCATTAACCCCTGACTATACAGGGGATACGCTTATCACAATGCCTTTCTGGTCTGTGCTGAAGCAGGGCATTCTGGCAGCCAAGTGGCTTGACGTTTATTAGTGAGCCTGGTTACCCCCTCTCGGAACCACAGACTTAGAAATCGCCAGCTCATATACTGTACAGTGCATAAAATATATTTATATATATACCCTTATACACCATTTTAATAAAAAATATCACAAAATTCTTCTAAGTCCCTCGGGAAGAGTGAAAGACGCGCACGTTCATTTTCAGAGCTTCTAGACCTTCCTATAAGAAGTTAGCTAAAAAGTAGCTTCGAAAAACGCTTAGGTTAAGTTTCAGAGTTGCTTCTAATGTACCAAAGCTGGACTTAGACATAATTTCACTCTCACAACATTATGGCTGGTTGGAGACAGTCCGAACCACAAGTACCGGGTCCATGGTTCTGGCCGTATACTGGGGGGACGGGGACGACTCCCATTAACCCCTGACTATACCGGGGATACGCTTATCACAATGCCTTTCTGGTCTGTGCTGAAGCAGGGCATTCTGGCAGCCAAGTGGCTTGACCTTTATTAGTGAGCCTGGTTACCCCCTCTCGGAACCACAGACTTAGAAATCGCCAGCTCATATACAGTGCATAAAATATATTTATATATATACCCTTATACACCATTTTAATAAAAAATATCACAAAATTCTTCTAAGTCCCTCGGGAAGAGTGAAAGACGCGCACGTTCATTTTCAGAGCTCCTAGACCTTCCTATAAGAAGTTAGCTAAAAAGTAGCTTCGAAAAACGCTTAGGTTAAGTTTCAGAGTTGCTTCTAATGTACCAAAGCTGGACTTAGACATAATTTCACTCTCACAACATTATGGCTGGTTGGAGACAATCCGAACCACAAGTACCGGGTCCATGGTTCTGGCCGTATACTGGGGGGACGGGGACGACTCCCATTAACCCCTGACTATACCGGGGATACGCTTATCACAATGACTTTCTGGTCTGTGCTGAAGCAGGGCATTCTGGCAGGCAAGTGGCTTGACCTTTATTAGTGAGCCTGGTTACCCCCTCTTGGAACCACAGACTTAGAAATCGCCAGCTCATATACAGTGCATAAAATATATTTATATATATACCCTTATACACCATTTTAATAAAAAATATCACAAAATTCTTCTAAGTCCCTCGGGAAGAGTGAAAGACGCGCACGTTCATTTTCAGAGCTCCTAGACCTTCCTATAAGAAGTTAGCTAAAAAGTAGCTTCGAAAAACGCGTAGGTTAAGTTTCAGAGTTGCTTCTAATGTACCAAAGCTGGACTTAGACATAATTTCACTCTCACAACATTATGGCTGGTTGGAGACAGTCCGAACCACAAGTACCGGGTCCATGGTTCTGGCCGTATACTGGGGGGACGGGGACGACTCCCATTAACCCCTGACTATACAGGGGATACGCTTATCACAATGCCTTTCTGGTCTGTGCTGAAGCAGGGCATTCTGGCAGCCAAGTGGCTTGACCTTTATTAGTGAGCCTGGTTACCCCCTCTCGGAACCGCAGACTTAGAAATCGCCAGCTCATATACAGTGCATAAAATATATTTATATATATACCCTTATACACCATTTTAATAAAAAATATCACAAAATTCTTCTAAGTCCCTCGGGAAGAGTGAAAGACGCGCACGTTCATTTTCAGAGCTCCTAGACCTTCCTATAAGAAGTTAGCCAAAAAGTCGCTTCGAAAAACGCTTAGGTTAAGTTTCAGAGTTGCTTCTAATGTTCCAAAGCTGGACTTAGACATAATTTCACTCTCACAACATTATGGCTGGTTGGAGACAGTCCGAACCACAAGTACCGGGTCCATGGTTCTAGCCGTATACTGGGGGGACGGGGACGACTCCCATTAACCCCTGACTATACCGGGGATACGCTTATCACAATGCCTTTCTGGTCTGTGCTGAAGCAGGGCATTCTGGCAGCCAAGTGGCTTGACCTTTATTAGTGAGCCTGGTTACCCCCTCTCGGAACCGCAGACTTAGAAATCGCCAGCTCATATACAGTGCATAAAATATATTTATATATATACCCTTATACACCATTTTAATAAAAAATATCACAAAATTCTTCTAAGTCCCTCGGGAAGAGTGAAAGACGCGCACGTTCATTTTCAGAGCTCCTAGACCTTCCTATAAGAAGTTAGCCAAAAAGTCGCTTCGAAAAACGCTTAGGTTAAGTTTCAGAGTTGCTTCTAATGTTCCAAAGCTGGACTTAGACATAATTTCACTCTCACAACATTATGGCTGGTTGGAGACAGTCCGAACCACAAGTACCGGGTCCATGGTTCTGGCCGTATACTGGGGGGACGGGGACGACTCCCATTAACCCCTGACTATACCGGGGATACGCTTATCACAATGCCTTTCTGGTCTGTGCTGAAGCAGGGCATTCTGGCAGCCAAGTGGCTTGACCTTTATTAGTGAGCCTGGTTACCCCCTCTCGGAACCGCAGACTTAGAAATCGCCAGCTCATATACAGTGCATAAAATATATTTATATATATACCCTTATACACCATTTTAATAAAAAATATCACAAAATTCTTCTAAGTCCCTCGGGAAGAGTGAAAGACGCGCACGTTCATTTTCAGAGCTCCTAGACCTTCCTATAAGAAGTTAGCTAAAAAGTAGCTTCGAAAAACGCTTAGGTTAAGTTTCAGAGTTGCTTCTAATGTACCAAAGCTGGACTTAGACATAATTTCACTCTCACAACATTATGGCTGGTTGGAGACAGTCCGAACCACAAGTACCGGGTCCATGGTTCTGGCCGTATACTGGGGGGACGGGGACGACTCCCATTAACCCCTGACTATACCGGGGATACGCTTATCACAATGCCTTTCTGGTCTGTGCTGAAGCAGGGCATTCTGGCAGCCAAGTGGCTTGACCTTTATTAGTGAGCCTGGTTACCCCCTCTCGGAACCACAGACTTAGAAATCGCCAGCTCATATACAGTGCATAAAATATATTTATATATATACCCTTATACACCATTTTAATAAAAAATATCACAAAATTCTTCTAAGTCCCTCGGGAAGAATGAAAGACGCGCACGTTCATTTTCAGAGCTCCTAGACCTTCCTATAAGAAGTTAGCCAAAAAGTAGCTTCGAAAAACGCTTAGGTTAAGTTTCAGAGTTGCTTCTAATGTTCCAAAGCTGGACTTAGACATAATTTCACTCTCACAACATTATGGCTGGTTGGAGACAGTCCGAACCACAAGTACCGGGTCCATGGTTCTGGCCGTATACTGGGGGGACGGGGACGACTCCCATTAACCCCTGACTATACAGGGGATACGCTTATCACAATGCCTTTCTGGTCTGTGCTGAAGCAGGGCATTCTGGCAGCCAAGTGGCTTGACGTTTATTAGTGAGCCTGGTTACCCCCTCTCGGAACCACAGACTTAGAAATCGCCAGCTCATATACAGTGCATAAAATATATTTATATATATACCCTTATACACCATTTTAATAAAAAATATCACAAAATTCTTCTAAGTCCCTCGGGAAGAGTGAAAGACGCGCACGTTCATTTTCAGAGCTTCTAGACCTTCCTATAAGAAGTTAGCTAAAAAGTAGCTTCGAAAAACGCTTAGGTTAAGTTTCAGAGTTGCTTCTAATGTACCAAAGCTGGACTTAGACATAATTTCACTCTCACAACATTATGGCTGGTTGGAGACAGTCCGAACCACAAGTACCGGGTCCATGGTTCTGGCCGTATACTGGGGGGACGGGGACGACTCCCATTAACCCCTGACAAAACCGGGGATACGCTTATCACAATGCCTTTCTGGTCTGTGCTGAAGCAGGGCATTCTGGCAGCCAAGTGGCTTGACCTTTATTAGTGAGCCTGGTTACCCCCTCTCGGAACCACAGACTTAGAAATCGCCAGCTCATATACAGTGCATAAAATATATTTATATATATACCCTTATACACCATTTTAATAAAAAATATCACAAAATTCTTCTAAGTCCCTCGGGAAGAGTGAAAGACGCGCACGTTCATTTTCAGAGCTCCTAGACCTTCCTATAAGAAGTTAGCTAAAAAGTAGCTTCGAAAAACGCTTAGGTTAAGTTTCAGAGTTGCTTCTAATGTACCAAAGCTGGACTTAGACATAATTTCACTCTCACAACATTATGGCTGGTTGGAGACAATCCGAACCACAAGTACCGGGTCCATGGTTCTGGCCGTATACTGGGGGGACGGGGACGACTCCCATTAACCCCTGACTATACCGGGGATACGCTTATCACAATGACTTTCTGGTCTGTGCTGAAGCAGGGCATTCTGGCAGGCAAGTGGCTTGACCTTTATTAGTGAGCCTGGTTACCCCCTCTTGGAACCACAGACTTAGAAATCGCCAGCTCATATACAGTGCATAAAATATATTTATATATATACCCTTATACACCATTTTAATAAAAAATATCACAAAATTCTTCTAAGTCCCTCGGGAAGAGTGAAAGACGCGCACGTTCATTTTCAGAGCTCCTAGACCTTCCTATAAGAAGTTAGCTAAAAAGTAGCTTCGAAAAACGCTTAGGTTAAGTTTCAGAGTTGCTTCTAATGTACCAAAGCTGGACTTAGACATAATTTCACTCTCACAACATTATGGCTGGTTGGAGACAGTCCGAACCACAAGTACCGGGTCCATGGTTCTGGCCGTATACTGGGGGGACGGGGACGACTCCCATTAACCCCTGACTATACAGGGGATACGCTTATCACAATGCCTTTCTGGTCTGTGCTGAAGCAGGGCATTCTGGCAGCCAAGTGGCTTGACGTTTATTAGTGAGCATGGTTACCCCCTCTCGGAACCACAGACTTAGAAATCGCCAGCTCATATACAGTGCATAAAATATATTTATATATATACCCTTATACTCCATTTTAATAAAAAATATCACAAAATTCTTCTAAGTCCCTCGGGAAGAGTGAAAGACGCGCACGTTCATTTTCAGAGCTCCTAGACCTTCCTATAAGAAGTTAGCTAAAAAGTAGCTTCGAAAAACGCTTAGGTTAAGTTTCAGAGTTGCTTCTAATGTACCAAAGCTGGACTTAGACATAATTTCACTCTCACAACATTATGGCTGGTTGGAGACAGTCCGAACCACAAGTACCGGGTCCATGGTTCTGGCCGTATACTGGGGGGACGGGGGGGACTCCCATTAACCCCTGACTATACCGGGGATACGCTTATCACAATGCCTTTCTGGTCTGTGCTGAAGCAGGGCATTCTGGCAGCCAAGTGGCTTGACCTTTATTAGTGAGCCTGGTTACCCCCTCTTGGAACCACAGACTTAGAAATCGCCAGCTCATATACAGTGCATAAAATATATTTATATATATACCCTTATACACCATTTTAATAAAAAATATCACAAAATTCTTCTAAGTCCCTCGGGAAGAGTGAAAGACGCGCACGTTCATTTTCAGAGCTCCTAGACCTTCCTATAAGAAGTTAGCCAAAAAGTAGCTTCGAAAAACGCTTAGGTTAAGTTTCAGAGTTGCTTCTAATGTACCAAAGCTGGACTTAGACATAATTTCACTCTCACAACATTATGGCTGGTTGGAGACAGTCCGAACCACAAGTACCGGGTCCATGGTTCTGGCCGTATACTGGGGGGACGGGGATGACTCCCATTAACCCCTGACTATACCGGGGATACGCTTATCACAATGCCTTTCTGGTCTGTGCTGAAGCAGGGCATTCTGGCAGCCAAGTGGCTTGACCTTTATTAGTGAGCCTGGTTACCCCCTCTCGGAACCGCAGACTTAGAAATCGCCAGCTCATATACAGTGCATAAAATATATTTATATATATACCCTTATACACCATTTTAATAAAAAATATCACAAAATTCTTCTAAGTCCCTCGGGAAGAGTGAAAGACGCGCACGTTCATTTTCAGAGCTCCTAGACCTTCCTATAAGAAGTTAGCCAAAAAGTCGCTTCGAAAAACGCTTAGGTTAAGTTTCAGAGTTGCTTCTAATGTTCCAAAGCTGGACTTAGACATAATTTCACTCTCACAACATTATGGCTGGTTGGAGACAGTCCGAACCACAAGTACCGGGTCCATGGTTCTAGCCGTATACTGGGGGGACGGGGACGACTCCCATTAACCCCTGACTATACCGGGGATACGCTTATCACAATGCCTTTCTGGTCTGTGCTGAAGCAGGGCATTCTGGCAGCCAAGTGGCTTGACCTTTATTAGTGAGCCTGGTTACCCCCTCTCGGAACCGCAGACTTAGAAATCGCCAGCTCATATACAGTGCATAAAATATATTTATATATATACCCTTATACACCATTTTAATAAAAAATATCACAAAATTCTTCTAAGTCCCTCGGGAAGAGTGAAAGACGCGCACGTTCATTTTCAGAGCTCCTAGACCTTCCTATAAGAAGTTAGCCAAAAAGTCGCTTCGAAAAACGCTTAGGTTAAGTTTCAGAGTTGCTTCTAATGTTCCAAAGCTGGACTTAGACATAATTTCACTCTCACAACATTATGGCTGGTTGGAGACAGTCCGAACCACAAGTACCGGGTCCATGGTTCTGGCCGTATACTGGGGGGACGGGGACGACTCCCATTAACCCCTGACTATACCGGGGATACGCTTATCACAATGCCTTTCTGGTCTGTGCTGAAGCAGGGCATTCTGGCAGCCAAGTGGCTTGACCTTTATTAGTGAGCCTGGTTACCCCCTCTCGGAACCGCAGACTTAGAAATCGCCAGCTCATATACAGTGCATAAAATATATTTATATATATACCCTTATACACCATTTTAATAAAAAATATCACAAAATTCTTCTAAGTCCCTCGGGAAGAGTGAAAGACGCGCACGTTCATTTTCAGAGCTCCTAGACCTTCCTATAAGAAGTTAGCTAAAAAGTAGCTTCGAAAAACGCTTAGGTTAAGTTTCAGAGTTGCTTCTAATGTACCAAAGCTGGACTTAGACATAATTTCACTCTCACAACATTATGGCTGGTTGGAGACAGTCCGAACCACAAGTACCGGGTCCATGGTTCTGGCCGTATACTGGGGGGACGGGGACGACTCCCATTAACCCCTGACTATACCGGGGATACGCTTATCACAATGCCTTTCTGGTCTGTGCTGAAGCAGGGCATTCTGGCAGCCAAGTGGCTTGACCTTTATTAGTGAGCCTGGTTACCCCCTCTCGGAACCACAGACTTAGAAATCGCCAGCTCATATACAGTGCATAAAATATATTTATATATATACCCTTATACACCATTTTAATAAAAAATATCACAAAATTCTTCTAAGTCCCTCGGGAAGAATGAAAGACGCGCACGTTCATTTTCAGAGCTCCTAGACCTTCCTATAAGAAGTTAGCCAAAAAGTAGCTTCGAAAAACGCTTAGGTTAAGTTTCAGAGTTGCTTCTAATGTTCCAAAGCTGGACTTAGACATAATTTCACTCTCACAACATTATGGCTGGTTGGAGACAGTCCGAACCACAAGTACCGGGTCCATGGTTCTGGCCGTATACTGGGGGGACGGGGACGACTCCCATTAACCCCTGACTATACAGGGGATACGCTTATCACAATGCCTTTCTGGTCTGTGCTGAAGCAGGGCATTCTGGCAGCCAAGTGGCTTGACGTTTATTAGTGAGCCTGGTTACCCCCTCTCGGAACCACAGACTTAGAAATCGCCAGCTCATATACAGTGCATAAAATATATTTATATATATACCCTTATACACCATTTTAATAAAAAATATCACAAAATTCTTCTAAGTCCCTCGGGAAGAGTGAAAGACGCGCACGTTCATTTTCAGAGCTTCTAGACCTTCCTATAAGAAGTTAGCTAAAAAGTAGCTTCGAAAAACGCTTAGGTTAAGTTTCAGAGTTGCTTCTAATGTACCAAAGCTGGACTTAGACATAATTTCACTCTCACAACATTATGGCTGGTTGGAGACAGTCCGAACCACAAGTACCGGGTCCATGGTTCTGGCCGTATACTGGGGGGACGGGGACGACTCCCATTAACCCCTGACAAAACCGGGGATACGCTTATCACAATGCCTTTCTGGTCTGTGCTGAAGCAGGGCATTCTGGCAGCCAAGTGGCTTGACCTTTATTAGTGAGCCTGGTTACCCCCTCTCGGAACCACAGACTTAGAAATCGCCAGCTCATATACAGTGCATAAAATATATTTATATATATACCCTTATACACCATTTTAATAAAAAATATCACAAAATTCTTCTAAGTCCCTCGGGAAGAGTGAAAGACGCGCACGTTCATTTTCAGAGCTCCTAGACCTTCCTATAAGAAGTTAGCTAAAAAGTAGCTTCGAAAAACGCTTAGGTTAAGTTTCAGAGTTGCTTCTAATGTACCAAAGCTGGACTTAGACATAATTTCACTCTCACAACATTATGGCTGGTTGGAGACAATCCGAACCACAAGTACCGGGTCCATGGTTCTGGCCGTATACTGGGGGGACGGGGACGACTCCCATTAACCCCTGACTATACCGGGGATACGCTTATCACAATGACTTTCTGGTCTGTGCTGAAGCAGGGCATTCTGGCAGGCAAGTGGCTTGACCTTTATTAGTGAGCCTGGTTACCCCCTCTTGGAACCACAGACTTAGAAATCGCCAGCTCATATACAGTGCATAAAATATATTTATATATATACCCTTATACACCATTTTAATAAAAAATATCACAAAATTCTTCTAAGTCCCTCGGGAAGAGTGAAAGACGCGCACGTTCATTTTCAGAGCTCCTAGACCTTCCTATAAGAAGTTAGCTAAAAAGTAGCTTCGAAAAACGCTTAGGTTAAGTTTCAGAGTTGCTTCTAATGTACCAAAGCTGGACTTAGACATAATTTCACTCTCACAACATTATGGCTGGTTGGAGACAGTCCGAACCACAAGTACCGGGTCCATGGTTCTGGCCGTATACTGGGGGGACGGGGACGACTCCCATTAACCCCTGACTATACAGGGGATACGCTTATCACAATGCCTTTCTGGTCTGTGCTGAAGCAGGGCATTCTGGCAGCCAAGTGGCTTGACGTTTATTAGTGAGCATGGTTACCCCCTCTCGGAACCACAGACTTAGAAATCGCCAGCTCATATACAGTGCATAAAATATATTTATATATATACCCTTATACTCCATTTTAATAAAAAATATCACAAAATTCTTCTAAGTCCCTCGGGAAGAGTGAAAGACGCGCACGTTCATTTTCAGAGCTCCTAGACCTTCCTATAAGAAGTTAGCTAAAAAGTAGCTTCGAAAAACGCTTAGGTTAAGTTTCAGAGTTGCTTCTAATGTACCAAAGCTGGACTTAGACATAATTTCACTCTCACAACATTATGGCTGGTTGGAGACAGTCCGAACCACAAGTACCGGGTCCATGGTTCTGGCCGTATACTGGGGGGACGGGGGGGACTCCCATTAACCCCTGACTATACCGGGGATACGCTTATCACAATGCCTTTCTGGTCTGTGCTGAAGCAGGGCATTCTGGCAGCCAAGTGGCTTGACCTTTATTAGTGAGCCTGGTTACCCCCTCTTGGAACCACAGACTTAGAAATCGCCAGCTCATATACAGTGCATAAAATATATTTATATATATACCCTTATACACCATTTTAATAAAAAATATCACAAAATTCTTCTAAGTCCCTCGGGAAGAGTGAAAGACGCGCACGTTCATTTTCAGAGCTCCTAGACCTTCCTATAAGAAGTTAGCCAAAAAGTAGCTTCGAAAAACGCTTAGGTTAAGTTTCAGAGTTGCTTCTAATGTACCAAAGCTGGACTTAGACATAATTTCACTCTCACAACATTATGGCTGGTTGGAGACAGTCCGAACCACAAGTACCGGGTCCATGGTTCTGGCCGTATACTGGGGGGACGGGGATGACTCCCATTAACCCCTGACTATACCGGGGATACGCTTATCACAATGCCTTTCTGGTCTGTGCTGAAGCAGGGCATTCTGGCAGCCAAGTGGCTTGACCTTTATTAGTGAGCCTGGTTACCCCCTCTCGGAACCACAGACTTAGAAATCGCCAGCTCATATACAGTGCATAAAATATATTTATATATATACCCTTATACACCATTTTAATAAAAAATATCACAAAATTCTTCTAAGTCCCTCGGGAAGAATGAAAGACGCGCACGTTCATTTTCAGAGCTCCTAGACCTTCCTATAAGAAGTTAGCTAAAAAGTAGCTTCGAAAAACGCTTAGGTTAAGTTTCAGAGTTGCTTCTAATGTACCAAAGCTGGACTTAGACATAATTTCACTCTCACAACATTATGGCTGGTTGGAGACAGTCCGAACCACAAGTACCGGGTCCATGGTTCTGGCCGTATACTGGGGGGACGGGGACGACTCCCATTAACCCCTGACTATACCGGGGATACGCTTATCACAATGCCTTTCTGGTCTGTGCTGAAGCAGGGCATTCTGGCAGCCAAGTGGCTTGACCTTTATTAGTGAGCCTGGTTACCCCCTCTCGGAACCACAGACTTAGAAATCGCCAGCTCATATACAGTGCATAAAATATATTTATATATATACCCTTATACACCATTTTAATAAAAAATATCACAAAATTCTTCTAAGTCCCTCGGGAAGAATGAAAGACGCGCACGTTCATTTTCAGAGCTCCTAGACCTTCCTATAAGAAGTTAGCCAAAAAGTAGCTTCGAAAAACGCTTAGGTTAAGTTTCAGAGTTGCTTCTAATGTTCCAAAGCTGGACTTAGACATAATTTCACTCTCACAACATTATGGCTGGTTGGAGACAGTCCGAACCACAAGTACCGGGTCCATGGTTCTGGCCGTATACTGGGGGGACGGGGACGACTCCCATTAACCCCTGACTATACAGGGGATACGCTTATCACAATGCCTTTCTGGTCTGTGCTGAAGCAGGGCATTCTGGCAGCCAAGTGGCTTGACGTTTATTAGTGAGCCTGGTTACCCCCTCTCGGAACCACAGACTTAGAAATCGCCAGCTCATATACAGTGCATAAAATATATTTATATATATACCCTTATACACCATTTTAATAAAAAATATCACAAAATTCTTCTAAGTCCCTCGGGAAGAGTGAAAGACGCGCACGTTCATTTTCAGAGCTTCTAGACCTTCCTATAAGAAGTTAGCTAAAAAGTAGCTTCGAAAAACGCTTAGGTTAAGTTTCAGAGTTGCTTCTAATGTACCAAAGCTGGACTTAGACATAATTTCACTCTCACAACATTATGGCTGGTTGGAGACAGTCCGAACCACAAGTACCGGGTCCATGGTTCTGGCCGTATACTGGGGGGACGGGGACGACTCCCATTAACCCCTGACTATACCGGGGATACGCTTATCACAATGCCTTTCTGGTCTGTGCTGAAGCAGGGCATTCTGGCAGCCAAGTGGCTTGACCTTTATTAGTGAGCCTGGTTACCCCCTCTCGGAACCACAGACTTAGAAATCGCCAGCTCATATACAGTGCATAAAATATATTTATATATATACCCTTATACACCATTTTAATAAAAAATATCACAAAATTCTTCTAAGTCCCTCGGGAAGAGTGAAAGACGCGCACGTTCATTTTCAGAGCTCCTAGACCTTCCTATAAGAAGTTAGCTAAAAAGTAGCTTCGAAAAACGCTTAGGTTAAGTTTCAGAGTTGCTTCTAATGTACCAAAGCTGGACTTAGACATAATTTCACTCTCACAACATTATGGCTGGTTGGAGACAGTCCGAACCACAAGTACCGGGTCCATGGTTCTGGCCGTATACTGGGGGGACGGGGACGACTCCCATTAACCCCTGACTATACCGGGGATACGCTTATCACAATGCCTTTCTGGTCTGTGCTGAAGCAGGGCATTCTGGCAGCCAAGTGGCTTGACCTTTATTAGTGAGCCTGGTTACCCCCTCTCGGAACCACAGACTTAGAAATCGCCAGCTCATATACAGTGCATAAAATATATTTATATATATACCCTTATACACCATTTTAATAAAAAATATCACAAAATTCTTCTAAGTCCCTCTGGAAGAATGAAAGACGCGCACGTTCATTTTCAGAGCTCCTAGACCTTCCTATAAGAAGTTAGCCAAAAAGTAGCTTCGAAAAACGCTTAGGTTAAGTTTCAGAGTTGCTTCTAATGTTCCAAAGCTGGACTTAGACATAATTTCACTCTCACAACATTATGGCTGGTTGGAGACAGTCCGAACCACAAGTACCGGGTCCATGGTTCTGGCCGTATACTGGGGGGACGGGGACGACTCCCATTAACCCCTGACTATACAGGGGATACGCTTATCACAATGCCTTTCTGGTCTGTGCTGAAGCAGGGCATTCTGGCAGCCAAGTGGCTTGACGTTTATTAGTGAGCCTGGTTACCCCCTCTCGGAACCACAGACTTAGAAATCGCCAGCTCATATACAGTGCATAAAATATATTTATATATATACCCTTATACACCATTTTAATAAAAAATATCACAAAATTCTTCTAAGTCCCTCGGGAAGAGTGAAAGACGCGCACGTTCATTTTCAGAGCTTCTAGACCTTCCTATAAGAAGTTAGCTAAAAAGTAGCTTCGAAAAACGCTTAGGTTAAGTTTCAGAGTTGCTTCTAATGTACCAAAGCTGGACTTAGACATAATTTCACTCTCACAACATTATGGCTGGTTGGAAACAGTCCGAACCACAAGTACCGGGTCCATGGTTCTGGCCGTATACTGGGGGGACGGGGACGACTCCCATTAACCCCTGACTATACCGGGGATACGCTTATCACAATGCCTTTCTGGTCTGTGCTGAAGCAGGGCATTCTGGCAGCCAAGTGGCTTGACCTTTATTAGTGAGCCTGGTTACCCCCTCTCGGAACCACAGACTTAGAAATCGCCAGCTCATATACAGTGCATAAAATATATTTATATATATACCCTTATACACCATTTTAATAAAAAATATCACAAAATTCTTCTAAGTCCCTCGGGAAGAGTGAAAGACGCGCAGGTTCATTTTCAGAGCTCCTAGACCTTCCTATAAGAAGTTAGCTAAAAAGTAGCTTCGAAAAACGCTTAGGTTAAGTTTCAGAGTTGCTTCTAATGTACCAAAGCTGGACTTAGACATAATTTCACTCTCACAACATTATGGCTGGTTGGAGACAGTCCGAACCACAAGTACCGGGTCCATGGTTCTGGCCGTATACTGAGGGGACGGGGACGACTCCCATTAACCCCTGACTATACCGGGGATACGCTTATCACAATGCCTTTCTGGTCTGTGCTGAAGCAGGGCATTCTGGCAGCCAAGTGGCTTGACCTTTATTAGTGAGCCTGGTTACCCCCTCTCGGAACCACAGACTTAGAAATCGCCAGCTCATATACAGTGCATAAAATATATTTATATATATACCCTTATACACCATTTTAATAAAAAATATCACAAAATTCTTCTAAGTCCCTCGGGAAGAATGAAAGACGCGCACGTTCATTTTCAGAGCTCCTAGACCTTCCTATAAGAAGTTAGCCAAAAAGTAGCTTCGAAAAACGCTTAGGTTAAGTTTCAGAGTTGCTTCTAATGTTCCAAAGCTGGACTTAGACATAATTTCACTCTCACAACATTATGGCTGGTTGGAGACAGTCCGAACCACAAGTACCGGGTCCATGGTTCTGGCCGTATACTGGGGGGACGGGGACGACTCCCATTAACCCCTGACTATACAGGGGATACGCTTATCACAATGCCTTTCTGGTCTGTGCTGAAGCAGGGCATTCTGGCAGCCAAGTGGCTTGACGTTTATTAGTGAGCCTGGTTACCCCCTCTCGGAACCACAGACTTAGAAATCGCCAGCTCATATACAGTGCATAAAATATATTTATATATATACCCTTATACACCATTTTAATAAAAAATATCACAAAATTCTTCTAAGTCCCTCGGGAAGAGTGAAAGACGCGCACGTTCATTTTCAGAGCTTCTAGACCTTCCTATAAGAAGTTAGCTAAAAAGTAGCTTCGAAAAACGCTTAGGTTAAGTTTCAGAGTTGCTTCTAATGTACCAAAGCTGGACTTAGACATAATTTCACTCTCACAACATTATGGCTGGTTGGAGACAGTCCGAACCACAAGTACCGGGTCCATGGTTCTGGCCGTATACTGGGGGGACGGGGACGACTCCCATTAACCCCTGACTATACCGGGGATACGCTTATCACAATGCCTTTCTGGTCTGTGCTGAAGCAGGGCATTCTGGCAGCCAAGTGGCTTGACCTTTATTAGTGAGCCTGGTTACCCCCTCTCGGAACCACAGACTTAGAAATCGCCAGCTCATATACAGTGCATAAAATATATTTATATATATACCCTTATACACCATTTTAATAAAAAATATCACAAAATTCTTCTAAGTCCCTCGGGAAGAGTGAAAGACGCGCACGTTCATTTTCAGAGCTCCTAGACCTTCCTATAAGAAGTTAGCTAAAAAGTAGCTTCGAAAAACGCTTAGGTTAAGTTTCAGAGTTGCTTCTAATGTACCAAAGCTGGACTTAGACATAATTTCACTCTCACAACATTATGGCTGGTTGGAGACAGTCCGAACCACAAGTACCGGGTCCATGGTTCTGGCCGTATACTGGGGGGACGGGGACGACTCCCATTAACCCCTGACTATACCGGGGATACGCTTATCACAATGCCTTTCTGGTCTGTGCTGAAGCAGGGCATTCTGGCAGCCAAGTGGCTTGACCTTTATTAGTGAGCCTGGTTACCCCCTCTCGGAACCACAGACTTAGAAATCGCCAGCTCATATACAGTGCATAAAATATATTTATATATATACCCTTATACACCATTTTAATAAAAAATATCACAAAATTCTTCTAAGTCCCTCTGGAAGAATGAAAGACGCGCACGTTCATTTTCAGAGCTCCTAGACCTTACTATAAGAAGTTAGCCAAAAAGTAGCTTCGAAAAACGCTTAGGTTAAGTTTCAGAGTTGCTTCTAATGTTCCAAAGCTGGACTTAGACATAATTTCACTCTCACAACATTATGGCTGGTTGGAGACAGTCCGAACCACAAGTACCGGGTCCATGGTTCTGGCCGTATACTGGGGGGACGGGGACGACTCCCATTAACCCCTGACTATACAGGGGATACGCTTATCACAATGCCTTTCTGGTCTGTGCTGAAGCAGGGCATTCTGGCAGCCAAGTGGCTTGACGTTTATTAGTGAGCCTGGTTACCCCCTCTCGGAACCACAGACTTAGAAATCGCCAGCTCATATACAGTGCATAAAATATATTTATATATATACCCTTATACACCATTTTAATAAAAAATATCACAAAATTCTTCTAAGTCCCTCGGGAAGAGTGAAAGACGCGCACGTTCATTTTCAGAGCTTCTAGACCTTCCTATAAGAAGTTAGCTAAAAAGTAGCTTCGAAAAACGCTTAGGTTAAGTTTCAGAGTTGCTTCTAATGTACCAAAGCTGGACTTAGACATAATTTCACTCTCACAACATTATGGCTGGTTG
This sequence comes from Ascaphus truei, assembly GCF_040206685.1. Classification (NCBI taxonomy): domain Eukaryota; kingdom Metazoa; phylum Chordata; class Amphibia; order Anura; family Ascaphidae; genus Ascaphus; species Ascaphus truei. The sequence continues at coordinate 106,673,056 of NC_134490.1, forward strand.
GAAACAGTCCGAACCACAAGTACCGGGTCCATGGTTCTGGCCGTATACTGGGGGGACGGGGACGACTCCCATTAACCCCTGACTATACCGGGGATACGCTTATCACAATGCCTTTCTGGTCTGTGCTGAAGCAGGGCATTCTGGCAGCCAAGTGGCTTGACCTTTATTAGTGAGCCTGGTTACCCCCTCTCGGAACCACAGACTTAGAAATCGCCAGCTCATATACAGGTCATAAAATATATTTATATATATACCCTTATACACCATTTTAATAAAAAATATCACAAAATTCTTCTAAGTCCCTCGGGAAGAGTGAAAGACGCGCACGTTCATTTTCAGAGCTCCTAGACCTTCCTATAAGAAGTTAGCCAAAAAGTAGCTTCGAAAAACGCTTAGGTTAAGTTTCAGAGTTGCTTCTAATGTACCAAAGCTGGACTTAGACATAATTTCACTCTCACAACATTATGGCTGGTTGGAGACAGTCCGAACCACAAGTACCGGGTCCATGGTTCTGGCCGTATACTGGGGGGACGGGGATGACTCCCATTAACCCCTGACTATACCGGGGATACGCTTATCACAATGCCTTTCTGGTCTGTGCTGAAGCAGGGCATTCTGGCAGCCAAGTGGCTTGACCTTTATTAGTGAGCCTGGTTACCCCCTCTCGGAACCACAGACTTAGAAATCGCCAGCTCATATACAGTGCATAAAATATATTTATATATATACCCTTATACACCATTTTAATAAAAAATATCACAAAATTCTTCTAAGTCCCTCGGGAAGAGTGAAAGACGCGCACGTTCATTTTCAGAGCTCCTAGACCTTCCTATAAGAAGTTAGCTAAAAAGTAGCTTCGAAAAACGCTTAGGTTAAGTTTCAGAGTTGCTTCTAATGTACCAAAGCTGGACTTAGACATAATTTCACTCTCACAACATTATGGCTGGTTGGAGACAGTCCGAACCACAAGTACCGGGTCCATGGTTCTGGCCGTATACTGGGGGGACGGGGACGACTCCCATTAACCCCTGACTATACCGGGGATACGCTTATCACAATGCCTTTCTGGTCTGTGCTGAAGCAGGGCATTCTGGCAGCCAAGTGGCTTGACCTTTATTAGTGAGCCTGGTTACACCCTCTCGGAACCACAGACTTAGAAATCGCCAGCTCATATACAGTGCATAAAATATATTTATATATATACCCTTATACACCATTTTAATAAAAAATATCACAAAATTCTTCTAAGTCCCTCGGGAAGAGTGAAAGACGCGCACGTTCATTTTCAGAGCTTCTAGACCTTCCTATAAGAAGTTAGCTAAAAAGTAGCTTCGAAAAACGCTTAGGTTAAGTTTCAGAGTTGCTTCTAATGTACCAAAGCTGGACTTAGACATAATTTCACTCTCACAACATTATGGCTGGTTGGAGACAGTCCGAACCACAAGTACCGGGTCCATGGTTCTGGCCGTATACTGGGGGGACGGGGACGACTCCCATTAACCCCTGACTATACCGGGGATACGCTTATCACAATGCCTTTCTGGTCTGTGCTGAAGCAGGGCATTCTGGCAGCCAAGTGGCTTGACCTTTATTAGTGAGCCTGGTTACCCCCTCTCGGAACCACAGACTTAGAAATCGCCAGCTCATATACAGTGCATAAAATATATTTATATATATACCCTTATACACCATTTTAATAAAAAATATCACAAAATTCTTCTAAGTCCCTCGGGAAGAGTGAAAGACGCGCACGTTCATTTTCAGAGCTCCTAGACCTTCCTATAAGAAGTTAGCTAAAAAGTAGCTTCGAAAAACGCTTAGGTTAAGTTTCAGAGTTGCTTCTAATGTACCAAAGCTGGACTTAGACATAATTTCACTCTCACAACATTATGGCTGGTTGGAGACAGTCCGAACCACAAGTACCGGGTCCATGGTTCTGGCCGTATACTGGGGGGACGGGGACGACTCCCATTAACCCCTGACTATACCGGGGATACGCTTATCACAATGCCTTTCTGGTCTGTGCTGAAGCAGGGCATTCTGGCAGCCAAGTGGCTTGACCTTTATTAGTGAGCCTGGTTACCCCCTCTCGGAACCACAGACTTAGAAATCGCCAGCTCATATACAGTGCATAAAATATATTTATATATATACCCTTATACACCATTTTAATAAAAAATATCACAAAATTCTTCTAAGTCCCTCTGGAAGAATGAAAGACGCGCACGTTCATTTTCAGAGCTCCTAGACCTTCCTATAAGAAGTTAGCCAAAAAGTAGCTTCGAAAAACGCTTAGGTTAAGTTTCAGAGTTGCTTCTAATGTTCCAAAGCTGGACTTAGACATAATTTCACTCTCACAACATTATGGCTGGTTGGAGACAGTCCGAACCACAAGTACCGGGTCCATGGTTCTGGCCGTATACTGGGGGGACGGGGACGACTCCCATTAACCCCTGACTATACAGGGGATACGCTTATCACAATGCCTTTCTGGTCTGTGCTGAAGCAGGGCATTCTGGCAGCCAAGTGGCTTGACGTTTATTAGTGAGCCTGGTTACCCCCTCTCGGAACCACAGACTTAGAAATCGCCAGCTCATATACAGTGCATAAAATATATTTATATATATACCCTTATACACCATTTTAATAAAAAATATCACAAAATTCTTCTAAGTCCCTCGGGAAGAGTGAAAGACGCGCACGTTCATTTTCAGAGCTTCTAGACCTTCCTATAAGAAGTTAGCTAAAAAGTAGCTTCGAAAAACGCTTAGGTTAAGTTTCAGAGTTGCTTCTAATGTACCAAAGCTGGACTTAGACATAATTTCACTCTCACAACATTATGGCTGGTTGGAGACAGTCCGAACCACAAGTACCGGGTCCATGGTTCTGGCCGTATACTGGGGGGACGGGGACGACTCCCATTAACCCCTGACTATACCGGGGATACGCTTATCACAATGCCTTTCTGGTCTGTGCTGAAGCAGGGCATTCTGGCAGCCAAGTGGCTTGACCTTTATTAGTGAGCCTGGTTACCCCCTCTCGGAACCACAGACTTAGAAATCGCCAGCTCATATACAGTGCATAAAATATATTTATATATATACCCTTATACACCATTTTAATAAAAAATATCACAAAATTCTTCTAAGTCCCTCGGGAAGAGTGAAAGACGCGCACGTTCATTTTCAGAGCTCCTAGACCTTCCTATAAGAAGTTAGCCAAAAAGTAGCTTCGAAAAACGCTTAGGTTAAGTTTCAGAGTTGCTTCTAATGTACCAAAGCTGGACTTAGACATAATTTCACTCTCACAACATTATGGCTGGTTGGAGACAGTCCGAACCACAAGTACCGGGTCCATGGTTCTGGCCGTATACTGGGGGGACGGGGATGACTCCCATTAACCCCTGACTATACCGGGGATACGCTTATCACAATGCCTTTCTGGTCTGTGCTGAAGCAGGGCATTCTGGCAGCCAAGTGGCTTGACCTTTATTAGTGAGCCTGGTTACCCCCTCTCGGAACCACAGACTTAGAAATCGCCAGCTCATATACAGTGCATAAAATATATTTATATATATACCCTTATACACCATTTTAATAAAAAATATCACAAAATTCTTCTAAGTCCCTCGGGAAGAGTGAAAGACGCGCACGTTCATTTTCAGAGCTCCTAGACCTTCCTATAAGAAGTTAGCTAAAAAGTAGCTTCGAAAAACGCTTAGGTTAAGTTTCAGAGTTGCTTCTAATGTACCAAAGCTGGACTTAGACATAATTTCACTCTCACAACATTATGGCTGGTTGGAGACAGTCCGAACCACAAGTACCGGGTCCATGGTTCTGGCCGTATACTGGGGGGACGGGGACGACTCCCATTAACCCCTGACTATACCGGGGATACGCTTATCACAATGCCTTTCTGGTCTGTGCTGAAGCAGGGCATTCTGGCAGCCAAGTGGCTTGACCTTTATTAGTGAGCCTGGTTACACCCTCTCGGAACCACAGACTTAGAAATCGCCAGCTCATATACAGTGCATAAAATATATTTATATATATACCCTTATACACCATTTTAATAAAAAATATCACAAAATTCTTCTAAGTCCCTCGGGAAGAATGAAAGACGCGCACGTTCATTTTCAGAGCTCCTAGACCTTCCTATAAGAAGTTAGCCAAAAAGTAGCTTCGAAAAACGCTTAGGTTAAGTTTCAGAGTTGCTTCTAATGTTCCAAAGCTGGACTTAGACATAATTTCACTCTCACAACATTATGGCTGGTTGGAGACAGTCCGAACCACAAGTACCGGGTCCATGGTTCTGGCCGTATACTGGGGGGACGGGGACGACTCCCATTAACCCCTGACTATACAGGGGATACGCTTATCACAATGCCTTTCTGGTCTGTGCTGAAGCAGGGCATTCTGGCAGCCAAGTGGCTTGACGTTTATTAGTGAGCCTGGTTACCCCCTCTCGGAACCACAGACTTAGAAATCGCCAGCTCATATACAGTGCATAAAATATATTTATATATATACCCTTATACACCATTTTAATAAAAAATATCACAAAATTCTTCTAAGTCCCTCGGGAAGAGTGAAAGACGCGCACGTTCATTTTCAGAGCTTCTAGACCTTCCTATAAGAAGTTAGCTAAAAAGTAGCTTCGAAAAACGCTTAGGTTAAGTTTCAGAGTTGCTTCTAATGTACCAAAGCTGGACTTAGACATAATTTCACTCTCACAACATTATGGCTGGTTGGAGACAGTCCGAACCACAAGTACCGGGTCCATGGTTCTGGCCGTATACTGGGGGGACGGGGACGACTCCCATTAACCCCTGACTATACCGGGGATACGCTTATCACAATGCCTTTCTGGTCTGTGCTGAAGCAGGGCATTCTGGCAGCCAAGTGGCTTGACCTTTATTAGTGAGCCTGGTTACCCCCTCTCGGAACCACAGACTTAGAAATCGCCAGCTCATATACAGTGCATAAAATATATTTATATATATACCCTTATACACCATTTTAATAAAAAATATCACAAAATTCTTCTAAGTCCCTCGGGAAGAGTGAAAGACGCGCACGTTCATTTTCAGAGCTCCTAGACCTTCCTATAAGAAGTTAGCTAAAAAGTAGCTTCGAAAAACGCTTAGGTTAAGTTTCAGAGTTGCTTCTAATGTACCAAAGCTGGACTTAGACATAATTTCACTCTCACAACATTATGGCTGGTTGGAGACAGTCCGAACCACAAGTACCGGGTCCATGGTTCTGGCCGTATACTGGGGGGACGGGGACGACTCCCATTAACCCCTGACTATACCGGGGATACGCTTATCACAATGCCTTTCTGGTCTGTGCTGAAGCAGGGCATTCTGGCAGCCAAGTGGCTTGACCTTTATTAGTGAGCCTGGTTACCCCCTCTCGGAACCACAGACTTAGAAATCGCCAGCTCATATACAGTGCATAAAATATATTTATATATATACCCTTATACACCATTTTAATAAAAAATATCACAAAATTCTTCTAAGTCCCTCTGGAAGAATGAAAGACGCGCACGTTCATTTTCAGAGCTCCTAGACCTTCCTATAAGAAGTTAGCCAAAAAGTAGCTTCGAAAAACGCTTAGGTTAAGTTTCAGAGTTGCTTCTAATGTTCCAAAGCTGGACTTAGACATAATTTCACTCTCACAACATTATGGCTGGTTGGAGACAGTCCGAACCACAAGTACCGGGTCCATGGTTCTGGCCGTATACTGGGGGGACGGGGACGACTCCCATTAACCCCTGACTATACAGGGGATACGCTTATCACAATGCCTTTCTGGTCTGTGCTGAAGCAGGGCATTCTGGCAGCCAAGTGGCTTGACGTTTATTAGTGAGCCTGGTTACCCCCTCTCGGAACCACAGACTTAGAAATCGCCAGCTCATATACAGTGCATAAAATATATTTATATATATACCCTTATACACCATTTTAATAAAAAATATCACAAAATTCTTCTAAGTCCCTCGGGAAGAGTGAAAGACGCGCACGTTCATTTTCAGAGCTTCTAGACCTTCCTATAAGAAGTTAGCTAAAAAGTAGCTTCGAAAAACGCTTAGGTTAAGTTTCAGAGTTGCTTCTAATGTACCAAAGCTGGACTTAGACATAATTTCACTCTCACAACATTATGGCTGGTTGGAGACAGTCCGAACCACAAGTACCGGGTCCATGGTTCTGGCCGTATACTGGGGGGACGGGGACGACTCCCATTAACCCCTGACTATACCGGGGATACGCTTATCACAATGCCTTTCTGGTCTGTGCTGAAGCAGGGCATTCTGGCAGCCAAGTGGCTTGACCTTTATTAGTGAGCCTGGTTACCCCCTCTCGGAACCACAGACTTAGAAATCGCCAGCTCATATACAGTGCATAAAATATATTTATATATATACCCTTATACACCATTTTAATAAAAAATATCACAAAATTCTTCTAAGTCCCTCGGGAAGAGTGAAAGACGCGCACGTTCATTTTCAGAGCTCCTAGACCTTCCTATAAGAAGTTAGCTAAAAAGTAGCTTCGAAAAACGCTTAGGTTAAGTTTCAGAGTTGCTTCTAATGTACCAAAGCTGGACTTAGACATAATTTCACTCTCACAACATTATGGCTGGTTGGAGACAGTCCGAACCACAAGTACCGGGTCCATGGTTCTGGCCGTATACTGGGGGGACGGGGACGACTCCCATTAACCCCTGACTATACCGGGGATACGCTTATCACAATGCCTTTCTGGTCTGTGCTGAAGCAGGGCATTCTGGCAGCCAAGTGGCTTGACCTTTATTAGTGAGCCTGGTTACCCCCTCTCGGAACCACAGACTTAGAAATCGCCAGCTCATATACAGTGCATAAAATATATTTATATATATACCCTTATACACCATTTTAATAAAAAATATCACAAAATTCTTCTAAGTCCCTCTGGAAGAATGAAAGACGCGCACGTTCATTTTCAGAGCTCCTAGACCTTCCTATAAGAAGTTAGCCAAAAAGTAGCTTCGAAAAACGCTTAGGTTAAGTTTCAGAGTTGCTTCTAATGTTCCAAAGCTGGACTTAGACATAATTTCACTCTCACAACATTATGGCTGGTTGGAGACAGTCCGAACCACAAGTACCGGGTCCATGGTTCTGGCCGTATACTGGGGGGACGGGGACGACTCCCATTAACCCCTGACTATACAGGGGATACGCTTATCACAATGCCTTTCTGGTCTGTGCTGAAGCAGGGCATTCTGGCAGCCAAGTGGCTTGACGTTTATTAGTGAGCCTGGTTACCCCCTCTCGGAACCACAGACTTAGAAATCGCCAGCTCATATACAGTGCATAAAATATATTTATATATATACCCTTATACACCATTTTAATAAAAAATATCACAAAATTCTTCTAAGTCCCTCGGGAAGAGTGAAAGACGCGCACGTTCATTTTCAGAGCTTCTAGACCTTCCTATAAGAAGTTAGCTAAAAAGTAGCTTCGAAAAACGCTTAGGTTGAGTTTCAGAGTTGCTTCTAATGTACCAAAGCTGGACTTAGACATAATTTCACTCTCACAACATTATGGCTGGTTGGAGACAGTCCGAACCACAAGTACCGGGTCCATGGTTCTGGCCGTATACTGGGGGGACGGGGACGACTCCCATTAACCCCTGACTATACCGGGGATACGCTTATCACAATGCCTTTCTGGTCTGTGCTGAAGCAGGGCATTCTGGCAGCCAAGTGGCTTGACCTTTATTAGTGAGCCTGGTTACCCCCTCTCGGAACCACAGACTTAGAAATCGCCAGCTCATATACAGTGCATAAAATATATTTATATATATACCCTTATACACCATTTTAATAAAAAATATCACAAAATTCTTCTAAGTCCCTCGGGAAGAGTGAAAGACGCGCACGTTCATTTTCAGAGCTCCTAGACCTTCCTATAAGAAGTTAGCTAAAAAGTAGCTTCGAAAAACGCTTAGGTTAAGTTTCAGAGTTGCTTCTAATGTACCAAAGCTGGACTTAGACATAATTTCACTCTCACAACATTATGGCTGGTTGGAGACAATCCGAACCACAAGTACCGGGTCCATGGTTCTGGCCGTATACTGGGGGGACGGGGACGACTCCCATTAACCCCTGACTATACCGGGGATACGCTAATCACAATGACTTTCTGGTCTGTGCTGAAGCAGGGCATTCTGGCAGGCAAGTGGCTTGACCTTTATTAGTGAGCCTGGTTACCCCCTCTTGGAACCACAGACTTAGAAATCGCCAGCTCATATACAGTGCATAAAATATATTTATATATATACCCTTATACACCATTTTAATAAAAAATATCACAAAATTCTTCTAAGTCCCTCGGGAAGAGTGAAAGACGCGCACGTTCATTTTCAGAGCTTCTAGACCTTCCTATAAGAAGTTAGCTAAAAAGTAGCTTCGAAAAACGCTTAGGTTAAGTTTCAGAGTTGCTTCTAATGTACCAAAGCTGGACTTAGACATAATTTCACTCTCACAACATTATGGCTGGTTGGAGACAGTCCGAACCACAAGTACCGGGTCCATGGTTCTGGCCGTATACTGGGGGGACGGGGACGACTCCCATTAACCCCTGACTATACAGGGGATACGCTTATCACAATGCCTTTCTGGTCTGTGCTGAAGCAGGGCATTCTGGCAGCCAAGTGGCTTGACGTTTATTAGTGAGCATGGTTACCCCCTCTCGGAACCACAGACTTAGAAATCGCCAGCTCATATACAGTGCATAAAATATATTTATATATATACCCTTATACTCCATTTTAATAAAAAATATCACAAAATTCTTCTAAGTCCCTCGGGAAGAGTGAAAGACGCGCACGTTCATTTTCAGAGCTCCTAGACCTTCCTATAAGAAGTTAGCTAAAAAGTAGCTTCGAAAAACGCTTAGGTTAAGTTTCAGAGTTGCTTCTAATGTACCAAAGCTGGACTTAGACATAATTTCACTCTCACAACATTATGGCTGGTTGGAGACAGTCCGAACCACAAGTACCGGGTCCATGGTTCTGGCCGTATACTGGGGGGACGGGGGGGACTCCCATTAACCCCTGACTATACCGGGGATACGCTTATCACAATGCCTTTCTGGTCTGTGCTGAAGCAGGGCATTCTGGCAGCCAAGTGGCTTGACCTTTATTAGTGAGCCTGGTTACCCCCTCTTGGAACCACAGACTTAGAAATCGCCAGCTCATATACAGTGCATAAAATATATTTATATATATACCCTTATACACCATTTTAATAAAAAATATCACAAAATTCTTCTAAGTCCCTCGGGAAGAGTGAAAGACGCGCACGTTCATTTTCAGAGCTCCTAGACCTTCCTATAAGAAGTTAGCCAAAAAGTAGCTTCGAAAAACGCTTAGGTTAAGTTTCAGAGTTGCTTCTAATGTACCAAAGCTGGACTTAGACATAATTTCACTCTCACAACATTATGGCTGGTTGGAGACAGTCCGAACCACAAGTACCGGGTCCATGGTTCTGGCCGTATACTGGGGGGACGGGGATGACTCCCATTAACCCCTGACTATACCGGGGATACGCTTATCACAATGCCTTTCTGGTCTGTGCTGAAGCAGGGCATTCTGGCAGCCAAGTGGCTTGACCTTTATTAGTGAGCCTGGTTACCCCCTCTCGGAACCACAGACTTAGAAATCGCCAGCTCATATACAGTGCATAAAATATATTTATATATATACCCTTATACACCATTTTAATAAAAAATATCACAAAATTCTTCTAAGTCCCTCGGGAAGAGTGAAAGACGCGCACGTTCATTTTCAGAGCTCCTAGACCTTCCTATAAGAAGTTAGCTAAAAAGTAGCTTCGAAAAACGCTTAGGTTAAGTTTCAGAGTTGCTTCTAATGTACCAAAGCTGGACTTAGACATAATTTCACTCTCACAACATTATGGCTGGTTGGAGACAGTCCGAACCACAAGTACCGGGTCCATGGTTCTGGCCGTATACTGGGGGGACGGGGACGACTCCCATTAACCCCTGACTATACCGGGGATACGCTTATCACAATGCCTTTCTGGTCTGTGCTGAAGCAGGGCATTCTGGCAGCCAAGTGGCTTGACCTTTATTAGTGAGCCTGGTTACCCCCTCTCGGAACCACAGACTTAGAAATCGCCAGCTCATATACAGTGCATAAAATATATTTATATATATACCCTTATACACCATTTTAATAAAAAATATCTCAAAATTCTTCTAAGTCCCTCGTGAAGAGTGAAAGACGCGCACGTTCATTTTCAGAGCTCCTAGACCTTCCTATAAGAAGTTAGCCAAAAAGTAGCTTCGAAAAACGCTTAGGTTAAGTTTCAGAGTTGCTTCTAATGTTCCAAAGCTGGACTTAGACATAATTTCACTCTCACAACATTATGGCTGGTTGGAGACAGTCCGAACCACAAGTACCGGGTCCATGGTTCTGGCCGTATACTGGGGGGACGGGGACGACTCCCATTAACCCCTGACTATACAGGGGATACGCTTATCACAATGCCTTTCTGGTCTGTGCTGAAGCAGGGCATTCTGGCAGCCAAGTGGCTTGACGTTTATTAGTGAGCCTGGTTACCCCCTCTCGGAACCACAGACTTAGAAATCGCCAGCTCATATACAGTGCATAAAATATATTTATATATATACCCTTATACACCATTTTAATAAAAAATATCACAAAATTCTTCTAAGTCCCTCGGGAAGAGTGAAAGACGCGCACGTTCATTTTCAGAGCTTCTAGACCTTCCTATAAGAAGTTAGCTAAAAAGTAGCTTCGAAAAACGCTTAGGTTAAGTTTCAGAGTTGCTTCTAATGTACCAAAGCTGGACTTAGACATAATTTCACTCTCACAACATTATGGCTGGTTGGAGACAGTCCGAACCACAAGTACCGGGTCCATGGTTCTGGCCGTATACTGGGGGGACGGGGACGACTCCCATTAACCCCTGACTATACCGGGGATACGCTTATCACAATGCCTTTCTGGTCTGTGCTGAAGCAGGGCATTCTGGCAGCCAAGTGGCTTGACCTTTATTAGTGAGCCTGGTTACCCCCTTTCGGAACCACAGACTTAGAAATCGCCAGCTCATATACAGTGCATAAAATATATTTATATATATACCCTTATACACCATTTTAATAAAAAATATCACAAAATTCTTCTAAGTCCCTCGGGAAGAGTGAAAGACGCGCACGTTCATTTTCAGAGCTCCTAGACCTTCCTATAAGAAGTTAGCTAAAAAGTAGCTTCGAAAAACGCTTAGGTTAAGTTTCAGAGTTGCTTCTAATGTACCAAAGCTGGACTTAGACATAATTTCACTCTCACAACATTATGGCTGGTTGGAGACAATCCGAACCACAAGTACCGGGTCCATGGTTCTGGCCGTATACTGGGGGGACGGGGACGACTCCCATTAACCCCTGACTATACCGGGGATACGCTTATCACAATGACTTTCTGGTCTGTGCTGAAGCAGGGCATTCTGGCAGGCAAGTGGCTTGACCTTTATTAGTGAGCCTGGTTACCCCCTCTTGGAACCACAGACTTAGAAATCGCCAGCTCATATACAGTGCATAAAATATATTTATATATATACCCTTATACACCATTTTAATAAAAAATATCACAAAATTCTTCTAAGTCCCTCGGGAAGAGTGAAAGACGCGCACGTTCATTTTCAGAGCTCCTAGACCTTCCTATAAGAAGTTAGCTAAAAAGTAGCTTCGAAAAACGCTTAGGTTAAGTTTCAGAGTTGCTTCTAATGTACCAAAGCTGGACTTAGACATAATTTCACTCTCACAACATTATGGCTGGTTGGAGACAGTCCGAACCACAAGTACCGGGTCCATGGTTCTGGCCGTATACTGGGGGGACGGGGACGACTCCCATTAACCCCTGACTATACAGGGGATACGCTTATCACAATGCCTTTCTGGTCTGTGCTGAAGCAGGGCATTCTGGCAGCCAAGTGGCTTGACGTTTATTAGTGAGCATGGTTACCCCCTCTCGGAACCACAGACTTAGAAATCGCCAGCTCATATACAGTGCATAAAATATATTTATATATATACCCTTATACTCCATTTTAATAAAAAATATCACAAAATTCTTCTAAGTCCCTCGGGAAGAGTGAAAGACGCGCACGTTCATTTTCAGAGCTCCTAGACCTTCCTATAAGAAGTTAGCTAAAAAGTAGCTTCGAAAAACGCTTAGGTTAAGTTTCAGAGTTGCTTCTAATGTACCAAAGCTGGACTTAGACATAATTTCACTCTCACAACATTATGGCTGGTTGGAGACAGTCCGAACCACAAGTACCGGGTCCATGGTTCTGGCCGTATACTGGGGGGACGGGGACGACTCCCATTAACCCCTGACTATACCGGGGATACGCTTATCACAATGCCTTTCTGGTCTGTGCTGAAGCAGGGCATTCTGGCAGCCAAGTGGCTTGACCTTTATTAGTGAGCCTGGTTACCCCCTCTTGGAACCACAGACTTAGAAATCGCCAGCTCATATACAGTGCATAAAATATATTTATATATATACCCTTATACACCATTTTAATAAAAAATATCACAAAATTCTTCTAAGTCCCTCGGGAAGAGTGAAAGACGCGCACGTTCATTTTCAGAGCTCCTAGACCTTCCTATAAGAAGTTAGCCAAAAAGTAGCTTCGAAAAACGCTTAGGTTAAGTTTCAGAGTTGCTTCTAATGTACCAAAGCTGGACTTAGACATAATTTCACTCTCACAACATTATGGCTGGTTGGAGACAGTCCGAACCACAAGTACCGGGTCCATGGTTCTGGCCGTATACTGGGGGGACGGGGATGACTCCCATTAACCCCTGACTATACCGGGGATACGCTTATCACAATGCCTTTCTGGTCTGTGCTGAAGCAGGGCATTCTGGCAGCCAAGTGGCTTGACCTTTATTAGTGAGCCTGGTTACCCCCTCTCGGAACCACAGACTTAGAAATCGCCAGCTCATATACAGTGCATAAAATATATTTATATATATACCCTTATACACCATTTTAATAAAAAATATCACAAAATTCTTCTAAGTCCCTCGGGAAGAATGAAAGACGCGCACGTTCATTTTCAGAGCTCCTAGACCTTCCTATAAGAAGTTAGCCAAAAAGTAGCTTCGAAAAACGCTTAGGTTAAGTTTCAGAGTTGCTTCTAATGTTCCAAAGCTGGACTTAGACATAATTTCACTCTCACAACATTATGGCTGGTTGGAGACAGTCCGAACCACAAGTACCGGGTCCATGGTTCTGGCCGTATACTGGGGGGACGGGGACGACTCCCATTAACCCCTGACTATACAGGGGATACGCTTATCACAATGCCTTTCTGGTCTGTGCTGAAGCAGGGCATTCTGGCAGCCAAGTGGCTTGACGTTTATTAGTGAGCCTGGTTACCCCCTCTCGGAACCACAGACTTAGAAATCGCCAGCTCATATACAGTGCATAAAATATATTTATATATATACCCTTATACACCATTTTAATAAAAAATATCACAAAATTCTTCTAAGTCCCTCGGGAAGAGTGAAAGACGCGCACGTTCATTTTCAGAGCTTCTAGACCTTCCTATAAGAAGTTAGCTAAAAAGTAGCTTCGAAAAACGCTTAGGTTAAGTTTCAGAGTTGCTTCTAATGTACCAAAGCTGGACTTAGACATAATTTCACTCTCACAACATTATGGCTGGTTGGAGACAGTCCGAACCACAAGTACCGGGTCCATGGTTCTGGCCGTATACTGGGGGGACGGGGACGACTCCCATTAACCCCTGACTATACCGGGGATACGCTTATCACAATGCCTTTCTGGTCTGTGCTGAAGCAGGGCATTCTGGCAGCCAAGTGGCTTGACCTTTATTAGTGAGCCTGGTTACCCCCTCTCGGAACCACAGACTTAGAAATCGCCAGCTCATATACAGTGCATAAAATATATTTATATATATACCCTTATACACCATTTTAATAAAAAATATCACAAAATTCTTCTAAGTCCCTCGGGAAGAGTGAAAGACGCGCACGTTCATTTTCAGAGCTCCTAGACCTTCCTATAAGAAGTTAGCTAAAAAGTAGCTTCGAAAAACGCTTAGGTTAAGTTTCAGAGTTGCTTCTAATGTACCAAAGCTGGACTTAGACATAATTTCACTCTCACAACATTATGGCTGGTTGGAGACAGTCCGAACCACAAGTACCGGGTCCATGGTTCTGGCCGTATACTGGGGGGACGGGGACGACTCCCATTAACCCCTGACTATACCGGGGATACGCTTATCACAATGACTTTCTGGTCTGTGCTGAAGCAGGGCATTCTGGCAGGCAAGTGGCTTGACCTTTATTAGTGAGCCTGGTTACCCCCTCTTGGAACCACAGACTTAGAAATCGCCAGCTCATATACAGTGCATAAAATATATTTATATATATACCCTTATACACCATTTTAATAAAAAATATCACAAAATTCTTCTAAGTCCCTCGGGAAGAGTGAAAGACGCGCACGTTCATTTTCAGAGCTCCTAGACCTTCCTATAAGAAGTTAGCTAAAAAGTAGCTTCGAAAAACGCTTAGGTTAAGTTTCAGAGTTGCTTCTAATGTACCAAAGCTGGACTTAGACATAATTTCACTCTCACAACATTATGGCTGGTTGGAGACAGTCCGAACCACAAGTACCGGGTCCATGGTTCTGGCCGTATACTGGGGGGACGGGGACGACTCCCATTAACCCCTGACTATACAGGGGATACGCTTATCACAATGCCTTTCTGGTCTGTGCTGAAGCAGGGCATTCTGGCAGCCAAGTGGCTTGACGTTTATTAGTGAGCATGGTTACCCCCTCTCGGAACCACAGACTTAGAAATCGCCAGCTCATATACAGTGCATAAAATATATTTATATATATACCCTTATACTCCATTTTAATAAAAAATATCACAAAATTCTTCTAAGTCCCTCGGGAAGAGTGAAAGACGCGCACGTTCATTTTCAGAGCTCCTAGACCTTCCTATAAGAAGTTAGCTAAAAAGTAGCTTCGAAAAACGCTTAGGTTAAGTTTCAGAGTTGCTTCTAATGTACCAAAGCTGGACTTAGACATAATTTCACTCTCACAACATTATGGCTGGTTGGAGACAGTCCGAACCACAAGTACCGGGTCCATGGTTCTGGCCGTATACTGGGGGGACGGGGACGACTCCCATTAACCCCTGACTATACCGGGGATACGCTTATCACAATGCCTTTCTGGTCTGTGCTGAAGCAGGGCATTCTGGCAGCCAAGTGGCTTGACCTTTATTAGTGAGCCTGGTTACCCCCTCTTGGAACCACAGACTTAGAAATCGCCAGCTCATATACAGTGCATAAAATATATTTATATATATACCCTTATACACCATTTTAATAAAAAATATCACAAAATTCTTCTAAGTCCCTCGGGAAGAGTGAAAGACGCGCACGTTCATTTTCAGAGCTTCTAGACCTTCCTATAAGAAGTTAGCCAAAAAGTAGCTTCGAAAAACGCTTAGGTTAAGTTTCAGAGTTGCTTCTAATGTACCAAAGCTGGACTTAGACATAATTTCACTTTCACAACATTATGGCTGGTTGGAGACAGTCCGAACCACAAGTACCGGGTCCATGGTTCTAGCCGTATACTGGGGGGACGGGGACGACTTCCATTAACCCCTGACTATACCGGGGATACGCTTATCACAATGCCTTTCTGGTCTGTGCTGAAGCAGGTCATTCTGGTAGCCAAGTGGCTTGACCTTTATTAGTGAGCCTGGTTACCCCCTCTCGGAACCGCAGACTTAGAAATCGCCAGCTCATATACAGTGCATAAAATATATTTATATATATACCCTTATACACCATTTTAATAAAAAATATCACAAAATTCTTCTAAGTCCCTCGAGAAGAGTGAAAGACGCGCACGTTCATTTTCAGAGCTCCTAGACCTTCCTATAAGAAGTTAGCTAAAAAGTAGCTTCGAAAAACGCTTAGGTTAAGTTTCAGAGTTGCTTCTAATGTACCAAAGCTGGACTTAGACATAATTTCACTCTCACAACATTATGGCTGGTTGGAGACAGTCCGAACCACAAGTACCGGGTCCATGGTTCTGGCCGTATACTGGGGGGACGGGGACGACTCCCATTAACCCCTGACTATACCGGGGATACGCTTATCACAATGCCTTTCTGGTCTGTGCTGAAGCAGGGCATTCTGGCAGCCAAGTGGCTTGACCTTTATTAGTGAGCCTGGTTACCCCCTCTCGGAACCACAGACTTAGAAATCGCCAGCTCATATACAGTGCATAAAATATATTTATATATATACCCTTATACACCATTTTAATAAAAAATATCACAAAATTCTTCTAAGTCCCTCGGGAAGAGTGAAAGACGCGCACGTTCATTTTCAGAGCTCCTAGACCTTCCTATAAGAAGTTAGCTAAAAAGTAGCTTCGAAAAACGCTTAGGTTAAGTTTCAGAGTTGCTTCTAATGTACCAAAGCTGGACTTAGACATAATTTCACTCTCACAACATTATGGCTGGTTGGAGACAGTCCGAACCACAAGTACCGGGTCCATGGTTCTGGCCGTATACTGGGGGGACGGGGACGACTCCCATTAACCCCTGACTATACCGGGGATACGCTTATCACAATGACTTTCTGGTCTGTGCTGAAGCAGGGCATTCTGGCAGGCAAGTGGCTTGACCTTTATTAGTGAGCCTGGTTACCCCCTCTTGGAACCACAGACTTAGAAATCGCCAGCTCATATACAGTGCATAAAATATATTTATATATATACCCTTATACACCATTTTAATAAAAAATATCACAAAATTCTTCTAAGTCCCTCGGGAAGAGTGAAAGACGCGCACGTTCATTTTCAGAGCTCCTAGACCTTCCTATAAGAAGTTAGCTAAAAAGTAGCTTCGAAAAACGCTTAGGTTAAGTTTCAGAGTTGCTTCTAATGTACCAAAGCTGGACTTAGACATAATTTCACTCTCACAACATTATGGCTGGTTGGAGACAGTCCGAACCACAAGTACCGGGTCCATGGTTCTGGCCGTATACTGGGGGGACGGGGACGACTCCCATTAACCCCTGACTATACAGGGGATACGCTTATCACAATGCCTTTCTGGTCTGTGCTGAAGCAGGGCATTCTGGCAGCCAAGTGGCTTGACGTTTATTAGTGAGCATGGTTACCCCCTCTCGGAACCACAGACTTAGAAATCGCCAGCTCATATACAGTGCATAAAATATATTTATATATATACCCTTATACTCCATTTTAATAAAAAATATCACAAAATTCTTCTAAGTCCCTCGGGAAGAGTGAAAGACGCGCACGTTCATTTTCAGAGCTCCTAGACCTTCCTATAAGAAGTTAGCTAAAAAGTAGCTTCGAAAAACGCTTAGGTTAAGTTTCAGAGTTGCTTCTAATGTACCAAAGCTGGACTTAGACATAATTTCACTCTCACAACATTATGGCTGGTTGGAGACAGTCCGAACCACAAGTACCGGGTCCATGGTTCTGGCCGTATACTGGGGGGACGGGGACGACTCCCATTAACCCCTGACTATACCGGGGATACGCTTATCACAATGCCTTTCTGGTCTGTGCTGAAGCAGGGCATTCTGGCAGCCAAGTGGCTTGACCTTTATTAGTGAGCCTGGTTACCCCCTCTTGGAACCACAGACTTAGAAATCGCCAGCTCATATACAGTGCATAAAATATATTTATATATATACCCTTATACACCATTTTAATAAAAAATATCACAAAATTCTTCTAAGTCCCTCGGGAAGAGTGAAAGACGCGCACGTTCATTTTCAGAGCTTCTAGACCTTCCTATAAGAAGTTAGCCAAAAAGTAGCTTCGAAAAACGCTTAGGTTAAGTTTCAGAGTTGCTTCTAATGTACCAAAGCTGGACTTAGACATAATTTCACTTTCACAACATTATGGCTGGTTGGAGACAGTCCGAACCACAAGTACCGGGTCCATGGTTCTAGCCGTATACTGGGGGGACGGGGACGACTTCCATTAACCCCTGACTATACCGGGGATACGCTTATCACAATGCCTTTCTGGTCTGTGCTGAAGCAGGTCATTCTGGCAGCCAAGTGGCTTGACCTTTATTAGTGAGCCTGGTTACCCCCTCTCGGAACCGCAGACTTAGAAATCGCCAGCTCATATACAGTGCATAAAATATATTTATATATATACCCTTATACACCATTTTAATAAAAAATATCACAAAATTCTTCTAAGTCCCTCGAGAAGAGTGAAAGACGCGCACGTTCATTTTCAGAGCTCCTAGACCTTCCTATAAGAAGTTAGCTAAAAAGTAGCTTCGAAAAACGCTTAGGTTAAGTTTCAGAGTTGCTTCTAATGTACCAAAGCTGGACTTAGACATAATTTCACTCTCACAACATTATGGCTGGTTGGAGACAGTCCGAACCACAAGTACCGGGTCCATGGTTCTGGCCGTATACTGGGGGGACGGGGACGACTCCCATTAACCCCTGACTATACCGGGGATACGCTTATCACAATGCCTTTCTGGTCTGTGCTGAAGCAGGGCATTCTGGCAGCCAAGTGGCTTGACCTTTATTAGTGAGCCTGGTTACCCCCTCTCGGAACCACAGACTTAGAAATCGCCAGCTCATATACAGTGCATAAAATATATTTATATATATACCCTTATACACCATTTTAATAAAAAATATCACAAAATTCTTCTAAGTCCCTCGGGAAGAGTGAAAGACGCGCACGTTCATTTTCAGAGCTCCTAGACCTTCCTATAAGAAGTTAGCTAAAAAGTAGCTTCGAAAAACGCTTAGGTTAAGTTTCAGAGTTGCTTCTAATGTACCAAAGCTGGACTTAGACATAATTTCACTCTCACAACATTATGGCTGGTTGGGGACAATCCGAACCACAAGTACCGGGTCCATGGTTCTGGCCGTATACTGGTGGGGACGGGGACGACTCCCATTAACCCCTGACTATACCGGGGATACGCTTATCACAATGACTTTCTGGTCTGTGCTGAAGCAGGGCATTCTGGCAGGCAAGTGGCTTGACCTTTATTAGTGAGCCTGGTTACCCCCTCTTGGAACCACAGACTTAGAAATCGCCAGCTCATATACAGTGCATAAAATATATTTATATATATACCCTTATACACCATTTTAATAAAAAATATCACAAAATTCTTCTAAGTCCCTCGGGAAGAGAGAAAGACGCGCACGTTCATTTTCAGAGCTCCTAGACCTTCCTATAAGAAGTTAGCTAAAAAGTAGCTTCGAAAAACGCTTAGGTTAAGTTTCAGAGTTGCTTCTAATGTTCCAAAGCTGGACTTAGACATAATTTCACTCTCACAACATTATGGCTGGTTGGAGACAGTCCGAACCACAAGTACCGGGTCCATGGTTCTGGCCGTATACTGGGGGGACGGGGACGACTCCCATTAACCCCTGACTATACCGGGGATACGCTTATCACAATGCCTTTCTGGTCTGTGCTGAAGCAGGGCATTCTGGCAGCCAAGTGGCTTGACCTTTATTAGTGAGCCTGGTTACCCCCTCTTGGAACCACAGACTTAGAAATCGCCAGCTCATATACAGTGCATAAAATATATTTATATATATACCCTTATACACCATTTTAATAAAAAATATCACAAAATTCTTCTAAGTCCCTCGGGAAGAGTGAAAGACGCGCACGTTCATTTTCAGAGCTCCTAGACCTTCCTATAAGAAGTTAGCCAAAAAGTAGCTTCGAAAAACGCTTAGGTTAAGTTTCAGAGTTGCTTCTAATGTACCAAAGCTGGACTTAGACATAATTTCACTCTCACAACATTATGGCTGGTTGGAGACAGTCCGAACCACAAGTACCGGGTCCATGGTTCTGGCCGTATACTGGGGGGACGGGGACGACTCCCATTAACCCCTGACTATACCGGGGATACGCTTATCACAATGCCTTTCTGGTCTGTGCTGAAGCAGGGCATTCTGGCAGCCAAGTGGCTTGACCTTTATTAGTGAGCCTGGTTACCCCCTCTCGGAACCACAGACTTAGAAATCGCCAGCTCATATACAGTGCATAAAATATATTTATATATATACCCTTATACACCATTTTAATAAAAAATATCACAAAATTCTTCTAAGTCCCTCGGGAAGAGTGAAAGACGCGCACGTTCATTTTCAGAGCTCCTAGACCTTCCTATAAGAAGTTAGGCAAAAAGTAGCTTCGAAAAACGCTTAGGTTAAGTTTCAGAGTTGCTTCTAATGTACCAAAGCTGGACTTAGACATAATTTCACTCTCACAACATTATGGCTGGTTGGAGACAGTCCGAACCACAAGTACCGGGTCCATGGTTCTGGCCGTATACTGGGGGGACGGGGACGACTCCCATTAACCCCTGACTATACCGGGGATACGCTTATCACAATGCCTTTCTGGTCTGTGCTGAAGCAGGGCATTCTGGCAGCCAAGTGGCTTGACCTTTATTAGTGAGCCTGGTTACCCCCTCTCGGAACCACAGACTTAGAAATCGCCAGCTCATATACAGTGCATAAAATATATTTATATATATACCCTTATACACCATTTTAATAAAAAATATCACAAAATTCTTCTAAGTCCCTCGGGAAGAGTGAAAGACGCGCACGTTCATTTTCAGAGCTCCTAGACCTTCCTATAAGAAGTTAGCCAAAAAGTAGCTTCGAAAAACGCTTAGGTTAAGTTTCAGAGTTGCTTCTAATGTTCCAAAGCTGGACTTAGACATAATTTCACTCTCACAACATTATGGCTGGTTGGAGACAGTCCGAACCACAAGTACCGGGTCCATGGTTCTGGCCGTATACTGGGGGGACGGGGACGACTCCCATTAACCCCTGACTATACCGGGGATACGCTTATCACAATGCCTTTCTGGTCTGTGCTGAAGCAGGGCATTCTGGCAGCCAAGTGGCTTGACCTTTATTAGTGAGCCTGGTTACCCCCTCTCGGAACCACAGACTTAGAAATCGCCAGCTCATATACAGTGCATAAAATATATTTATATATATACCCTTATACACCATTTTAATAAAAAATATCACAAAATTCTTCTAAGTCCCTCGGGAAGAGTGAAAGACGCGCACGTTCATTTTCAGAGCTCCTAGACCTTCCTATAAGAAGTTAGCTAAAAAGTAGCTTCGAAAAACGCTTAGGTTAAGTTTCAGAGTTGCTTCTAATGTACCAAAGCTGGACTTAGACATAATTTCACTCTCACAACATTATGGCTGGTTGGAGACAATCCGAACCACAAGTACCGGGTCCATGGTTCTGGCCGTATACTGGGGGGGACGGGGACGACTCCCATTAACCCCTGACTATACCGGGGATACGCTTATCACAATGACTTTCTGGTCTGTGCTGAAGCAGGGCATTCTGGCAGGCAAGTGGCTTGACCTTTATTAGTGAGCCTGGTTACCCCCTCTTGGAACCACAGACTTAGAAATCGCCAGCTCATATACAGTGCATAAAATATATTTATATATATACCCTTATACACCATTTTAATAAAAAATATCACAAAATTCTTCTAAGTCCCTCGGGAAGAGAGAAAGACGCGCACGTTCATTTTCAGAGCTCCTAGACCTTCCTATAAGAAGTTAGCTAAAAAGTAGCTTCGAAAAACGCTTAGGTTAAGTTTCAGAGTTGCTTCTAATGTTCCAAAGCTGGACTTAGACATAATTTCACTCTCACAACATTATGGCTGGTTGGAGACAGTCCGAACCACAAGTACCGGGTCCATGGTTCTGGCCGTATACTGGGGGGACGGGGACGACTCCCATTAACCCCTGACTATACCGGGGATACGCTTATCACAATGCCTTTCTGGTCTGTGCTGAAGCAGGGCATTCTGGCAGCCAAGTGGCTTGACCTTTATTAGTGAGCCTGGTTACCCCCTCTTGGAACCACAGACTTAGAAATCGCCAGCTCATATACAGTGCATAAAATATATTTATATATATACCCTTATACACCATTTTAATAAAAAATATCACAAAATTCTTCTAAGTCCCTCGGGAAGAGTGAAAGACGCGCACGTTCATTTTCAGAGCTCCTAGACCTTCCTATAAGAAGTTAGCCAAAAAGTAGCTTCGAAAAACGCTTAGGTTAAGTTTCAGAGTTGCTTCTAATGTACCAAAGCTGGACTTAGACATAATTTCACTCTCACAACATTATGGCTGGTTGGAGACAGTCCGAACCACAAGTACCGGGTCCATGGTTCTGGCCGTATACTGGGGGGACGGGGACGACTCCCATTAACCCCTGACTATACCGGGGATACGCTTATCACAATGCCTTTCTGGTCTGTGCTGAAGCAGGGCATTCTGGCAGCCAAGTGGCTTGACCTTTATTAGTGAGCCTGGTTACCCCCTCTCGGAACCACAGACTTAGAAATCGCCAGCTCATATACAGTGCATAAAATATATTTATATATATACCCTTATACACCATTTTAATAAAAAATATCACAAAATTCTTCTAAGTCCCTCGGGAAGAGTGAAAGACGCGCACGTTCATTTTCAGAGCTCCTAGACCTTCCTATAAGAAGTTAGCCAAAAAGTAGCTTCGAAAAACGCTTAGGTTAAGTTTCACAGTTGCTTCTAATGTACCAAAGCTGGACTTAGACATAATTTCACTCTCACAACATTATGGCTGGTTGGAGACAGTCCGAACCACAAGTACCGGGTCCATGGTTCTAGCCGTATACTGGGGGGACGGGGACGACTCCCATTAACCTCTGACTATACCGGGGATACGCTTATCACAATGATTTTCTGGTCTGTGCTGAAGCAGGGCATTCTGGCAGGCAAGTGGCTTGACCTTTATTAGTGAGCCTGGTTACCCCCTCTTGGAACCACAGACTTAGAAATCGCCAGCTCATATACAGTGCATAAAATATATTTATATATATACCCTTATACACCATTTTAATAAAAAATATCACAAAATTCTTCTAAGTCCCTCGGGAAGAGTGAAAGACGCGCACGTTCATTTTCAGAGCTCCTAGACCTTCCTATAAGAAGTTAGCCAAAAAGTAGCTTCGAAAAACGCTTAGGTTAAGTTTCAGAGTTGCTTCTAATGTACCAAAGCTGGACTTAGACATAATTTCACTTTCACAACATTATGGCTGGTTGGAGACATTCCGAACCACAAGTACCGGGTCCATGGTTCTAGCCGTATACTGGGGGGACGGGGACGACTCCCATTAACCCCTGACTATACCGGGGATACGCTTATCACAATGCCTTTCTGGTCTGTGCTGAAGCAGGGCATTCTGGCAGCCAAGTGTCTTGACCTTTATTAGTGAGCCTGGTTACCCCCTCTTGGAACCACAGACTTAGAAATCGCCAGCTCATATACAGTGCATAAAATATATTTATATATATACCCTTATACACCATTTTAATAAAAAATATCACAAAATTCTTCTAAGTCCCTCGGGAAGAGTGAAAGACGCGCACGTTCATTTTCAGAGCTCCTAGACCTTCCTATAAGAAGTTAGCTAAAAAGTAGCTTCGAAAAACGCTTAGGTTAAGTTTCAGAGTTGCTTCTAATGTACCAAAGCTGGACTTAGACATAATTTCACTCTCACAACATTATGGCTGGTTGGAGACAGTCCGAACCACAAGTACCGGGTCCATGGTTCTGGCCGTATACTGGGGGGACGGGGACGACTCCCATTAACCTCTGACTATACCGGGGATACGCTTATCACAATGATTTTCTGGTCTGTGCTGAAGCAGGGCATTCTGGCAGGCAAGTGGCTTGACCTTTATTAGTGAGCCTGGTTACCCCCTCTCGGAACCACAGACTTAGAAATCGCCAGCTCATATACAGTGCATAAAATATATTTATATATATACCCTTATACACCATTTTAATAAAAAATATCACAAAATTCTTCTAAGTCCCTCGGGAAGAGTGAAAGACGCGCACGTTCATTTTCAGAGCTCCTAGACCTTCCTATAAGAAGTTAGCCAAAAAGTAGCTTCGAAAAACGCTTAGGTTAAGTTTCAGAGTTGCTTCTAATGTACCAAAGCTGGACTTAGACATAATTTCACTCTCACAACATTATGGCTGGTTGGAGACAGTCCGAACCACAAGTACCGGGTCCATGGTTCTGGCCGTATACTGGGGGGACGGGGACGACTCCCATTAACCCCTGACTATACCGGGGATACGCTTATCACAATGCCTTTCTGGTCTGTGCTGAAGCAGGGCATTCTGGCAGCCAAGTGGCTTGACCTTTATTAGTGAGTCTGGTTACCCCCTCTCGGAACCACAGACTTAGAAATCGCCAGCTCATATACAGTGCATAAAATATATTTATATATATACCCTTATACACCATTTTAATAAAAAATATCACAAAATTCTTCTAAGTCCCTCGGGAAGAATGAAAGACGCGCACGTTCATTTTCAGAGCTCCTAGACCTTCCTATAAGAAGTTAGCCAAAAAGTAGCTTCGAAAAACGCTTAGGTTAAGTTTCAGAGTTGCTTCTAATGTTCCAAAGCTGGACTTAGACATAATTTCACTCTCACAACATTATGGCTGGTTGGAGACAGTCCGAACCACAAGTACCGGGTCCATGGTTCTGGCCGTATACTGGGGGGACGGGGACGACTCCCATTAACCTCTGACTATACCGGGGATACGCTTATCACAATGATTTTCTGGTCTGTGCTGAAGCAGGGCATTCTGGCAGGCAAGTGGCTTGACCTTTATTAGTGAGCCTGGTTACCCCCTCTTGGAACCACAGACTTAGAAATCGCCAGCTCATATACAGTGCATAAAATATATTTATATATATACCCTTATACACCATTTTAATAAAAAATATCACAAAATTCTTCTAAGTCCCTCGGGAAGAGTGAAAGACGCGCACGTTCATTTTCAGAGCTCCTAGACCTTCCTATAAGAAGTTAGCCAAAAAGTAGCTTCGAAAAACGCTTAGGTTAAGTTTCAGAGTTGCTTCTAATGTTCCAAAGCTGGACTTAGACATAATTTCACTCTCACAACATTATGGCTGGTTGGAGACAGTCCGAACCACAAGTACCGGGTCCATGGTTCTGGCCGTATACTGGGGGGACGGGGACGACTCCCATTAACCTCTGACTATACCGGGGATACGCTTATCACAATGATTTTCTGGTCTGTGCTGAAGCAGGGCATTCTGGCAGGCAAGTGGCTTGACCTTTATTAGTGAGCCTGGTTACCCCCTCTCGGAACCACAGACTTAGAAATCGCCAGCTCATATACAGTGCATAAAATATATTTATATATATACCCTTATACACCATTTTAATAAAAAATATCACAAAATTCTTCTAAGTCCCTCGGGAAGAGTGAAAGACGCGCACGTTCATTTTCAGAGCTCCTAGACCTTCCTATAAGAAGTTAGCCAAAAAGTAGCTTCGAAAAACGCTTAGGTTAAGTTTCAGAGTTGCTTCTAATGTACCAAAGCTGGACTTAGACATAATTTCACTCTCACAACATTATGGCTGGTTGGAGACAGTCCGAACCACAAGTACCGGGTCCATGGTTCTGGCCGTATACTGGGGGGACGGGGACGACTCCCATTAACCCCTGACTATACCGGGGATACGCTTATCACAATGCCTTTCTGGTCTGTGCTGAAGCAGGGCATTCTGGCAGCCAAGTGGCTTGACCTTTATTAGTGAGTCTGGTTACCCCCTCTCGGAACCACAGACTTAGAAATCGCCAGCTCATATACAGTGCATAAAATATATTTATATATATACCCTTATACACCATTTTAATAAAAAATATCACAAAATTCTTCTAAGTCCCTCGGGAAGAGTGAAAGACGCGCAGGTTCATTTTCAGAGCTCCTAGACCTTCCTATAAGAAGTTAGCTAAAAAGTAGCTTCGAAAAACGCTTAGGTTAAGTTTCAGAGTTGCTTCTAATGTACCAAAGCTGGACTTAGACATAATTTCACTCTCACAACATTATGGCTGGTTGGAGACAGTCCGAACCACAAGTACCGGGTCCATGGTTCTGGCCGTATACTGGGGGGACGGGGACGACTCCCATTAACCCCTGACTATACCGGGGATACGCTTATCACAATGCCTTTCTGGTCTGTGCTGAAGCAGGGCATTCTGGCAGCCAAGTGGCTTGACCTTTATTAGTGAGCCTGGTTACCCCCTCTCGGAACCACAGACTTAGAAATCGCCAGCTCATATACAGTGCATAAAATATATTTATATATATACCCTTATACACCATTTTAATAAAAAATATCACAAAATTCTTCTAAGTCCCTCGGGAAGAGTGAAAGACGCGCACGTTCATTTTCAGAGCTCCTAGACCTTCCTATAAGAAGTTAGCTAAAAAGTAGCTTCGAAAAACGCTTAGGTTAAGTTTCAGAGTTGCTTCTAATGTACCAAAGCTGGACTTAGACATAATTTCACTCTCACAACATTATGGCTGGTTGGAGACAATCCGAACCACAAGTACCGGGTCCATGGTTCTGGCCGTATACTGGGGGGGACGGGGACGACTCCCATTAACCCCTGACTATACCGGGGATACGCTTATCACAATGACTTTCTGGTCTGTGCTGAAGCAGGGCATTCTGGCAGGCAAGTGGCTTGACCTTTATTAGTGAGCCTGGTTACCCCCTCTTGGAACCACAGACTTAGAAATCGCCAGCTCATATACAGTGCATAAAATATATTTATATATATACCCTTATACACCATTTTAATAAAAAATATCACAAAATTCTTCTAAGTCCCTCGGGAAGAGTGAAAGACGCGCACGTTCATTTTCAGAGCTCCTAGACCTTCCTATAAGAAGTTAGCTAAAAAGTAGCTTCGAAAAACGCTTAGGTTAAGTTTCAGAGTTGCTTCTAATGTACCAAAGCTGGACTTAGACATAATTTCACTCTCACAACATTATGGCTGGTTGGAGACAGTCCGAACCACAAGTACCGGGTCCATGGTTCTGGCCGTATACTGGGGGGACGGGGACGACTCCCATTAACCCCTGACTATACCGGGGATACGCTTATCACAATGCCTTTCTGGTCTGTGCTGAAGCAGGGCATTCTGGCAGCCAAGTGGCTTGACCTTTATTAGTGAGCCTGGTTACCCCCTCTTGGAACCACAGACTTAGAAATCGCCAGCTCATATACAGTGCATAAAATATATTTATATATATACCCTTATACACCATTTTAATAAAAAATATCACAAAATTCTTCTAAGTCCCTCGGGAAGAGTGAAAGACGCGCACGTTCATTTTCAGAGCTCCTAGACCTTCCTATAAGAAGTTAGCCAAAAAGTAGCTTCGAAAAACGCTTAGGTTAAGTTTCAGAGTTGCTTCTAATGTACCAAAGCTGGACTTAGACATAATTTCACTCTCACAACATTATGGCTGGTTGGAGACAGTCCGAACCACAAGTACCGGGTCCATGGTTCTGGCCGTATACTGGGGGGACGGGGACGACTCCCATTAACCCCTGACTATACAGGGGATACGCTTATCACAATGCCTTTCTGGTCTGTGCTGAAGCAGGGCATTCTGGCAGCCAAGTGGCTTGACCTTTATTAGTGAGCCTGGTTACCCCCTCTCGGAACCACAGACTTAGAAATCGCCAGCTCATATACAGTGCATAAAATATATTTATATATATACCCTTATACACCATTTTAATAAAAAATATCACAAAATTCTTCTAAGTCCCTCGGGAAGAGTGAAAGACGCGCACGTTCATTTTCAGAGCTCCTAGACCTTCCTATAAGAAGTTAGCCAAAAAGTAGCTTCGAAAAACGCTTAGGTTAAGTTTCACAGTTGCTTCTAATGTACCAAAGCTGGACTTAGACATAATTTCACTCTCACAACATTATGGCTGGTTGGAGACAGTCCGAACCACAAGTACCGGGTCCATGGTTCTAGCCGTATACTGGGGGGACGGGGACGACTCCCATTAACCCCTGACTATACCGGGGATACGCTTATCACAATGCCTTTCTGGTCTGTGCTGAAGCAGGGCATTCTGGCAGCCAAGTGTCTTGACCTTTATTAGTGAGCCTGGTTACCCCCTCTTGGAACCACAGACTTAGAAATCGCCAGCTCATATACAGTGCATAAAATATATTTATATATATACCCTTATACACCATTTTAATAAAAAATATCACAAAATTCTTCTAAGTCCCTCGGGAAGAGTGAAAGACGCGCACGTTCATTTTCAGAGCTCCTAGACCTTCCTATAAGAAGTTAGCTAAAAAGTAGCTTCGAAAAACGCTTAGGTTAAGTTTCAGAGTTGCTTCTAATGTACCAAAGCTGGACTTAGACATAATTTCACTTTCACAACATTATGGCTGGTTGGAGACATTCCGAACCACAAGTACCGGGTCCATGGTTCTAGCCGTATACTGGGGGGACGGGGACGACTCCCATTAACCCCTGACTATACCGGGGATACGCTTATCACAATGCCTTTCTGGTCTGTGCTGAAGCAGGGCATTCTGGCAGCCAAGTGTCTTGACCTTTATTAGTGAGCCTGGTTACCCCCTCTTGGAACCACAGACTTAGAAATCGCCAGCTCATATACAGTGCATAAAATATATTTATATATATACCCTTATACACCATTTTAATAAAAAATATCACAAAATTCTTCTAAGTCCCTCGGGAAGAGTGAAAGACGCGCACGTTCATTTTCAGAGCTCCTAGACCTTCCTATAAGAAGTTAGCTAAAAAGTAGCTTCGAAAAACGCTTAGGTTAAGTTTCAGAGTTGCTTCTAATGTACCAAAGCTGGACTTAGACATAATTTCACTCTCACAACATTATGGCTGGTTGGAGACAGTCCGAACCACAAGTACCGGGTCCATGGTTCTGGCCGTATACTGGGGGGACGGGGACGACTCCCATTAACCTCTGACTATACCGGGGATACGCTTATCACAATGATTTTCTGGTCTGTGCTGAAGCAGGGCATTCTGGCAGGCAAGTGGCTTGACCTTTATTAGTGAGCCTGGTTACCCCCTCTCGGAACCACAGACTTAGAAATCGCCAGCTCATATACAGTGCATAAAATATATTTATATATATACCCTTATACACCATTTTAATAAAAAATATCACAAAATTCTTCTAAGTCCCTCGGGAAGAGTGAAAGACGCGCACGTTCATTTTCAGAGCTCCTAGACCTTCCTATAAGAAGTTAGCCAAAAAGTAGCTTCGAAAAACGCTTAGGTTAAGTTTCAGAGTTGCTTCTAATGTACCAAAGCTGGACTTAGACATAATTTCACTCTCACAACATTATGGCTGGTTGGAGACAGTCCGAACCACAAGTACCGGGTCCATGGTTCTGGCCGTATACTGGGGGGACGGGGACGACTCCCATTAACCTCTGACTATACCGGGGATACGCTTATCACAATGATTTTCTGGTCTGTGCTGAAGCAGGGCATTCTGGCAGGCAAGTGGCTTGACCTTTATTAGTGAGCCTGGTTACCCCCTCTCGGAACCACAGACTTAGAAATCGCCAGCTCATATACAGTGCATAAAATATATTTATATATATACCCTTATACACCATTTTAATAAAAAATATCACAAAATTCTTCTAAGTCCCTCGGGAAGAGTGAAAGACGCGCACGTTCATTTTCAGAGCTCCTAGACCTTCCTATAAGAAGTTAGCCAAAAAGTAGCTTCGAAAAACGCTTAGGTTAAGTTTCAGAGTTGCTTCTAATGTACCAAAGCTGGACTTAGACATAATTTCACTCTCACAACATTATGGCTGGTTGGAGACAGTCCGAACCACAAGTACCGGGTCCATGGTTCTGGCCGAATACTGGGGGGACGGGGACGACTCCCATTAACCCCTGACTATACCGGGGATACGCTTATCACAATGCCTTTCTGGTCTGTGCTGAAGCAGGGCATTCTGGCAGCC
The DNA here is from genome assembly GCF_040206685.1 of Ascaphus truei. Taxonomy (NCBI): domain Eukaryota; kingdom Metazoa; phylum Chordata; class Amphibia; order Anura; family Ascaphidae; genus Ascaphus; species Ascaphus truei. The sequence goes on from NC_134490.1 coordinate 106,703,133, forward strand.
AAGTGGCTTGACCTTTATTAGTGAGTCTGGTTACCCCCTCTCGGAACCACAGACTTAGAAATCGCCAGCTCATATACAGTGCATAAAATATATTTATATATATACCCTTATACACCATTTTAATAAAAAATATCACAAAATTCTTCTAAGTCCCTCGGGAAGAATGAAAGACGCGCACGTTCATTTTCAGAGCTCCTAGACCTTCCTATAAGAAGTTAGCCAAAAAGTAGCTTCGAAAAACGCTTAGGTTAAGTTTCAGAGTTGCTTCTAATGTTCCAAAGCTGGACTTAGACATAATTTCACTCTCACAACATTATGGCTGGTTGGAGACAGTCCGAACCACAAGTACCGGGTCCATGGTTCTGGCCGTATACTGGGGGGACGGGGACGACTCCCATTAACCTCTGACTATACCGGGGATACGCTTATCACAATGATTTTCTGGTCTGTGCTGAAGCAGGGCATTCTGGCAGGCAAGTGGCTTGACCTTTATTAGTGAGCCTGGTTACCCCCTCTTGGAACCACAGACTTAGAAATCGCCAGCTCATATACAGTGCATAAAATATATTTATATATATACCCTTATACACCATTTTAATAAAAAATATCACAAAATTCTTCTAAGTCCCTCGGGAAGAGTGAAAGACGCGCACGTTCATTTTCAGAGCTCCTAGACCTTCCTATAAGAAGTTAGCCAAAAAGTAGCTTCGAAAAACGCTTAGGTTAAGTTTCAGAGTTGCTTCTAATGTACCAAAGCTGGACTTAGACATAATTTCACTTTCACAACATTATGGCTGGTTGGAGACATTCCGAACCACAAGTACCGGGTCCATGGTTCTAGCCGTATACTGGGGGGACGGGGACGACTCCCATTAACCCCTGACTATACCGGGGATACGCTTATCACAATGCCTTTCTGGTCTGTGCTGAAGCAGGGCATTCTGGCAGCCAAGTGTCTTGACCTTTATTAGTGAGCCTGGTTACCCCCTCTTGGAACCACAGACTTAGAAATCGCCAGCTCATATACAGTGCATAAAATATATTTATATATATACCCTTATACACCATTTTAATAAAAAATATCACAAAATTCTTCTAAGTCCCTCGGGAAGAGTGAAAGACGCGCACGTTCATTTTCAGAGCTCCTAGACCTTCCTATAAGAAGTTAGCTAAAAAGTAGCTTCGAAAAACGCTTAGGTTAAGTTTCAGAGTTGCTTCTAATGTACCAAAGCTGGACTTAGACATAATTTCACTCTCACAACATTATGGCTGGTTGGAGACAGTCCGAACCACAAGTACCGGGTCCATGGTTCTGGCCGTATACTGGGGGGACGGGGACGACTCCCATTAACCTCTGACTATACCGGGGATACGCTTATCACAATGATTTTCTGGTCTGTGCTGAAGCAGGGCATTCTGGCAGGCAAGTGGCTTGACCTTTATTAGTGAGCCTGGTTACCCCCTCTCGGAACCACAGACTTAGAAATCGCCAGCTCATATACAGTGCATAAAATATATTTATATATATACCCTTATACACCATTTTAATAAAAAATATCACAAAATTCTTCTAAGTCCCTCGGGAAGAGTGAAAGACGCGCACGTTCATTTTCAGAGCTCCTAGACCTTCCTATAAGAAGTTAGCCAAAAAGTAGCTTCGAAAAACGCTTAGGTTAAGTTTCAGAGTTGCTTCTAATGTACCAAAGCTGGACTTAGACATAATTTCACTCTCACAACATTATGGCTGGTTGGAGACAGTCCGAACCACAAGTACCGGGTCCATGGTTCTGGCCGTATACTGGGGGGACGGGGACGACTCCCATTAACCCCTGACTATACCGGGGATACGCTTATCACAATGCCTTTCTGGTCTGTGCTGAAGCAGGGCATTCTGGCAGCCAAGTGGCTTGACCTTTATTAGTGAGTCTGGTTACCCCCTCTCGGAACCACAGACTTAGAAATCGCCAGCTCATATACAGTGCATAAAATATATTTATATATATACCCTTATACACCATTTTAATAAAAAATATCACAAAATTCTTCTAAGTCCCTCGGGAAGAATGAAAGACGCGCACGTTCATTTTCAGAGCTCCTAGACCTTCCTATAAGAAGTTAGCTAAAAAGTAGCTTCGAAAAACGCTTAGGTTAAGTTTCAGAGTTGCTTCTAATGTACCAAAGCTGGACTTAGACATAATTTCACTCTCACAACATTATGGCTGGTTGGAGACAGTCCGAACCACAAGTACCGGGTCCATGGTTCTGGCCGTATACTGGGGGGACGGGGACGACTCCCATTAACCTCTGACTATACCGGGGATACGCTTATCACAATGATTTTCTGGTCTGTGCTGAAGCAGGGCATTCTGGCAGGCAAGTGGCTTGACCTTTATTAGTGAGCCTGGTTACCCCCTCTTGGAACCACAGACTTAGAAATCGCCAGCTCATATACAGTGCATAAAATATATTTATATATATACCCTTATACACCATTTTAATAAAAAATATCACAAAATTCTTCTAAGTCCCTCGGGAAGAGTGAAAGACGCGCACGTTCATTTTCAGAGCTCCTAGACCTTCCTATAAGAAGTTAGCCAAAAAGTAGCTTCGAAAAACGCTTAGGTTAAGTTTCAGAGTTGCTTCTAATGTACCAAAGCTGGACTTAGACATAATTTCACTTTCACAACATTATGGCTGGTTGGAGACATTCCGAACCACAAGTACCGGGTCCATGGTTCTAGCCGTATACTGGGGGGACGGGGACGACTCCCATTAACCCCTGACTATACCGGGGATACGCTTATCACAATGCCTTTCTGGTCTGTGCTGAAGCAGGGCATTCTGGCAGCCAAGTGTCTTGACCTTTATTAGTGAGCCTGGTTACCCCCTCTTGGAACCACAGACTTAGAAATCGCCAGCTCATATACAGTGCATAAAATATATTTATATATATACCCTTATACACCATTTTAATAAAAAATATCACAAAATTCTTCTAAGTCCCTCGGGAAGAGTGAAAGACGCGCACGTTCATTTTCAGAGCTCCTAGACCTTCCTATAAGAAGTTAGCTAAAAAGTAGCTTCGAAAAACGCTTAGGTTAAGTTTCAGAGTTGCTTCTAATGTACCAAAGCTGGACTTAGACATAATTTCACTCTCACAATATTATGGCTGGTTGGAGACAGTCCGAACCACAAGTACCGGGTCCATGGTTCTGGCCGTATACTGGGGGGACGGGGACGACTCCCATTAACCTCTGACTATACCGGGGATACGCTTATCACAATGATTTTCTGGTCTGTGCTGAAGCAGGGCATTCTGGCAGGCAAGTGGCTTGACCTTTATTAGTGAGCCTGGTTACCCCCTCTTGGAACCACAGACTTAGAAATCGCCAGCTCATATACAGTGCATAAAATATATTTATATATATACCCTTATACACCATTTTAATAAAAAATATCACAAAATTCTTCTAAGTCCCTCGGGAAGAGTGAAAGACGCGCACGTTCATTTTCAGAGCTCCTAGACCTTCCTATAAGAAGTTAGCCAAAAAGTAGCTTCGAAAAACGCTTAGGTTAAGTTTCAGAGTTGCTTCTAATGTACCAAAGCTGGACTTAGACATAATTTCACTTTCACAACATTATGGCTGGTTGGAGACATTCCGAACCACAAGTACCGGGTCCATGGTTCTAGCCGTATACTGGGGGGACGGGGACGACTCCCATTAACCCCTGACTATACCGGGGATACGCTTATCACAATGCCTTTCTGGTCTGTGCTGAAGCAGGGCATTCTGGCAGCCAAGTGTCTTGACCTTTATTAGTGAGCCTGGTTACCCCCTCTTGGAACCACAGACTTAGAAATCGCCAGCTCATATACAGTGCATAAAATATATTTATATATATACCCTTATACACCATTTTAATAAAAAATATCACAAAATTCTTCTAAGTCCCTCGGGAAGAGTGAAAGACGCGCACGTTCATTTTCAGAGCTCCTAGACCTTCCTATAAGAAGTTAGCTAAAAAGTAGCTTCGAAAAACGCTTAGGTTAAGTTTCAGAGTTGCTTCTAATGTACCAAAGCTGGACTTAGACATAATTTCACTCTCACAACATTATGGCTGGTTGGAGACAGTCCGAACCACAAGTACCGGGTCCATGGTTCTGGCCGTATACTGGGGGGACGGGGACGACTCCCATTAACCTCTGACTATACCGGGGATACGCTTATCACAATGATTTTCTGGTCTGTGCTGAAGCAGGGCATTCTGGCAGGCAAGTGGCTTGACCTTTATTAGTGAGCCTGGTTACCCCCTCTCGGAACCACAGACTTAGAAATCGCCAGCTCATATACAGTGCATAAAATATATTTATATATATACCCTTATACACCATTTTAATAAAAAATATCACAAAATTCTTCTAAGTCCCTCGGGAAGAGTGAAAGACGCGCACGTTCATTTTCAGAGCTCCTAGACCTTCCTATAAGAAGTTAGCCAAAAAGTAGCTTCGAAAAACGCTTAGGTTAAGTTTCAGAGTTGCTTCTAATGTACCAAAGCTGGACTTAGACATAATTTCACTCTCACAACATTATGGCTGGTTGGAGACAGTCCGAACCACAAGTACCGGGTCCATGGTTCTGGCCGTATACTGGGGGGACGGGGACGACTCCCATTAACCCCTGACTATACCGGGGATACGCTTATCACAATGCCTTTCTGGTCTGTGCTGAAGCAGGGCATTCTGGCAGCCAAGTGGCTTGACCTTTATTAGTGAGTCTGGTTACCCCCTCTCGGAACCACAGACTTAGAAATCGCCAGCTCATATACAGTGCATAAAATATATTTATATATATACCCTTATACACCATTTTAATAAAAAATATCACAAAATTCTTCTAAGTCCCTCGGGAAGAATGAAAGACGCGCACGTTCATTTTCAGAGCTCCTAGACCTTCCTATAAGAAGTTAGCTAAAAAGTAGCTTCGAAAAACGCTTAGGTTAAGTTTCAGAGTTGCTTCTAATGTACCAAAGCTGGACTTAGACATAATTTCACTCTCACAACATTATGGCTAGTTGGAGACAGTCCGAACCACAAGTACCGGGTCCATGGTTCTGGCCGTATACTGGGGGGACGGGGACGACTCCCATTAACCTCTGACTATACCGGGGATACGCTTATCACAATGATTTTCTGGTCTGTGCTGAAGCAGGGCATTCTGGCAGGCAAGTGGCTTGACCTTTATTAGTGAGCCTGGTTACCCCCTCTTGGAACCACAGACTTAGAAATCGCCAGCTCATATACAGTGCATAAAATATATTTATATATATACCCTTATACACCATTTTAATAAAAAATATCACAAAATTCTTCTAAGTCCCTCGGGAAGAGTGAAAGACGCGCACGTTCATTTTCAGAGCTCCTAGACCTTCCTATAAGAAGTTAGCCAAAAAGTAGCTTCGAAAAACGCTTAGGTTAAGTTTCAGAGTTGCTTCTAATGTACCAAAGCTGGACTTAGACATAATTTCACTTTCACAACATTATGGCTGGTTGGAGACATTCCGAACCACAAGTACCGGGTCCATGGTTCTAGCCGTATACTGGGGGGACGGGGACGACTCCCATTAACCCCTGACTATACCGGGGATACGCTTATCACAATGCCTTTCTGGTCTGTGCTGAAGCAGGGCATTCTGGCAGCCAAGTGTCTTGACCTTTATTAGTGAGCCTGGTTACCCCCTCTTGGAACCACAGACTTAGAAATCGCCAGCTCATATACAGTGCATAAAATATATTTATATATATACCCTTATACACCATTTTAATAAAAAATATCACAAAATTCTTCTAAGTCCCTCGGGAAGAGTGAAAGACGCGCACGTTCATTTTCAGAGCTCCTAGACCTTCCTATAAGAAGTTAGCTAAAAAGTAGCTTCGAAAAACGCTTAGGTTAAGTTTCAGAGTTGCTTCTAATGTACCAAAGCTGGACTTAGACATAATTTCACTCTCACAATATTATGGCTGGTTGGAGACAGTCCGAACCACAAGTACCGGGTCCATGGTTCTGGCCGTATACTGGGGGGACGGGGACGACTCCCATTAACCTCTGACTATACCGGGGATACGCTTATCACAATGATTTTCTGGTCTGTGCTGAAGCAGGGCATTCTGGCAGGCAAGTGGCTTGACCTTTATTAGTGAGCCTGGTTACCCCCTCTCGGAACCACAGACTTAGAAATCGCCAGCTCATATACAGTGCATAAAATATATTTATATATATACCCTTATACACCATTTTAATAAAAAATATCACAAAATTCTTCTAAGTCCCTCGGGAAGAGTGAAAGACGCGCACGTTCATTTTCAGAGCTCCTAGACCTTCCTATAAGAAGTTAGCCAAAAAGTAGCTTCGAAAAACGCTTAGGTTAAGTTTCAGAGTTGCTTCTAATGTACCAAAGCTGGACTTAGACATAATTTCACTCTCACAACATTATGGCTGGTTGGAGACAGTCCGAACCACAAGTACCGGGTCCATGGTTCTGGCCGTATACTGGGGGGACGGGGACGACTCCCATTAACCCCTGACTATACCGGGGATACGCTTATCACAATGCCTTTCTGGTCTGTGCTGAAGCAGGGCATTCTGGCAGCCAAGTGGCTTGACCTTTATTAGTGAGTCTGGTTACCCCCTCTCGGAACCACAGACTTAGAAATCGCCAGCTCATATACAGTGCATAAAATATATTTATATATATACCCTTATACACCATTTTAATAAAAAATATCACAAAATTCTTCTAAGTCCCTCGGGAAGAATGAAAGACGCGCACGTTCATTTTCAGAGCTCCTAGACCTTCCTATAAGAAGTTAGCCAAAAAGTAGCTTCGAAAAACGCTTAGGTTAAGTTTCAGAGTTGCTTCTAATGTTCCAAAGCTGGACTTAGACATAATTTCACTCTCACAACATTATGGCTGGTTGGAGACAGTCCGAACCACAAGTACCGGGTCCATGGTTCTGGCCGTATACTGGGGGGACGGGGACGACTCCCATTAACCCCTGACTATACAGGGGATACGCTTATCACAATGCCTTTCTGGTCTGTGCTTAAGCAGGGCATTCTGGCAGCCAAGTGGCTTGACGTTTATTAGTGAGCCTGGTTACCCCCTCTCGGAACCACAGACTTAGAAATCGCCAGCTCATATACAGTGCATAAAATATATTTATATATATACCCTTATACACCATTTTAATAAAAAATATCACAAAATTCTTCTAAGTCCCTCGGGAAGAGTGAAAGACGCGCACGTTCATTTTCAGAGCTTCTAGACCTTCCTATAAGAAGTTAGCTAAAAAGTAGCTTCGAAAAACGCTTAGGTTAAGTTTCAGAGTTGCTTCTAATGTACCAAAGCTGGACTTAGACATAATTTCACTCTCACAACATTATGGCTGGTTGGAGACAGTCCGAACCACAAGTACCGGGTCCATGGTTCTGGCCGTATACTGGGGGGACGGGGACGACTCCCATTAACCTCTGACTATACCGGGGATACGCTTATCACAATGATTTTCTGGTCTGTGCTGAAGCAGGGCATTCTGGCAGGCAAGTGGCTTGACCTTTATTAGTGAGCCTGGTTACCCCCTCTCGGAACCACAGACTTAGAAATCGCCAGCTCATATACAGTGCATAAAATATATTTATATATATACCCTTATACACCATTTTAATAAAAAATATCACAAAATTCTTCTAAGTCCCTCGGGAAGAGTGAAAGACGCGCACGTTCATTTTCAGAGCTCCTAGACCTTCCTATAAGAAGTTAGCCAAAAAGTAGCTTCGAAAAACGCTTAGGTTAAGTTTCAGAGTTGCTTCTAATGTACCAAAGCTGGACTTAGACATAATTTCACTCTCACAACATTATGGCTGGTTGGAGACAGTCCGAACCACAAGTACCGGGTCCATGGTTCTGGCCGTATACTGGGGGGACGGGGACGACTCCCATTAACCCCTGACTATACCGGGGATACGCTTATCACAATGCCTTTCTGGTCTGTGCTGAAGCAGGGCATTCTGGCAGCCAAGTGGCTTGACCTTTATTAGTGAGTCTGGTTACCCCCTCTCGGAACCACAGACTTAGAAATCGCCAGCTCATATACAGTGCATAAAATATATTTATATATATACCCTTATACACCATTTTAATAAAAAATATCACAAAATTCTTCTAAGTCCCTCGGGAAGAATGAAAGACGCGCACGTTCATTTTCAGAGCTCCTAGACCTTCCTATAAGAAGTTAGCTAAAAAGTAGCTTCGAAAAACGCTTAGGTTAAGTTTCAGAGTTGCTTCTAATGTACCAAAGCTGGACTTAGACATAATTTCACTCTCACAACATTATGGCTGGTTGGAGACAGTCCGAACCACAAGTACCGGGTCCATGGTTCTGGCCGTATACTGGGGGGACGGGGACGACTCCCATTAACCTCTGACTATACCGGGGATACGCTTATCACAATGATTTTCTGGTCTGTGCTGAAGCAGGGCATTCTGGCAGGCAAGTGGCTTGACCTTTATTAGTGAGCCTGGTTACCCCCTCTTGGAACCACAGACTTAGAAATCGCCAGCTCATATACAGTGCATAAAATATATTTATATATATACCCTTATACACCATTTTAATAAAAAATATCACAAAATTCTTCTAAGTCCCTCGGGAAGAGTGAAAGACGCGCACGTTCATTTTCAGAGCTCCTAGACCTTCCTATAAGAAGTTAGCCAAAAAGTAGCTTCGAAAAACGCTTAGGTTAAGTTTCAGAGTTGCTTCTAATGTACCAAAGCTGGACTTAGACATAATTTCACTTTCACAACATTATGGCTGGTTGGAGACATTCCGAACCACAAGTACCGGGTCCATGGTTCTAGCCGTATACTGGGGGGACGGGGACGACTCCCATTAACCCCTGACTATACCGGGGATACGCTTATCACAATGCCTTTCTGGTCTGTGCTGAAGCAGGGCATTCTGGCAGCCAAGTGTCTTGACCTTTATTAGTGAGCCTGGTTACCCCCTCTTGGAACCACAGACTTAGAAATCGCCAGCTCATATACAGTGCATAAAATATATTTATATATATACCCTTATACACCATTTTAATAAAAAATATCACAAAATTCTTCTAAGTCCCTCGGGAAGAGTGAAAGACGCGCACGTTCATTTTCAGAGCTCCTAGACCTTCCTATAAGAAGTTAGCTAAAAAGTAGCTTCGAAAAACGCTTAGGTTAAGTTTCAGAGTTGCTTCTAATGTACCAAAGCTGGACTTAGACATAATTTCACTCTCACAATATTATGGCTGGTTGGAGACAGTCCGAACCACAAGTACCGGGTCCATGGTTCTGGCCGTATACTGGGGGGACGGGGACGACTCCCATTAACCTCTGACTATACCGGGGATACGCTTATCACAATGATTTTCTGGTCTGTGCTGAAGCAGGGCATTCTGGCAGGCAAGTGGCTTGACCTTTATTAGTGAGCCTGGTTACCCCCTCTTGGAACCACAGACTTAGAAATCGCCAGCTCATATACAGTGCATAAAATATATTTATATATATACCCTTATACACCATTTTAATAAAAAATATCACAAAATTCTTCTAAGTCCCTCGGGAAGAGTGAAAGACGCGCACGTTCATTTTCAGAGCTCCTAGACCTTCCTATAAGAAGTTAGCCAAAAAGTAGCTTCGAAAAACGCTTAGGTTAAGTTTCAGAGTTGCTTCTAATGTACCAAAGCTGGACTTAGACATAATTTCACTTTCACAACATTATGGCTGGTTGGAGACATTCCGAACCACAAGTACCGGGTCCATGGTTCTAGCCGTATACTGGGGGGACGGGGACGACTCCCATTAACCCCTGACTATACCGGGGATACGCTTATCACAATGCCTTTCTGGTCTGTGCTGAAGCAGGGCATTCTGGCAGCCAAGTGTCTTGACCTTTATTAGTGAGCCTGGTTACCCCCTCTTGGAACCACAGACTTAGAAATCGCCAGCTCATATACAGTGCATAAAATATATTTATATATATACCCTTATACACCATTTTAATAAAAAATATCACAAAATTCTTCTAAGTCCCTCGGGAAGAGTGAAAGACGCGCACGTTCATTTTCAGAGCTCCTAGACCTTCCTATAAGAAGTTAGCTAAAAAGTAGCTTCGAAAAACGCTTAGGTTAAGTTTCAGAGTTGCTTCTAATGTACCAAAGCTGGACTTAGACATAATTTCACTCTCACAACATTATGGCTGGTTGGAGACAGTCCGAACCACAAGTACCGGGTCCATGGTTCTGGCCGTATACTGGGGGGACGGGGACGACTCCCATTAACCTCTGACTATACCGGGGATACGCTTATCACAATGATTTTCTGGTCTGTGCTGAAGCAGGGCATTCTGGCAGGCAAGTGGCTTGACCTTTATTAGTGAGCCTGGTTACCCCCTCTCGGAACCACAGACTTAGAAATCGCCAGCTCATATACAGTGCATAAAATATATTTATATATATACCCTTATACACCATTTTAATAAAAAATATCACAAAATTCTTCTAAGTCCCTCGGGAAGAGTGAAAGACGCGCACGTTCATTTTCAGAGCTCCTAGACCTTCCTATAAGAAGTTAGCCAAAAAGTAGCTTCGAAAAACGCTTAGGTTAAGTTTCAGAGTTGCTTCTAATGTACCAAAGCTGGACTTAGACATAATTTCACTCTCACAACATTATGGCTGGTTGGAGACAGTCCGAACCACAAGTACCGGGTCCATGGTTCTGGCCGTATACTGGGGGGACGGGGACGACTCCCATTAACCCCTGACTATACCGGGGATACGCTTATCACAATGCCTTTCTGGTCTGTGCTGAAGCAGGGCATTCTGGCAGCCAAGTGGCTTGACCTTTATTAGTGAGTCTGGTTACCCCCTCTCGGAACCACAGACTTAGAAATCGCCAGCTCATATACAGTGCATAAAATATATTTATATATATACCCTTATACACCATTTTAATAAAAAATATCACAAAATTCTTCTAAGTCCCTCGGGAAGAATGAAAGACGCGCACGTTCATTTTCAGAGCTCCTAGACCTTCCTATAAGAAGTTAGCTAAAAAGTAGCTTCGAAAAACGCTTAGGTTAAGTTTCAGAGTTGCTTCTAATGTACCAAAGCTGGACTTAGACATAATTTCACTCTCACAACATTATGGCTAGTTGGAGACAGTCCGAACCACAAGTACCGGGTCCATGGTTCTGGCCGTATACTGGGGGGACGGGGACGACTCCCATTAACCTCTGACTATACCGGGGATACGCTTATCACAATGATTTTCTGGTCTGTGCTGAAGCAGGGCATTCTGGCAGGCAAGTGGCTTGACCTTTATTAGTGAGCCTGGTTACCCCCTCTTGGAACCACAGACTTAGAAATCGCCAGCTCATATACAGTGCATAAAATATATTTATATATATACCCTTATACACCATTTTAATAAAAAATATCACAAAATTCTTCTAAGTCCCTCGGGAAGAGTGAAAGACGCGCACGTTCATTTTCAGAGCTCCTAGACCTTCCTATAAGAAGTTAGCCAAAAAGTAGCTTCGAAAAACGCTTAGGTTAAGTTTCAGAGTTGCTTCTAATGTACCAAAGCTGGACTTAGACATAATTTCACTTTCACAACATTATGGCTGGTTGGAGACATTCCGAACCACAAGTACCGGGTCCATGGTTCTAGCCGTATACTGGGGGGACGGGGACGACTCCCATTAACCCCTGACTATACCGGGGATACGCTTATCACAATGCCTTTCTGGTCTGTGCTGAAGCAGGGCATTCTGGCAGCCAAGTGTCTTGACCTTTATTAGTGAGCCTGGTTACCCCCTCTTGGAACCACAGACTTAGAAATCGCCAGCTCATATACAGTGCATAAAATATATTTATATATATACCCTTATACACCATTTTAATAAAAAATATCACAAAATTCTTCTAAGTCCCTCGGGAAGAGTGAAAGACGCGCACGTTCATTTTCAGAGCTCCTAGACCTTCCTATAAGAAGTTAGCTAAAAAGTAGCTTCGAAAAACGCTTAGGTTAAGTTTCAGAGTTGCTTCTAATGTACCAAAGCTGGACTTAGACATAATTTCACTCTCACAATATTATGGCTGGTTGGAGACAGTCCGAACCACAAGTACCGGGTCCATGGTTCTGGCCGTATACTGGGGGGACGGGGACGACTCCCATTAACCTCTGACTATACCGGGGATACGCTTATCACAATGATTTTCTGGTCTGTGCTGAAGCAGGGCATTCTGGCAGGCAAGTGGCTTGACCTTTATTAGTGAGCCTGGTTACCCCCTCTCGGAACCACAGACTTAGAAATCGCCAGCTCATATACAGTGCATAAAATATATTTATATATATACCCTTATACACCATTTTAATAAAAAATATCACAAAATTCTTCTAAGTCCCTCGGGAAGAGTGAAAGACGCGCACGTTCATTTTCAGAGCTCCTAGACCTTCCTATAAGAAGTTAGCCAAAAAGTAGCTTCGAAAAACGCTTAGGTTAAGTTTCAGAGTTGCTTCTAATGTACCAAAGCTGGACTTAGACATAATTTCACTCTCACAACATTATGGCTGGTTGGAGACAGTCCGAACCACAAGTACCGGGTCCATGGTTCTGGCCGTATACTGGGGGGACGGGGACGACTCCCATTAACCCCTGACTATACCGGGGATACGCTTATCACAATGCCTTTCTGGTCTGTGCTGAAGCAGGGCATTCTGGCAGCCAAGTGGCTTGACCTTTATTAGTGAGTCTGGTTACCCCCTCTCGGAACCACAGACTTAGAAATCGCCAGCTCATATACAGTGCATAAAATATATTTATATATATACCCTTATACACCATTTTAATAAAAAATATCACAAAATTCTTCTAAGTCCCTCGGGAAGAATGAAAGACGCGCACGTTCATTTTCAGAGCTCCTAGACCTTCCTATAAGAAGTTAGCCAAAAAGTAGCTTCGAAAAACGCTTAGGTTAAGTTTCAGAGTTGCTTCTAATGTTCCAAAGCTGGACTTAGACATAATTTCACTCTCACAACATTATGGCTGGTTGGAGACAGTCCGAACCACAAGTACCGGGTCCATGGTTCTGGCCGTATACTGGGGGGACGGGGACGACTCCCATTAACCCCTGACTATACAGGGGATACGCTTATCACAATGCCTTTCTGGTCTGTGCTTAAGCAGGGCATTCTGGCAGCCAAGTGGCTTGACGTTTATTAGTGAGCCTGGTTACCCCCTCTCGGAACCACAGACTTAGAAATCGCCAGCTCATATACAGTGCATAAAATATATTTATATATATACCCTTATACACCATTTTAATAAAAAATATCACAAAATTCTTCTAAGTCCCTCGGGAAGAGTGAAAGACGCGCACGTTCATTTTCAGAGCTTCTAGACCTTCCTATAAGAAGTTAGCTAAAAAGTAGCTTCGAAAAACGCTTAGGTTAAGTTTCAGAGTTGCTTCTAATGTACCAAAGCTGGACTTAGACATAATTTCACTCTCACAACATTATGGCTGGTTGGAGACAGTCCGAACCACAAGTACCGGGTCCATGGTTCTGGCCGTATACTGGGGGGACGGGGACGACTCCCATTAACCTCTGACTATACCGGGGATACGCTTATCACAATGATTTTCTGGTCTGTGCTGAAGCAGGGCATTCTGGCAGGCAAGTGGCTTGACCTTTATTAGTGAGCCTGGTTACCCCCTCTCGGAACCACAGACTTAGAAATCGCCAGCTCATATACAGTGCATAAAATATATTTATATATATACCCTTATACACCATTTTAATAAAAAATATCACAAAATTCTTCTAAGTCCCTCGGGAAGAGTGAAAGACGCGCACGTTCATTTTCAGAGCTCCTAGACCTTCCTATAAGAAGTTAGCCAAAAAGTAGCTTCGAAAAACGCTTAGGTTAAGTTTCAGAGTTGCTTCTAATGTACCAAAGCTGGACTTAGACATAATTTCACTCTCACAACATTATGGCTGGTTGGAGACAGTCCGAACCACAAGTACCGGGTCCATGGTTCTGGCCGTATACTGGGGGGACGGGGACGACTCCCATTAACCCCTGACTATACCGGGGATACGCTTATCACAATGCCTTTCTGGTCTGTGCTGAAGCAGGGCATTCTGGCAGCCAAGTGGCTTGACTTTATTAGTGAGCCTGGTTACCCCCTCTCGGAACCACAGACTTAGAAATCGCCAGCTCATATACAGTGCATAAAATATATTTATATATATACCCTTATACACCATTTTAATAAAAAATATCACAAAATTCTTCTAAGTCCCTCGGGAAGAGTGAAAGACGCGCACGTTCATTTTCAGAGCTCCTAGACCTTCCTATAAGAAGTTAGCCAAAAAGTAGCTTCGAAAAACGCTTAGGTTAAGTTTCAGAGTTGCTTCTAATGTACCAAAGCTGGACTTAGACATAATTTCACTCTCACAACATTATGGCTGGTTGGAGACAGTCCGAACCACAAGTACCGGGTCCATGGTTCTGGCCGTATACTGGGGGGACGGGGACGACTCCCATTAACCCCTGACTATACAGGGGATACGCTTATCACAATGCCTTTCTGGTCTGTGCTTAAGCAGGGCATTCTGGCAGCCAAGTGGCTTGACGTTTATTAGTGAGCCTGGTTACTCCCTCTCGGAACCACAGACTTAGAAATCGCCAGCTCATATACAGTGCATAAAATATATTTATATATATACCCTTATACACCATTTTAATAAAAAATATCACAAAATTCTTCTAAGTCCCTCGGGAAGAGTGAAAGACGCGCACGTTCATTTTCAGAGCTTCTAGACCTTCCTATAAGAAGTTAGCTAAAAAGTAGCTTCGAAAAACGCTTAGGTTAAGTTTCAGAGTTGCTTCTAATGTACCAAAGCTGGACTTAGACATAATTTCACTCTCACAACATTATGGCTGGTTGGAGACAGTCCGAACCACAAGTACCGGGTCCATGGTTCTGGCCGTATACTGGGGGGACGGGGACGACTCCCATTAACCTCTGACTATACCGGGGATACGCTTATCACAATGATTTTCTGGTCTGTGCTGAAGCAGGGCATTCTGGCAGGCAAGTGGCTTGACCTTTATTAGTGAGCCTGGTTACCCCCTCTTGGAACCACAGACTTAGAAATCGCCAGCTCATATACAGTGCATAAAATATATTTATATATATACCCTTATACACCATTTTAATAAAAAATATCACAAAATTCTTCTAAGTCCCTCGGGAAGAGTGAAAGACGCGCACGTTCATTTTCAGAGCTCCTAGACCTTCCTATAAGAAGTTAGCCAAAAAGTAGCTTCGAAAAACGCTTAGGTTAAGTTTCAGAGTTGCTTCTAATGTACCAAAGCTGGACTTAGACATAATTTCACTTTCACAACATTATGGCTGGTTGGAGACATTCCGAACCACAAGTACCGGGTCCATGGTTCTAGCCGTATACTGGGGGGACGGGGACGACTCCCATTAACCCCTGACTATACCGGGGATACGCTTATCACAATGCCTTTCTGGTCTGTGCTGAAGCAGGGCATTCTGGCAGCCAAGTGTCTTGACCTTTATTAGTGAGCCTGGTTACCCCCTCTTGGAACCACAGACTTAGAAATCGCCAGCTCATATACAGTGCATAAAATATATTTATATATATACCCTTATACACCATTTTAATAAAAAATATCACAAAATTCTTCTAAGTCCCTCGGGAAGAGTGAAAGACGCGCACGTTCATTTTCAGAGCTCCTAGACCTTCCTATAAGAAGTTAGCTAAAAAGTAGCTTCGAAAAACGCTTAGGTTAAGTTTCAGAGTTGCTTCTAATGTACCAAAGCTGGACTTAGACATAATTTCACTCTCACAATATTATGGCTGGTTGGAGACAGTCCGAACCACAAGTACCGGGTCCATGGTTCTGGCCGTATACTGGGGGGACGGGGACGACTCCCATTAACCTCTGACTATACCGGGGATACGCTTATCACAATGATTTTCTGGTCTGTGCTGAAGCAGGGCATTCTGGCAGGCAAGTGGCTTGACCTTTATTAGTGAGCCTGGTTACCCCCTCTCGGAACCACAGACTTAGAAATCGCCAGCTCATATACAGTGCATAAAATATATTTATATATATACCCTTATACACCATTTTAATAAAAAATATCACAAAATTCTTCTAAGTCCCTCGGGAAGAGTGAAAGACGCGCACGTTCATTTTCAGAGCTCCTAGACCTTCCTATAAGAAGTTAGCCAAAAAGTAGCTTCGAAAAACGCTTAGGTTAAGTTTCAGAGTTGCTTCTAATGTACCAAAGCTGGACTTAGACATAATTTCACTCTCACAACATTATGGCTGGTTGGAGACAGTCCGAACCACAAGTACCGGGTCCATGGTTCTGGCCGTATACTGGGGGGACGGGGACGACTCCCATTAACCCCTGACTATACCGGGGATACGCTTATCACAATGCCTTTCTGGTCTGTGCTGAAGCAGGGCATTCTGGCAGCCAAGTGGCTTGACCTTTATTAGTGAGTCTGGTTACCCCCTCTCGGAACCACAGACTTAGAAATCGCCAGCTCATATACAGTGCATAAAATATATTTATATATATACCCTTATACACCATTTTAATAAAAAATATCACAAAATTCTTCTAAGTCCCTCGGGAAGAATGAAAGACGCGCACGTTCATTTTCAGAGCTCCTAGACCTTCCTATAAGAAGTTAGCCAAAAAGTAGCTTCGAAAAACGCTTAGGTTAAGTTTCAGAGTTGCTTCTAATGTTCCAAAGCTGGACTTAGACATAATTTCACTCTCACAACATTATGGCTGGTTGGAGACAGTCCGAACCACAAGTACCGGGTCCATGGTTCTGGCCGTATACTGGGGGGACGGGGACGACTCCCATTAACCCCTGACTATACAGGGGATACGCTTATCACAATGCCTTTCTGGTCTGTGCTTAAGCAGGGCATTCTGGCAGCCAAGTGGCTTGACGTTTATTAGTGAGCCTGGTTACCCCCTCTCGGAACCACAGACTTAGAAATCGCCAGCTCATATACAGTGCATAAAATATATTTATATATATACCCTTATACACCATTTTAATAAAAAATATCACAAAATTCTTCTAAGTCCCTCGGGAAGAGTGAAAGACGCGCACGTTCATTTTCAGAGCTTCTAGACCTTCCTATAAGAAGTTAGCTAAAAAGTAGCTTCGAAAAACGCTTAGGTTAAGTTTCAGAGTTGCTTCTAATGTACCAAAGCTGGACTTAGACATAATTTCACTCTCACAACATTATGGCTGGTTGGAGACAGTCCGAACCACAAGTACCGGGTCCATGGTTCTGGCCGTATACTGGGGGGACGGGGACGACTCCCATTAACCTCTGACTATACCGGGGATACGCTTATCACAATGATTTTCTGGTCTGTGCTGAAGCAGGGCATTCTGGCAGGCAAGTGGCTTGACCTTTATTAGTGAGCCTGGTTACCCCCTCTCGGAACCACAGACTTAGAAATCGCCAGCTCATATACAGTGCATAAAATATATTTATATATATACCCTTATACACCATTTTAATAAAAAATATCACAAAATTCTTCTAAGTCCCTCGGGAAGAGTGAAAGACGCGCACGTTCATTTTCAGAGCTCCTAGACCTTCCTATAAGAAGTTAGCCAAAAAGTAGCTTCGAAAAACGCTTAGGTTAAGTTTCAGAGTTGCTTCTAATGTACCAAAGCTGGACTTAGACATAATTTCACTCTCACAACATTATGGCTGGTTGGAGACAGTCCGAACCACAAGTACCGGGTCCATGGTTCTGGCCGTATACTGGGGGGACGGGGACGACTCCCATTAACCCCTGACTATACCGGGGATACGCTTATCACAATGCCTTTCTGGTCTGTGCTGAAGCAGGGCATTCTGGCAGCCAAGTGGCTTGACTTTATTAGTGAGCCTGGTTACCCCCTCTCGGAACCACAGACTTAGAAATCGCCAGCTCATATACAGTGCATAAAATATATTTATATATATACCCTTATACACCATTTTAATAAAAAATATCACAAAATTCTTCTAAGTCCCTCGGGAAGAGTGCAAGACGCGCACGTTCATTTTCAGAGCTCCTAGACCTTCCTATAAGAAGTTAGCCAAAAAGTAGCTTCGAAAAACGCTTAGGTTAAGTTTCAGAGTTGCTTCTAATGTACCAAAGCTGGACTTAGACATAATTTCACTCTCACAACATTATGGCTGGTTGGAGACAGTCCGAACCACAAGTACCGGGTCCATGGTTCTGGCCGTATACTGGGGGGACGGGGACGACTCCCATTAACCCCTGACTATACAGGGGATACGCTTATCACAATGCCTTTCTGGTCTGTGCTTAAGCAGGGCATTCTGGCAGCCAAGTGGCTTGACGTTTATTAGTGAGCCTGGTTACTCCCTCTCGGAACCACAGACTTAGAAATCGCCAGCTCATATACAGTGCATAAAATATATTTATATATATACCCTTATACACCATTTTAATAAAAAATATCACAAAATTCTTCTAAGTCCCTCGGGAAGAGTGAAAGACGCGCACGTTCATTTTCAGAGCTTCTAGACCTTCCTATAAGAAGTTAGCTAAAAAGTAGCTTCGAAAAACGCTTAGGTTAAGTTTCAGAGTTGCTTCTAATGTACCAAAGCTGGACTTAGACATAATTTCACTCTCACAACATTATGGCTGGTTGGAGACAGTCCGAACCACAAGTACCGGGTCCATGGTTCTGGCCGTATACTGGGGGGACGGGGACGACTCCCATTAACCTCTGACTATACCGGGGATACGCTTATCACAATGATTTTCTGGTCTGTGCTGAAGCAGGGCATTCTGGCAGGCAAGTGGCTTGACCTTTATTAGTGAGCCTGGTTACCCCCTCTCGGAACCACAGACTTAGAAATCGCCAGCTCATATACAGTGCATAAAATATATTTATATATATACCCTTATACACCATTTTAATAAAAAATATCACAAAATTCTTCTAAGTCCATCGGGAAGAGTGAAAGACGCGCACGTTCATTTTCAGAGCTCCTAGACCTTCCTATAAGAAGTTAGCCAAAAAGTAGCTTCGAAAAACGCTTAGGTTAAGTTTCAGAGTTGCTTCTAATGTACCAAAGCTGGACTTAGACATAATTTCACTCTCACAACATTATGGCTGGTTGGAGACAGTCCGAACCACAAGTACCGGGTCCATGGTTCTGGCCGTATACTGGGGGGACGGGGACGACTCCCATTAACCCCTGACTATACCGGGGATACGCTTATCACAATGCCTTTCTGGTCTGTGCTGAAGCAGGGCATTCTGGCAGCCAAGTGGCTTGACCTTTATTAGTGAGCCTGGTTACCCCCTCTCGGAACCACAGACTTAGAAATCGCCAGCTCATATACAGTGCATAAAATATATTTATATATATACCCTTATACACCATTTTAATAAAAAATATCACAAAATTCTTCTAAGTCCCTCGGGAAGAGTGAAAGACGCGCACGTTCATTTTCAGAGCTCCTAGACCTTCCTATAAGAAGTTAGCTAAAAAGTAGCTTCGAAAAACGCTTAGGTTAAGTTTCAGAGTTGCTTCTAATGTACCAAAGCTGGACTTAGACATAATTTCACTCTCACAACATTATGGCTGGTTGGAGACAGTCCGAACCACAAGTACCGGGTCCATGGTTCTGGCCGTATACTGGGGGGACGGGGACGACTCCCATTAACCCCTGACTATACCGGGGATACGCTTATCACAATGCCTTTCTGGTCTGTGCTGAAGCAGGGCATTCTGGCAGCCAAGTGGCTTGACCTTTATTAGTGAGCCTGGTTACCCCCTCTTGGAACCACAGACTTAGAAATCGCCAGCTCATATACAGTGCATAAAATATATTTATATATATACCCTTATACACCATTTTAATAAAAAATATCACAAAATTCTTCTAAGTCCCTCGGGAAGAGTGAAAGACGCGCACGTTCATTTTCAGAGCTCCTAGACCTTCCTATAAGAAGTTAGCCAAAAAGTAGCTTCGAAAAACGCTTAGGTTAAGTTTCAGAGTTGCTTCTAATGTTCCAAAGCTGGACTTAGACATAATTTCACTCTCACAACATTATGGCTGGTTGGAGACAGTCCGAACCACAAGTACCGGGTCCATGGTTCTGGCCGTATACTGGGGGGACGGGGACGACTCCCATTAACCTCTGACTATACCGGGGATACGCTTATCACAATGATTTTCTGGTCTGTGCTGAAGCAGGGCATTCTGGCAGGCAAGTGGCTTGACCTTTATTAGTGAGCCTGGTTACCCCCTCTCGGAACCACAGACTTAGAAATCGCCAGCTCATATACAGTGCATAAAATATATTTATATATATACCCTTATACACCATTTTAATAAAAAATATCACAAAATTCTTCTAAGTCCCTCGGGAAGAGTGAAAGACGCGCACGTTCATTTTCAGAGCTCCTAGACCTTCCTATAAGAAGTTAGCCAAAAAGTAGCTTCGAAAAACGCTTAGGTTAAGTTTCAGAGTTGCTTCTAATGTTCCAAAGCTGGACTTAGACATAATTTCACTCTCACAACATTATGGCTGGTTGGAGACAGTCCGAACCACAAGTACCGGGTCCATGGTTCTGGCCGTATACTGGGGGGACGG
Organism: Ascaphus truei; assembly: GCF_040206685.1. Classification (NCBI taxonomy): domain Eukaryota; kingdom Metazoa; phylum Chordata; class Amphibia; order Anura; family Ascaphidae; genus Ascaphus; species Ascaphus truei. The sequence continues at coordinate 106,723,941 of NC_134490.1, forward strand.
GGACGACTCCCATTAACCCCTGACTATACAGGGGATACGCTTATCACAATGCCTTTCTGGTCTGTGCTGAAGCAGGGCATTCTGGCAGCCAAGTGGCTTGACGTTTATTAGTGAGCCTGGTTACCCCCTCTCGGAACCACAGACTTAGAAATCGCCAGCTCATATACAGTGCATAAAATATATTTATATATATACCCTTATACACCATTTTAATAAAAAATATCACAAAATTCTTCTAAGTCCCTCGGGAAGAGTGAAAGACGCGCACGTTCATTTTCAGAGCTCCTAGACCTTCCTATAAGAAGTTAGCTAAAAAGTAGCTTCGAAAAACGCTTAGGTTAAGTTTCAGAGTTGCTTCTAATGTACCAAAGCTGGACTTAGACATAATTTCACTCTCACAACATTATGGCTGGTTGGAGACAGTCCGAACCACAAGTACCGGGTCCATGGTTCTGGCCGTATACTGGGGGGACGGGGACGACTCCCATTAACCCCTGACTATACCGGGGATACGCTTATCACAATGCCTTTCTGGTCTGTGCTGAAGCAGGGCATTCTGGCAGCCAAGTGGCTTGACCTTTATTAGTGAGCCTGGTTACCCCCTCTCGGAACCACAGACTTAGAAATCGCCAGCTCATATACAGTGCATAAAATATATTTATATATATACCCTTATACACCATTTTAATAAAAAATATCACAAAATTCTTCTAAGTCCCTCGGGAAGAGTGAAAGACGCGCACGTTCATTTTCAGAGCTCCTAGACCTTCCTATAAGAAGTTAGCTAAAAAGTAGCTTCGAAAAACGCTTAGGTTAAGTTTCAGAGTTGCTTCTAATGTACCAAAGCTGGACTTAGACATAATTTCACTCTCACAACATTATGGCTGGTTGGAGAAAGTCCGAACCACAAGTACCGGGTCCATGGTTCTGGCCGTATACTGGGGGGACGGGGACGACTCCCATTAACCCCTGACTATACAGGGGATACGCTTATCACAATGCCTTTCTGGTCTGTGCTGAAGCAGGGCATTCTGGCAGCCAAGTGGCTTGACCTTTATTAGTGAGCCTGGTTACCCCCTCTCGGAACCACAGACTTAGAAATCGCCAGCTCATATACAGTGCATAAAATATATTTATATATATACCCTTATACACCATTTTAATAAAAAATATCACAAAATTCTTCTAAGTCCCTCGGGAAGAGTGAAAGACGCGCACGTTCATTTTCAGAGCTCCTAGACCTTCCTAAAAGAAGTTAGCTAAAAAGTAGCTTCGAAAAACGCTTAGGTTAAGTTTCAGAGTTGCTTCTAATGTACCAAAGCTGGACTTAGACATAATTTCACTCTCACAACATTATGGCTGGTTGGAGACAGTCCGAACCACAAGTACCGGGTCCATGGTTCTGGCCGTATACTGGGGGGACGGGGGGGACTCCCATTAACCCCTGACTATACCGGGGATACGCTTATCACAATGCCTTTCTGGTCTGTGCTGAAGCAGGGCATTCTGGCAGCCAAGTGGCTTGACCTTTATTAGTGAGCCTGGTTACCCCCTCTCGGAACCACAGACTTAGAAATCGCCAGCTCATATACAGTGCATAAAATATATTTATATATATACCCTTATACACCATTTTAATAAAAAATATCACAAAATTCTTCTAAGTCCCTCGAGAAGAGTGAAAGACGCGCACGTTCATTTTCAGAGCTCCTAGACCTTCCTATAAGAAGTTAGCCAAAAAGTAGCTTCGAAAAACGCTTAGGTTAAGTTTCAGAGTTGCTTCTAATGTACCAAAGCTGGACTTAGACATAATTTCACTCTCACAACATTATGGCTGGATGGAGACAGTCCGAACCACAAGTACCGGGTCCATGGTTCTGGCCGTATACTGGGGGGACGGGGACGACTCCCATTAACCCCTGACTATACCGGGGATACGCTTATCACAATGCCTTTCTGGTCTGTGCTGAAGCAGGGCATTCTGGCAGGCAAGTGGCTTGACCTTTATTAGTGAGCCTGGTTACCCCCTCTTGGAACCACAGACTTAGAAATCGCCAGCTCATATACAGTGCATAAAATATATTTATATATATACCCTTATACACCATTTTAATAAAAAATATCACAAAATTCTTCTAAGTCCCTCGGGAAGAGTGAAAGACGCGCACGTTCATTTTCAGAGCTCCTAGACCTTCCTATAAGAAGTTAGGCAAAAAGTAGCTTCGAAAAACGCTTAGGTTAAGTTTCAGAGTTGCTTCTAATGTATCAAAGCTGTACTTAGACATAATTTCACTCTCACAACATTATGGCTGGTTGGAGACAGTCCGAACCACAAGTACCGGGTCCATGGTTCTGGCCGTATACTGGGGGGACGGGGACGACTCCCATTAACCCCTGACTATACCGGGGATACGCTTATCACAATGCCTTTCTGGTCTGTGCTGAAGCAGGGCATTCTGGCAGCCAAGTGGCTTGACCTTTATTAGTGAGCCTGGTTACCCCCTCTCGGAACCACAGACTTAGAAATCGCCAGCTCATATACAGTGCATAAAATATATTTATATATATACCCTTATACACCATTTTAATAAAAAATATCACAAAATTCTTCTAAGTCCCTCGGGAAGAGTGAAAGACGCGCACGTTCATTTTCAGAGCTCCTAGACCTTCCTATAAGAAGTTAGCTAAAAAGTAGCTTCGAAAAACGCTTAGGTTAAGTTTCAGAGTTGCTTCTAATGTACCAAAGCTGGACTTAGACATAATTTCACTCTCACAACATTATGGCTGGTTGGAGACAGTCCGAACCACAAGTACCGGGTCCATGGTTCTGGCCGTATACTGGGGGGACGGGGACGACTCCCATTAACCCCTGACTATACCGGGGATACGCTTATCACAATGACTTTCTGGTCTGTGCTGAAGCAGGGCATTCTGGCAGGCAAGTGGCTTGACCTTTATTAGTGAGCCTGGTTACCCCCTCTTGGAACCACAGACTTAGAAATCGCCAGCTCATATACAGTGCATAAAATATATTTATATATATACCCTTATACACCATTTTAATAAAAAATATCACAAAATTCTTCTAAGTCCATCGGGAAGAGTGAAAGACGCGCACGTTCATTTTCAGAGCTCCTAGACCTTCCTATAAGAAGTTAGCCAAAAAGTAGCTTCGAAAAACGCTTAGGTTAAGTTTCAGAGTTGCTTCTAATGTATCAAAGCTGGACTTAGACATAATTTCACTCTCACAACATTATGGCTGGTTGGAGACAGTCCGAACCACAAGTACCGGGTCCATGGTTCTGGCCGTATACTGGGGGGACGGGGACGACTCCCATTAACCCCTGACTATACCGGGGATACGCTTATCACAATGCCTTTTTGGTCTGTGCTGAAGCAGGGCATTCTGGCAGCCAAGTGGCTTGACCTTTATTAGTGAGCCTGGTTACCCCCTCTCGGAACCACAGACTTAGAAATCGCCAGCTCATATACAGTGCATAAAATATATTTATATATATACCCTTATACACCATTTTAATAAAAAATATCACAAAATTCTTCTAAGTCCCTCGGGAAGAGTGAAAGACGCGCACGTTCATTTTCAGAGCTCCTAGACCTTCCTATAAGAAGTTAGCTAAAAAGTAGCTTCGAAAAACGCTTAGGTTAAGTTTCAGAGTTGCTTCTAATGTACCAAAGCTGGACTTAGACATAATTTCACTCTCACAACATTATGGCTGGTTGGAGACAGTCCGAACCACAAGTACCGGGTCCATGGTTCTGGCCGTATACTGGGGGGACGGGGACGACTCCCATTAACCCCTGACTATACCGGGGATACGCTTATCACAATGCCTTTCTGGTCTGTGCTGAAGCAGGGCATTCTGGCAGCCAAGTGGCTTGACCTTTATTAGTGAGCCTGGTTACCCCCTCTCGGAACCACAGACTTAGAAATCGCCAGCTCATATACAGTGCATAAAATATATTTATATATATACCCTTATACACCATTTTAATAAAAAATATCACAAAATTCTTCTAAGTCCCTCGAGAAGAGTGAAAGACGCGCACGTTCATTTTCAGAGCTCCTAGACCTTCCTATAAGAAGTTAGCCAAAAAGTAGCTTCGAAAAACGCTTAGGTTAAGTTTCAGAGTTGCTTCTAATGTACCAAAGCTGGACTTAGACATAATTTCACTCTCACAACATTATGGCTGGATGGAGACAGTCCGAACCACAAGTACCGGGTCCATGGTTCTGGCCGTATACTGGGGGGACGGGGACGACTCCCATTAACCCCTGACTATACCGGGGATACGCTTATCACAATGCCTTTCTGGTCTGTGCTGAAGCAGGGCATTCTGGCAGGCAAGTGGCTTGACCTTTATTAGTGAGCCTGGTTACCCCCTCTTGGAACCACAGACTTAGAAATCGCCAGCTCATATACAGTGCATAAAATATATTTATATATATACCCTTATACACCATTTTAATAAAAAATATCACAAAATTCTTCTAAGTCCCTCGAGAAGAGTGAAAGACGCGCACGTTCATTTTCAGAGCTCCTAGACCTTCCTATAAGAAGTTAGCCAAAAAGTAGCTTCGAAAAACGCTTAGGTTAAGTTTCAGAGTTGCTTCTAATGTACCAAAGCTGGACTTAGACATAATTTCACTCTCACAACATTATGGCTGGATGGAGACAGTCCGAACCACAAGTACCGGGTCCATGGTTCTGGCCGTATACTGGGGGGACGGGGACGACTCCCATTAACCCCTGACTATACCGGGGATACGCTTATCACAATGCCTTTCTGGTCTGTGCTGAAGCAGGGCATTCTGGCAGGCAAGTGGCTTGACCTTTATTAGTGAGCCTGGTTACCCCCTCTTGGAACCACAGACTTAGAAATCGCCAGCTCATATACAGTGCATAAAATATATTTATATATATACCCTTATACACCATTTTAATAAAAAATATCACAAAATTCTTCTAAGTCCCTCGGGAAGAGTGAAAGACGCGCACGTTCATTTTCAGAGCTCCTAGACCTTCCTATAAGAAGTTAGGCAAAAAGTAGCTTCGAAAAACGCTTAGGTTAAGTTTCAGAGTTGCTTCTAATGTATCAAAGCTGTACTTAGACATAATTTCACTCTCACAACATTATGGCTGGTTGGAGACAGTCCGAACCACAAGTACCGGGTCCATGGTTCTGGCCGTATACTGGGGGGACGGGGACGACTCCCATTAACCCCTTACTATACCGGGGATACGCTTATCACAATGCCTTTCTGGTCTGTGCTGAAGCAGGGCATTCTGGCAGCCAAGTGGCTTGACCTTTATTAGTGAGCCTGGTTACCCCCTCTCGGAACCACAGACTTAGAAATCGCCAGCTCATATACAGTGCATAAAATATATTTATATATATACCCTTATACACCATTTTAATAAAAAATATCACAAAATTCTTCTAAGTCCCTCGGGAAGAGTGAAAGACGCGCACGTTCATTTTCAGAGCTCCTAGACCTTCCTATAAGAAGTTAGCTAAAAAGTAGCTTCGAAAAACGCTTAGGTTAAGTTTCAGAGTTGCTTCTAATGTACCAAAGCTGGACTTAGACATAATTTCACTCTCACAACATTATGGCTGGTTGGAGACAGTCCGAACCACAAGTACCGGGTCCATGGTACTGGCCGTATACTGGGGGGACGGGGACGACTCCCATTAACCCCTGACTATACCGGGGATACGCTTATCACAATGACTTTCTGGTCTGTGCTGAAGCAGGGCATTCTGGCAGGCAAGTGGCTTGACCTTTATTAGTGAGCCTGGTTACCCCCTCTTGGAACCACAGACTTAGAAATCGCCAGCTCATATACAGTGCATAAAATATATTTATATATATACCCTTATACACCATTTTAATAAAAAATATCACAAAATTCTTCTAAGTCCATCGGGAAGAGTGAAAGACGCGCACGTTCATTTTCAGAGCTCCTAGACCTTCCTATAAGAAGTTAGCCAAAAAGTAGCTTCGAAAAACGCTTAGGTTAAGTTTCAGAGTTGCTTCTAATGTATCAAAGCTGGACTTAGACATAATTTCACTCTCACAACATTATGGCTGGTTGGAGACAGTCCGAACCACAAGTACCGGGTCCATGGTTCTGGCCGTATACTGGGGGGACGGGGACGACTCCCATTAACCCCTGACTATACCGGGGATACGCTTATCACAATGCCTTTCTGGTCTGTGCTGAAGCAGGGCATTCTGGCAGCCAAGTGGCTTGACCTTTATTAGTGAGCCTGGTTACCCCCTCTCGGAACCACAGACTTAGAAATCGCCAGCTCATATACAGTGCATAAAATATATTTATATATATACCCTTATACACCATTTTAATAAAAAATATCACAAAATTCTTCTAAGTCCCTCGGGAAGAGTGAAAGACGCGCACGTTCATTTTCAGAGCTCCTAGACCTTCCTATAAGAAGTTAGCTAAAAAGTAGCTTCGAAAAACGCTTAGGTTAAGTTTCAGAGTTGCTTCTAATGTACCAAAGCTGGACTTAGACATAATTTCACTCTCACAACATTATGGCTGGTTGGAGACAGTCCGAACCACAAGTACCGGGTCCATGGTTCTGGCCGTATACTGGGGGGACGGGGACGACTCCCATTAACCCCTGACTATACCGGGGATACGCTTATCACAATGCCTTTCTGGTCTGTGCTGAAGCAGGGCATTCTGGCAGCCAAGTGGCTTGACCTTTATTAGTGAGCCTGGTTACCCCCTCTCGGAACCACAGACTTAGAAATCGCCAGCTCATATACAGTGCATAAAATATATTTATATATATACCCTTATACACCATTTTAATAAAAAATATCACAAAATTCTTCTAAGTCCCTCGGGAAGAGTGAAAGACGCGCACGTTCATTTTCAGAGCTCCTAGACCTTCCTATAAGAAGTTAGCTAAAAAGTAGCTTCGAAAAACGCTTAGGTTAAGTTTCAGAGTTGCTTCTAATGTACCAAAGCTGGACTTAGACATAATTTCACTCTCACAACATTATGGCTGGTTGGAGAAAGTCCGAACCACAAGTACCGGGTCCATGGTTCTGGCCGTATACTGGGGGGACGGGGACGACTCCCATTAACCCCTGACTATACAGGGGATACGCTTATCACAATGCCTTTCTGGTCTGTGCTGAAGCAGGGCATTCTGGTAGCCAAGTGGCTTGACCTTTATTAGTGAGCCTGGTTACCCCCTCTCGGAACCACAGACTTAGAAATCGCCAGCTCATATACAGTGCATAAAATATATTTATATATATACCCTTATACACCATTTTAATAAAAAATATCACAAAATTCTTCTAAGTCCCTCGGGAAGAGTGAAAGACGCGCACGTTCATTTTCAGAGCTCCTAGACCTTCTTATAAGAAGTTAGCTAAAAAGTAGCTTCGAAAAACGCTTAGGTTAAGTTTCAGAGTTGCTTCTAATGTACCAAAGCTGGACTTAGACATAATTTCACTCTCACAACATTATGGCTGGTTGGAGACAGTCCGAACCACAAGTACCGGGTCCATGGTTCTGGCCGTATACTGGGGGGACGGGGGGGGACTCCCATTAACCCCTGACTATACCGGGGATACGCTTATCACAATGCCTTTCTGGTCTGTGCTGAAGCAGGGCATTCTGGCAGCCAAGTGGCTTGACCTTTATTAGTGAGCCTGGTTACCCCCTCTCGGAACCACAGACTTAGAAATCGCCAGCTCATATACAGTGCATAAAATATATTTATATATATACCCTTATACACCATTTTAATAAAAAATATCACAAAATTCTTCTAAGTCCCTCGGGAAGAGTGAAAGACGCGCACGTTCATTTTCAGAGCTCCTAGACCTTCCTATAAGAAGTTAGCCAAAAAGTAGCTTCGAAAAACGCTTAGGTTAAGTTTCAGAGTTGCTTCTAATGTACCAAAGCTGGACTTAGACATAATTTCACTCTCACAACATTATGGCTGGATGGAGACAGTCCGAACCACAAGTACCGGGTCCATGGTTCTGGCCGTATACTGGGGGGACGGGGACGACTCCCATTAACCCCTGACTATACCGGGGATACGCTTATCACAATGACTTTCTGGTCTGTGCTGAAGCAGGGCATTCTGGCAGGCAAGTGGCTTGACCTTTATTAGTGAGCCTGGTTACCCCCTCTCGGAACCACAGACTTAGAAATCGCCAGCTCATATACAGTGCATAAAATATATTTATATATATACCCTTATACACCATTTTAATAAAAAATATCACAAAATTCTTCTAAGTCCCTCGGGAAGAGTGAAAGACGCGCACGTTCATTTTCAGAGCTCCTAGACCTTCCTAAAAGAAGTTAGCTAAAAAGTAGCTTCGAAAAACGCTTAGGTTAAGTTTCAGAGTTGCTTCTAATGTACCAAAGCTGGACTTAGACATAATTTCACTCTCACAACATTATGGCTGGTTGGAGACAGTCCGAACCACAAGTACCGGGTCCATGGTTCTGGCCGTATACTGGGGGGACGGGGGGGACTCCCATTAACCCCTGACTATACCGGGGATACGCTTATCACAATGCCTTTCTGGTCTGTGCTGAAGCAGGGCATTCTGGCAGCCAAGTGGCTTGACCTTTATTAGTGAGCCTGGTTACCCCCTCTCGGAACCACAGACTTAGAAATCGCCAGCTCATATACAGTGCATAAAATATATTTATATATATACCCTTATACACCATTTTAATAAAAAATATCACAAAATTCTTCTAAGTCCCTCGGGAAGAGTGAAAGACGCGCACGTTCATTTTCAGAGCTCCTAGACCTTCCTAAAAGAAGTTAGCTAAAAAGTAGCTTCGAAAAACGCTTAGGTTAAGTTTCAGAGTTGCTTCTAATGTACCAAAGCTGGACTTAGACATAATTTCACTCTCACAACATTATGGCTGGTTGGAGACAGTCCGAACCACAAGTACCGGGTCCATGGTTCTGGCCGTATACTGGGGGGACGGGGGGGACTCCCATTAACCCCTGACTATACCGGGGATACGCTTATCACAATGCCTTTCTGGTCTGTGCTGAAGCAGGGCATTCTGGCAGCCAAGTGGCTTGACCTTTATTAGTGAGCCTGGTTACCCCCTCTCGGAACCACAGACTTAGAAATCGCCAGCTCATATACAGTGCATAAAATATATTTATATATATACCCTTATACACCATTTTAATAAAAAATATCACAAAATTCTTCTAAGTCCCTCGGGAAGAGTGAAAGACGCGCACGTTCATTTTCAGAGCTCCTAGACCTTCCTATAAGAAGTTAGCCAAAAAGTAGCTTCGAAAAACGCCTAGGTTAAGTTTCAGAGTTGCTTCTAATGTACCAAAGCTGGACTTAGACATAATTTCACTCTCACAACATTATGGCTGGATGGAGACAGTCCGAACCACAAGTACCGGGTCCATGGTTCTGGCCGTATACTGGGGGGACGGGGACGACTCCCATTAACCCCTGACTATACCGGGGATACGCTTATCACAATGACTTTCTGGTCTGTGCTGAAGCAGGGCATTCTGGCAGGCAAGTGGCTTGACCTTTATTAGTGAGCCTGGTTACCCCCTCTTGGAACCACAGACTTAGAAATCGCCAGCTCATATACAGTGCATAAAATATATTTATATATATACCCTTATACACCATTTTAATAAAAAATATCACAAAATTCTTCTAAGTCCCTCGGGAAGAGTGAAAGACGCGCACGTTAATTTTCAGAGCTCCTAGACCTTCCTATAAGAAGTTAGGCAAAAAGTAGCTTCGAAAAACGCTTAGGTTAAGTTTCAGAGTTGCTTCTAATGTACCAAAGCTGGACTTAGACATAATTTCACTCTCACAACATTATGGCTGGTTGGAGACAGTCCGAACCACAAGTACCGGGTCCATGGTTCTGGCCGTATACTGGGGGGACGGGGACGACTCCCATTAACCCCTGACTATACCGGGGATACGCTTATCACAATGCCTTTCTGGTCTGTGCTGAAGCAGGGCATTCTGGCAGCCAAGTGGCTTGACCTTTATTAGTGAGCCTGGTTACCCCCTCTCGGAACCACAGACTTAGAAATCGCCAGCTCATATACAGTGCATAAAATATATTTATATATATACCCTTATACACCATTTTAATAAAAAATATCACAAAATTCTTCTAAGTCCCTCGAGAAGAGTGAAAGACGCGCACGTTCATTTTCAGAGCTCCTAGACCTTCCTATAAGAAGTTAGCCAAAAAGTAGCTTCGAAAAACGCTTAGGTTAAGTTTCAGAGTTGCTTCTAATGTACCAAAGCTGGACTTAGACATAATTTCACTCTCACAACATTATGGCTGGATGGAGACAGTCCGAACCACAGGTACCGGGTCCATGGTTCTGGCCGTATACTGGGGGGACGGGGACGACTCCCATTAACCCCTGACTATACCGGGGATACGCTTATCACAATGCCTTTCTGGTCTGTGCTGAAGCAGGGCATTCTGGCAGGCAAGTGGCTTGACCTTTATTAGTGAGCCTGGTTACCCCCTCTTGGAACCACAGACTTAGAAATCGCCAGCTCATATACAGTGCATAAAATATATTTATATATATACCCTTATACACCATTTTAATAAAAAATATCACAAAATTCTTCTAAGTCCCTCGGGAAGAGTGAAAGACGCGCACGTTCATTTTCAGAGCTCCTAGACCTTCCTATAAGAAGTTAGGCAAAAAGTAGCTTCGAAAAACGCTTAGGTTAAGTTTCAGAGTTGCTTCTAATGTATCAAAGCTGTACTTAGACATAATTTCACTCTCACAACATTATGGCTGGTTGGAGACAGTCCGAACCACAAGTACCGGGTCCATGGTTCTGGCCGTATACTGGGGGGACGGGGACGACTCCCATTAACCCCTGACTATACCGGGGATACGCTTATCACAATGCCTTTCTGGTCTGTGCTGAAGCAGGGCATTCTGGCAGCCAAGTGGCTTGACCTTTATTAGTGAGCCTGGTTACCCCCTCTCGGAACCACAGACTTAGAAATCGCCAGCTCATATACAGTGCATAAAATATATTTATATATATACCCTTATACACCATTTTAATAAAAAATATCACAAAATTCTTCTAAGTCCCTCGGGAAGAGTGAAAGACGCGCACGTTCATTTTCAGAGCTCCTAGACCTTCCTATAAGAAGTTAGCTAAAAAGTAGCTTCGAAAAACGCTTAGGTTAAGTTTCAGAGTTGCTTCTAATGTACCAAAGCTGGACTTAGACATAATTTCACTCTCACAACATTATGGCTGGTTGGAGACAGTCCGAACCACAAGTACCGGGTCCATGGTACTGGCCGTATACTGGGGGGACGGGGACGACTCCCATTAACCCCTGACTATACCGGGGATACGCTTATCACAATGACTTTCTGGTCTGTGCTGAAGCAGGGCATTCTGGCAGCCAAGTGGCTTGACCTTTATTAGTGAGCCTGGTTACCCCCTCTTGGAACCACAGACTTAGAAATCGCCAGCTCATATACAGTGCATAAAATATATTTATATATATACCCTTATACACCATTTTAATAAAAAATATCACAAAATTCTTCTAAGTCCATCGGGAAGAGTGAAAGACGCGCACGTTCATTTTCAGAGCTCCTAGACCTTCCTATAAGAAGTTAGCCAAAAAGTAGCTTCGAAAAACGCTTAGGTTAAGTTTCAGAGTTGCTTCTAATGTATCAAAGCTGGACTTAGACATAATTTCACTCTCACAACATTATGGCTGGTTGGAGACAGTCCGAACCACAAGTACCGGGTCCATGGTTCTGGCCGTATACTGGGGGGACGGGGACGACTCCCATTAACCCCTGACTATACCGGGGATACGCTTATCACAATGCCTTTCTGGTCTGTGCTGAAGCAGGGCATTCTGGCAGCCAAGTGGCTTGACCTTTATTAGTGAGCCTGGTTACCCCCTCTCGGAACCACAGACTTAGAAATCGCCAGCTCATATACAGTGCATAAAATATATTTATATATATACCCTTATACACCATTTTAATAAAAAATATCACAAAATTCTTCTAAGTCCCTCGGGAAGAGTGAAAGACGCGCACGTTCATTTTCAGAGCTCCTAGACCTTCCTATAAGAAGTTAGCTAAAAAGTAGCTTCGAAAAACGCTTAGGTTAAGTTTCAGAGTTGCTTCTAATGTACCAAAGCTGGACTTAGACATAATTTCACTCTCACAACATTATGGCTGGTTGGAGACAGTCCGAACCACAAGTACCGGGTCCATGGTTCTGGCCGTATACTGGGGGGACGGGGACGACTCCCATTAACCCCTGACTATACCGGGGATACGCTTATCACAATGCCTTTCTGGTCTGTGCTGAAGCAGGGCATTCTGGCAGCCAAGTGGCTTGACCTTTATTAGTGAGCCTGGTTACCCCCTCTCGGAACCACAGACTTAGAAATCGCCAGCTCATATACAGTGCATAAAATATATTTATATATATACCCTTATACACCATTTTAATAAAAAATATCACAAAATTCTTCTAAGTCCCTCGGGAAGAGTGAAAGACGCGCACGTTCATTTTCAGAGCTCCTAGACCTTCCTATAAGAAGTTAGCTAAAAAGTAGCTTCGAAAAACGCTTAGGTTAAGTTTCAGAGTTGCTTCTAATGTACCAAAGCTGGACTTTGACATAATTTCACTCTCACAACATTATGGCTGGTTGGAGAAAGTCCGAACCACAAGTACCGGGTCCATGGTTCTGGCCGTATACTGGGGGGACGGGGACGACTCCCATTAACCCCTGACTATACAGGGGATACGCTTATCACAATGCCTTTCTGGTCTGTGCTGAAGCAGGGCATTCTGGTAGCCAAGTGGCTTGACCTTTATTAGTGAGCCTGGTTACCCCCTCTCGGAACCACAGACTTAGAAATCGCCAGCTCATATACAGTGCATAAAATATATTTATATATATACCCTTATACACCATTTTAATAAAAAATATCACAAAATTCTTCTAAGTCCCTCGGGAAGAGTGAAAGACGCGCACGTTCATTTTCAGAGCTCCTAGACCTTCCTAAAAGAAGTTAGCTATAAAGTAGCTTCGAAAAATGCTTAGGTTAAGTTTCAGAGTTGCTTCTAATGTACCAAAGCTGGACTTAGACATAATTTCACTCTCACAACATTATGGCTGGTTGGAGACAGTCCGAACCACAAGTACCGGGTCCATGGTTCTGGCCGTATACTGGGGGGACGGGGGGGGACTCCCATTAACCCCTGACTATACCGGGGATACGCTTATCACAATGCCTTTCTGGTCTGTGCTGAAGCAGGGCATTCTGGCAGCCAAGTGGCTTGACCTTTATTAGTGAGCCTGGTTACCCCCTCTCGGAACCACAGACTTAGAAATCGCCAGCTCATATACAGTGCATAAAATATATTTATATATATACCCTTATACACCATTTTAATAAAAAATATCACAAAATTCTTCTAAGTCCCTCGGGAAGAGTGAAAGACGCGCACGTTCATTTTCAGAGCTCCTAGACCTTCCTATAAGAAGTTAGCCAAAAAGTAGCTTCGAAAAACGCTTAGGTTAAGTTTCAGAGTTGCTTCTAATGTACCAAAGCTGGACTTAGACATAATTTCACTCTCACAACATTATGGCTGGATGGAGACAGTCCGAACCACAAGTACCGGGTCCATGGTTCTGGCCGTATACTGGGGGGACGGGGACGACTCCCATTAACCCCTGACTATACCGGGGATACGCTTATCACAATGACTTTCTGGTCTGTGCTGAAGCAGGGCATTCTGGCAGGCAAGTGGCTTGACCTTTATTAGTGAGCCTGGTTACCCCCTCTCGGAACCACAGACTTAGAAATCGCCAGCTCATATACAGTGCATAAAATATATTTATATATATACCCTTATACACCATTTTAATAAAAAATATCACAAAATTCTTCTAAGTCCCTCGGGAAGAGTGAAAGACGCGCACGTTCATTTTCAGAGCTCCTAGACCTTCCTAAAAGAAGTTAGCTAAAAAGTAGCTTCGAAAAACGCTTAGGTTAAGTTTCAGAGTTGCTTCTAATGTACCAAAGCTGGACTTAGACATAATTTCACTCTCACAACATTATGGCTGGTTGGAGACAGTCCGAACCACAAGTACCGGGTCCATGGTTCTGGCCGTATACTGGGGGGACGGGGGGGACTCCCATTAACCCCTGACTATACCGGGGATACGCTTATCACAATGCCTTTCTGGTCTGTGCTGAAGCAGGGCATTCTGGCAGCCAAGTGGCTTGACCTTTATTAGTGAGCCTGGTTACCCCCTCTCGGAACCACAGACTTAGAAATCGCCAGCTCATATACAGTGCATAAAATATATTTATATATATACCCTTATACACCATTTTAATAAAAAATATCACAAAATTCTTCTAAGTCCCTCGGGAAGAGTGAAAGACGCGCACGTTCATTTTCAGAGCTCCTAGACCTTCCTAAAAGAAGTTAGCTAAAAAGTAGCTTCGAAAAACGCTTAGGTTAAGTTTCAGAGTTGCTTCTAATGTACCAAAGCTGGACTTAGACATAATTTCACTCTCACAACATTATGGCTGGTTGGAGACAGTCCGAACCACAAGTACCGGGTCCATGGTTCTGGCCGTATACTGGGGGGACGGGGGGGACTCCCATTAACCCCTGACTATACCGGGGATACGCTTATCACAATGCCTTTCTGGTCTGTGCTGAAGCAGGGCATTCTGGCAGCCAAGTGGCTTGACCTTTATTAGTGAGCCTGGTTACCCCCTCTCGGAACCACAGACTTAGAAATCGCCAGCTCATATACAGTGCATAAAATATATTTATATATATACCCTTATACACCATTTTAATAAAAAATATCACAAAATTCTTCTAAGTCCCTCGGGAAGAGTGAAAGACGCGCACGTTCATTTTCAGAGCTCCTAGACCTTCCTATAAGAAGTTAGCCAAAAAGTAGCTTCGAAAAACGCCTAGGTTAAGTTTCAGAGTTGCTTCTAATGTACCAAAGCTGGACTTAGACATAATTTCACTCTCACAACATTATGGCTGGATGGAGACAGTCCGAACCACAAGTACCGGGTCCATGGTTCTGGCCGTATACTGGGGGGACGGGGACGACTCCCATTAACCCCTGACTATACCGGGGATACGCTTATCACAATGACTTTCTGGTCTGTGCTGAAGCAGGGCATTCTGGCAGGCAAGTGGCTTGACCTTTATTAGTGAGCCTGGTTACCCCCTCTTGGAACCACAGACTTAGAAATCGCCAGCTCATATACAGTGCATAAAATATATTTATATATATACCCTTATACACCATTTTAATAAAAAATATCACAAAATTCTTCTAAGTCCCTCGGGAAGAGTGAAAGACGCGCACGTTAATTTTCAGAGCTCCTAGACCTTCCTATAAGAAGTTAGGCAAAAAGTAGCTTCGAAAAACGCTTAGGTTAAGTTTCAGAGTTGCTTCTAATGTACCAAAGCTGGACTTAGACATAATTTCACTCTCACAACATTATGGCTGGTTGGAGACAGTCCGAACCACAAGTACCGGGTCCATGGTTCTGGCCGTATACTGGGGGGACGGGGACGACTCCCATTAACCCCTGACTATACCGGGGATACGCTTATCACAATGCCTTTCTGGTCTGTGCTGAAGCAGGGCATTCTGGCAGCCAAGTGGCTTGACCTTTATTAGTGAGCCTGGTTACCCCCTCTCGGAACCACAGACTTAGAAATCGCCAGCTCATATACAGTGCATAAAATATATTTATATATATACCCTTATACACCATTTTAATAAAAAATATCACAAAATTCTTCTAAGTCCCTCGGGAAGAGTGAAAGACGCGCACGTTCATTTTCAGAGCTCCTAGACCTTCCTATAAGAAGTTAGCTAAAAAGTAGCTTCGAAAAACGCTTAGGTTAAGTTTCAGAGTTGCTTCTAATGTACCAAAGCTGGACTTAGACATAATTTCACTCTCACAACATTATGGCTGGTTGGAGACAGTCCGAACCACAAGTACCGGGTCCATGGTTCTGGCCGTATACTGGGGGGACGGGGACGACTCCCATTAACCCCTGACTATACCGGGGATACGCTTATCACAATGCCTTTCTGGTCTGTGCTGAAGCAGGGCATTCTGGCAGCCAAGTGGCTTGACCTTTATTAGTGAGCCTGGTTACCCCCTCTCGGAACCACAGACTTAGAAATCGCCAGCTCATATACAGTGCATAAAATATATTTATATATATACCCTTATACACCATTTTAATAAAAAATATCACAAAATTCTTCTAAGTCCCTCGGGAAGAGTGAAAGACGCGCACGTTCATTTTCAGAGCTCCTAGACCTTCCTATAAGAAGTTAGGCAAAAAGTAGCTTCGAAAAACGCTTAGGTTAAGTTTCAGAGTTGCTTCTAATGTATCAAAGCTGTACTTAGACATAATTTCACTCTCACAACATTATGGCTGGTTGGAGACAGTCCGAACCACAAGTACCGGGTCCATGGTTCTGGCCGTATACTGGGGGGACGGGGACGACTCCCATTAACCCCTGACTATACCGGGGATACGCTTATCACAATGCCTTTCTGGTCTGTGCTGAAGCAGGGCATTCTGGCAGCCAAGTGGCTTGACCTTTATTAGTGAGCCTGGTTACCCCCTCTCGGAACCACAGACTTAGAAATCGCCAGCTCATATACAGTGCATAAAATATATTTATATATATACCCTTATACACCATTTTAATAAAAAATATCACAAAATTCTTCTAAGTCCCTCGGGAAGAGTGAAAGACGCGCACGTTCATTTTCAGAGCTCCTAGACCTTCCTATAAGAAGTTAGCTAAAAAGTAGCTTCGAAAAACGCTTAGGTTAAGTTTCAGAGTTGCTTCTAATGTACCAAAGCTGGACTTAGACATAATTTCACTCTCACAACATTATGGCTGGTTGGAGACAGTCCGAACCACAAGTACCGGGTCCATGGTTCTGGCCGTATACTGGGGGGACGGGGACGACTCCCATTAACCCCTGACTATACCGGGGATACGCTTATCACAATGACTTTCTGGTCTGTGCTGAAGCAGGGCATTCAGGCAGGCAAGTGGCTTGACCTTTATTAGTGAGCCTGGTTACCCCCTCTTGGAACCACAGACTTAGAAATCGCCAGCTCATATACAGTGCATAAAATATATTTATATATATACCCTTATACACCATTTTAATAAAAAATATCACAAAATTCTTCTAAGTCCATCGGGAAGAGTGAAAGACGCGCACGTTCATTTTCAGAGCTCCTAGACCTTCCTATAAGAAGTTAGCCAAAAAGTAGCTTCGAAAAACGCTTAGGTTAAGTTTCAGAGTTGCTTCTAATGTATCAAAGCTGGACTTAGACATAATTTCACTCTCACAACATTATGGCTGGTTGGAGACAGTCCGAACCACAAGTACCGGGTCCATGGTTCTGGCCGTATACTGGGGGGACGGGGACGACTCCCATTAACCCCTGACTATACCGGGGATACGCTTATCACAATGCCTTTCTGGTCTGTGCTGAAGCAGGGCATTCTGGCAGCCAAGTGGCTTGACCTTTATTAGTGAGCCTGGTTACCCCCTCTCGGAACCACAGACTTAGAAATCGCCAGCTCATATACAGTGCATAAAATATATTTATATATATACCCTTATACACCATTTTAATAAAAAATATCACAAAATTCTTCTAAGTCCCTCGGGAAGAGTGAAAGACGCGCACGTTCATTTTCAGAGCTCCTAGACCTTCCTATAAGAAGTTAGCTAAAAAGTAGCTTCGAAAAACGCTTAGGTTAAGTTTCAGAGTTGCTTCTAATGTACCAAAGCTGGACTTAGACATAATTTCACTCTCACAACATTATGGCTGGATGGAGACAGTCCGAACCACAAGTACCGGGTCCATGGTTCTGGCCGTATACTGGGGGGACGGGGACGACTCCCATTAACCCCTGACTATACCGGGGATACGCTTATCACAATGACTTTCTGGTCTGTGCTGAAGCAGGGCATTCTGGCAGGCAAGTGGCTTGACCTTTATTAGTGAGCCTGGTTACCCCCTCTTGGAACCACAGACTTAGAAATCGCCAGCTCATATACAGTGCATAAAATATATTTATATATATACCCTTATACACCATTTTAATAAAAAATATCACAAAATTCTTCTAAGTCCCTCGGGAAGAGTGAAAGACGCGCACGTTAATTTTCAGAGCTCCTAGACCTTCCTATAAGAAGTTAGGCAAAAAGTAGCTTCGAAAAACGCTTAGGTTAAGTTTCAGAGTTGCTTCTAATGTACCAAAGCTGGACTTAGACATAATTTCACTCTCACAACATTATGGCTGGTTGGAGACAGTCCGAACCACAAGTACCGGGTCCATGGTTCTGGCCGTATACTGGGGGGACGGGGACGACTCCCATTAACCCCTGACTATACCGGGGATACGCTTATCACAATGCCTTTCTGGTCTGTGCTGAAGCAGGGCATTCTGGCAGCCAAGTGGCTTGACCTTTATTAGTGAGCCTGGTTACCCCCTCTCGGAACCACAGACTTAGAAATCGCCAGCTCATATACAGTGCATAAAATATATTTATATATATACCCTTATACACCATTTTAATAAAAAATATCACAAAATTCTTCTAAGTCCCTCGGGAAGAGTGAAAGACGCGCACGTTCATTTTCAGAGCTCCTAGACCTTCCTATAAGAAGTTAGCTAAAAAGTAGCTTCGAAAAACGCTTAGGTTAAGTTTCAGAGTTGCTTCTAATGTACCAAAGCTGGACTTAGACATAATTTCACTCTCACAACATTATGGCTGGTTGGAGACAGTCCGAACCACAAGTACCGGGTCCATGGTTCTGGCCGTATACTGGGGGGACGGGGACGACTCCCATTAACCCCTGACTATACCGGGGATACGCTTATCACAATGACTTTCTGGTCTGTGCTGAAGCAGGGCATTCAGGCAGGCAAGTGGCTTGACCTTTATTAGTGAGCCTGGTTACCCCCTCTTGGAACCACAGACTTAGAAATCGCCAGCTCATATACAGTGCATAAAATATATTTATATATATACCCTTATACACCATTTTAATAAAAAATATCACAAAATTCTTCTAAGTCCATCGGGAAGAGTGAAAGACGCGCACGTTCATTTTCAGAGCTCCTAGACCTTCCTATAAGAAGTTAGCCAAAAAGTAGCTTCGAAAAACGCTTAGGTTAAGTTTCAGAGTTGCTTCTAATGTATCAAAGCTGGACTTAGACATAATTTCACTCTCACAACATTATGGCTGGTTGGAGACAGTCCGAACCACAAGTACCGGGTCCATGGTTCTGGCCGTATACTGGGGGGACGGGGACGACTCCCATTAACCCCTGACTATACCGGGGATACGCTTATCACAATGCCTTTCTGGTCTGTGCTGAAGCAGGGCATTCTGGCAGCCAAGTGGCTTGACCTTTATTAGTGAGCCTGGTTACCCCCTCTCGGAACCACAGACTTAGAAATCGCCAGCTCATATACAGTGCATAAAATATATTTATATATATACCCTTATACACCATTTTAATAAAAAATATCACAAAATTCTTCTAAGTCCCTCGGGAAGAGTGAAAGACGCGCACGTTCATTTTCAGAGCTCCTAGACCTTCCTATAAGAAGTTAGCTAAAAAGTAGCTTCGAAAAACGCTTAGGTTAAGTTTCAGAGTTGCTTCTAATGTACCAAAGCTGGACTTAGACATAATTTCACTCTCACAACATTATGGCTGGATGGAGACAGTCCGAACCACAAGTACCGGGTCCATGGTTCTGGCCGTATACTGGGGGGACGGGGACGACTCCCATTAACCCCTGACTATACCGGGGATACGCTTATCACAATGACTTTCTGGTCTGTGCTGAAGCAGGGCATTCTGGCAGGCAAGTGGCTTGACCTTTATTAGTGAGCCTGGTTACCCCCTCTTGGAACCACAGACTTAGAAATCGCCAGCTCATATACAGTGCATAAAATATATTTATATATATACCCTTATACACCATTTTAATAAAAAATATCACAAAATTCTTCTAAGTCCCTCGGGAAGAGTGAAAGACGCGCACGTTAATTTTCAGAGCTCCTAGACCTTCCTATAAGAAGTTAGGCAAAAAGTAGCTTCGAAAAACGCTTAGGTTAAGTTTCAGAGTTGCTTCTAATGTACCAAAGCTGGACTTAGACATAATTTCACTCTCACAACATTATGGCTGGTTGGAGACAGTCCGAACCACAAGTACCGGGTCCATGGTTCTGGCCGTATACTGGGGGGACGGGGACGACTCCCATTAACCCCTGACTATACCGGGGATACGCTTATCACAATGCCTTTCTGGTCTGTGCTGAAGCAGGGCATTCTGGCAGCCAAGTGGCTTGACCTTTATTAGTGAGCCTGGTTACCCCCTCTCGGAACCACAGACTTAGAAATCGCCAGCTCATATACAGTGCATAAAATATATTTATATATATACCCTTATACACCATTTTAATAAAAAATATCACAAAATTCTTCTAAGTCCCTCGGGAAGAGTGAAAGACGCGCACGTTCATTTTCAGAGCTCCTAGACCTTCCTATAAGAAGTTAGCTAAAAAGTAGCTTCGAAAAACGCTTAGGTTAAGTTTCAGAGTTGCTTCTAATGTACCAAAGCTGGACTTAGACATAATTTCACTCTCACAACATTATGGCTGGTTGGAGACAGTCCGAACCACAAGTACCGGGTCCATGGTTCTGGCCGTATACTGGGGGGACGGGGACGACTCCCATTAACCCCTGACTATACCGGGGATACGCTTATCACAATGCCTTTCTGGTCTGTGCTGAAGCAGGGCATTCTGGCAGCCAAGTGGCTTGACCTTTATTAGTGAGCCTGGTTACCCCCTCTCGGAACCACAGACTTAGAAATCGCCAGCTCATATACAGTGCATAAAATATATTTATATATATACCCTTATACACCATTTTAATAAAAAATATCACAAAATTCTTCTAAGTCCCTCGGGAAGAGTGAAAGACGCGCACGTTCATTTTCAGAGCTCCTAGACCTTCCTATAAGAAGTTAGGCAAAAAGTAGCTTCGAAAAACGCTTAGGTTAAGTTTCAGAGTTGCTTCTAATGTATCAAAGCTGTACTTAGACATAATTTCACTCTCACAACATTATGGCTGGTTGGAGACAGTCCGAACCACAAGTACCGGGTCCATGGTTCTGGCCGTATACTGGGGGGACGGGGACGACTCCCATTAACCCCTGACTATACCGGGGATACGCTTATCACAATGCCTTTCTGGTCTGTGCTGAAGCAGGGCATTCTGGCAGCCAAGTGGCTTGACCTTTATTAGTGAGCCTGGTTACCCCCTCTCGGAACCACAGACTTAGAAATCGCCAGCTCATATACAGTGCATAAAATATATTTATATATATACCCTTATACACCATTTTAATAAAAAATATCACAAAATTCTTCTAAGTCCCTCGGGAAGAGTGAAAGACTCGCACGTTCATTTTCAGAGCTCCTAGACCTTCCTATAAGAAGTTAGCTAAAAAGTAGCTTCGAAAAACGCTTAGGTTAAGTTTCAGAGTTGCTTCTAATGTACCAAAGCTGGACTTAGACATAATTTCACTCTCACAACATTATGGCTGGTTGGAGACAGTCCGAACCACAAGTACCGGGTCCATGGTTCTGGCCGTATACTGGGGGGACGGGGACGACTCCCATTAACCCCTGACTATACCGGGGATACGCTTATCACAATGACTTTCTGGTCTGTGCTGAAGCAGGGCATTCAGGCAGGCAAGTGGCTTGACCTTTATTAGTGAGCCTGGTTACCCCCTCTTGGAACCACAGACTTAGAAATCGCCAGCTCATATACAGTGCATAAAATATATTTATATATATACCCTTATACACCATTTTAATAAAAAATATCACAAAATTCTTCTAAGTCCCTCGGGAAGAGTGAAAGACGCGCACGTTCATTTTCAGAGCTCCTAGACCTTCCTATAAGAAGTTAGGCAAAAAGTAGCTTCGAAAAACGCTTAGGTTAAGTTTCAGAGTTGCTTCTAATGTATCAAAGCTGTACTTAGACATAATTTCACTCTCACAACATTATGGCTGGTTGGAGACAGTCCGAACCACAAGTACCGGGTCCATGGTTCTGGCCGTATACTGGGGGGACGGGGACGACTCCCATTAACCCCTGACTATACCGGGGATACGCTTATCACAATGCCTTTCTGGTCTGTGCTGAAGCAGGGCATTCTGGCAGCCAAGTGGCTTGACCTTTATTAGTGAGCCTGGTTACCCCCTCTCGGAACCACAGACTTAGAAATCGCCAGCTCATATACAGTGCATAAAATATATTTATATATATACCCTTATACACCATTTTAATAAAAAATATCACAAAATTCTTCTAAGTCCCTCGGGAAGAGTGAAAGACGCGCACGTTCATTTTCAGAGCTCCTAGACCTTCCTATAAGAAGTTAGCTAAAAAGTAGCTTCGAAAAACGCTTAGGTTAAGTTTCAGAGTTGCTTCTAATGTACCAAAGCTGGACTTAGACATAATTTCACTCTCACAACATTATGGCTGGTTGGAGACAGTCCGAACCACAAGTACCGGGTCCATGGTTCTGGCCGTATACTGGGGGGACGGGGACGACTCCCATTAACCCCTGACTATACCGGGGATACGCTTATCACAATGCCTTTCTGGTCTGTGCTGAAGCAGGGCATTCTGGCAGCCAAGTGGCTTGACCTTTATTAGTGAGCCTGGTTACCCCCTCTCGGAACCACAGACTTAGAAATCGCCAGCTCATATACAGTGCATAAAATATATTTATATATATACCCTTATACACCATTTTAATAAAAAATATCACAAAATTCTTCTAAGTCCCTCGGGAAGAGTGAAAGACGCGCACGTTCATTTTCAGAGCTCCTAGACCTTCCTATAAGAAGTTAGGCAAAAAGTAGCTTCGAAAAACGCTTAGGTTAAGTTTCAGAGTTGCTTCTAATGTATCAAAGCTGTACTTAGACATAATTTCACTCTCACAACATTATGGCTGGTTGGAGACAGTCCGAACCACAAGTACCGGGTCCATGGTTCTGGCCGTATACTGGGGGGACGGGGACGACTCCCATTAACCCCTGACTATACCGGGGATACGCTTATCACAATGCCTTTCTGGTCTGTGCTGAAGCAGGGCATTCTGGCAGCCAAGTGGCTTGACCTTTATTAGTGAGCCTGGTTACCCCCTCTCGGAACCACAGACTTAGAAATCGCCAGCTCATATACAGTGCATAAAATATATTTATATATATACCCTTATACACCATTTTAATAAAAAATATCACAAAATTCTTCTAAGTCCCTCGGGAAGAGTGAAAGACGCGCACGTTCATTTTCAGAGCTCCTAGACCTTCCTATAAGAAGTTAGCTAAAAAGTAGCTTCGAAAAACGCTTAGGTTAAGTTTCAGAGTTGCTTCTAATGTACCAAAGCTGGACTTAGACATAATTTCACTCTCACAACATTATGGCTGGTTGGAGACAGTCCGAACCACAAGTACCGGGTCCATGGTTCTGGCCGTATACTGGGGGGACGGGGACGACTCCCATTAACCCCTGACTATACCGGGGATACGCTTATCACAATGACTTTCTGGTCTGTGCTGAAGCAGGGCATTCAGGCAGGCAAGTGGCTTGACCTTTATTAGTGAGCCTGGTTACCCCCTCTTGGAACCACAGACTTAGAAATCGCCAGCTCATATACAGTGCATAAAATATATTTATATATATACCCTTATACACCATTTTAATAAAAAATATCACAAAATTCTTCTAAGTCCATCGGGAAGAGTGAAAGACGCGCACGTTCATTTTCAGAGCTCCTAGACCTTCCTATAAGAAGTTAGCCAAAAAGTAGCTTCGAAAAACGCTTAGGTTAAGTTTCAGAGTTGCTTCTAATGTATCAAAGCTGGACTTAGACATAATTTCACTCTCACAACATTATGGCTGGTTGGAGACAGTCCGAACCACAAGTACCGGGTCCATGGTTCTGGCCGTATACTGGGGGGACGGGGACGACTCCCATTAACCCCTGACTATACCGGGGATACGCTTATCACAATGCCTTTCTGGTCTGTGCTGAAGCAGGGCATTCTGGCAGCCAAGTGGCTTGACCTTTATTAGTGAGCCTGGTTACCCCCTCTCGGAACCACAGACTTAGAAATCGCCAGCTCATATACAGTGCATAAAATATATTTATATATATACCCTTATACACCATTTTAATAAAAAATATCACAAAATTCTTCTAAGTCCCTCGGGAAGAGTGAAAGACGCGCACGTTCATTTTCAGAGCTCCTAGACCTTCCTATAAGAAGTTAGCTAAAAAGTAGCTTCGAAAAACGCTTAGGTTAAGTTTCAGAGTTGCTTCTAATGTACCAAAGCTGGACTTAGACATAATTTCACTCTCACAACATTATGGCTGGATGGAGACAGTCCGAACCACAAGTACCGGGTCCATGGTTCTGGCCGTATACTGGGGGGACGGGGACGACTCCCATTAACCCCTGACTATACCGGGGATACGCTTATCACAATGACTTTCTGGTCTGTGCTGAAGCAGGGCATTCTGGCAGGCAAGTGGCTTGACCTTTATTAGTGAGCCTGGTTACCCCCTCTTGGAACCACAGACTTAGAAATCGCCAGCTCATATACAGTGCATAAAATATATTTATATATATACCCTTATACACCATTTTAATAAAAAATATCACAAAATTCTTCTAAGTCCCTCGGGAAGAGTGAAAGACGCGCACGTTAATTTTCAGAGCTCCTAGACCTTCCTATAAGAAGTTAGGCAAAAAGTAGCTTCGAAAAACGCTTAGGTTAAGTTTCAGAGTTGCTTCTAATGTACCAAAGCTGGACTTAGACATAATTTCACTCTCACAACATTATGGCTGGTTGGAGACAGTCCGAACCACAAGTACCGGGTCCATGGTTCTGGCCGTATACTGGGGGGACGGGGACGACTCCCATTAACCCCTGACTATACCGGGGATACGCTTATCACAATGCCTTTCTGGTCTGTGCTGAAGCAGGGCATTCTGGCAGCCAAGTGGCTTGACCTTTATTAGTGAGCCTGGTTACCCCCTCTCGGAACCACAGACTTAGAAATCGCCAGCTCATATACAGTGCATAAAATATATTTATATATATACCCTTATACACCATTTTAATAAAAAATATCACAAAATTCTTCTAAGTCCCTCGGGAAGAGTGAAAGACGCGCACGTTCATTTTCAGAGCTCCTAGACCTTCCTATAAGAAGTTAGCTAAAAAGTAGCTTCGAAAAACGCTTAGGTTAAGTTTCAGAGTTGCTTCTAATGTACCAAAGCTGGACTTAGACATAATTTCACTCTCACAACATTATGGCTGGTTGGAGACAGTCCGAACCACAAGTACCGGGTCCATGGTTCTGGCCGTATACTGGGGGGACGGGGACGACTCCCATTAACCCCTGACTATACCGGGGATACGCTTATCACAATGCCTTTCTGGTCTGTGCTGAAGCAGGGCATTCTGGCAGCCAAGTGGCTTGACCTTTATTAGTGAGCCTGGTTACCCCCTCTCGGAACCACAGACTTAGAAATCGCCAGCTCATATACAGTGCATAAAATATATTTATATATATACCCTTATACACCATTTTAATAAAAAATATCACAAAATTCTTCTAAGTCCCTCGGGAAGAGTGAAAGACGCGCACGTTCATTTTCAGAGCTCCTAGACCTTCCTATAAGAAGTTAGGCAAAAAGTAGCTTCGAAAAACGCTTAGGTTAAGTTTCAGAGTTGCTTCTAATGTATCAAAGCTGTACTTAGACATAATTTCACTCTCACAACATTATGGCTGGTTGGAGACAGTCCGAACCACAAGTACCGGGTCCATGGTTCTGGCCGTATACTGGGGGGACGGGGACGACTCCCATTAACCCCTGACTATACCGGGGATACGCTTATCACAATGCCTTTCTGGTCTGTGCTGAAGCAGGGCATTCTGGCAGCCAAGTGGCTTGACCTTTATTAGTGAGCCTGGTTACCCCCTCTCGGAACCACAGACTTAGAAATCGCCAGCTCATATACAGTGCATAAAATATATTTATATATATACCCTTATACACCATTTTAATAAAAAATATCACAAAATTCTTCTAAGTCCCTCGGGAAGAGTGAAAGACTCGCACGTTCATTTTCAGAGCTCCTAGACCTTCCTATAAGAAGTTAGCTAAAAAGTAGCTTCGAAAAACGCTTAGGTTAAGTTTCAGAGTTGCTTCTAATGTACCAAAGCTGGACTTAGACATAATTTCACTCTCACAACATTATGGCTGGTTGGAGACAGTCCGAACCACAAGTACCGGGTCCATGGTTCTGGCCGTATACTGGGGGGACGGGGACGACTCCCATTAACCCCTGACTATACCGGGGATACGCTTATCACAATGCCTTTCTGGTCTGTGCTGAAGCAGGGCATTCTGGCAGCCAAGTGGCTTGACCTTTATTAGTGAGCCTGGTTACCCCCTCTCGGAACCACAGACTTAGAAATCGCCAGCTCATATACAGTGCATAAAATATATTTATATATATACCCTTATACACCATTTTAATAAAAAATATCACAAAATTCTTCTAAGTCCCTCGGGAAGAGTGAAAGACGCGCACGTTCATTTTCAGAGCTCCTAGACCTTCCTATAAGAAGTTAGGCAAAAAGTAGCTTCGAAAAACGCTTAGGTTAAGTTTCAGAGTTGCTTCTAATGTATCAAAGCTGTACTTAGACATAATTTCACTCTCACAACATTATGGCTGGTTGGAGACAGTCCGAACCACAAGTACCGGGTCCATGGTTCTGGCCGTATACTGGGGGGACGGGGACGACTCCCATTAACCCCTGACTATACCGGGGATACGCTTATCACAATGCTTTCTGGTCTGTGCTGAAGCAGGGCATTCTGGCAGCCAAGTGGCTTGACCTTTATTAGTGAGCCTGGTTACCCCCTCTCGGAACCACAGACTTAGAAATCGCCAGCTCATATACAGTGCATAAAATATATTTATATATATACCCTTATACACCATTTTAATAAAAAATATCACAAAATTCTTCTAAGTCCCTCCGGAAGAGTGAAAGACGCGCACGTTCATTTTCAGAGCTCCTAGACCTTCCTATAAGAAGTTAGCTAAAAAGTAGCTTCGAAAAACGCTTAGGTTAAGTTTCAGAGTTGCTTCTAATTTACCAAAGCTGGACTTAGACATAATTTCACTCTCACAACATTATGGCTGGTTGGAGAGGGTCCGAACCACAAGTACCGGGTCCATGGTTCTGGCCGTATACTGGGGGGACGGGGACGACTCCCATTAACCCCTGACTATACCGGGGATACGCTTATCACAATGCCTTTCTGGTCTGTGCTGAAGCAGGGCATTCTGGCAGCCAAGTGGCTTGACCTTTATTAGTGAGCCTGGTTACCCCCTCTCGGAACCACAGACTTAGAAATCGCCAGCTCATATACAGTGCATAAAATATATTTATATATATACCCTTATACACCATTTTAATAAAAAATATCACAAAATTCTTCTAAGTCCCTCGGGAAGAGTGAAAGACGCGCACGTTCATTTTCAGAGCTCCTAGACCTTCCTATAAGAAGTTAGCTAAAAAGTAGCTTCGAAAAACGCTTAGGTTAAGTTTCAGAGTTGCTTCTAATGTACCAAAGCTGGACTTAGACATAATTTCACTCTCACAACATTATGGCTGGTTGGAGACAGTCCGAACCACAAGTACCGGGTCCATGGTTCTGGCCGTATACTGGGGGGACGGGGACGACTCCCATTAACCCCTGACTATACCGGGGATACGCTTATCACAATGCCTTTCTGGTCTGTGCTGAAGCAGGGCATTCTGGCAGCCAAGTGGCTTGACCTTTATTAGTGAGCCTGGTTACCCCCTCTCGGAACCACAGACTTAGAAATCGCCAGCTCATATACAGTGCATAAAATATATTTATATATATACCCTTATACACCATTTTAATAAAAAATATCACAAAATTCTTCTAAGTCCCTCGGGAAGAGTGAAAGACGCGCACGTTCATTTTCAGAGCTCCTAGACCTTCCTATAAGAAGTTAGGCAAAAAGTAGCTTCGAAAAACGCTTAGGTTAAGTTTCAGAGTTGCTTCTAATGTATCAAAGCTGTACTTAGACATAATTTCACTCTCACAACATTATGGCTGGTTGGAGACAGTCCGAACCACAAGTACCGGGTCCATGGTTCTGGCCGTATACTGGGGGGACGGGGACGACTCCCATTAACCCCTGACTATACCGGGGATACGCTTATCACAATGCCTTTCTGGTCTGTGCTGAAGCAGGGCATTCTGGCAGCCAAGTGGCTTGACCTTTATTAGTGAGCCTGGTTACCCCCTCTCGGAACCACAGACTTAGAAATCGCCAGCTCATATACAGTGCATAAAATATATTTATATATATACCCTTATACACCATTTTAATAAAAAATATCACAAAATTCTTCTAAGTCCCTCGGGAAGAGTGAAAGACGCGCACGTTCATTTTCAGAGCTCCTAGACCTTCCTATAAGAAGTTAGCTAAAAAGTAGCTTCGAAAAACGCTTAGGTTAAGTTTCAGAGTTGCTTCTAATGTACCAAAGCTGGACTTAGACATAATTTCACTCTCACAACATTATGGCTGGTTGGAGACAGTCCGAACCACAAGTACCGGGTCCATGGTTCTGGCCGTATACTGGGGGGACGGGGACGACTCCCATTAACCCCTGACTATACCGGGGATACGCTTATCACAATGACTTTCTGGTCTGTGCTGAAGCAGGGCATTCAGGCAGGCAAGTGGCTTGACCTTTATTAGTGAGCCTGGTTACCCCCTCTTGGAACCACAGACTTAGAAATCGCCAGCTCATATACAGTGCATAAAATATATTTATATATATACCCTTATACACCATTTTAATAAAAAATATCACAAAATTCTTCTAAGTCCATCGGGAAGAGTGAAAGACGCGCACGTTCATTTTCAGAGCTCCTAGACCTTCCTATAAGAAGTTAGCCAAAAAGTAGCTTCGAAAAACGCTTAGGTTAAGTTTCAGAGTTGCTTCTAATGTATCAAAGCTGGACTTAGACATAATTTCACTCTCACAACATTATGGCTGGTTGGAGACAGTCCGAACCACAAGTACCGGGTCCATGGTTCTGGCCGTATACTGGGGGGACGGGGACGACTCCCATTAACCCCTGACTATACCGGGGATACGCTTATCACAATGCCTTTCTGGTCTGTGCTGAAGCAGGGCATTCTGGCAGCCAAGTGGCTTGACCTTTATTAGTGAGCCTGGTTACCCCCTCTCGGAACCACAGACTTAGAAATCGCCAGCTCATATACAGTGCATAAAATATATTTATATATATACCCTTATACACCATTTTAATAAAAAATATCACAAAATTCTTCTAAGTCCCTCGGGAAGAGTGAAAGACGCGCACGTTCATTTTCAGAGCTCCTAGACCTTCCTATAAGAAGTTAGCTAAAAAGTAGCTTCGAAAAACGCTTAGGTTAAGTTTCAGAGTTGCTTCTAATGTACCAAAGCTGGACTTAGACATAATTTCACTCTCACAACATTATGGCTGGATGGAGACAGTCCGAACCACAAGTACCGGGTCCATGGTTCTGGCCGTATACTGGGGGGACGGGGACGACTCCCATTAACCCCTGACTATACCGGGGATACGCTTATCACAATGACTTTCTGGTCTGTGCTGAAGCAGGGCATTCTGGCAGGCAAGTGGCTTGACCTTTATTAGTGAGCCTGGTTACCCCCTCTTGGAACCACAGACTTAGAAATCGCCAGCTCATATACAGTGCATAAAATATATTTATATATATACCCTTATACACCATTTTAATAAAAAATATCACAAAATTCTTCTAAGTCCCTCGGGAAGAGTGAAAGACGCGCACGTTAATTTTCAGAGCTCCTAGACCTTCCTATAAGAAGTTAGGCAAAAAGTAGCTTCGAAAAACGCTTAGGTTAAGTTTCAGAGTTGCTTCTAATGTACCAAAGCTGGACTTAGACATAATTTCACTCTCACAACATTATGGCTGGTTGGAGACAGTCCGAACCACAAGTACCGGGTCCATGGTTCTGGCCGTATACTGGGGGGACGGGGACGACTCCCATTAACCCCTGACTATACCGGGGATACGCTTATCACAATGCCTTTCTGGTCTGTGCTGAAGCAGGGCATTCTGGCAGCCAAGTGGCTTGACCTTTATTAGTGAGCCTGGTTACCCCCTCTCGGAACCACAGACTTAGAAATCGCCAGCTCATATACAGTGCATAAAATATATTTATATATATACCCTTATACACCATTTTAATCAAAAATATCACAAAATTCTTCTAAGTCCCTCGGGAAGAGTGAAAGACGCGCACGTTCATTTTCAGAGCTCCTAGACCTTCCTATAAGAAGTTAGCTAAAAAGTAGCTTCGAAAAACGCTTAGGTTAAGTTTCAGAGTTGCTTCTAATGTACCAAAGCTGGACTTAGACATAATTTCACTCTCACAACATTATGGCTGGTTGGAGACAGTCCGAACCACAAGTACCGGGTCCATGGTTCTGGCCGTATACTGGGGGGACGGGGACGACTCCCATTAACCCCTGACTATACCGGGGATACGCTTATCACAATGCCTTTCTGGTCTGTGCTGAAGCAGGGCATTCTGGCAGCCAAGTGGCTTGACCTTTATTAGTGAGCCTGGTTACCCCCTCTCGGAACCACAGACTTAGAAATCGCCAGCTCATATACAGTGCATAAAATATATTTATATATATACCCTTATACACCATTTTAATAAAAAATATCACAAAATTCTTCTAAGTCCCTCGGGAAGAGTGAAAGACGCGCACGTTCATTTTCAGAGCTCCTAGACCTTCCTATAAGAAGTTAGGCAAAAAGTAGCTTCGAAAAACGCTTAGGTTAAGTTTCAGAGTTGCTTCTAATGTATCAAAGCTGTACTTAGACATAATTTCACTCTCACAACATTATGGCTGGTTGGAGACAGTCCGAACCACAAGTACCGGGTCCATGGTTCTGGCCGTATACTGGGGGGACGGGGACGACTCCCATTAACCCCTGACTATACCGGGGATACGCTTATCACAATGCCTTTCTGGTCTGTGCTGAAGCAGGGCATTCTGGCAGCCAAGTGGCTTGACCTTTATTAGTGAGCCTGGTTACCCCCTCTCGGAACCACAGACTTAGAAATCGCCAGCTCATATACAGTGCATAAAATATATTTATATATATACCCTTATACACCATTTTAATAAAAAATATCACAAAATTCTTCTAAGTACCTCGGGAAGAGTGAAAGACTCGCACGTTCATTTTCAGAGCTCCTAGACCTTCCTATAAGAAGTTAGCTAAAAAGTAGCTTCGAAAAACGCTTAGGTTAAGTTTCAGAGTTGCTTCTAATGTACCAAAGCTGGACTTAGACATAATTTCACTCTCACAACATTATGGCTGGTTGGAGACAGTCCGAACCACAAGTACCGGGTCCATGGTTCTGGCCGTATACTGGGGGGACGGGGACGACTCCCATTAACCCCTGACTATACCGGGGATACGCTTATCACAATGCCTTTCTGGTCTGTGCTGAAGCAGGGCATTCTGGCAGCCAAGTGGCTTGACCTTTATTAGTGAGCCTGGTTACCCCCTCTCGGAACCACAGACTTAGAAATCGCCAGCTCATATACAGTGCATAAAATATATTTATATATATACCCTTATACACCATTTTAATAAAAAATATCACAAAATTCTTCTAAGTCCCTCGGGAAGAGTGAAAGACGCGCACGTTCATTTTCAGAGCTCCTAGACCTTCCTATAAGAAGTTAGGCAAAAAGTAGCTTCGAAAAACGCTTAGGTTAAGTTTCAGAGTTGCTTCTAATGTATCAAAGCTGTACTTAGACATAATTTCACTCTCACAACATTATGGCTGGTTGGAGACAGTCCGAACCACAAGTACCGGGTCCATGGTTCTGGCCGTATACTGGGGGGACGGGGACGACTCCCATTAACCCCTGACTATACCGGGGATACGCTTATCACAATGCTTTCTGGTCTGTGCTGAAGCAGGGCATTCTGGCAGCCAAGTGGCTTGACCTTTATTAGTGAGCCTGGTTACCCCCTCTCGGAACCACAGACTTAGAAATCGCCAGCTCATATACAGTGCATAAAATATATTTATATATATACCCTTATACACCATTTTAATAAAAAATATCACAAAATTCTTCTAAGTCCCTCCGGAAGAGTGAAAGACGCGCACGTTCATTTTCAGAGCTCCTAGACCTTCCTATAAGAAGTTAGCTAAAAAGTAGCTTCGAAAAACGCTTAGGTTAAGTTTCAGAGTTGCTTCTAATGTACCAAAGCTGGACTTAGACATAATTTCACTCTCACAACATTATGGCTGGTTGGAGACAGTCCGAACCACAAGTACCGGGTCCATGGTTCTGGCCGTATACTGGGGGGACGGGGACGACTCCCATTAACCCCTGACTATACCGGGGATACGCTTATCACAATGACTTTCTGGTCTGTGCTGAAGCAGGGCATTCAGGCAGGCAAGTGGCTTGACCTTTATTAGTGAGCCTGGTTACCCCCTCTTGGAACCACAGACTTAGAAATCGCCAGCTCATATACAGTGCATAAAATATATTTATATATATACCCTTATACACCATTTTAATAAAAAATATCACAAAATTCTTCTAAGTCCCTCGGGAAGAGTGAAAGACGCGCACGTTCATTTTCAGAGCTCCTAGACCTTCCTATAAGAAGTTAGGCAAAAAGTAGCTTCGAAAAACGCTTAGGTTAAGTTTCAGAGTTGCTTCTAATGTATCAAAGCTGTACTTAGACATAATTTCACTCTCACAACATTATGGCTGGTTGGAGACAGTCCGAACCACAAGTACCGGGTCCATGGTTCTGGCCGTATACTGGGGGGACGGGGACGACTCCCATTAACCCCTGACTATACCGGGGATACGCTTATCACAATGCCTTTCTGGTCTGTGCTGAAGCAGGGCATTCTGGCAGCCAAGTGGCTTGACCTTTATTAGTGAGCCTGGTTACCCCCTCTCGGAACCACAGACTTAGAAATCGCCAGCTCATATACAGTGCATAAAATATATTTATATATATACCCTTATACACCATTTTAATAAAAAATATCACAAAATTCTTCTAAGTCCCTCGGGAAGAGTGAAAGACGCGCACGTTCATTTTCAGAGCTCCTAGACCTTCCTATAAGAAGTTAGCTAAAAAGTAGCTTCGAAAAACGCTTAGGTTAAGTTTCAGAGTTGCTTCTAATGTACCAAAGCTGGACTTAGACATAATTTCACTCTCACAACATTATGGCTGGTTGGAGACAGTCCGAACCACAAGTACCGGGTCCATGGTTCTGGCCGTATACTGGGGGGACGGGGACGACTCCCATTAACCCCTGACTATACCGGGGATACGCTTATCACAATGACTTTCTGGTCTGTGCTGAAGCAGGGCATTCAGGCAGGCAAGTGGCTTGACCTTTATTAGTGAGCCTGGTTACCCCCTCTTGGAACCACAGACTTAGAAATCGCCAGCTCATATACAGTGCATAAAATATATTTATATATATACCCTTATACACCATTTTAATAAAAAATATCACAAAATTCTTCTAAGTCCATCGGGAAGAGTGAAAGACGCGCACGTTCATTTTCAGAGCTCCTAGACCTTCCTATAAGAAGTTAGCCAAAAAGTAGCTTCGAAAAACGCTTAGGTTAAGTTTCAGAGTTGCTTCTAATGTATCAAAGCTGGACTTAGACATAATTTCACTCTCACAACATTATGGCTGGTTGGAGACAGTCCGAACCACAAGTACCGGGTCCATGGTTCTGGCCGTATACTGGGGGGACGGGGACGACTCCCATTAACCCCTGACTATACCGGGGATACGCTTATCACAATGCCTTTCTGGTCTGTGCTGAAGCAGGGCATTCTGGCAGCCAAGTGGCTTGACCTTTATTAGTGAGCCTGGTTACCCCCTCTCGGAACCACAGACTTAGAAATCGCCAGCTCATATACAGTGCATAAAATATATTTATATATATACCCTTATACACCATTTTAATAAAAAATATCACAAAATTCTTCTAAGTCCCTCGGGAAGAGTGAAAGACGCGCACGTTCATTTTCAGAACTCCTAGACCTTCCTATAAGAAGTTAGCTAAAAAGTAGCTTCGAAAAACGCTTAGGTTAAGTTTCAGAGTTGCTTCTAATGTACCAAAGCTGGACTTAGACATAATTTCACTCTCACAACATTATGGCTGGTTGGAGAAAGTCCGAACCACAAGTACCGGGTCCATGGTTCTGGCCGTATACTGGGGGGACGGGGACGACTCCCATTAACCCCTGACTATACAGGGGATACGCTTATCACAATGCCTTTCTGGTCTGTGCTGAAGCAGGGCATTCTGGTAGCCAAGTGGCTTGACCTTTATTAGTGAGCCTGGTTACCCCCTCTCGGAACCACAGACTTAGAAATCGCCAGCTCATATACAGTGCATAAAATATATTTATATATATACCCTTATACACCATTTTAATAAAAAATATCACAAAATTCTTCTAAGTCCCTCGGGAAGAGTGAAAGACGCGCACGTTCATTTTCAGAGCTCCTAGACCTTCCTAAAAGAAGTTAGCTATAAAGTAGCTTCGAAAAACGCTTAGGTTAAGTTTCAGAGTTGCTTCTAATGTACCAAAGCTGGACTTAGACATAATTTCACTCTCACAACATTATGGCTGGTTGGAGACAGTCCGAACCACAAGTACCGGGTCCATGGTTCTGGCCGTATACTGGTTGGACGGGGGGGGACTCCCATTAACCCCTGACTATACCGGGGATACGCTTATCACAATGCCTTTCTGGTCTGTGCTGAAGCAGGGCATTCTGGCAGCCAAGTGGCTTGACCTTTATTAGTGAGCCTGGTTACCCCCTCTCGGAACCACAGACTTAGAAATCGCCAGCTCATATACAGTGCATAAAATATATTTATATATATACCCTTATACACCATTTTAATAAAAAATATCACAAAATTCTTCTAAGTCCCTCGGGAAGAGTGAAAGACGCGCACGTTCATTTTCAGAGCTCCTAGACCTTCCTATAAGAAGTTAGCCAAAAAGTAGCTTCGAAAAACGCTTAGGTTAAGTTTCAGAGTTGCTTCTAATGTACCAAAGCTGGACTTAGACATAATTTCACTCTCACAACATTATGGCTGGATGGAGACAGTCCGAACCACAAGTACCGGGTCCATGGTTCTGGCCGTATACTGGGGGGACGGGGACGACTCCCATTAACCCCTGACTATACCGGGGATACGCTTATCACAATGACTTTCTGGTCTGTGCTGAAGCAGGGCATTCTGGCAGGCAAGTGGCTTGACCTTTATTAGTGAGCCTGGTTACCCCCTCTTGGAACCACAGACTTAGAAATCGCCAGCTCATATACAGTGCATAAAATATATTTATATATATACCCTTATACACCATTTTAATAAAAAATATCACAAAATTCTTCTAAGTCCCTCGGGAAGAGTGAAAGACGCGCACGTTCATTTTCAGAGCTCCTAGACCTTCCTATAAGAAGTTAGGCAAAAAGTAGCTTCGAAAAACGCTTAGGTTAAGTTTCAGAGTTGCTTCTAATGTATCAAAGCTGGACTTAGACATAATTTCACTCTCACAACATTATGGCTGGTTGGAGACAGTCCGAACCACAAGTACCGGGTCCATGGTTCTGGCCGTATACGGGGGGGACGGGGACGACTCCCATTAACCCCTGACTATACCGGGGATACGCTTATCACAATGCCTTTCTGGTCTGTGCTGAAGCAGGGCATTCTGGCAGCCAAGTGGCTTGACCTTTATTAGTGAGCCTGGTTACCCCCTCTTGGAACCACAGACTTAGAAATCGCCAGCTCATATACAGTGCATAAAATATATTTATATATATACCCTTATACACCATTTTAATAAAAAATATCACAAAATTCTTCTAAGTCCATCGGGAAGAGTGAAAGACGCGCACGTTCATTTTCAGAGCTCCTAGACCTTCCTATAAGAAGTTAGCCAAAAAGTAGCTTCGAAAAACGCTTAGGTTAAGTTTCAGAGTTGCTTCTAATGTACCAAAGCTGGACTTAGACATAATTTCACTCTCACAACATTATGGCTGGTTGGAGAAATTCCGAACCACAAGTACCGGGTCCATGGTTCTGGCCGTATACTGGGGGGACGGGGACGACTCCCATTAACCCCTGACTATACAGGGGATACGCTTATCACAATGCATTTCTGGTCTGTGCTGAAGCAGGGCATTCTGGCAGCCAAGTGGCTTGACCTTTATTAGTGAGCCTGGTTACCCCCTCTCGGAACCACAGACTTAGAAATCGCCAGCTCATATACAGTGCATAAAATATATTTATATATATACCCTTATACACCATTTTAATAAAAAATATCACAAAATTCTTCTAAGTCCCTCGGGAAGAGTGAAAGACGCGCACGTTCATTTTCAGAGCTCCTAGACCTTCCTAAAAGAAGTTAGCTAAAAAGTAGCTTCGAAAAACGCTTAGGTTAAGTTTCAGAGTTGCTTCTAATGTACCAAAGCTGGACTTAGACATAATTTCACTCTCACAACATTATGGCTGGTTGGAGACAGTCCGAACCACAAGTACCGGGTCCATGGTTCTGGCCGTATACTGGGGGGACGGGGGGGGACTCCCATTAACCCCTGACTATACCGGGGATACGCTTATCACAATGCCTTTCTGGTCTGTGCTGAAGCAGGGCATTCTGGCAGCCAAGTGGCTTGACCTTTATTAGTGAGCCTGGTTACCCCCTCTCGGAACCACAGACTTAGAAATCGCCAGCTCATATACAGTGCATAAAATATATTTATATATATACCCTTATACACCATTTTAATAAAAAATATCACAAAATTCTTCTAAGTCCCTCGGGAAGAGTGAAAGACGCGCACGTTCATTTTCAGAGCTCCTAGACCTTCCTATAAGAAGTTAGCCAAAAAGTAGCTTCGAAAAACGCTTAGGTTAAGTTTCAGAGTTGCTTCTAATGTACCAAAGCTGGACTTAGACATAATTTCACTCTCACAACATTATGGCTGGATGGAGACAGTCCGAACCACAAGTACCGGGTCCATGGTTCTGGCCGTATACTGGGGGGACGGGGACGACTCCCATTAACCCCTGACTATACCGGGGATACGCTTATCACAATGACTTTCTGGTCTGTGCTGAAGCAGGGCATTCTGGCAGGCAAGTGGCTTGACCTTTATTAGTGAGCCTGGTTACCCCCTCTTGGAACCACAGACTTAGAAATCGCCAGCTCATATACAGTGCATAAAATATATTTATATATATACCCTTATACACCATTTTAATAAAAAATATCACAAAATTCTTCTAAGTCCCTCGGGAAGAGTGAAAGACGCGCACGTTCATTTTCAGAGCTCCTAGACCTTCCTATAAGAAGTTAGCAAAAAAGTAGCTTCGAAAAACGCTTAGGTTAAGTTTCAGAGTTGCTTCTAATGTACCAAAGCTGGACTTAGACATAATTTCACTCTCACAACATTATGGCTGGTTGGAGACAGTCCGAACCACAAGTACCGGGTCCATGGTTCTGGCCGTATACTGGGGGGACGGGGACGACTCCCATTAACCCCTGACTATACCGGGGATACGCTTATCACAATGACTTTCTGGTCTGTGCTGAAGCAGGGCATTCTGGCAGGCAAGTGGCTTGACCTTTATTAGTGAGCCTGGTTACCCCCTCTCGGAACCACAGACTTAGAAATCGCCAGCTCATATACAGTGCATAAAATATATTTATATATATACCCTTATACACCATTTTAATAAAAAATATCACAAAATTCTTCTAAGTCCCTCGGAAAGAGTGAAAGACGCGCACGTTCATTTTCAGAGCTCCTAGACCTTCCTATAAGAAGTTAGCCAAAAAGTAGCTTCGAAAAACGCTTAGGTTAAGTTTCAGAGTTGCTTCTAATGTACCAAAGCTGGACTTAGACATAATTTCACTCTCACAACATTATGGCTGGATGGAGACAGTCCGAACCACAAGTACCGGGTCCATGGTTCTGGCCGTATACTGGGGGGACGGGGACGACTCCCATTAACCCCTGACTATACCGGGGATACGCTTATCACAATGCCTTTCTGGTCTGTGCTGAAGCAGGGCATTCTGGCAGCCAAGTGGCTTGACCTTTATTAGTGAGCCTGGTTACCCCCTCTTGGAACCACAGACTTAGAAATCGCCAGCTCATATACAGTGCATAAAATATATTTATATATATACCCTTATACACCATTTTAATAAAAAATATCACAAAATTCTTCTAAGTCCATCGGGAAGAGTGAAAGACGCGCACGTTCATTTTCAGAGCTCCTAGACCTTCCTATAAGAAGTTAGCCAAAAAGTAGCTTCGAAAAACGCTTAGGTTAAGTTTCAGAGTTGCTTCTAATGTACCAAAGCTGGACTTAGACATAATTTCACTCTCACAACATTATGGCTGGTTGGAGAAATTCCGAACCACAAGTACCGGGTCCATGGTTCTGGCCGTATACTGGGGGGACGGGGACGACTCCCATTAACCCCTGACTATACAGGGGATACGCTTATCACAATGCCTTTCTGGTCTGTGCTGAAGCAGGGCATTCTGGCAGCCAAGTGGCTTGACCTTTATTAGTGAGCCTGGTTACCCCCTCTCGGAACCACAGACTTAGAAATCGCCAGCTCATATACAGTGCATAAAATATATTTATATATATACCCTTATACACCATTTTAATAAAAAATATCACAAAATTCTTCTAAGTCCCTCGGGAAGAGTGAAAGACGCGCACGTTCATTTTCAGAGCTCCTAGACCTTCCTAAAAGAAGTTAGCTAAAAAGTAGCTTCGAAAAACGCTTAGGTTAAGTTTCAGAGTTGCTTCTAATGTACCAAAGCTGGACTTAGACATAATTTCACTCTCACAACATTATGGCTGGTTGGAGACAGTCCGAACCACAAGTACCGGGTCCATGGTTCTGGCCGTATACTGGGGGGACGGGGGGGGACTCCCATTAACCCCTGACTATACCGGGGATACGCTTATCACAATGCCTTTCTGGTCTGTGCTGAAGCAGGGCATTCTGGCAGCCAAGTGGCTTGACCTTTATTAGTGAGCCTGGTTACCCCCTCTCGGAACCACAGACTTAGAAATCGCCAGCTCATATACAGTGCATAAAATATATTTATATATATACCCTTATACACCATTTTAATAAAAAATATCACAAAATTCTTCTAAGTCCCTCGGGAAGAGTGAAAGACGCGCACGTTCATTTTCAGAGCTCCTAGACCTTCCTATAAGAAGTTAGCCAAAAAGTAGCTTCGAAAAACGCTTAGGTTAAGTTTCAGAGTTGCTTCTAATGTACCAAAGCTGGACTTAGACATAATTTCACTCTCACAACATTATGGCTGGATGGAGACAGTCCGAACCACAAGTACCGGGTCCATGGTTCTGGCCGTATACTGGGGGGACGGGGACGACTCCCATTAACCCCTGACTATACCGGGGATACGCTTATCACAATGACTTTCTGGTCTGTGCTGAAGCAGGGCATTCTGGCAGGCAAGTGGCTTGACCTTTATTAGTGAGCCTGGTTACCCCCTCTTGGAACCACAGACTTAGAAATCGCCAGCTCATATACAGTGCATAAAATATATTTATATATATACCCTTATACACCATTTTAATAAAAAATATCACAAAATTCTTCTAAGTCCCTCGGGAAGAGTGAAAGACGCGCACGTTCATTTTCAGAGCTCCTAGACCTTCCTATAAGAAGTTAGCAAAAAAGTAGCTTCGAAAAACGCTTAGGTTAAGTTTCAGAGTTGCTTCTAATGTACCAAAGCTGGACTTAGACATAATTTCACTCTCACAACATTATGGCTGGTTGGAGACAGTCCGAACCACAAGTACCGGGTCCATGGTTCTGGCCGTATACTGGGGGGACGGGGACGACTCCCATTAACCCCTGACTATACCGGGGATACGCTTATCACAATGACTTTCTGGTCTGTGCTGAAGCAGGGCATTCTGGCAGGCAAGTGGCTTGACCTTTATTAGTGAGCCTGGTTACCCCCTCTCGGAACCACAGACTTAGAAATCGCCAGCTCATATACAGTGCATAAAATATATTTATATATATACCCTTATACACCATTTTAATAAAAAATATCACAAAATTCTTCTAAGTCCCTCGGGAAGAGTGAAAGACGCGCACGTTCATTTTCAGAGCTCCTAGACCTTCCTATAAGAAGTTAGCCAAAAAGTAGCTTCGAAAAACGCTTAGGTTAAGTTTCAGAGTTGCTTCTAATGTACCAAAGCTGGACTTAGACATAATTTCACTCTCACAACATTATGGCTGGATGGAG
This sequence comes from Ascaphus truei, assembly GCF_040206685.1. Lineage (NCBI taxonomy): Eukaryota > Metazoa > Chordata > Amphibia > Anura > Ascaphidae > Ascaphus > Ascaphus truei. The sequence continues at coordinate 106,764,738 of NC_134490.1, forward strand.
ACAGTCCGAACCACAAGTACCGGGTCCATGGTTCTGGCCGTATACTGGGGGGACGGGGACGACTCCCATTAACCCCTGACTATACCGGGGATACGCTTATCACAATGACTTTCTGGTCTGTGCTGAAGCAGGGCATTCTGGCAGGCAAGTGGCTTGACCTTTATTAGTGAGCCTGGTTACCCCCTCTTGGAACCACAGACTTAGAAATCGCCAGCTCATATACAGTGCATAAAATATATTTATATATATACCCTTATACACCATTTTAATAAAAAATATCACAAAATTCTTCTAAGTCCCTCGGGAAGAGTGAAAGACGCGCACGTTCATTTTCAGAGCTCCTAGACCTTCCTATAAGAAGTTAGGCAAAAAGTAGCTTCGAAAAACGCTTAGGTTAAGTTTCAGAGTTGCTTCTAATGTACCAAAGCTGGACTTAGACATAATTTCACTCTCACAACATTATGGCTGGATGGAGACAGTCCGAACCACAAGTACCGGGTCCATGGTTCTGGCCGTATACTGGGGGGACGGGGACGACTCCCATTAACCCCTGACTATACCGGGGATACGCTTATCACAATGACTTTCTGGTCTGTGCTGAAGCAGGGCATTCTGGCAGGCAAGTGGCTTGACCTTTATTAGTGAGCCTGGTTACCCCCTCTTGGAACCACAGACTTAGAAATCGCCAGCTCATATACAGTGCATAAAATATATTTATATATATACCCTTATACACCATTTTAATAAAAAATATCACAAAATTCTTCTAAGTCCCTCGGGAAGAGTGAAAGACGCGCACGTTCATTTTCAGAGCTCCTAGACCTTCCTATAAGAAGTTAGCAAAAAAGTAGCTTCGAAAAACGCTTAGGTTAAGTTTCAGAGTTGCTTCTAATGTACCAAAGCTGGACTTAGACATAATTTCACTCTCACAACATTATGGCTGGTTGGAGACAGTCCGAACCACAAGTACCGGGTCCATGGTTCTGGCCGTATACTGGGGGGACGGGGACGACTCCCATTAACCCCTGACTATACCGGGGATACGCTTATCACAATGACTTTCTGGTCTGTGCTGAAGCAGGGCATTCTGGCAGGCAAGTGGCTTGACCTTTATTAGTGAGCCTGGTTACCCCCTCTCGGAACCACAGACTTAGAAATCGCCAGCTCATATACAGTGCATAAAATATATTTATATATATACCCTTATACACCATTTTAATAAAAAATATCACAAAATTCTTCTAAGTCCCTCGGGAAGAGTGAAAGACGCGCACGTTCATTTTCAGAGCTCCTAGACCTTCCTATAAGAAGTTAGCCAAAAAGTAGCTTCGAAAAACGCTTAGGTTAAGTTTCAGAGTTGCTTCTAATGTACCAAAGCTGGACTTAGACATAATTTCACTCTCACAACATTATGGCTGGATGGAGACAGTCCGAACCACAAGTACCGGGTCCATGGTTCTGGCCGTATACTGGGGGGACGGGGACGACTCCCATTAACCCCTGACTATACCGGGGATACGCTTATCACAATGACTTTCTGGTCTGTGCTGAAGCAGGGCATTCTGGCAGGCAAGTGGCTTGACCTTTATTAGTGAGCCTGGTTACCCCCTCTTGGAACCACAGACTTAGAAATCGCCAGCTCATATACAGTGCATAAAATATATTTATATATATACCCTTATACACCATTTTAATAAAAAATATCACAAAATTCTTCTAAGTCCCTCGGGAAGAGTGAAAGACGCGCACGTTCATTTTCAGAGCTCCTAGACCTTCCTATAAGAAGTTAGGCAAAAAGTAGCTTCGAAAAACGCTTAGGTTAAGTTTCAGAGTTGCTTCTAATGTATCAAAGCTGGACTTAGACATAATTTCACTCTCACAACATTATGGCTGGTTGGAGACAGTCCGAACCACAAGTACCGGGTCCATGGTTCTGGCCGTATACTGGGGGGACGGGGACGACTCCCATTAACCCCTGACTATACCGGGGATACGCTTATCACAATGCCTTTCTGGTCTGTGCTGAAGCAGGGCATTCTGGCAGCCAAGTGGCTTGACCTTTATTAGTGAGCCTGGTTACCCCCTCTCGGAACCACAGACTTAGAAATCGCCAGCTCATATACAGTGCATAAAATATATTTATATATATACCCTTATACACCATTTTAATAAAAAATATCACAAAATTCTTCTAAGTCCCTCGGGAAGAGTGAAAGACGCGCACGTTCATTTTCAGAGCTCCTAGACCTTCCTATAAGAAGTTAGCAAAAAAGTAGCTTCGAAAACCGCTTAGGTTAAGTTTCAGAGTTGCTTCTAATGTACCAAAGCTGGACTTAGACATAATTTCACTCTCACAACATTATGGCTGGTTGGAGACAGTCCGAACCACAAGTACCGGGTCCATGGTTCTGGCCGTATACTGGGGGGACGGGGACGACTCCCATTAACCCCTGACTATACCGGGGATACGCTTATCACAATGCCTTTCTGGTCTGTGCTGAAGCAGGGCATTCTGGCAGCCAAGTGGCTTGACCTTTATTAGTGAGCCTGGTTACCCCCTCTCGGAACCACAGACTTAGAAATCGCCAGCTCATATACAGTGCATAAAATATATTTATATATATACCCTTATACACCATTTTAATAAAAAATATCACAAAATTCTTCTAAGTCCCTCGGGAAGAGTGAAAGACGCGCACGTTCATTTTCAGAGCTCCTAGACCTTCCTATAAGAAGTTAGCCAAAAAGTAGCTTCGAAAAACGCTTAGGTTAAGTTTCAGAGTTGCTTCTAATGTACCAAAGCTGGACTTAGACATAATTTCACTCTCACAACATTATGGCTGGATGGAGACAGTCCGAACCACAAGTACCGGGTCCATGGTTCTGGCCGTATACTGGGGGGACGGGGACGACTCCCATTAACCCCTGACTATACCGGGGATACGCTTATCACAATGACTTTCTGGTCTGTGCTGAAGCAGGGCATTCTGGCAGGCAAGTGGCTTGACCTTTATTAGTGAGCCTGGTTACCCCCTCTTGGAACCACAGACTTAGAAATCGCCAGCTCATATACAGTGCATAAAATATATTTATATATATACCCTTATACACCATTTTAATAAAAAATATCACAAAATTCTTCTAAGTCCCTCGGGAAGAGTGAAAGACGCGCACGTTCATTTTCAGAGCTCCTAGACCTTCCTATAAGAAGTTAGGCAAAAAGTAGCTTCGAAAAACGCTTAGGTTAAGTTTCAGAGTTGCTTCTAATGTATCAAAGCTGGACTTAGACATAATTTCACTCTCACAACATTATGGCTGGTTGGAGACAGTCCGAACCACAAGTACCGGGTCCATGGTTCTGGCCGTATACTGGGGGGACGGGGACGACTCCCATTAACCCCTGACTATACCGGGGATACGCTTATCACAATGCCTTTCTGGTCTGTGCTGAAGCAGGGCATTCTGGCAGCCAAGTGGCTTGACCTTTATTAGTGAGCCTGGTTACCCCCTCTCGGAACCACAGACTTAGAAATCGCCAGCTCATATACAGTGCATAAAATATATTTATATATATACCCTTATACACCATTTTAATAAAAAATATCACAAAATTCTTCTAAGTCCCTCGGGAAGAGTGAAAGACGCGCACGTTCATTTTCAGAGCTCCTAGACCTTCCTATAAGAAGTTAGCTAAAAAGTAGCTTCGAAAAACGCTTAGGTTAAGTTTCAGAGTTGCTTCTAATGTACCAAAGCTGGACTTAGACATAATTTCACTCTCACAACATTATGGCTGGTTGGAGACAGTCCGAACCACAAGTACCGGGTCCATGGTTCTGGCCGTATACTGGGGGGACGGGGACGACTCCCATTAACCCCTGACTATACCGGGGATACGCTTATCACAATGCCTTTCTGGTCTGTGCTGAAGCAGGGCATTCTGGCAGCCAAGTGGCTTGACCTTTATTAGTGAGCCTGGTTACCCCCTCTCGGAACCACAGACTTAGAAATCGCCAGCTCATATACAGTGCATAAAATATATTTATATATATACCCTTATACACCATTTTAATAAAAAATATCACAAAATTCTTCTAAGTCCCTCGGGAAGAGTGAAAGACGCGCACGTTCATTTTCAGAGCTCCTAGACCTTCCTATAAGAAGTTAGCCAAAAAGTAGCTTCGAAAAACGCTTAGGTTAAGTTTCAGAGTTGCTTCTAATGTACCAAAGCTGGACTTAGACATAATTTCACTCTCACAACATTATGGCTGGATGGAGACAGTCCGAACCACAAGTACCGGGTCCATGGTTCTGGCCGTATACTGGGGGGACGGGGACGACTCCCATTAACCCCTGACTATACCGGGGATACGCTTATCACAATGACTTTCTGGTCTGTGCTGAAGCAGGGCATTCTGGCAGCCAAGTGGCTTGACCTTTATTAGTGAGCCTGGTTACCCCCTCTTGGAACCACAGACTTAGAAATCGCCAGCTCATATACAGTGCATAAAATATATTTATATATATACCCTTATACACCATTTTAATAAAAAATATCACAAAATTCTTCTAAGTCCCTCGGGAAGAGTGAAAGACGCGCACGTTCATTTTCAGAGCTCCTAGACCTTCCTATAAGAAGTTAGGCAAAAAGTAGCTTCGAAAAACGCTTAGGTTAAGTTTCAGAGTTGCTTCTAATGTATCAAAGCTGGACTTAGACATAATTTCACTCTCACAACATTATGGCTGGTTGGAGACAGTCCGAACCACAAGTACCGGGTCCATGGTTCTGGCCGTATACTGGGGGGACGGGGACGACTCCCATTAACCCCTGACTATACCGGGGATACGCTTATCACAATGCCTTTCTGGTCTGTGCTGAAGCAGGGCATTCTGGCAGCCAAGTGGCTTGACCTTTATTAGTGAGCCTGGTTACCCCCTCTCGGAACCACAGACTTAGAAATCGCCAGCTCATATACAGTGCATAAAATATATTTATATATATACCCTTATACACCATTTTAATAAAAAATATCACAAAATTCTTCTAAGTCCCTCGGGAAGAGTGAAAGACGCGCACGTTCATTTTCAGAGCTCCTAGACCTTCCTATAAGAAGTTAGCTAAAAAGTAGCTTCGAAAAACGCTTAGGTTAAGTTTCAGAGTTGCTTCTAATGTACCAAAGCTGGACTTAGACATAATTTCACTCTCACAACATTATGGCTGGTTGGAGACAGTCCGAACCACAAGTACCGGGTCCATGGTTCTGGCCGTATACTGGGGGGACGGGGACGACTCCCATTAACCCCTGACTATACCGGGGATACGCTTATCACAATGCCTTTCTGGTCTGTGCTGAAGCAGGGCATTCTGGCAGCCAAGTGGCTTGACCTTTATTAGTGAGCCTGGTTACCCCCTCTCGGAACCACAGACTTAGAAATCGCCAGCTCATATACAGTGCATAAAATATATTTATATATATACCCTTATACACCATTTTAATAAAAAATATCACAAAATTCTTCTAAGTCCCTCGGGAAGAGTGAAAGACGCGCACGTTCATTTTCAGAGCTCCTAGACCTTCCTATAAGAAGTTAGCCAAAAAGTAGCTTCGAAAAACGCTTAGGTTAAGTTTCAGAGTTGCTTCTAATGTACCAAAGCTGGACTTAGACATAATTTCACTCTCACAACATTATGGCTGGATGGAGACAGTCCGAACCACAAGTACCGGGTCCATGGTTCTGGCCGTATACTGGGGGGACGGGGACGACTCCCATTAACCCCTGACTATACCGGGGATACGCTTATCACAATGACTTTCTGGTCTGTGCTGAAGCAGGGCATTCTGGCAGCCAAGTGGCTTGACCTTTATTAGTGAGCCTGGTTACCCCCTCTTGGAACCACAGACTTAGAAATCGCCAGCTCATATACAGTGCATAAAATATATTTATATATATACCCTTATACACCATTTTAATAAAAAATATCACAAAATTCTTCTAAGTCCCTCGGGAAGAGTGAAAGACGCGCACGTTCATTTTCAGAGCTCCTAGACCTTCCTATAAGAAGTTAGCCAAAAAGTAGCTTCGAAAAACGCTTAGGTTAAGTTTCAGAGTTGCTTCTAATGTATCAAAGCTGGACTTAGACATAATTTCACTCTCACAACATTATGGCTGGTTGGAGACAGTCCGAACCACAAGTACCGGGTCCATGGTTCTGGCCGTATACTGGGGGGACGGGGACGACTCCCATTAACCCCTGACTATACCGGGGATACGCTTATCACAATGACTTTCTGGTCTGTGCTGAAGCAGGGCATTCTGGCAGCCAAGTGGCTTGACCTTTATTAGTGAGCCTGGTTACCCCCTCTTGGAACCACAGACTTAGAAATCGCCAGCTCATATACAGTGCATAAAATATATTTATATATATACCCTTATACACCATTTTAATAAAAAATATCACAAAATTCTTCTAAGTCCCTCGGGAAGAGTGAAAGACGCGCACGTTCATTTTCAGAGCTCCTAGACCTTCCTATAAGAAGTTAGCCAAAAAGTAGCTTCGAAAAACGCTTAGGTTAAGTTTCAGAGTTGCTTCTAATGTATCAAAGCTGGACTTAGACATAATTTCACTCTCACAACATTATGGCTGGTTGGAGACAGCCCGAACCACAAGTACCGGGTCCATGGTTCTGGCCGTATACTGGGGGGACGGGGACGACTCCCATTAACCCCTGACTATACCGGGGATACGCTTATCACAATGACTTTCTGGTCTGTGCTGAAGCAGGGCATTCTGGCAGCCAAGTGGCTTGACCTTTATTAGTGAGCCTGGTTACCCCCTCTCGGAACCACAGACTTAGAAATCGCCAGCTCATATACAGTGCATAAAATATATTTATATATATACCCTTATACACCATTTTAATAAAAAATATCACAAAATTCTTCTAAGTCCCTCGGGAAGAGTGAAAGACGCGCACGTTCATTTTCAGAGCTCCTAGACCTTCCTATAAGAAGTTAGCCAAAAAGTAGCTTCGAAAAACGCTTAGGTTAAGTTTCAGAGTTGCTTCTAATGTACCAAAGCTGGACTTAGACATAATTTCACTCTCACAACATTATGGCTGGTTGGAGACAGTCCGAACCACAAGTACCGGGTCCATGGTTCTGGCCGTATACTGGGGGGACGGGGACGACTCCCATTAACCCCTGACTATACCGGGGATACGCTTATCACAATGCCTTTCTGGTCTGTGCTGAAGCAGGGCATTCTGGCAGCCAAGTGGCTTGACCTTTATTAGTGAGCCTGGTTACCCCCTCTCGGAACCACAGACTTAGAAATCGCCAGCTCATATACAGTGCATAAAATATATTTATATATATACCCTTATACACCATTTTAATAAAAAATATCACAAAATTCTTCTAAGTCCCTCGGGAAGAGTGAAAGACGCGCACGTTCATTTTCAGAGCTCCTAGACCTTCCTATAAGAAGTTAGCAAAAAAGTAGCTTCGAAAAACGCTTAGGTTAAGTTTCAGAGTTGCTTCTAATGTACCAAAGCTGGACTTAGACATAATTTCACTCTCACAACATTATGGCTGGTTGGAGACAGTCCGAACCACAAGTACCGGGTCCATGGTTCTGGCCGTATACTGGGGGGACGGGGGGGGACTCCCATTAACCCCTGACTATACCGGGGATACGCTTATCACAATGCCTTTCTGGTCTGTGCTGAAGCAGGGCATTCTGGCAGCCAAGTGGCTTGACCTTTATTAGTGAGCCTGGTTACCCCCTCTCGGAACCACAGACTTAGAAATCGCCAGCTCATATACAGTGCATAAAATATATTTATATATATACCCTTATACACCATTTTAATAAAAAATATCACAAAATTCTTCTAAGTCCCTCGGGAAGAGTGAAAGACGCGCACGTTCATTTTCAGAGCTCCTAGACCTTCCTATAAGAAGTTAGCCAAAAAGTAGCTTCGAAAAACGCTTAGGTTAAGTTTCAGAGTTGCATCTAATGTACCAAAGCTGGACTTAGACATAATTTCACTCTCACAACATTATGGCTGGATGGAGACAGTCCGAACCACAAGTACCGGGTCCATGGTTCTGGCCGTATACTGGGGGGACGGGGACGACTCCCATTAACCCCTGACTATACCGGGGATACGCTTATCACAATGACTTTCTGGTCTGTGCTGAAGCAGGGCATTCTGGCAGGCAAGTGGCTTGACCTTTATTAGTGAGCCTGGTTACCCCCTCTTGGAACCACAGACTTAGAAATCGCCAGCTCATATACAGTGCATAAAATATATTTATATATATACCCTTATACACCATTTTAATAAAAAATATCACAAAATTCTTCTAAGTCCCTCGGGAAGAGTGAAAGACGCGCACGTTCATTTTCAGAGCTCCTAGACCTTCCTATAAGAAGTTAGCAAAAAAGTAGCTTCGAAAAACGCTTAGGTTAAGTTTCAGAGTTGCTTCTAATGTACCAAAGCTGGACTTAGACATAATTTCACTCTCACAACATTATGGCTGGATGGAGACAGTCCGAACCACAAGTACCGGGTCCATGGTTCTGGCCGTATACTGGGGGGACGGGGACGACTCCCATTAACCCCTGACTATACCGGGGATACGCTTATCACAATGACTTTCTGGTCTGTGCTGAAGCAGGGCATTCTGGCAGCCAAGTGGCTTGACCTTTATTAGTGAGCCTGGTTACCCCCTCTTGGAACCACAGACTTAGAAATCGCCAGCTCATATACAGTGCATAAAATATATTTATATATATACCCTTATACACCATTTTAATAAAAAATATCACAAAATTCTTCTAAGTCCCTCGGGAAGAGTGAAAGACGCGCACGTTCATTTTCAGAGCTCCTAGACCTTCCTATAAGAAGTTAGCCAAAAAGTAGCTTCGAAAAACGCTTAGGTTAAGTTTCAGAGTTGCTTCTAATGTATCAAAGCTGGACTTAGACATAATTTCACTCTCACAACATTATGGCTGGTTGGAGACAGTCCGAACCACAAGTACCGGGTCCATGGTTCTGGCCGTATACTGGGGGGACGGGGACGACTCCCATTAACCCCTGACTATACCGGGGATACGCTTATCACAATGACTTTCTGGTCTGTGCTGAAGCAGGGCATTCTGGCAGCCAAGTGGCTTGACCTTTATTAGTGAGCCTGGTTACCCCCTCTCGGAACCACAGACTTAGAAATCGCCAGCTCATATACAGTGCATAAAATATATTTATATATATACCCTTATACACCATTTTAATAAAAAATATCACAAAATTCTTCTAAGTCCCTCGGGAAGAGTTAAAGACGCGCACGTTCATTTTCAGAGCTCCTAGACCTTCCTATAAGAAGTTAGCAAAAAAGTAGCTTCGAAAAACGCTTAGGTTAAGTTTCAGAGTTGCTTCTAATGTACCAAAGCTGGACTTAGACATAATTTCACTCTCACAACATTATGGCTGGTTGGAGACAGTCCGAACCACAAGTACCGGGTCCATGGTTCTGGCCGTATACTGGGGGGACGGGGACGACTCCCATTAACCCCTGACTATACCGGGGATACGCTTATCACAATGCCTTTCTGGTCTGTGCTGAAGCAGGGCATTCAGGCAGGCAAGTGGCTTGACCTTTATTAGTGAGCCTGGTTACCCCCTCTTGGAACCACAGACTTAGAAATCGCCAGCTCATATACAGTGCATAAAATATATTTATATATATACCCTTATACACCATTTTAATAAAAAATATCACAAAATTCTTCTAAGTCCATCGGGAAGAGTGAAAGACGCGCACGTTCATTTTCAGAGCTCCTAGACCTTCCTATAAGAAGTTAGGCAAAAAGTAGCTTCGAAAAACGCTTAGGTTAAGTTTCAGAGTTGCTTCTAATGTATCAAAGCTGGACTTAGACATAATTTCACTCTCACAACATTATGGCTGGTTGGAGACAGTCCGAACCACAAGTACCGGGTCCATGGTTCTGGCCGTATACTGGGGGGACGGGGACGACTCCCATTAACCCCTGACTATACCGGGGATACGCTTATCACAATGCCTTTCTGGTCTGTGCTGAAGCAGGGCATTCTGGCAGCCAAGTGGCTTGACCTTTATTAGTGAGCCTGGTTACCCCCTCTCGGAACCACAGACTTAGAAATCGCCAGCTCATATACAGTGCATAAAATATATTTATATATATACCCTTATACACCATTTTAATAAAAAATATCACAAAATTCTTCTAAGTCCCTCGGGAAGAGTGAAAGACGCGCACGTTCATTTTCAGAGCTCCTAGACCTTCCTATAAGAAGTTAGCAAAAAAGTAGCTTCGAAAAACGCTTAGGTTAAGTTTCAGAGTTGCTTCTAATGTACCAAAGCTGGACTTAGACATAATTTCACTCTCACAACATTATGGCTGGTTGGAGACAGTCCGAACCACAAGTACCGGGTCCATGGTTCTGGCCGTATACTGGGGGGACGGGGACGACTCCCATTAACCCCTGACTATACCGGGGATACGCTTATCACAATGCCTTTCTGGTCTGTGCTGAAGCAGGGCATTCTGGCAGCCAAGTGGCTTGACCTTTATTAGTGAGCCTGGTTACCCCCTCTCGGAACCACAGACTTAGAAATCGCCAGCTCATATACAGTGCATAAAATATATTTATATATATACCCTTATACACCATTTTAATAAAAAATATCACAAAATTCTTCTAAGTCCCTCGGGAAGAGTGAAAGACGCGCACGTTCATTTTCAGAGCTCCTAGACCTTCCTATAAGAAGTTAGCCAAAAAGTAGCTTCGAAAAACGCTTAGGTTAAGTTTCAGAGTTGCTTCTAATGTACCAAAGCTGGACTTAGACATAATTTCACTCTCACAACATTATGGCTGGATGGAGACAGTCCGAACCACAAGTACCGGGTCCATGGTTCTGGCCGTATACTGGGGGGACGGGGACGACTCCCATTAACCCCTGACTATACCGGGGATACGCTTATCACAATGACTTTCTGGTCTGTGCTGAAGCAGGGCATTCTGGCAGCCAAGTGGCTTGACCTTTATTAGTGAGCCTGGTTACCCCCTCTTGGAACCACAGACTTAGAAATCGCCAGCTCATATACAGTGCATAAAATATATTTATATATATACCCTTATACACCATTTTAATAAAAAATATCACAAAATTCTTCTAAGTCCCTCGGGAAGAGTGAAAGACGCGCACGTTCATTTTCAGAGCTCCTAGACCTTCCTATAAGAAGTTAGCCAAAAAGTAGCTTCGAAAAACGCTTAGGTTAAGTTTCAGAGTTGCTTCTAATGTATCAAAGCTGGACTTAGACATAATTTCACTCTCACAACATTATGGCTGGTTGGAGACAGTCCGAACCACAAGTACCGGGTCCATGGTTCTGGCCGTATACTGGGGGGACGGGGACGACTCCCATTAACCCCTGACTATACCGGGGATACGCTTATCACAATGACTTTCTGGTCTGTGCTGAAGCAGGGCATTCTGGCAGCCAAGTGGCTTGACCTTTATTAGTGAGCCTGGTTACCCCCTCTCGGAACCACAGACTTAGAAATCGCCAGCTCATATACAGTGCATAAAATATATTTATATATATACCCTTATACACCATTTTAATAAAAAATATCACAAAATTCTTCTAAGTCCCTCGGGAAGAGTGAAAGACGCGCACGTTCATTTTCAGAGCTCCTAGACCTTCCTATAAGAAGTTAGCCAAAAAGTAGCTTCGAAAAACGCTTAGGTTAAGTTTCAGAGTTGCTTCTAATGTACCAAAGCTGGACTTAGACATAATTTCACTCTCACAACATTATGGCTGGTTGGAGACAGTCCGAACCACAAGTACCGGGTCCATGGTTCTGGCCGTATACTGGGGGGACGGGGACGACTCCCATTAACCCCTGACTATACCGGGGATACGCTTATCACAATGCCTTTCTGGTCTGTGCTGAAGCAGGGCATTCTGGCAGCCAAGTGGCTTGACCTTTATTAGTGAGCCTGGTTACCCCCTCTCGGAACCACAGACTTAGAAATCGCCAGCTCATATACAGTGCATAAAATATATTTATATATATACCCTTATACACCATTTTAATAAAAAATATCACAAAATTCTTCTAAGTCCCTCGGGAAGAGTGAAAGACGCGCACGTTCATTTTCAGAGCTCCTAGACCTTCCTATAAGAAGTTAGCAAAAAAGTAGCTTCGAAAAACGCTTAGGTTAAGTTTCAGAGTTGCTTCTAATGTACCAAAGCTGGACTTAGACATAATTTCACTCTCACAACATTATGGCTGGTTGGAGACAGTCCGAACCACAAGTACCGGGTCCATGGTTCTGGCCGTATACTGGGGGGACGGGGGGGGGACTCCCATTAACCCCTGACTATACCGGGGATACGCTTATCACAATGCCTTTCTGGTCTGTGCTGAAGCAGGGCATTCTGGCAGCCAAGTGGCTTGACCTTTATTAGTGAGCCTGGTTACCCCCTCTCGGAACCACAGACTTAGAAATCGCCAGCTCATATACAGTGCATAAAATATATTTATATATATACCCTTATACACCATTTTAATAAAAAATATCACAAAATTCTTCTAAGTCCCTCGGGAAGAGTGAAAGACGCGCACGTTCATTTTCAGAGCTCCTAGACCTTCCTATAAGAAGTTAGCCAAAAAGTAGCTTCGAAAAACGCTTAGGTTAAGTTTCAGAGTTGCTTCTAATGTACCAAAGCTGGACTTAGACATAATTTCACTCTCACAACATTATGGCTGGATGGAGACAGTCCGAACCACAAGTACCGGGTCCATGGTTCTGGCCGTATACTGGGGGGACGGGGACGACTCCCATTAACCCCTGACTATACCGGGGATACGCTTATCACAATGACTTTCTGGTCTGTGCTGAAGCAGGGCATTCTGGCAGCCAAGTGGCTTGACCTTTATTAGTGAGCCTGGTTACCCCCTCTTGGAACCACAGACTTAGAAATCGCCAGCTCATATACAGTGCATAAAATATATTTATATATATACCCTTATACACCATTTTAATAAAAAATATCACAAAATTCTTCTAAGTCCCTCGGGAAGAGTGAAAGACGCGCACGTTCATTTTCAGAGCTCCTAGACCTTCCTATAAGAAGTTAGCCAAAAAGTAGCTTCGAAAAACGCTTAGGTTAAGTTTCAGAGTTGCTTCTAATGTATCAAAGCTGGACTTAGACATAATTTCACTCTCACAACATTATGGCTGGTTGGAGACAGTCCGAACCACAAGTACCGGGTCCATGGTTCTGGCCGTATACTGGGGGGACGGGGACGACTCCCATTAACCCCTGACTATACCGGGGATACGCTTATCACAATGACTTTCTGGTCTGTGCTGAAGCAGGGCATTCTGGCAGCCAAGTGGCTTGACCTTTATTAGTGAGCCTGGTTACCCCCTCTCGGAACCACAGACTTAGAAATCGCCAGCTCATATACAGTGCATAAAATATATTTATATATATACCCTTATACACCATTTTAATAAAAAATATCACAAAATTCTTCTAAGTCCCTCGGGAAGAGTGAAAGACGCGCACGTTCATTTTCAGAGCTCCTAGACCTTCCTATAAGAAGTTAGCCAAAAAGTAGCTTCGAAAAACGCTTAGGTTAAGTTTCAGAGTTGCTTCTAATGTACCAAAGCTGGACTTAGACATAATTTCACTCTCACAACATTATGGCTGGTTGGAGACAGTCCGAACCACAAGTACCGGGTCCATGGTTCTGGCCGTATACTGGGGGGACGGGGACGACTCCCATTAACCCCTGACTATACCGGGGATACGCTTATCACAATGCCTTTCTGGTCTGTGCTGAAGCAGGGCATTCTGGCAGCCAAGTGGCTTGACCTTTATTAGTGAGCCTGGTTACCCCCTCTCGGAACCACAGACTTAGAAATCGCCAGCTCATATACAGTGCATAAAATATATTTATATATATACCCTTATACACCATTTTAATAAAAAATATCACAAAATTCTTCTAAGTCCCTCGGGAAGAGTGAAAGACGCGCACGTTCATTTTCAGAGCTCCTAGACCTTCCTATAAGAAGTTAGCAAAAAAGTAGCTTCGAAAAACGCTTAGGTTAAGTTTCAGAGTTGCTTCTAATGTACCAAAGCTGGACTTAGACATAATTTCACTCTCACAACATTATGGCTGGTTGGAGACAGTCCGAACCACAAGTACCGGGTCCATGGTTCTGGCCGTATACTGGGGGGACGGGGGGGGGACTCCCATTAACCCCTGACTATACCGGGGATACGCTTATCACAATGCCTTTCTGGTCTGTGCTGAAGCAGGGCATTCTGGCAGCCAAGTGGCTTGACCTTTATTAGTGAGCCTGGTTACCCCCTCTCGGAACCACAGACTTAGAAATCGCCAGCTCATATACAGTGCATAAAATATATTTATATATATACCCTTATACACCATTTTAATAAAAAATATCACAAAATTCTTCTAAGTCCCTCGGGAAGAGTGAAAGACGCGCACGTTCATTTTCAGAGCTCCTAGACCTTCCTATAAGAAGTTAGCCAAAAAGTAGCTTCGAAAAACGCTTAGGTTAAGTTTCAGAGTTGCTTCTAATGTACCAAAGCTGGACTTAGACATAATTTCACTCTCACAACATTATGGCTGGATGGAGACAGTCCGAACCACAAGTACCGGGTCCATGGTTCTGGCCGTATACTGGGGGGACGGGGACGACTCCCATTAACCCCTGACTATACCGGGGATACGCTTATCACAATGACTTTCTGGTCTGTGCTGAAGCAGGGCATTCTGGCAGGCAAGTGGCTTGACCTTTATTAGTGAGCCTGGTTACCCCCTCTTGGAACCACAGACTTAGAAATCGCCAGCTCATATACAGTGCATAAAATATATTTATATATATACCCTTATACACCATTTTAATAAAAAATATCACAAAATTCTTCTAAGTCCCTCGGGAAGAGTGAAAGACGCGCACGTTCATTTTCAGAGCTCCTAGACCTTCCTATAAGAAGTTAGGCAAAAAGTAGCTTCGAAAAACGCTTAGGTTAAGTTTCAGAGTTGCTTCTAATGTACCAAAGCTGGACTTAGACATAATTTCACTCTCACAACATTATGGCTGGTTGGAGACAGTCCGAACCACAAGTACCGGGTCCATGGTTCTGGCCGTATACTGGGGGGACGGGGACGACTCCCATTAACCCCTGACTATACCGGGGATACGCTTATCACAATGCCTTTCTGGTCTGTGCTGAAGCAGGGCATTCTGGCAGCCAAGTGGCTTGACCTTTATTAGTGAGCCTGGTTACCCCCTCTCGGAACCACAGACTTAGAAATCGCCAGCTCATATACAGTGCATAAAATATATTTATATATATACCCTTATACACCATTTTAATAAAAAATATCACAAAATTCTTCTAAGTCCCTCGGGAAGAGTGAAAGACGCGCACGTTCATTTTCAGAGCTCCTAGACCTTCCTATAAGAAGTTAGCAAAAAAGTAGCTTCGAAAAACGCTTAGGTTAAGTTTCAGAGTTGCTTCTAATGTACCAAAGCTGGACTTAGACATAATTTCACTCTCACAACATTATGGCTGGATGGAGACAGTCCGAACCACAAGTACCGGGTCCATGGTTCTGGCCGTATACTGGGGGGACGGGGACGACTCCCATTAACCCCTGACTATACCGGGGATACGCTTATCACAATGACTTTCTGGTCTGTGCTGAAGCAGGGCATTCTGGCAGCCAAGTGGCTTGACCTTTATTAGTGAGTCTGGTTACCCCCTCTTGGAACCACAGACTTAGAAATCGCCAGCTCATATACAGTGCATAAAATATATTTATATATATACCCTTATACACCATTTTAATAAAAAATATCACAAAATTCTTCTAAGTCCCTCGGGAAGAGTGAAAGACGCGCACGTTCATTTTCAGAGCTCCTAGACCTTCCTATAAGAAGTTAGCCAAAAAGTAGCTTCGAAAAACGCTTAGGTTAAGTTTCAGAGTTGCTTCTAATGTATCAAAGCTGGACTTAGACATAATTTCACTCTCACAACATTATGGCTGGTTGGAGACAGTCCGAACCACAAGTACCGGGTCCATGGTTCTGGCCGTATACTGGGGGGACGGGGACGACTCCCATTAACCCCTGACTATACCGGGGATACGCTTATCACAATGACTTTCTGGTCTGTGCTGAAGCAGGGCATTCTGGCAGCCAAGTGGCTTGACCTTTATTAGTGAGCCTGGTTACCCCCTCTCGGAACCACAGACTTAGAAATCGCCAGCTCATATACAGTGCATAAAATATATTTATATATATACCCTTATACACCATTTTAATAAAAAATATCACAAAATTCTTCTAAGTCCCTCGGGAAGAGTGAAAGACGCGCACGTTCATTTTCAGAGCTCCTAGACCTTCCTATAAGAAGTTAGCTAAAAAGTAGCTTCGAAAAACGCTTAGGTTAAGTTTCAGAGTTGCTTCTAATGTACCAAAGCTGGACTTAAACATAATTTCACTCTCACAACATTATGGCTGGTTGGAGACAGTCCGAACCACAAGTACCGGGTCCATGGTTCTGGCCGTATACTGGGGGGACGGGGACGACTCCCATTAACCCCTGACTATACCGGGGATACGCTTATCACAATGCCTTTCTGGTCTGTGCTGAAGCAGGGCATTCTGGCAGCCAAGTGGCTTGACCTTTATTAGTGAGCCTGGTTACCCCCTCTTGGAACCACAGACTTAGAAATCGCCAGCTCATATACAGTGCATAAAATATATTTATATATATACCCTTATACACCATTTTAATAAAAAATATCACAAAATTCTTCTAAGTCCCTCGGGAAGAGTGAAAGACGCGCACGTTCATTTTCAGAGCTCCTAGACCTTCCTATAAGAAGTTAGCTAAAAAGTAGCTTCGAAAAACGCTTAGGTTAAATTTCAGAGTTGCTTCTAATGTACCAAAGCTGGACTTAGACATAATTTCACTCTCACAACATTATGGCTGGTTTGAGACAGTCCGAACCACAAGTACCGGGTCCATGGTTCTGGCCGTATACTGGGGGGACGGGGACGACTCCCATTAACCCCTGACTATACCGGGGATACGCTTATCACAATGCCTTTCTGGTCTGTGCTGAAGCAGGGCATTCTGGCAGCCAAGTGGCTTGACCTTTATTAGTGAGCCTGGTTACCCCCTCTCGGAACCACAGACTTAGAAATCGCCAGCTCATATACAGTGCATAAAATATATTTATATATATACTCTTATACACCATTTTAATAAAAAATATCACAAAATTCTTCTAAGTCCCTCGGGAAGAGTGAAAGACGCGCACGTTCATTTTCAGAGCTCCTAGACCTTCCTATAAGAAGTTAGCTAAAAAGTAGCTTCGAAAAACGCTTAGGTTAAGTTTCAGAGTTGCTTCTAATGTACCAAAGCTGGACTTAGACATAATTTCACTCTCACAACATTATGGCTGGTTGGAGACAGTCCGAACCACAAGTACCGGGTCCATGGTACTGGCCGTATACTGGGGGGACGGGGACGACTCCCATTAACCCCTGACTATACCGGGGATACGCTTATCACAATGCCTTTCTGCTCTGTGCTGAAGCAGGGCATTCTGGCAGCCAAGTGGCTTGACCTTTATTAGTGAGCCTGGTTACCCCCTCTCGGAACCACAGACTTAGAAATCGCCAGCTCATATACAGTGCATAAAATATATTTATATATATACCCTTATACACCATTTTAATAAAAAATATCACAAAAATCTTCTAAGTCCCTCGGGAAGAGTGAAAGACGCGCACGTTCATTTTCAGAGCTCCTAGACCTTCCTATAAGAAGTTAGCCAAAAAGTAGCTTCGAAAAACGCTTAGGTTAAGTTTCAGAGTTGCTTCTAATGTACCAAAGCTGGACTTAGACATAATTTCACTCTCACAACATTATGGCTGGTTGGAGACAGTCCGAACCACAAGTACCGGGTCCATGGTTCTGGCCGTATACTGGGGGGACGGGGACGACTCCCATTAACCCCTGACTATACCGGGGATACGCTTATCACAATGCCTTTCTGGTCTGTGCTGAAGCAGGGCATTCTGGCAGCCAAGTGGCTTGACCTTTATTAGTGAGCCTGGTTACCCCCTCTCGGAACCACAGACTTAGAAATCGCCAGCTCATATACAGTGCATAAAATATATTTATATATATACCCTTATACACCATTTTAATAAAAAATATCACAAAATTCTTCTAAGTCCCTCGGGAAGAGTGAAAGACGCGCACGTTCATTTTCAGAGCTCCTAGACCTTCCTATAAGAAGTTAGCTAAAAAGTAGCTTCGAAAAACGCTTAGGTTAAGTTTCAGAGTTGCTTCTAATGTACCAAAGCTGGACTTAAACATAATTTCACTCTCACAACATTATGGCTGGTTGGAGACAGTCCGAACCACAAGTACCGGGTCCATGGTTCTGGCCGTATACTGGGGGGACGGGGACGACTCCCATTAACCCCTGACTATACCGGGGATACGCTTATCACAATGCCTTTCTGGTCTGTGCTGAAGCAGGGCATTCTGGCAGCCAAGTGGCTTGACCTTTATTAGTGAGCCTGGTTACCCCCTCTTGGAACCACAGACTTAGAAATCGCCAGCTCATATACAGTGCATAAAATATATTTATATATATACCCTTATACACCATTTTAATAAAAAATATCACAAAATTCTTCTAAGTCCCTCGGGAAGAGTGAAAGACGCGCACGTTCATTTTCAGAGCTCCTAGACCTTCCTATAAGAAGTTAGCTAAAAAGTAGCTTCGAAAAACGCTTAGGTTAAGTTTCAGAGTTGCTTCTAATGTACCAAAGCTGGACTTAGACATAATTTCACTCTCACAACATTATGGCTGGTTTGAGACAGTCCGAACCACAAGTACCGGGTCCATGGTTCTGGCCGTATACTGGGGGGACGGGGACGACTCCCATTAACCCCTGACTATACCGGGGATACGCTTATCACAATGCCTTTCTGGTCTGTGCTGAAGCAGGGCATTCTGGCAGCCAAGTGGCTTGACCTTTATTAGTGAGCCTGGTTACCCCCTCTCGGAACCACAGACTTAGAAATCGCCAGCTCATATACAGTGCATAAAATATATTTATATATATACTCTTATACACCATTTTAATAAAAAATATCACAAAATTCTTCTAAGTCCCTCGGGAAGAGTGAAAGACGCGCACGTTCATTTTCAGAGCTCCTAGACCTTCCTATAAGAAGTTAGCTAAAAAGTAGCTTCGAAAAACGCTTAGGTTAAGTTTCAGAGTTGCTTCTAATGTACCAAAGCTGGACTTAGACATAATTTCACTCTCACAACATTATGGCTGGTTGGAGACAGTCCGAACCACAAGTACCGGGTCCATGGTACTGGCCGTATACTGGGGGGACGGGGACGACTCCCATTAACCCCTGACTATACCGGGGATACGCTTATCACAATGCCTTTCTGCTCTGTGCTGAAGCAGGGCATTCTGGCAGCCAAGTGGCTTGACCTTTATTAGTGAGCCTGGTTACCCCCTCTCGGAACCACAGACTTAGAAATCGCCAGCTCATATACAGTGCATAAAATATATTTATATATATACCCTTATACACCATTTTAATAAAAAATATCACAAAATTCTTCTAAGTCCCTCGGGAAGAGTGAAAGACGCGCACGTTCATTTTCAGAGCTCCTAGACCTTCCTATAAGAAGTTAGCTAAAAAGTAGCTTCGAAAAACGCTTAGGTTAAGTTTCAGAGTTGCTTCTAATGTACCAAAGCTGGACTTAGACATAATTTCACTCTCACAACATTATGGCTGGTTGGAGACAGTCCGAACCACAAGTACCGGGTCCATGGTTCTGGCCGTATACTGGGGGGACGGGGACGACTCCCATTAACCCCTGACTATACCGGGGATACGCTTATCACAATGCCTTTCTGGTCTGTGCTGAAGCAGGGCATTCTGGCAGCCAAGTGGCTTGACCTTTATTAGTGAGCCTGGTTACCCCCTCTCGGAACCACAGACTTAGAAATCGCCAGCTCATATACAGTGCATAAAATATATTTATATATATACCCTTATACACCATTTTAATAAAAAATATCACAAAATTCTTCTAAGTCCCTCGGGAAGAGTGAAAGACGCGCACGTTCATTTTCAGAGCTCCTAGACCTTCCTATAAGAAGTTAGCCAAAAAGTAGCTTCGAAAAACGCTTAGGTTAAGTTTCAGAGTTGCTTCTAATGTACCAAAGCTGGACTTAGACATAATTTCACTCTCACAACATTATGGCTGGTTGGAGACAGTCCGAACCACAAGTACCGGGTCCATGGTTCTGGCCGTATACTGGGGGGACGGGGACGACTCCCATTAACCCCTGACTATACCGGGGATACGCTTATCACTATGACTTTCTGGTCTGTGCTGAAGCAGGGCATTCTGGCAGCCAAGTGGCTTGACCTTTATTAGTGAGCCTGGTTACACCCTCTCGGAACCACAGACTTAGAAATCGCCAGCTCATATACAGTGCATAAAATATATTTATATATATACCCTTATACACCATTTTAATAAAAAATATCACAAAATTCTTCTAAGTCCCTCGGGAAGAGTGAAAGACGCGCACGTTCATTTTCAGAGCTCCTAGACCTTCCTATAAGAAGTTAGCTAAAAAGTAGCTTCGAAAAACGCTTAGGTTAAGTTTCAGAGTTGCTTCTAATGTACCAAAGCTGGACTTAAACATAATTTCACTCTCACAACATTATGGCTGGTTGGAGACAGTCCGAACCACAAGTACCGGGTCCATGGTTCTGGCCGTATACTTGGGGGACGGGGACGACTCCCATTAACCCCTGACTATACCGGGGATACGCTTATCACAATGCCTTTCTGGTCTGTGCTGAAGCAGGGCATTCTGGCAGCCAAGTGGCTTGACCTTTATTAGTGAGCCTGGTTACCCCCTCTTGGAACCACAGACTTAGAAATCGCCAGCTCATATACAGTGCATAAAATATATTTATATATATACCCTTATACACCATTTTAATAAAAAATATCACAAAATTCTTCTAAGTCCCTCGGGAAGAGTGAAAGACGCGCACGTTCATTTTCAGAGCTCCTAGACCTTCCTATAAGAAGTTAGCTAAAAAGTAGCTTCGAAAAACGCTTAGGTTAAGTTTCAGAGTTGCTTCTAATGTACCAAAGCTGGACTTAAACATAATTTCACTCTCACAACATTATGGCTGGTTGGAGACAGTCCGAACCACAAGTACCGGGTCCATGGTTCTGGCCGTATACTGGGGGGACGGGGACGACTCCCATTAACCCCTGACTATACCGGGGATACGCTTATCACAATGCCTTTCTGGTCTGTGCTGAAGCAGGGCATTCTGGCAGCCAAGTGGCTTGACCTTTATTAGTGAGCCTGGTTACCCCCTCTTGGAACCACAGACTTAGAAATCGCCAGCTCATATACAGTGCATAAAATATATTTATATATATACCCTTATACACCATTTTAATAAAAAATATCACAAAATTCTTCTAAGTCCCTCGGGAAGAGTGAAAGACGCGCACGTTCATTTTCAGAGCTCCTAGACCTTCCTATAAGAAGTTAGCTAAAAAGTAGCTTCGAAAAACGCTTAGGTTAAGTTTCAGAGTTGCTTCTAATGTACCAAAGCTGGACTTAAACATAATTTCACTCTCACAACATTATGGCTGGTTGGAGACAGTCCGAACCACAAGTACCGGGTCCATGGTTCTGGCCGTATACTGGGGGGACGGGGACGACTCCCATTAACCCCTGACTATACCGGGGATACGCTTATCACAATGCCTTTCTGGTCTGTGCTGAAGCAGGGCATTCTGGCAGCCAAGTGGCTTGACCTTTATTAGTGAGCCTGGTTACCCCCTCTTGGAACCACAGACTTAGAAATCGCCAGCTCATATACAGTGCATAAAATATATTTATATATATACCCTTATACACCATTTTAATAAAAAATATCACAAAATTCTTCTAAGTCCCTCGGGAAGAGTGAAAGACGCGCACGTTCATTTTCAGAGCTCCTAGACCTTCCTATAAGAAGTTAGCTAAAAAGTAGCTTCGAAAAACGCTTAGGTTAAGTTTCAGAGTTGCTTCTAATGTACCAAAGCTGGACTTAGACATAATTTCACTCTCACAACATTATGGCTGGTTTGAGACAGTCCGAACCACAAGTACCGGGTCCATGGTTCTGGCCGTATACTGGGGGGACGGGGACGACTCCCATTAACCCCTGACTATACAGGGGATACGCTTATCACAATGCCTTTCTGGTCTGTGCTGAAGCAGGGCATTCTGGTAGCCAAGTGTCTTGACCTTTATTAGTGAGCCTGGTTACCCCCTCTTGGAACCACAGACTTAGAAATCGCCAGCTCATATACAGTGCATAAAATATATTTATATATATACCCTTATACACCATTTTAATAAAAAATATCACAAAATTCTTCTAAGTCCCTCGGGAAGAGTGAAAGACGCGCACGTTCATTTTCAGAGCTCCTAGACCTTCCTATAAGAAGTTAGCTAAAAAGTAGCTTCGAAAAACGCTTAGGTTAAGTTTCAGAGTTGCTTCTAATGTACCAAAGCTGGACTTAAACATAATTTCACTCTCACAACATTATGGCTGGTTGGAGACAGTCCGAACCACAAGTACCGGGTCCATGGTTCTGGCCGTATACTTGGGGGACGGGGACGACTCCCATTAACCCCTGACTATACCGGGGATACGCTTATCACAATGCCTTTCTGGTCTGTGCTGAAGCAGGGCATTCTGGCAGCCAAGTGGCTTGACCTTTATTAGTGAGCCTGGTTACCCCCTCTTGGAACCACAGACTTAGAAATCGCCAGCTCATATACAGTGCATAAAATATATTTATATATATACCCTTATACACCATTTTAATAAAAAATATCACAAAATTCTTCTAAGTCCCTCGGGAAGAGTGAAAGACGCGCACGTTCATTTTCAGAGCTCCTAGACCTTCCTATAAGAAGTTAGCCAAAAAGTAGCTTCGAAAAACGCTTAGGTTAAGTTTCAGAGTTGCTTCTAATGTACCAAAGCTGGACTTAAACATAATTTCACTCTCACAACATTATGGCTGGTTGGAGACAGTCCGAACCACAAGTACCGGGTCCATGGTTCTGGCCGTATACTGGGGGGACGGGGACGACTCCCATTAACCCCTGACTATACCGGGGATACGCTTATCACAATGCCTTTCTGGTCTGTGCTGAAGCAGGGCATTCTGGCAGCCAAGTGGCTTGACCTTTATTAGTGAGCCTGGTTACCCCCTCTTGGAACCACAGACTTAGAAATCGCCAGCTCATATACAGTGCATAAAATATATTTATATATATACCCTTATACACCATTTTAATAAAAAATATCACAAAATTCTTCTAAGTCCCTCGGGAAGAGTGAAAGACGCGCACGTTCATTTTCAGAGCTCCTAGACCTTCCTATAAGAAGTTAGCTAAAAAGTAGCTTCGAAAAACGCTTAGGTTAAGTTTCAGAGTTGCTTCTAATGTACCAAAGCTGGACTTAAACATAATTTCACTCTCACAACATTATGGCTGGTTGGAGACAGTCCGAACCACAAGTACCGGGTCCATGGTTCTGGCCGTATACTGGGGGGACGGGGACGACTCCCATTAACCCCTGACTATACCGGGGATACGCTTATCACAATGCCTTTCTGGTCTGTGCTGAAGCAGGGCATTCTGGCAGCCAAGTGGCTTGACCTTTATTAGTGAGCCTGGTTACCCCCTCTTGGAACCACAGACTTAGAAATCGCCAGCTCATATACAGTGCATAAAATATATTTATATATATACCCTTATACACCATTTTAATAAAAAATATCACAAAATTCTTCTAAGTCCCTCGGGAAGAGTGAAAGACGCGCACGTTCATTTTCAGAGCTCCTAGACCTTCCTATAAGAAGTTAGCTAAAAAGTAGCTTCGAAAAACGCTTAGGTTAAGTTTCAGAGTTGCTTCTAATGTACCAAAGCTGGACTTAGACATAATTTCACTCTCACAACATTATGGCTGGTTTGAGACAGTCCGAACCACAAGTACCGGGTCCATGGTTCTGGCCGTATACTGGGGGGACGGGGACGACTCCCATTAACCCCTGACTATACCGGGGATACGCTTATCACAATGCCTTTCTGGTCTGTGCTGAAGCAGGGCATTCTGGCAGCCAAGTGGCTTGACCTTTATTAGTGAGCCTGGTTACCCCCTCTCGGAACCACCGACTTAGAAATCGCCAGCTCATATACAGTGCATAAAATATATTTATATATATACTCTTATACACCATTTTAATAAAAAATATCACAAAATTCTTCTAAGTCCCTCGGGAAGAGTGAAAGACGCGCACGTTCATTTTCAGAGCTCCTAGACCTTCCTATAAGAAGTTAGCTAAAAAGTAGCTTCGAAAAACGCTTAGGTTAAGTTTCAGAGTTGCTTCTAATGTACCAAAGCTGGACTTAGACATAATTTCACTCTCACAACATTATGGCTGGTTGGAGACAGTCCGAACCACAAGTACCGGGTCCATGGTTCTGGCCGTATACTGGGGGGACGGGGACGACTCCCATTAACCCCTGACTATACCGGGGATACGCTTATCACAATGCCTTTCTGGTCTGTGCTGAAGCAGGGCATTCTGGCAGCCAAGTGGCTTGACCTTTATTAGTGAGCCTGGTTACCCCCTCTTGGAACCACAGACTTAGAAATCGCCAGCTCATATACAGTGCATAAAATATATTTATATATATACCCTTATACACCATTTTAATAAAAAATATCACAAAATTCTTCTAAGTCCCTCGGGAAGAGTGAAAGACGCGCACGTTCATTTTCAGAGCTCCTAGACCTTCCTATAAGAAGTTAGCTAAAAAGTAGCTTCGAAAAACGCTTAGGTTAAGTTTCAGAGTTGCTTCTAATGTACCAAAGCTGGACTTAAACATAATTTCACTCTCACAACATTATGGCTGGTTGGAGACAGTCCGAACCACAAGTACCGGGTCCATGGTTCTGGCCGTATACTGGGGGGACGGGGACGACTCCCATTAACCCCTGACTATACCGGGGATACGCTTATCACAATGCCTTTCTGGTCTGTGCTGAAGCAGGGCATTCTGGCAGCCAAGTGGCTTGACCTTTATTAGTGAGCCTGGTTACCCCCTCTTGGAACCACAGACTTAGAAATCGCCAGCTCATATACAGTGCATAAAATATATTTATATATATACCCTTATACACCATTTTAATAAAAAATATCACAAAATTCTTCTAAGTCCCTCGGGAAGAGTGAAAGACGCGCACGTTCATTTTCAGAGCTCCTAGACCTTCCTATAAGAAGTTAGCTAAAAAGTAGCTTCGAAAAACGCTTAGGTTAAGTTTCAGAGTTGCTTCTAATGTACCAAAGCTGGACTTAGACATAATTTCACTCTCACAACATTATGGCTGGTTTGAGACAGTCCGAACCACAAGTACCGGGTCCATGGTTCTGGCCGTATACTGGGGGGACGGGGACGACTCCCATTAACCCCTGACTATACAGGGGATACGCTTATCACAATGCCTTTCTGGTCTGTGCTGAAGCAGGGCATTCTGGTAGCCAAGTGTCTTGACCTTTATTAGTGAGCCTGGTTACCCCCTCTTGGAACCACAGACTTAGAAATCGCCAGCTCATATACAGTGCATAAAATATATTTATATATATACCCTTATACACCATTTTAATAAAAAATATCACAAAATTCTTCTAAGTCCCTCGGGAAGAGTGAAAGACGCGCACGTTCATTTTCAGAGCTCCTAGACCTTCCTATAAGAAGTTAGCTAAAAAGTAGCTTCGAAAAACGCTTAGGTTAAGTTTCAGAGTTGCTTCTAATGTACCAAAGCTGGACTTAAACATAATTTCACTCTCACAACATTATGGCTGGTTGGAGACAGTCCGAACCACAAGTACCGGGTCCATGGTTCTGGCCGTATACTTGGGGGACGGGGACGACTCCCATTAACCCCTGACTATACCGGGGATACGCTTATCACAATGCCTTTCTGGTCTGTGCTGAAGCAGGGCATTCTGGCAGCCAAGTGGCTTGACCTTTATTAGTGAGCCTGGTTACCCCCTCTTGGAACCACAGACTTAGAAATCGCCAGCTCATATACAGTGCATAAAATATATTTATATATATACCCTTATACACCATTTTAATAAAAAATATCACAAAATTCTTCTAAGTCCCTCGGGAAGAGTGAAAGACGCGCACGTTCATTTTCAGAGCTCCTAGACCTTCCTATAAGAAGTTAGCCAAAAAGTAGCTTCGAAAAACGCTTAGGTTAAGTTTCAGAGTTGCTTCTAATGTACCAAAGCTGGACTTAAACATAATTTCACTCTCACAACATTATGGCTGGTTGGAGACAGTCCGAACCACAAGTACCGGGTCCATGGTTCTGGCCGTATACTGGGGGGACGGGGACGACTCCCATTAACCCCTGACTATACCGGGGATACGCTTATCACAATGCCTTTCTGGTCTGTGCTGAAGCAGGGCATTCTGGCAGCCAAGTGGCTTGACCTTTATTAGTGAGCCTGGTTACCCCCTCTTGGAACCACAGACTTAGAAATCGCCAGCTCATATACAGTGCATAAAATATATTTATATATATACCCTTATACACCATTTTAATAAAAAATATCACAAAATTCTTCTAAGTCCCTCGGGAAGAGTGAAAGACGCGCACGTTCATTTTCAGAGCTCCTAGACCTTCCTATAAGAAGTTAGCTAAAAAGTAGCTTCGAAAAACGCTTAGGTTAAGTTTCAGAGTTGCTTCTAATGTACCAAAGCTGGACTTAAACATAATTTCACTCTCACAACATTATGGCTGGTTGGAGACAGTCCGAACCACAAGTACCGGGTCCATGGTTCTGGCCGTATACTGGGGGGACGGGGACGACTCCCATTAACCCCTGACTATACCGGGGATACGCTTATCACAATGCCTTTCTGGTCTGTGCTGAAGCAGGGCATTCTGGCAGCCAAGTGGCTTGACCTTTATTAGTGAGCCTGGTTACCCCCTCTTGGAACCACAGACTTAGAAATCGCCAGCTCATATACAGTGCATAAAATATATTTATATATATACCCTTATACACCATTTTAATAAAAAATATCACAAAATTCTTCTAAGTCCCTCGGGAAGAGTGAAAGACGCGCACGTTCATTTTCAGAGCTCCTAGACCTTCCTATAAGAAGTTAGCTAAAAAGTAGCTTCGAAAAACGCTTAGGTTAAGTTTCAGAGTTGCTTCTAATGTACCAAAGCTGGACTTAGACATAATTTCACTCTCACAACATTATGGCTGGTTTGAGACAGTCCGAACCACAAGTACCGGGTCCATGGTTCTGGCCGTATACTGGGGGGACGGGGACGACTCCCATTAACCCCTGACTATACCGGGGATACGCTTATCACAATGCCTTTCTGGTCTGTGCTGAAGCAGGGCATTCTGGCAGCCAAGTGGCTTGACCTTTATTAGTGAGCCTGGTTACCCCCTCTCGGAACCACCGACTTAGAAATCGCCAGCTCATATACAGTGCATAAAATATATTTATATATATACTCTTATACACCATTTTAATAAAAAATATCACAAAATTCTTCTAAGTCCCTCGGGAAGAGTGAAAGACGCGCACGTTCATTTTCAGAGCTCCTAGACCTTCCTATAAGAAGTTAGCTAAAAAGTAGCTTCGAAAAACGCTTAGGTTAAGTTTCAGAGTTGCTTCTAATGTACCAAAGCTGGACTTAGACATAATTTCACTCTCACAACATTATGGCTGGTTGGAGACAGTCCGAACCACAAGTACCGGGTCCATGGTACTGGCCGTATACTGGGGGGACGGGGACGACTCCCATTAACCCCTGACTATACCGGGGATACGCTTATCACAATGCCTTTCTGCTCTGTGCTGAAGCAGGGCATTCTGGCAGCCAAGTGGCTTGACCTTTATTAGTGAGCCTGGTTACCCCCTCTCGGAACCACAGACTTAGAAATCGCCAGCTCATATACAGTGCATAAAATATATTTATATATATACCCTTATACACCATTTTAATAAAAAATATCACAAAAATCTTCTAAGTCCCTCGGGAAGAGTGAAAGACGCGCACGTTCATTTTCAGAGCTCCTAGACCTTCCTATAAGAAGTTAGCTAAAAAGTAGCTTCGAAAAACGCTTAGGTTAAGTTTCAGAGTTGCTTCTAATGTACCAAAGCTGGACTTAGACATAATTTCACTCTCACAACATTATGGCTGGTTGGAGACAGTCCGAACCACAAGTACCGGGTCCATGGTTCTGGCCGTATACTGGGGGGACGGGGACGACTCCCATTAACCCCTGACTATACCGGGGATACGCTTATCACAATGACTTTCTGGTCTGTGCTGAAGCAGGGCATTCTGGCAGCCAAGTGGCTTGACCTTTATTAGTGAGCCTGGTTACCCCCTCTCGGAACCACAGACTTAGAAATCGCCAGCTCATATACAGTGCATAAAATATATTTATATATATACTCTTATACACCATTTTAATAAAAAATATCACAAAATTCTTCTAAGTCCCTCGGGAAGAGTGAAAGACGCGCACGTTCATTTTCAGAGCTCCTAGACCTTCCTATAAGAAGTTAGCTAAAAAGTAGCTTCGAAAAACGCTTAGGTTAAGTTTCAGAGTTGCTTCTAATGTACCAAAGCTGGACTTAGACATAATTTCACTCTCACAACATTATGGCTGGTTGGAGACAGTCCGAACCACAAGTACCGGGTCCATGGTACTGGCCGTATACTGGGGGGACGGGGACGACTCCCATTAACCCCTGACTATACCGGGGATACGCTTATCACAATGCCTTTCTGCTCTGTGCTGAAGCAGGGCATTCTGGCAGCCAAGTGGCTTGACCTTTATTAGTGAGCCTGGTTACCCCCTCTCGGAACCACAGACTTAGAAATCGCCAGCTCATATACAGTGCATAAAATATATTTATATATATACCCTTATACACCATTTTAATAAAAAATATCACAAAATTCTTCTAAGTCCCTCGGGAAGAGTGAAAGACGCGCACGTTCATTTTCAGAGCTCCTAGACCTTCCTATAAGAAGTTAGCTAAAAAGTAGCTTCGAAAAACGCTTAGGTTAAGTTTCAGAGTTGCTTCTAATGTACCAAAGCTGGACTTAGACATAATTTCACTCTCACAACATTATTGCTGGTTGGAGACAGTCCGAACCACAAGTACCGGGTCCATGGTTCTGGCCGTATACTGGGGGGACGGGGACGACTCCCATTAACCCCTGACTATACCGGGGATACGCTTATCACAATGCCTTTCTGGTCTGTGCTGAAGCAGGGCATTCTGGCAGCCAAGTGGCTTGACCTTTATTAGTGAGCCTGGTTACCCCCTCTCGGAACCACAGACTTAGAAATCGCCAGCTCATATACAGTGCATAAAATATATTTATATATATACCCTTATACACCATTTTAATAAAAAATATCACAAAATTCTTCTAAGTCCCTCGGGAAGAGTGAAAGACGCGCACGTTCATTTTCAGAGCTCCTAGACCTTCCTATAAGAAGTTAGCCAAAAAGTAGCTTCGAAAAACGCTTAGGTTAAGTTTCAGAGTTGCTTCTAATGTACCAAAGCTGGACTTAGACATAATTTCACTCTCACAACATTATGGCTGGTTGGAGACAGTCCGAACCACAAGTACCGGGTCCATGGTTCTAGCCGTATACTGGGGGGACGGGGACGACTCCCATTAACCCCTGACTATACCGGGGAAACGCTTATCACAATGCCTTTCTGGTCTGTGCTGAGTGCTGAAGCAGGGCATTCTGGCAGCCAAGTGGCTTGACCTTTATTAGTGAGCCTGGTTACCCCCTCTTGGAACCACAGACTTAGAAATCGCCAGCTCATATACAGTGCATAAAATATATTTATATATATACCCTTATACACCATTTTAATAAAAAATATCACAAAATTCTTCTAAGTCCCTCGGGAAGAGTGAAAGACGCGCACGTTCATTTTCAGAGCTCCTAGACCTTCTTATAAGAAGTTAGCTAAAAAGTAGCTTCGAAAAACGCTTAGGTTAAGTTTCAGAGTTGCTTCTAATGTACCAAGCTGGACTTAGACATAATTTCACTCTCACAACATTATGGCTGGTTGGAGACAGTCCGAACCACAAGTACCGGGTCCATGGTTCTGGCCGTATACTGGGGGGACGGGGACGACTCCCATTAACCCCTGACTATACCGGGGATACGCTTATCACAATGACTTTCTGGTCTGTGCTGAAGCAGGGCATTCTGGCAGGCAAGTGGCTTGACCTTTATTAGTGAGCCTGGTTACCCCCTCTCGGAACCACAGACTTAGAAATCGCCAGCTCATATACAGTGCATAAAATATATTTATATATATACCCTTATACACCATTTTAATAAAAAATATCACAAAATTCTTCTAAGTCCCTCGGGAAGAGTGAAAGACGCGCACGTTCATTTTCAGAGCTCCTAGACCTTCCTATAAGAAGTTAGCCAAAAAGTAGCTTCG
The DNA here is from genome assembly GCF_040206685.1 of Ascaphus truei. Taxonomy (NCBI): domain Eukaryota; kingdom Metazoa; phylum Chordata; class Amphibia; order Anura; family Ascaphidae; genus Ascaphus; species Ascaphus truei. The sequence continues at coordinate 106,795,530 of NC_134490.1, forward strand.
AAAAACGCTTAGGTTAAGTTTCACAGTTGCTTCTAATGTACCAAAGCTGGACTTAGACATAATTTCACTCTCACAACATTATGGCTGGTTGGAGACAGTCCGAACCACAAGTACCGGGTCCATGGTTCTGGCCGTATACTGGGGGGACGGGGACGACTCCCATTAACCCCTGACTATACCGGGGATACGCTTATCACAATGCCTTTCTGGTCTGTGCTGAAGCAGGGCATTCTGGCAGCCAAGTGGCTTGACCTTTATTAGTGAGCCTGGTTACCCCCTCTCGGAACCACAGACTTAGAAATCGCCAGCTCATATACAGTGCATAAAATATATTTATATATATACCCTTATACACCATTTTAATAAAAAATATCACAAAATTCTTCTAAGTCCCTCGGGAAGAGTGAAAGACGCGCACGTTCATTTTCAGAGCTCCTAGACCTTCCTATAAGAAGTTAGCCAAAAAGTAGCTTCGAAAAACGCTTAGGTTAAGTTTCAGAGTTGCTTCTAATGTACCAAAGCTGGACTTAGACATAATTTCACTCTCACAACATTATGGCTGGTTGGAGACAGTCCGAACCACAAGTACCGGGTCCATGGTTCTGGCCGTATACTGGGGGGACGGGGACGACTCCCATTAACCCCTGACTATACCGGGGATACGCTTATCACAATGACTTTCTGGTCTGTGCTGAAGCAGGGCATTCTGGCAGGCAAGTGGCTTGACCTTTATTAGTGAGCCTGGTTACCCCCTCTCGGAACCACAGACTTAGAAATCGCCAGCTCATATACAGTGCATAAAATATATTTATATATATACCCTTATACACCATTTTAATAAAAAAATATCACAAAATTCTTCTAAGTCCCTCGGGAAGAGTGAAAGACGCGCACGTTCATTTTCAGAGCTCCTAGACCTTCCTATAAGAAGTTAGCCAAAAAGTAGCTTCGAAAAACGCTTAGGTTAAGTTTCAGAGTTGCTTCTAATGTACCAAAGCTGGACTTAGACATAATTTCACTCTCACAACATTATGGCTGGTTGGAGACAGTCCGAACCACAAGTACCGGGTCCATGGTTCTAGCCGTATACTGGGGGGACGGGGACGACTCCCATTAACCCCTGACTATACCGGGGATACGCTTATCACAATGCCTTTCTGGTCTGTGCTGAAGCAGGGCATTCTGGCAGCCAAGTGGCTTGACCTTTATTAGTGAGCCTGGTTACCCCCTCTTGGAACCACAGACTTAGAAATCGCCAGCTCATATACAGTGCATAAAATATATTTATATATATACCCTTATACACCATTTTAATAAAAAATATCACAAAATTCTTCTAAGTCCCTCGGGAAGAGTGAAAGACGCGCACGTTCATTTTCAGAGCTCCTAGACCTTCTTATAAGAAGTTAGCTAAAAAGTAGCTTCGAAAAACGCTTAGGTTAAGTTTCAGAGTTGCTTCTAATGTACCAAAGCTGGACTTAGACATAATTTCACTCTCACAACATTATGGCTGGTTGGAGACAGTCCGAACCACAAGTACCGGGTCCATGGTTCTGGCCGTATACTGGGGGGACGGGGACGACTCCCATTAACCCCTGACTATACCGGGGATACGCTTATCACAATGACTTTCTGGTCTGTGCTGAAGCAGGGCATTCTGGCAGGCAAGTGGCTTGACCTTTATTAGTGAGCCTGGTTACCCCCTCTCGGAACCACAGACTTAGAAATCGCCAGCTCATATACAGTGCATAAAATATATTTATATATATACCCTTATACACCATTTTAATAAAAAATATCACAAAAATCTTCTAAGTCCCTCGGGAAGAGTGAAAGACGCGCACGTTCATTTTCAGAGCTCCTAGACCTTCCTATAAGAAGTTAGCCAAAAAGTAGCTTCGAAAAACGCTTAGGTTAAGTTTCAGAGTTGCTTCTAATGTACCAAAGCTGGACTTAGACATAATTTCACTCTCACAACATTATGGCTGGTTGGAGACAGTCCGAACCACAAGTACCGGGTCCATGGTTCTGGCCGTATACTGGGGGGACGGGGACGACTCCCATTAACCCCTGACTATACCGGGGATACGCTTATCACAATGCCTTTCTGGTCTGTGCTGAAGCAGGGCATTCTGGCAGCCAAGTGGCTTGACCTTTATTAGTGAGCCTGGTTACCCCCTCTCGGAACCACAGACTTAGAAATCGCCAGCTCATATACAGTGCATAAAATATATTTATATATATACCCTTATACACCATTTTAATAAAAAATATCACAAAATTCTTCTAAGTCCCTCGGGAAGAGTGAAAGACGCGCACGTTCATTTTCAGAGCTCCTAGACCTTCCTATAAGAAGTTAGCCAAAAAGTAGCTTCGAAAAACGCTTAGGTTAAGTTTCAGAGTTGCTTCTAATGTACCAAAGCTGGACTTAGACATAATTTCACTCTCACAACATTATGGCTGGTTGGAGACAGTCCGAACCACAAGTACCGGGTCCATGGTTCTGGCCGTATACTGGGGGGACGGGGACGACTCCCATTAACCCCTGACTATACCGGGGATACGCTTATCACAATGACTTTCTGATCTGTGCTGAAGCAGGGCATTCTGGCAGGCAAGTGGCTTGACCTTTATTAGTGAGCCTGGTTACCCCCTCTCGGAACCACAGACTTAGAAATCGCCAGCTCATATACAGTGCATAAAATATATTTATATATATACCCTTATACACCATTTTAATAAAAAATATCACAAAATTCTTCTAAGTCCCTCGGGAAGAGTGAAAGACGCGCACGTTCATTTTCAGAGCTCCTAGACCTTCCTATAAGAAGTTAGCCAAAAAGTAGCTTCGAAAAACGCTTAGGTTAAGTTTCAGAGTTGCTTCTAATGTACCAAAGCTGGACTTAGACATAATTTCACTCTCACAACATTATGGCTGGTTGGAGACAGTCCGAACCACAAGTACCGGGTCCATGGTTCTGGCCGTATACTGGGGGGACGGGGACGACTCCCATTAACCCCTGACTATACCGGGGATACGCTTATCACAATGCCTTTCTGGTCTGTGCTGAAGCAGGGCATTCTGGCAGGCAAGTGGCTTGACCTTTATTAGTGAGCCTGGTTACCCCCTCTCGGAACCACAGACTTAGAAATCGCCAGCTCATATACAGTGCATAAAATATATTTATATATATATACCCTTATACACCATTTTAATAAAAAATATCACAAAATTCTTCTAAGTCCCTCGGGAAGAGTGAAAGACGCGCACATTCATTTTCAGAGCTCCTAGACCTTCCTATAAGAAGTTAGCCAAAAAGTAGCTTCGAAAAACGCTTAGGTTAAGTTTCAGAGTTGCTTCTAATGTACCAAAGCTGGACTTAGACATAATTTCACTCTCACAACATTATGGCTGGTTGGAGACAGTCCGAACCACAAGTACCGGGTCCATGGTTCTGGCCGTATACTGGGGGGACGGGGACGACTCCCATTAACCCCTGACTATACCGGGGATACGCTTATCACAATGCCTTTCTGGTCTGTGCTGAAGCAGGGCATTCTGGCAGCCAAGTGGCTTGACCTTTATTAGTGAGCCTGGTTACCCCCTCTCGGAACCACAGACTTAGAAATCGCCAGCTCATATACAGTGCATAAAATATATTTATATATATACCCTTATACACCATTTTAATAAAAAATATCACAAAATTCTTCTAAGTCCCTCGGGAAGAGTGAAAGACGCGCACGTTCATTTTCAGAGCTCCTAGACCTTCTTATAAGAAGTTAGCTAAAAAGTAGCTTCGAAAAACGCTTAGGTTAAGTTTCAGAGTTGCTTCTAATGTACCAAAGCTGGACTTAGACATAATTTCACTCTCACAACATTATGGCTGGTTGGAGACAGTCCGAACCACAAGTACCGGGTCCATGGTTCTGGCCGTATACTGGGGGGACGGGGACGACTCCCATTAACCCCTGACTATACCGGGGATACGCTTATCACAATGACTTTCTGGTCTGTGCTGAAGCAGGGCATTCTGGCAGGCAAGTGGCTTGACCTTTATTAGTGAGCCTGGTTACCCCCTCTCGGAACCACAGACTTAGAAATCGCCAGCTCATATACAGTGCATAAAATATATTTATATATATACCCTTATACACCATTTTAATAAAAAATATCACAAAAATCTTCTAAGTCCCTCGGGAAGAGTGAAAGACGCGCACGTTCATTTTCAGAGCTCCTAGACCTTCCTATAAGAAGTTAGCCAAAAAGTAGCTTCGAAAAACGCTTAGGTTAAGTTTCACAGTTGCTTCTAATGTACCAAAGCTGGACTTAGACATAATTTCACTCTCACAACATTATGGCTGGTTGGAGACAGTCCGAACCACAAGTACCGGGTCCATGGTTCTGGCCGTATACTGGGGGGACGGGGACGACTCCCATTAACCCCTGACTATACCGGGGATACGCTTATCACAATGCCTTTCTGGTCTGTGCTGAAGCAGGGCATTCTGGCAGCCAAGTGGCTTGACCTTTATTAGTGAGCCTGGTTACCCCCTCTCGGAACCACAGACTTAGAAATCGCCAGCTCATATACAGTGCATAAAATATATTTATATATATACCCTTATACACCATTTTAATAAAAAATATCACAAAATTCTTCTAAGTCCCTCGGGAAGAGTGAAAGACGCGCACGTTCATTTTCAGAGCTCCTAGACCTTCCTATAAGAAGTTAGCCAAAAAGTAGCTTCGAAAAACGCTTAGGTTAAGTTTCAGAGTTGCTTCTAATGTACCAAAGCTGGACTTAGACATAATTTCACTCTCACAACATTATGGCTGGTTGGAGACAGTCCGAACCACAAGTACCGGGTCCATGGTTCTGGCCGTATACTGGGGGGACGGGGACGACTCCCATTAACCCCTGACTATACCGGGGATACGCTTATCACAATGACTTTCTGATCTGTGCTGAAGCAGGGCATTCTGGCAGGCAAGTGGCTTGACCTTTATTAGTGAGCCTGGTTACCCCCTCTCGGAACCACAGACTTAGAAATCGCCAGCTCATATACAGTGCATAAAATATATTTATATATATACCCTTATACACCATTTTAATAAAAAATATCACAAAATTCTTCTAAGTCCCTCGGGAAGAGTGAAAGACGCGCACGTTCATTTTCAGAGCTCCTAGACCTTCCTATAAGAAGTTAGCCAAAAAGTAGCTTCGAAAAACGCTTAGGTTAAGTTTCAGAGTTGCTTCTAATGTACCAAAGCTGGACTTAGACATAATTTCACTCTCACAACATTATGGCTGGTTGGAGACAGTCCGAACCACAAGTACCGGGTCCATGGTTCTGGCCGTATACTGGGGGGACGGGGACGACTCCCATTAACCCCTGACTATACCGGGGATACGCTTATCACAATGCCTTTCTGGTCTGTGCTGAAGCAGGGCATTCTGGCAGGCAAGTGGCTTGACCTTTATTAGTGAGCCTGGTTACCCCCTCTCGGAACCACAGACTTAGAAATCGCCAGCTCATATACAGTGCATAAAATAGATTTATATATATATACCCTTATACACCATTTTAATAAAAAATATCACAAAATTCTTCTAAGTCCCTCGGGAAGAGTGAAAGACGCGCACATTCATTTTCAGAGCTCCTAGACCTTCCTATAAGAAGTTAGCCAAAAAGTAGCTTCGAAAAACGCTTAGGTTAAGTTTCAGAGTTGCTTCTAATGTACCAAAGCTGGACTTAGACATAATTTCACTCTCACAACATTATGGCTGGTTGGAGACAGTCCGAACCACAAGTACCGGGTCCATGGTTCTGGCCGTATACTGGGGGGACGGGGACGACTCCCATTAACCCCTGACTATACCGGGGATACGCTTATCACAATGATTTTCTGGTCTGTGCTGAAGCAGGGCATTCTGGCAGGCAAGTGGCTTGACCTTTATTAGTGAGCCTGGTTACCCCCTCTCGGAACCACAGACTTAGAAATCGCCAGCTCATATACAGTGCATAAAATATATTTATATATATACCCTTATACACCATTTTAATAAAAAATATCACAAAATTCTTCTAAGTCCCTCGGGAAGAGTGAAAGACGCGCACGTTCATTTTCAGAGCTCCTAGACCTTCCTATAAGAAGTTAGCTAAAAAGTAGCTTCGAAAAACGCTTAGGTTAAGTTTCAGAGTTGCTTCTAATGTACCAAAGCTGGACTTAGACATAATTTCACTCTCACAACATTATGGCTGGTTGGAGACAGTCCGAACCACAAGTACCGGGTCCATGGTTCTGGCCGTATACTGGGGGGACGGGGACGACTCCCATTAACCCCTGACTATACCGGGGATACGCTTATCACAATGCCTTTCTGGTCTGTGCTGAAGCAGGGCATTCTGGCAGCCAAGTGGCTTGACCTTTATTAGTGAGCCTGGTTACCCCCTCTCGGAACCACAGACTTAGAAATCGCCAGCTCATATACAGTGCATAAAATATATTTATATATATATACCCTTATACACCATTTTAATAAAAAATATCACAAAATTCTTCTAAGTCCCTCGGGAAGAGTGAAAGACGCGCACGTTCATTTTCAGAGCTCCTAGACCTTCCTATAAGAAGTTAGCCAAAAAGTAGCTTCGAAAAACGCTTAGGTTAAGTTTCAGAGTTGCTTCTAATGTACCAAAGCTGGACTTAGACATAATTTCACTCTCACAACATTATGGCTGGTTGGAGACAGTCCGAACCACAAGTACCGGGTCCATGGTTCTGGCCGTATACTGGGGGGACGGGGACGACTCCCATTAACCCCTGACTATACCGGGGATACGCTTATCACAATGCCTTTCTGGTCTGTGCTGAAGCAGGGCATTCTGGCAGCCAAGTGGCTTGACCTTTATTAGTGAGCCTGGTTACCCCCTCTCGGAACCACAGACTTAGAAATCGCCAGCTCATATACAGTGCATAAAATATATTTATATATATACCCTTATACACCATTTTAATAAAAAATATCACAAAATTCTTCTAAGTCCCTCGGGAAGAGTGAAAGACGCGCACGTTCATTTTCAGAGCTCCTAGACCTTCCTATAAGAAGTTAGCTAAAAAGTAGCTTCGAAAAACGCTTAGGTTAAGTTTCAGAGTTGCTTCTAATGTACCAAAGCTGGACTTAGACATAATTTCACTCTCACAACATTATGGCTGGTTGGAGACAGTCCGAACCACAAGTACCGGGTCCATGGTTCTGGCCGTATACTGGGGGGACGGGGACGACTCCCATTAACCCCTGACTATACCGGGGATACGCTTATCACAATGCCTTTCTGGTCTGTGCTGAAGCAGGGCATTCTGGCAGCCAAGTGGCTTGACCTTTATTAGTGAGCCTGGTTACCCCCTCTCGGAACCACAGACTTAGAAATCGCCAGCTCATATACAGTGCATAAAATATATTTATATATATACCCTTATACACCATTTTAATAAAAAATATCACAAAATTCTTCTAAGTCCCTCGGGAAGAGTGAAAGACGCGCACGTTCATTTTCAGAGCTCCTAGACCTTCCTATAAGAAGTTAGCTAAAAAGTAGCTTCGAAAAACGCTTAGGTTAAGTTTCAGAGTTGCTTCTAATGTACCAAAGCTGGACTTAGACATAATTTCACTCTCACAACATTATGGCTGGTTGGAGACAGTCCGAACCACAAGTACCGGGTCCATGGTTCTGGCCGTATACTGGGGGGACGGGGACGACTCCCATTAACCCCTGACTATACCGGGGATACGCTTATCACAATGCCTTTCTGGTCTGTGCTGAAGCAGGGCATTCTGGCAGCCAAGTGGCTTGACCTTTATTAGTGAGCCTGGTTACCCCCTCTCGGAACCACAGACTTAGAAATCGCCAGCTCATATACAGTGCATAAAATATATTTATATATATATACCCTTATACACCATTTTAATAAAAAATATCACAAAATTCTTCTAAGTCCCTCGGGAAGAGTGAAAGACGCGCACGTTCATTTTCAGAGCTCCTAGACCTTCCTATAAGAAGTTAGCCAAAAAGTAGCTTCGAAAAACGCTTAGGTTAAGTTTCAGAGTTGCTTCTAATGTACCAAAGCTGGACTTAGACATAATTTCACTCTCACAACATTATGGCTGGTTGGAGACAGTCCGAACCACAAGTACCGGGTCCATGGTTCTGGCCGTATACTGGGGGGACGGGGACGACTCCCATTAACCCCTGACTATACCGGGGATACGCTTATCACAATGCCTTTCTGGTCTGTGCTGAAGCAGGGCATTCTGGCAGCCAAGTGGCTTGACCTTTATTAGTGAGCCTGGTTACCCCCTCTCGGAACCACAGACTTAGAAATCGCCAGCTCATATACAGTGCATAAAATATATTTATATATATACCCTTATACACCATTTTAATAAAAAATATCACAAAATTCTTCTAAGTCCCTCGGGAAGAGTGAAAGACGCGCACGTTCATTTTCAGAGCTCCTAGACCTTCCTATAAGAAGTTAGCTAAAAAGTAGCTTCGAAAAACGCTTAGGTTAAGTTTCAGAGTTGCTTCTAATGTACCAAAGCTGGACTTAGACATAATTTCACTCTCACAACATTATGGCTGGTTGGAGACAGTCCGAACCACAAGTACCGGGTCCATGGTTCTGGCCGTATACTGGGGGGACGGGGACGACTCCCATTAACCCCTGACTATACCGGGGATACGCTTATCACAATGCCTTTCTGGTCTGTGCTGAAGCAGGGCATTCTGGCAGCCAAGTGGCTTGACCTTTATTAGTGAGCCTGGTTACCCCCTCTCGGAACCACAGACTTAGAAATCGCCAGCTCATATACAGTGCATAAAATATATTTATATATATACCCTTATACACCATTTTAATAAAAAATATCACAAAATTCTTCTAAGTCCCTCGGGAAGAGTGAAAGACGCGCACGTTCATTTTCAGAGCTCCTAGACCTTCCTATAAGAAGTTAGCTAAAAAGTAGCTTCGAAAAACGCTTAGGTTAAGTTTCAGAGTTGCTTCTAATGTACCAAAGCTGGACTTAGACATAATTTCACTCTCACAACATTATTGCTGGTTGGAGACAGTCCGAACCACAAGTACCGGGTCCATGGTTCTGGCCGTATACTGGGGGGACGGGGACGACTCCCATTAACCCCTGACTATACCGGGGATACGCTTATCACAATGCCTTTCTGGTCTGTGCTGAAGCAGGGCATTCTGGCAGCCAAGTGGCTTGACCTTTATTAGTGAGCCTGGTTACCCCCTCTTGGAACCACAGACTTAGAAATCGCCAGCTCATATACAGTGCATAAAATATATTTATATATATACCCTTATACACCATTTTAATAAAAAATATCACAAAATTCTTCTAAGTCCCTCGGGAAGAGTGAAAGACGCGCACGTTCATTTTCAGAGCTCCTAGACCTTCTTATAAGAAGTTAGCTAAAAAGTAGCTTCGAAAAACGCTTAGGTTAAGTTTCAGAGTTGCTTCTAATGTACCAAAGCTGGACTTAGACATAATTTCACTCTCACAACATTATGGCTGGTTGGAGACAGTCCGAACCACAAGTACCGGGTCCATGGTTCTGGCCGTATACTGCGGGGACGGGGACGACTCCCATTAACCCCTGACTATACCGGGGATACGCTTATCACAATGACTTTCTGGTCTGTGCTGAAGCAGGGCATTCTGGCAGGCAAGTGGCTTGACCTTTATTAGTGAGCCTGGTTACCCCCTCTCGGAACCACAGACTTAGAAATCGCCAGCTCATATACAGTGCATAAAATATATTTATATATATACCCTTATACACCATTTTAATAAAAAATATCACAAAATTCTTCTAAGTCCCTCGGGAAGAGTGAAAGACGCGCACGTTCATTTTCAGAGCTCCTAGACCTTCCTATAAGAAGTTAGCCAAAAAGTAGCTTCGAAAAACGCTTAGGTTAAGTTTCACAGTTGCTTCTAATGTACCAAAGCTGGACTTAGACATAATTTCACTCTCACAACATTATGGCTGGTTGGAGACAGTCCGAACCACAAGTACCGGGTCCATGGTTCTGGCCGTATACTGGGGGGACGGGGACGACTCCCATTAACCCCTAACTATACCGGGGATACGCTTATCACAATGCCTTTCTGGTCTGTGCTGAAGCAGGGCATTCTGGCAGCCAAGTGGCTTGACCTTTATTAGTGAGCCTGGTTACCCCCTCTCGGAACCACAGACTTAGAAATCGCCAGCTCATATACAGTGCATAAAATATATTTATATATATACCCTTATACACCATTTTAATAAAAAATATCACAAAATTCTTCTAAGTCCCTCGGGAAGAGTGAAAGACGCGCACGTTCATTTTCAGAGCTCCTAGACCTTCCTATAAGAAGTTAGCCAAAAAGTAGCTTCGAAAAACGCTTAGGTTAAGTTTCAGAGTTGCTTCTAATGTACCAAAGCTGGACTTAGACATAATTTCACTCTCACAACATTATGGCTGGTTGGAGACAGTCCGAACCACAAGTACCGGGTCCATGGTTCTGGCCGTATACTGGGGGGACGGGGACGACTCCCATTAACCCCTGACTATACCGGGGATACGCTTATCACAATGCCTTTCTGGTCTGTGCTGAAGCAGGGCATTCTGGCAGCCAAGTGGCTTGACCTTTATTAGTGAGCCTGGTTACCCCCTCTCGGAACCACAGACTTAGAAATCGCCAGCTCATATACAGTGCATAAAATATATTTATATATATACCCTTATACACCATTTTAATAAAAAATATCACAAAATTCTTCTAAGTCCCTCGGGAAGAGTGAAAGACGCGCACGTTCATTTTCAGAGCTCCTAGACCTTCCTATAAGAAGTTAGCTAAAAAGTAGCTTCGAAAAACGCTTAGGTTAAGTTTCAGAGTTGCTTCTAATGTACCAAAGCTGGACTTAGACATAATTTCACTCTCACAACATTATTGCTGGTTGGAGACAGTCCGAACCACAAGTACCGGGTCCATGGTTCTGGCCGTATACTGGGGGGACGGGGACGACTCCCATTAACCCCTGACTATACCGGGGATACGCTTATCACAATGCCTTTCTGGTCTGTGCTGAAGCAGGGCATTCTGGCAGCCAAGTGGCTTGACCTTTATTAGTGAGCCTGGTTACCCCCTCTCGGAACCACAGACTTAGAAATCGCCAGCTCATATACAGTGCATAAAATATATTTATATATATACCCTTATACACCATTTTAATAAAAAATATCACAAAATTCTTCTAAGTCCCTCGGGAAGAGTGAAAGACGCGCACGTTCATTTTCAGAGCTCCTAGACCTTCCTATAAGAAGTTAGCCAAAAAGTAGCTTCGAAAAACGCTTAGGTTAAGTTTCAGAGTTGCTTCTAATGTACCAAAGCTGGACTTAGACATAATTTCACTCTCACAACATTATTGCTGGTTGGAGACAGTCCGAACCACAAGTACCGGGTCCATGGTTCTGGCCGTATACTGGGGGGACGGGGACGACTCCCATTAACCCCTGACTATACCGGGGATACGCTTATCACAATGCCTTTCTGGTCTGTGCTGAAGCAGGGCATTCTGGCAGCCAAGTGGCTTGACCTTTATTAGTGAGCCTGGTTACCCCCTCTCGGAACCACAGACTTAGAAATCGCCAGCTCATATACAGTGCATAAAATATATTTATATATATACCCTTATACACCATTTTAATAAAAAATATCACAAAATTCTTCTAAGTCCCTCGGGAAGAGTGAAAGACGCGCACGTTCATTTTCAGAGCTCCTAGACCTTCCTATAAGAAGTTAGCCAAAAAGTAGCTTCGAAAAACGCTTAGGTTAAGTTTCAGAGTTGCTTCTAATGTACCAAAGCTGGACTTAGACATAATTTCACTCTCACAACATTATGGCTGGTTGGAGACAGTCCGAACCACAAGTACCGGGTCCATGGTTCTAGCCGTATACTGGGGGGACGGGGACGACTCCCATTAACCCCTGACTATACCGGGGATACGCTTATCACAATGCCTTTCTGGTCTGTGCTGAAGCAGGGCATTCTGGCAGCCAAGTGGCTTGACCTTTATTAGTGAGCCTGGTTACCCCCTCTTGGAACCACAGACTTAGAAATCGCCAGCTCATATACAGTGCATAAAATATATTTATATATATACCCTTATACACCATTTTAATAAAAAATATCACAAAATTCTTCTAAGTCCCTCGGGAAGAGTGAAAGACGCGCACGTTCATTTTCAGAGCTCCTAGACCTTCTTATAAGAAGTTAGCTAAAAAGTAGCTTCGAAAAACGCTTAGGTTAAGTTTCAGAGTTGCTTCTAATGTACCAAAGCTGGACTTAGACATAATTTCACTCTCACAACATTATGGCTGGTTGGAGACAGTCCGAACCACAAGTACCGGGTCCATGGTTCTGGCCGTATACTGCGGGGACGGGGACGACTCCCATTAACCCCTGACTATACCGGGGATACGCTTATCACAATGACTTTCTGGTCTGTGCTGAAGCAGGGCATTCTGGCAGCCAAGTGGCTTGACCTTTATTAGTGAGCCTGGTTACCCCCTCTCGGAACCACAGACTTAGAAATCGCCAGCTCATATACAGTGCATAAAATATATTTATATATATACCCTTATACACCATTTTAATAAAAAATATCACAAAATTCTTCTAAGTCCCTCGGGAAGAGTGAAAGACGCGCACGTTCATTTTCAGAGCTCCTAGACCTTCCTATAAGAAGTTAGCCAAAAAGTAGCTTCGAAAAACGCTTAGGTTAAGTTTCACAGTTGCTTCTAATGTACCAAAGCTGGACTTAGACATAATTTCACTCTCACAACATTATGGCTGGTTGGAGACAGTCCGAACCACAAGTACCGGGTCCATGGTTCTGGCCGTATACTGGGGGGACGGGGACGACTCCCATTAACCCCTAACTATACCGGGGATACGCTTATCACAATGCCTTTCTGGTCTGTGCTGAAGCAGGGCATTCTGGCAGCCAAGTGGCTTGACCTTTATTAGTGAGCCTGGTTACCCCCTCTCGGAACCACAGACTTAGAAATCGCCAGCTCATATACAGTGCATAAAATATATTTATATATATACCCTTATACACCATTTTAATAAAAAATATCACAAAATTCTTCTAAGTCCCTCGGGAAGAGTGAAAGACGCGCACGTTCATTTTCAGAGCTCCTAGACCTTCCTATAAGAAGTTAGCCAAAAAGTAGCTTCGAAAAACGCTTAGGTTAAGTTTCAGAGTTGCTTCTAATGTACCAAAGCTGGACTTAGACATAATTTCACTCTCACAACATTATGGCTGGTTGGAGACAGTCCGAACCACAAGTACCGGGTCCATGGTTCTGGCCGTATACTGGGGGGACGGGGACGACTCCCATTAACCCCTGACTATACCGGGGATACGCTTATCACAATGACTTTCTGGTCTGTGCTGAAGCAGGGCATTCTGGCAGGCAAGTGGCTTGACCTTTATTAGTGAGCCTGGTTACCCCCTCTCGGAACCACAGACTTAGAAATCGCCAGCTCATATACAGTGCATAAAATATATTTATATATATACCCTTATACACCATTTTAATAAAAAATATCACAAAATTCTTCTAAGTCCCTCGGGAAGAGTGAAAGACGCGCACGTTCATTTTCAGAGCTCCTAGACCTTCCTATAAGAAGTTAGCCAAAAAGTAGCTTCGAAAAACGCTTAGGTTAAGTTTCAGAGTTGCTTCTAATGTACCAAAGCTGGACTTAGACATAATTTCACTCTCACAACATTATGGCTGGTTGGAGACAGTCCGAACCACAAGTACCGGGTCCATGGTTCTGGCCGTATACTGGGGGGACGGGGACGACTCCCATTAACCCCTAACTATACCGGGGATACGCTTATCACAATGCCTTTCTGGTCTGTGCTGAAGCAGGGCATTCTGGCAGCCAAGTGGCTTGACCTTTATTAGTGAGCCTGGTTACCCCCTCTCGGAACCACAGACTTAGAAATCGCCAGCTCATATACAGTGCATAAAATATATTTATATATATACCCTTATACACCATTTTAATAAAAAATATCACAAAATTCTTCTAAGTCCCTCGGGAAGAGTGAAAGACGCGCACGTTCATTTTCAGAGCTCCTAGACCTTCCTATAAGAAGTTAGCCAAAAAGTAGCTTCGAAAAACGCTTAGGTTAAGTTTCAGAGTTGCTTCTAATGTACCAAAGCTGGACTTAGACATAATTTCACTCTCACAACATTATGGCTGGTTGGAGACAGTCCGAACCACAAGTACCGGGTCCATGGTTCTGGCCGTATACTGGGGGGACGGGGACGACTCCCATTAACCCCTGACTATACCGGGGATACGCTTATCACAATGACTTTCTGGTCTGTGCTGAAGCAGGGCATTCTGGCAGGCAAGTGGCTTGACCTTTATTAGTGAGCCTGGTTACCCCCTCTCGGAACCACAGACTTAGAAATCGCCAGCTCATATACAGTGCATAAAATATATTTATATATATACCCTTATACACCATTTTAATAAAAAATATCACAAAATTCTTCTAAGTCCCTCGGGAAGAGTGAAAGACGCGCACGTTCATTTTCAGAGCTCCTAGACCTTCCTATAAGAAGTTAGCCAAAAAGTAGCTTCGAAAAACGCTTAGGTTAAGTTTCAGAGTTGCTTCTAATGTACCAAAGCTGGACTTAGACATAATTTCACTCTCACAACATTATGGCTGGTTGGAGACAGTCCGAACCACAAGTACCGGGTCCATGGTTCTGGCCGTATACTGGGGGGACGGGGACGACTCCCATTAACCCCTGACTATACCGGGGATACGCTTATCACAATGCCTTTCTGGTCTGTGCTGAAGCAGGGCATTCTGGCAGCCAAGTGGCTTGACCTTTATTAGTGAGCCTGGTTACCCCCTCTCGGAACCACAGACTTAGAAATCGCCAGCTCATATACAGTGCATAAAATATATTTATATATATACCCTTATACACCATTTTAATAAAAAATATCACAAAATTCTTCTAAGTCCCTCGGGAAGAGTGAAAGACGCGCACGTTCATTTTCAGAGCTCCTAGACCTTCCTATAAGAAGTTAGCTAAAAAGTAGCTTCGAAAAACGCTTAGGTTAAGTTTCAGAGTTGCTTCTAATGTACCAAAGCTGGACTTAGACATAATTTCACTCTCACAACATTATGGCTGGTTGGAGACAGTCCGAACCACAAGTACCGGGTCCATGGTTCTGGCCGTATACTGGGGGGACGGGGACGACTCCCATTAACCCCTGACTATACCGGGGATACGCTTATCACAATGCCTTTCTGGTCTGTGCTGAAGCAGGGCATTCTGGCAGCCAAGTGGCTTGACCTTTATTAGTGAGCCTGGTTACCCCCTCTCGGAACCACAGACTTAGAAATCGCCAGCTCATATACAGTGCATAAAATATATTTATATATATACCCTTATACACCATTTTAATAAAAAATATCACAAAATTCTTCTAAGTCCCTCGGGAAGAGTGAAAGACGCGCACGTTCATTTTCAGAGCTCCTAGACCTTCCTATAAGAAGTTAGCCAAAAAGTAGCTTCGAAAAACGCTTAGGTTAAGTTTCAGAGTTGCTTCTAATGTACCAAAGCTGGACTTAGACATAATTTCACTCTCACAACATTATGGCTGGTTGGAGACAGTCCGAACCACAAGTACCGGGTCCATGGTTCTAGCCGTATACTGGGGGGACGGGGACGACTCCCATTAACCCCTGACTATACCGGGGATACGCTTATCACAATGACTTTCTGGTCTGTGCTGAAGCAGGGCATTCTGGCAGGCAAGTGGCTTGACCTTTATTAGTGAGCCTGGTTACCCCCTCTCGGAACCACAGACTTAGAAATCGCCAGCTCATATACAGTGCATAAAATATATTTATATATATACCCTTATACACCATTTTAATAAAAAATATCACAAAATTCTTCTAAGTCCCTCGGGAAGAGTGAAAGACGCGCACGTTCATTTTCAGATCTCCTAGACCTTCCTATAAGAAGTTAGCCAAAAAGTAGCTTCGAAAAACGCTTAGGTTAAGTTTCACAGTTGCTTCTAATGTACCAAAGCTGGACTTAGACATAATTTCACTCTCACAACATTATGGCTGGTTGGAGACAGTCCGAACCACAAGTACCGGGTCCATGGTTCTGGCCGTATACTGGGGGACGGGGACGACTCCCATTAACCCCTGACTATACCGGGTATACGCTTATCACAATGCCTTTCTGGTCTGTGCTGAAGCAGGGCATTCTGGCAGCCAAGTGGCTTGACCTTTATTAGTGAGCCTGGTTACCCCCTCTCGGAACCACAGACTTAGAAATCGCCAGCTCATATACAGTGCATAAAATATATTTATATATATACCCTTATACACCATTTTAATAAAAAATATCACAAAATTCTTCTAAGTCCCTCGGGAAGAGTGAAAGACGCGCACGTTCATTTTCAGAGCTCCTAGACCTTCCTATAAGAAGTTAGCCAAAAAGTAGCTTCGAAAAACGCTTAGGTTAAGTTTCAGAGTTGCTTCTAATGTACCAAAGCTGGACTTAGACATAATTTCACTCTCACAACATTATGGCTGGTTGGAGACAGTCCGAACCACAAGTACCGGGTCCATGGTTCTAGCCGTATACTGGGGGGACGGGGACGACTCCCATTAACCCCTGACTATACCGGGGATACGCTTATCACAATGCCTTTCTGGTCTGTGCTGAAGCAGGGCATTCTGGCAGCCAAGTGGCTTGACCTTTATTAGTGAGCCTGGTTACCCCCTCTTGGAACCACAGACTTAGAAATCGCCAGCTCATATACAGTGCATAAAATATATTTATATATATACCCTTATACACCATTTTAATAAAAAATATCACAAAATTCTTCTAAGTCCCTCGGGAAGAGTGAAAGACGCGCACGTTCATTTTCAGAGCTCCTAGACCTTCCTATAAGAAGTTAGCTAAAAAGTAGCTTCGAAAAACGCTTAGGTTAAGTTTCAGAGTTGCTTCTAATGTACCAAAGCTGGACTGAGACATAATTTCACTCTCACAACATTATGGCTGGTTTGAGACAGTCCGAACCACAAGTACCGGGTCCATGGTTCTGGCCGTATACTGGGGGGACGGGGACGACTCCCATTAACCCCTGACTATACCGGGGATACGCTTATCACAATGCCTTTCTGGTCTGTGCTGAAGCAGGGCATTCTGGCAGCCAAGTGGCTTGACCTTTATTAGTGAGCCTGGTTACCCCCTCTCGGAACCACAGACTTAGAAATCGCCAGCTCATATACAGTGCATAAAATATATTTATATATATACTCTTATACACCATTTTAATAAAAAATATCACAAAATTCTTCTAAGTCCCTCGGGAAGAGTGAAAGACGCGCACGTTCATTTTCAGAGCTCCTAGACCTTCCTATAAGAAGTTAGCTAAAAAGTAGCTTCGAAAAACGCTTAGGTTAAGTTTCAGAGTTGCTTCTAATGTACCAAAGCTGGACTTAGACATAATTTCACTCTCACAACATTATGGCTGGTTGGAGACAGTCCGAACCACAAGTACCGGGTCCATGGTTCTGGCCGTATACTGGGGGGACGGGGACGACTCCCATTAACCCCTGACTATACCGGGGATACGCTTATCACAATGCCTTTCTGGTCTGTGCTGAAGCAGGGCATTCTGGCAGCCAAGTGGCTTGACCTTTATTAGTGAGCCTGGTTACCCCCTCTCGGAACCACAGACTTAGAAATCGCCAGCTCATATACAGTGCATAAAATATATTTATATATATACCCTTATACACCATTTTAATAAAAAATATCACAAAATTCTTCTAAGTCCCTCGGGAGAGTGAAAGACGCGCACGTTCATTTTCAGAGCTCCTAGACCTTCCTATAAGAAGTTAGCTAAAAAGTAGCTTCGAAAAACGCTTAGGTTAAGTTTCAGAGTTGCTTCTAATGTACCAAAGCTGGACTTAGACATAATTTCACTCTCACAACATTATGGCTGGTTGGAGACAGTCCGAACCACAAGTACCGGGTCCATGGTTCTGGCCGTATACTGGGGGGACGGGGACGACTCCCATTAACCCCTGACTATACCGGGGATACGCTTATCACAATGACTTTCTGGTCTGTGCTGAAGCAGGGCATTCTGGCAGCCAAGTGGCTTGACCTTTATTAGTGAGCCTGGTTACCCCCTCTCGGAACCACAGACTTAGAAATCGCCAGCTCATATACAGTGCATAAAATATATTTATATATATACCCTTATACACCATTTTAATAAAAAATATCACAAAATTCTTCTAAGTCCCTCGGGAAGAGTGAAAGACGCGCACGTTCATTTTTAGAGCTCCTAGACCTTCCTATAAGAAGTTAGCCAAAAAGTAGCTTCGAAAAACGCTTAGGTTAAGTTTCAGAGTTGCTTCTAATGTACCAAAGCTGGACTTAGACATAATTTCACTCTCACAACATTATGGCTGGTTGGAGACAGTCCGAACCACAAGTACCGGGTCCATGGTTCTGGCCGTATACTGGGGGGACGGGGACGACTCCCATTAACCCCTGACTATACCGGGGATACGCTTATCACAATGCCTTTCTGGTCTGTGCTGAAGCAGGGCATTCTGGCAGCCAAGTGGCTTGACCTTTATTAGTGAGCCTGGTTACCCCCTCTCGGAACCACAGACTTAGAAATCGCCAGCTCATATACAGTGCATAAAATATATTTATATATATACCCTTATACACCATTTTAATAAAAAATATCACAAAATTCTTCTAAGTCCCTCGGGAAGAGTGAAAGACGCGCACGTTCATTTTCAGAGCTCCTAGACCTTCCTATAAGAAGTTAGCTAAAAAGTAGCTTCGAAAAACGCTTAGGTTAAGTTTCAGAGTTGCTTCTAATGTACCAAAGCTGGACTTAAACATAATTTCACTCTCACAACATTATGGCTGGTTGGAGACAGTCCGAACCACAAGTACCGGGTCCATGGTTCTGGCCGTATACTGGGGGGACGGGGACGACTCCCATTAACCCCTGACTATACCGGGGATACGCTTATCACAATGCCTTTCTGGTCTGTGCTGAAGCAGGGCATTCTGGCAGCCAAGTGGCTTGACCTTTATTAGTGAGCCTGGTTACCCCCTCTTGGAACCACAGACTTAGAAATCGCCAGCTCATATACAGTGCATAAAATATATTTATATATATACCCTTATACACCATTTTAATAAAAAATATCACAAAATTCTTCTAAGTCCCTCGGGAAGAGTGAAAGACGCGCACGTTCATTTTCAGAGCTCCTAGACCTTCCTATAAGAAGTTAGCTAAAAAGTAGCTTCGAAAAACGCTTAGGTTAAGTTTCAGAGTTGCTTCTAATGTACCAAAGCTGGACTTAGACATAATTTCACTCTCACAACATTATGGCTGGTTGGAGACAGTCCGAACCACAAGTACCGGGTCCATGGTTCTGGCCGTATACTGGGGGGACGGGGACGACTCCCATTAAC
The DNA here is from genome assembly GCF_040206685.1 of Ascaphus truei. Lineage (NCBI taxonomy): Eukaryota > Metazoa > Chordata > Amphibia > Anura > Ascaphidae > Ascaphus > Ascaphus truei. The sequence continues at coordinate 106,815,179 of NC_134490.1, forward strand.
CCCTGACTATACCGGGGATACGCTTATCACAATGCCTTTCTGGTCTGTGCTGAAGCAGGGCATTCTGGCAGCCAAGTGGCTTGACCTTTATTAGTGAGCCTGGTTACCCCCTCTCGGAACCACAGACTTAGAAATCGCCAGCTCATATACAGTGCATAAAATATATTTATATATATACCCTTATACACCATTTTAATAAAAAATATCACAAAATTCTTCTAAGTCCCTCGGGAAGAGTGAAAGACGCGCACGTTCATTTTCAGAGCTCCTAGACCTTCCTATAAAAAGTTAGCCAAAAAGTAGCTTCGAAAAACGCTTAGGTTAAGTTTCAGAGTTGCTTCTAATGTACCAAAGCTGGACTTAGACATAATTTCACTCTCACAACATTATGGCTGGTTGGAGACAGTCCGAACCACAAGTACCGGGTCCATGGTTCTAGCCGTATACTGGGGGGACGGGGACGACTCCCATTAACCCCTGACTATACCGGGGATACGCTTATCACAATGCCTTTCTGGTCTGTGCTGAAGCAGGGCATTCTGGCAGCCAAGTGGCTTGACCTTTATTAGTGAGCCTGGTTACCCCCTCTTGGAACCACAGACTTAGAAATCGCCAGCTCATATACAGTGCATAAAATATATTTATATATATACCCTTATACACCATTTTAATAAAAAATATCACAAAATTCTTCTAAGTCCCTCGGGAAGAGTGAAAGACGCGCACGTTCATTTTCAGAGCTCCTAGACCTTCCTATAAGAAGTTAGCTAAAAAGTAGCTTCGAAAAACGCTTAGGTTAAGTTTCAGAGTTGCTTCTAATGTACCAAAGCTGGACTTAGACATAATTTCACTCTCACAACATTATGGCTGGTTGGAGACAGTCCGAACCACAAGTACCGGGTCCATGGTACTGGCCGTATACTGGGGGGACGGGGACGACTCCCATTAACCCCTGACTATACCGGGGATACGCTTATCACAATGCCTTTCTGCTCTGTGCTGAAGCAGGGCATTCTGGCAGCCAAGTGGCTTGACCTTTATTAGTGAGCCTGGTTACCCCCTCTCGGAACCACAGACTTAGAAATCGCCAGCTCATATACAGTGCATAAAATATATTTATATATATACCCTTATACACCATTTTAATAAAAAATATCACAAAAATCTTCTAAGTCCCTCGGGAAGAGTGAAAGACGCGCACGTTCATTTTCAGAGCTCCTAGACCTTCCTATAAGAAGTTAGCTAAAAAGTAGCTTCGAAAAACGCTTAGGTTAAGTTTCAGAGTTGCTTCTAATGTACCAAAGCTGGACTTAGACATAATTTCACTCTCACAACATTATGGCTGGTTGGAGACAGTCCGAACCACAAGTACCGGGTCCATGGTTCTGGCCGTATACTGGGGGGACGGGGACGACTCCCATTAACCCCTGACTATACCGGGGATACGCTTATCACAATGACTTTCTGGTCTGTGCTGAAGCAGGGCATTCTGGCAGCCAAGTGGCTTGACCTTTATTAGTGAGCCTGGTTACCCCCTCTCGGAACCACAGACTTAGAAATCGCCAGCTCATATACAGTGCATAAAATATATTTATATATATACTCTTATACACCATTTTAATAAAAAATATCACAAAATTCTTCTAAGTCCCTTGGGAAGAGTGAAAGACGCGCACGTTCATTTTCAGAGCTCCTAGACCTTCCTATAAGAAGTTAGCTAAAAAGTAGCTTCGAAAAACGCTTAGGTTAAGTTTCAGAGTTGCTTCTAATGTACCAAAGCTGGACTTAGACATAATTTCACTCTCACAACATTATGGCTGGTTGGAGACAGTCCGAACCACAAGTACCGGGTCCATGGTTCTGGCCGTATACTGGGGGGACGGGGACGACTCCCATTAACCCCTGACTATACCGGGGATACGCTTATCACAATGCCTTTCTGGTCTGTGCTGAAGCAGGGCATTCTGGCAGCCAAGTGGCTTGACCTTTATTAGTGAGCCTGGTTACCCCCTCTCGGAACCACAGACTTAGAAATCGCCAGCTCATATACAGTGCATAAAATATATTTATATATATACCCTTATACACCATTTTAATAAAAAATATCACAAAATTCTTCTAAGTCCCTCGGGAGAGTGAAAGACGCGCACGTTCATTTTCAGAGCTCCTAGACCTTCCTATAAGAAGTTAGCTAAAAAGTAGCTTCGAAAAACGCTTAGGTTAAGTTTCAGAGTTGCTTCTAATGTACCAAAGCTGGACTTAGACATAATTTCACTCTCACAACATTATGGCTGGTTGGAGACAGTCCGAACCACAAGTACCGGGTCCATGGTTCTGGCCGTATACTGGGGGGACGGGGACGACTCCCATTAACCCCTGACTATACCGGGGATACGCTTATCACTATGACTTTCTGGTCTGTGCTGAAGCAGGGCATTCTGGCAGCCAAGTGGCTTGACCTTTATTAGTGAGCCTGGTTACCCCCTCTCGGAACCACAGACTTAGAAATCGCCAGCTCATATACAGTGCATAAAATATATTTATATATATACCCTTATACACCATTTTAATAAAAAATATCACAAAATTCTTCTAAGTCCCTCGGGAAGAGTGAAAGACGCGCACGTTCATTTTTAGAGCTCCTAGACCTTCCTATAAGAAGTTAGCCAAAAAGTAGCTTCGAAAAACGCTTAGGTTAAGTTTCAGAGTTGCTTCTAATGTACCAAAGCTGGACTTAGACATAATTTCACTCTCACAACATTATGGCTGGTTGGAGACAGTCCGAACCACAAGTACCGGGTCCATGGTTCTGGCCGTATACTGGGGGGACGGGGACGACTCCCATTAACCCCTGACTATACCGGGGATACGCTTATCACAATGCCTTTCTGGTCTGTGCTGAAGCAGGGCATTCTGGCAGCCAAGTGGCTTGACCTTTATTAGTGAGCCTGGTTACCCCCTCTCGGAACCACAGACTTAGAAATCGCCAGCTCATATACAGTGCATAAAATATATTTATATATATACCCTTATACACCATTTTAATAAAAAATATCACAAAATTCTTCTAAGTCCCTCGGGAAGAGTGAAAGACGCGCACGTTCATTTTCAGAGCTCCTAGACCTTCCTATAAGAAGTTAGCTAAAAAGTAGCTTCGAAAAACGCTTAGGTTAAGTTTCAGAGTTGCTTCTAATGTACCAAAGCTGGACTTAAACATAATTTCACTCTCACAACATTATGGCTGGTTGGAGACAGTCCGAACCACAAGTACCGGGTCCATGGTTCTGGCCGTATACTGGGGGGACGGGGACGACTCCCATTAACCCCTGACTATACCGGGGATACGCTTATCACAATGCCTTTCTGGTCTGTGCTGAAGCAGGGCATTCTGGCAGCCAAGTGGCTTGACCTTTATTAGTGAGCCTGGTTACCCCCTCTTGGAACCACAGACTTAGAAATCGCCAGCTCATATACAGTGCATAAAATATATTTATATATATACCCTTATACACCATTTTAATAAAAAATATCACAAAATTCTTCTAAGTCCCTCGGGAAGAGTGAAAGACGCGCACGTTCATTTTCAGAGCTCCTAGACCTTCCTATAAGAAGTTAGCTAAAAAGTAGCTTCGAAAAACGCTTAGGTTAAGTTTCAGAGTTGCTTCTAATGTACCAAAGCTGGACTTAGACATAATTTCACTCTCACAACATTATGGCTGGTTGGAGACAGTCCGAACCACAAGTACCGGGTCCATGGTTCTGGCCGTATACTGGGGGGACGGGGACGACTCCCATTAACCCCTGACTATACCGGGGATACGCTTATCACAATGCCTTTCTGGTCTGTGCTGAAGCAGGGCATTCTGGCAGCCAAGTGGCTTGACCTTTATTAGTGAGCCTGGTTACCCCCTCTCGGAACCACAGACTTAGAAATCGCCAGCTCATATACAGTGCATAAAATATATTTATATATATACCCTTATACACCATTTTAATAAAAAATATCACAAAATTCTTCTAAGTCCCTCGGGAAGAGTGAAAGACGCGCACGTTCATTTTCAGAGCTCCTAGACCTTCCTATAAGAAGTTAGCTAAAAAGTAGCTTCGAAAAACGCTTAGGTTAAGTTTCAGAGTTGCTTCTAATGTACCAAAGCTGGACTTAGACATAATTTCACTCTCACAACATTATGGCTGGTTGGAGACAGTCCGAACCACAAGTACCGGGTCCATGGTTCTAGCCGTATACTGGGGGGACGGGGACGACTCCCATTAACCCCTGACTATACCGGGGATACGCTTATCACAATGACTTTCTGGTCTGTGCTGAAGCAGGGCATTCTGGCAGCCAAGTGGCTTGACCTTTATTAGTGAGCCTGGTTACCCCCTCTCGGAACCACAGACTTAGAAATCGCCAGCTCATATACAGTGCATAAAATATATTTATATATATACCCTTATACACCATTTTAATAAAAAATATCACAAAATTCTTCTAAGTCCCTCGGGAAGAGTGAAAGACGCGCACGTTCATTTTCAGAGCTCCTAGACCTTCCTATAAGAAGTTAGCCAAAAAGTAGCTTCGAAAAACGCTTAGGTTAAGTTTCAGAGTTGCTTCTAATGTACCAAAGCTGGACTTAGACATAATTTCACTCTCACAACATTATGGCTGGTTGGAGACAGTCCGAACCACAAGTACCGGGTCCATGGTTCTGGCCGTATACTGGGGGGACGGGGACGACTCCCATTAACCCCTGACTATACCGGGGATACGCTTATCACAATGCCTTTCTGGTCTGTGCTGAAGCAGGGCATTCTGGCAGCCAAGTGGCTTGACCTTTATTAGTGAGCCTGGTTACCCCCTCTCGGAACCACAGACTTAGAAATCGCCAGCTCATATACAGTGCATAAAATATATTTATATATATACCCTTATACACCATTTTAATAAAAAATATCACAAAATTCTTCTAAGTCCCTCGGGAAGAGTGAAAGACGCGCACGTTCATTTTCAGAGCTCCTAGACCTTCCTATAAGAAGTTAGCTAAAAAGTAGCTTCGAAAAACGCTTAGGTTAAGTTTCAGAGTTGCTTCTAATGTACCAAAGCTGGACTTAGACATAATTTCACTCTCACAACATTATGGCTGGTTGGAGACAGTCCGAACCACAAGTACCGGGTCCATGGTTCTGGCCGTATACTGGGGGGACGGGGACGACTCCCATTAACCCCTGACTATACCGGGGATACGCTTATCACAATGCCTTTCTGGTCTGTGCTGAAGCAGGGCATTCTGGCAGCCAAGTGGCTTGACCTTTATTAGTGAGCCTGGTTACCCCCTCTCGGAACCACAGACTTAGAAATCGCCAGCTCATATACAGTGCATAAAATATATTTATATATATACCCTTATACACCATTTTAATAAAAAATATCACAAAATTCTTCTAAGTCCCTCGGGAAGAGTGAAAGACGCGCACGTTCATTTTCAGAGCTCCTAGACCTTCCTATAAGAAGTTAGCTAAAAAGTAGCTTCGAAAAACGCTTAGGTTAAGTTTCAGAGTTGCTTCTAATGTACCAAAGCTGGACTTAGACATAATTTCACTCTCACAACATTATGGCTGGTTGGAGACAGTCCGAACCACAAGTACCGGGTCCATGGTTCTGGCCGTATACTGGGGGGACGGGGACGACTCCCATTAACCCCTGACTATACCGGGGATACGCTTATCACAATGCCTTTCTGGTCTGTGCTGAAGCAGGGCATTCTGGCAGCCAAGTGGCTTGACCTTTATTAGTGAGCCTGGTTACCCCCTCTCGGAACCACAGACTTAGAAATCGCCAGCTCATATACAGTGCATAAAATATATTTATATATATACCCTTATACACCATTTTAATAAAAAATATCACAAAATTCTTCTAAGTCCCTCGGGAAGAGTGAAAGACGCGCACGTTCATTTTCAGAGCTCCTAGACCTTCCTATAAGAAGTTAGCTAAAAAGTAGCTTCGAAAAACGCTTAGGTTAAGTTTCAGAGTTGCTTCTAATGTACAAGTACCAAAGCTGGACTTAGACATAATTTCACTCTCACAACATTATGGCTGGTTGGAGACAGTCCGAACCACAAGTACCGGGTCCATGGTTCTGGCCGTATACTGGGGGGACGGGGACGACTCCCATTAACCCCTGACTATACCGGGGATACGCTTATCACAATGCCTTTCTGGTCTGTGCTGAAGCAGGGCATTCTGGCAGCCAAGTGGCTTGACCTTTATTAGTGAGCCTGGTTACCCCCTCTCGGAACCACAGACTTAGAAATCGCCAGCTCATATACAGTGCATAAAATATATTTATATATATACCCTTATACACCATTTTAATAAAAAATATCACAAAATTCTTCTAAGTCCCTCGGGAAGAGTGAAAGACGCGCACGTTCATTTTCAGAGCTCCTAGACCTTCCTATAAGAAGTTAGCTAAAAAGTAGCTTCGAAAAACGCTTAGGTTAAGTTTCAGAGTTGCTTCTAATGTACCAAAGCTGGACTTAGACATAATTTCACTCTCACAACATTATGGCTGGTTGGAGACAGTCCGAACCACAAGTACCGGGTCCATGGTTCTGGCCGTATACTGGGGGGACGGGGACGACTCCCATTAACCCCTGACTATACCGGGGATACGCTTATCACAATGCCTTTCTGGTCTGTGCTGAAGCAGGGCATTCTGGCAGCCAAGTGGCTTGACCTTTATTAGTGAGCCTGGTTACCCCCTCTCTGAACCACAGACTTAGAAATCGCCAGCTCATATACAGTGCATAAAATATATTTATATATATACCCTTATACACCATTTTAATAAAAAATATCACAAAATTCTTCTAAGTCCCTCGGGAAGAGTGAAAGACGCGCACGTTCATTTTCAGAGCTCCTAGACCTTCCTATAAGAAGTTAGCCAAAAAGTAGCTTCGAAAAACGCTTAGGTTAAGTTTCAGAGTTGCTTCTAATGTACCAAAGCTGGACTTAGACATAATTTCACTCTCACAACATTATGGCTGGTTGGAGACAGTCCGAACCACAAGTACCGGGTCCATGGTTCTAGCCGTATACTGGGGGGACGGGGACGACTCCCATTAACCCCTGACTATACCGGGGATACGCTTATCACAATGCCTTTCTGGTCTGTGCTGAAGCAGGGCATTCTGGCAGCCAAGTGGCTTGACCTTTATTAGTGAGCCTGGTTACCCCCTCTTGGAACCACAGACTTAGAAATCGCCAGCTCATATACAGTGCATAAAATATATTTATATATATACCCTTATACACCATTTTAATAAAAAATATCACAAAATTCTTCTAAGTCCCTCGGGAAGAGTGAAAGACGCGCACGTTCATTTTCAGAGCTCCTAGACCTTCTTATAAGAAGTTAGCTAAAAAGTAGCTTCGAAAAACGCTTAGGTTAAGTTTCAGAGTTGCTTCTAATGTACCAAAGCTGGACTTAGACATAATTTCACTCTCACAACATTATGGCTGGTTGGAGACAGTCCGAACCACAAGTACCGGGTCCATGGTTCTGGCCGTATACTGGGGGGACGGGGACGACTCCCATTAACCCCCGACTATACCGGGGATACGCTTATCACAATGCCTTTCTGGTCTGTGCTGAAGCAGGGCATTCTGGCAGCCAAGTGGCTTGACCTTTATTAGTGAGCCTGGTTACCCCCTCTCGGAACCACAGACTTAGAAATCGCCAGCTCATATACAGTGCATAAAATATATTTATATATATACCCTTATACACCATTTTAATAAAAAATATCACAAAATTCTTCTAAGTCCCTCGGGAAGAGTGAAAGACGCGCACGTTCATTTTCAGAGCTCCTAGACCTTCCTATAAGAAGTTAGCCAAAAAGTAGCTTCGAAAAACGCTTAGGTTAAGTTTCAGAGTTGCTTCTAATGTACCAAAGCTGGACTTAGACATAATTTCACTCTCACAACATTATGGCTGGTTGGAGACAGTCCGAACCACAAGTACCGGGTCCATGGTTCTAGCCGTATACTGGGGGGACGGGGACGACTCCCATTAACCCCTGACTATACCGGGGATACGCTTATCACAATGCCTTTCTGGTCTGTGCTGAAGCAGGGCATTCTGGCAGCCAAGTGGCTTGACCTTTATTAGTGAGCCTGGTTACCCCCTCTTGGAACCACAGACTTAGAAATCGCCAGCTCATATACAGTGCATAAAATATATTTATATATATACCCTTATACACCATTTTAATAAAAAATATCACAAAATTCTTCTAAGTCCCTCGGGAAGAGTGAAAGACGCGCACGTTCATTTTCAGAGCTCCTAGACCTTCTTATAAGAAGTTAGCTAAAAAGTAGCTTCGAAAAACGCTTAGGTTAAGTTTCAGAGTTGCTTCTAATGTACCAAAGCTGGACTTAGACATAATTTCACTCTCACAACATTATGGCTGGTTGGAGACAGTCCGAACCACAAGTACCGGGTCCATGGTTCTGGCCGTATACTGGGGGGACGGGGACGACTCCCATTAACCCCTGACTATACCGGGGATACGCTTATCACAATGCCTTTCTGGTCTGTGCTGAAGCAGGGCATTCTGGCAGCCAAGTGGCTAGACCTTTATTAGTGAGCCTGGTTACCCCCTCTCGGAACCACAGACTTAGAAATCGCCAGCTCATATACAGTGCATAAAATATATTTATATATATACCCTTATACACCATTTTAATAAAAAATATCACAAAATTCTTCTAAGTCCCTCGGGAAGAGTGAAAGACGCGCACGTTCATTTTCAGAGCTCCTAGACCTTCCTATAAGAAGTTAGCCAAAAAGTAGCTTCGAAAAACGCTTAGGTTAAGTTTCAGAGTTGCTTCTAATGTACCAAAGCTGGACTTAGACATAATTTCACTCTCACAACATTATGGCTGGTTGGAGACAGTCCGAACCACAAGTACCGGGTCCATGGTTCTAGCCGTATACTGGGGGGACGGGGACGACTCCCATTAACCCCTGACTATACCGGGGATACGCTTATCACAATGCCTTTCTGGTCTGTGCTGAAGCAGGGCATTCTGGCAGCCAAGTGGCTTGACCTTTATTAGTGAGCCTGGTTACCCCCTCTTGGAACCACAGACTTAGAAATCGCCAGCTCATATACAGTGCATAAAATATATTTATATATATACCCTTATACACCATTTTAATAAAAAATATCACAAAATTCTTCTAAGTCCCTCGGGAAGAGTGAAAGACGCGCACGTTCATTTTCAGAGCTCCTAGACCTTCTTATAAGAAGTTAGCTAAAAAGTAGCTTCGAAAAACGCTTAGGTTAAGTTTCAGAGTTGCTTCTAATGTACCAAAGCTGGACTTAGACATAATTTCACTCTCACAACATTATGGCTGGTTGGAGACAGTCCGAACCACAAGTACCGGGTCCATGGTTCTGGCCGTATACTGGGGGGACGGGGACGACTCCCATTAACCCCTGACTATACCGGGGATACGCTTATCACAATGACTTTCTGGTCTGTGCTGAAGCAGGGCATTCTGGCAGGCAAGTGGCTTGACCTTTATTAGTGAGCCTGGTTACCCCCTCTCGGAACCACAGACTTAGAAATCGCCAGCTCATATACAGTGCATAAAATATATTTATATATATACCCTTATACACCATTTTAATAAAAAATATCACAAAATTCTTCTAAGTCCCTCGGGAAGAGTGAAAGACGCGCACGTTCATTTTCAGAGCTCCTAGACCTTCCTATAAGAAGTTAGCTAAAAAGTAGCTTCGAAAAACGCTTAGGTTAAGTTTCAGAGTTGCTTCTAATGTACCAAAGCTGGACTTAGACATAATTTCACTCTCACAACATTATGGCTGGTTGGAGACAGTCCGAACCACAAGTACCGGGTCCATGGTTCTGGCCGTATACTGGGGGGACGGGGACGACTCCCATTAACCCCTGACTATACCGGGGATACGCTTATCACAATGCCTTTCTGGTCTGTGCTGAAGCAGGGCATTCTGGCAGCCAAGTGGCTTGACCTTTATTAGTGAGCCTGGTTACCCCCTCTCGGAACCACAGACTTAGAAATCGCCAGCTCATATACAGTGCATAAAATATATTTATATATATACCCTTATACACCATTTTAATAAAAAATATCACAAAATTCTTCTAAGTCCCTCGGGAAGAGTGAAAGACGCGCACGTTCATTTTCAGAGCTCCTAGACCTTCCTATAAGAAGTTAGCTAAAAAGTAGCTTCGAAAAACGCTTAGGTTAAGTTTCAGAGTTGCTTCTAATGTACCAAAGCTGGACTTAGACATAATTTCACTCTCACAACATTATGGCTGGTTGGAGACAGTCCGAACCACAAGTACCGGGTCCATGGTTCTGGCCGTATACTGGGGGGACGGGGACGACTCCCATTAACCCCTGACTATACCGGGGATACGCTTATCACAATGCCTTTCTGGTCTGTGCTGAAGCAGGGCATTCTGGCAGCCAAGTGGTTTGACCTTTATTAGTGAGCCTGGTTACCCCCTCTCGGAACCACAGACTTAGAAATCGCCAGCTCATATACAGTGCATAAAATATATTTATATATATACCCTTATACACCATTTTAATAAAAAATATCACAAAATTCTTCTAAGTCCCTCGGGAAGAGTGAAAGACGCGCACGTTCATTTTCAGAGCTCCTAGACCTTCCTATAAGAAGTTAGCTAAAAAGTAGCTTCGAAAAACGCTTAGGTTAAGTTTCAGAGTTGCTTCTAATGTACCAAAGCTGGACTTAGACATAATTTCACTCTCACAACATTATGGCTGGTTGGAGACAGTCCGAACCACAAGTACCGGGTCCATGGTTCTGGCCGTATACTGGGGGGACGGGGACGACTCCCATTAACCCCTGACTATACCGGGGATACGCTTATCACAATGCCTTTCTGGTCTGTGCTGAAGCAGGGCATTCTGGCAGCCAAGTGGCTTGACCTTTATTAGTGAGCCTGGTTACCCCCTCTCGGAACCACAGACTTAGAAATCGCCAGCTCATATACAGTGCATAAAATATATTTATATATATACCCTTATACACCATTTTAATAAAAAATATCACAAAATTCTTCTAAGTCCCTCGGGAAGAGTGAAAGACGCGCACGTTCATTTTCAGAGCTCCTAGACCTTCCTATAAGAAGTTAGCTAAAAAGTAGCTTCGAAAAACGCTTAGGTTAAGTTTCAGAGTTGCTTCTAATGTACCAAAGCTGGACTTAGACATAATTTCACTCTCACAACATTATGGCTGGTTGGAGACAGTCCGAACCACAAGTACCGGGTCCATGGTTCTGGCCGTATACTGGGGGGACGGGGACGACTCCCATTAACCCCTGACTATACCGGGGATACGCTTATCACAATGCCTTTCTGGTCTGTGCTGAAGCAGGGCATTCTGGCAGCCAAGTGGTTTGACCTTTATTAGTGAGCCTGGTTACCCCCTCTCGGAACCACAGACTTAGAAATCGCCAGCTCATATACAGTGCATAAAATATATTTATATATATACCCTTATACACCATTTTAATAAAAAATATCACAAAATTCTTCTAAGTCCCTCGGGAAGAGTGAAAGACGCGCACGTTCATTTTCAGAGCTCCTAGACCTTCCTATAAGAAGTTAGCTAAAAAGTAGCTTCGAAAAACGCTTAGGTTAAGTTTCAGAGTTGCTTCTAATGTACCAAAGCTGGACTTAGACATAATTTCACTCTCACAACATTATGGCTGGTTGGAGACAGTCCGAACCACAAGTACCGGGTCCATGGTTCTGGCCGTATACTGGGGGGACGGGGACGACTCCCATTAACCCCTGACTATACCGGGGATACGCTTATCACAATGACTTTCTGGTCTGTGCTGAAGCAGGGCATTCTGGCAGCCAAGTGGCTTGACCTTTATTAGTGAGCCTGGTTACCCCCTCTCGGAACCACAGACTTAGAAATCGCCAGCTCATATACAGTGCATAAAATATATTTATATATATACCCTTATACACCATTTTAATAAAAAATATCACAAAATTCTTCTAAGTCCCTCGGGAAGAGTGAAAGACGCGCACGTTCATTTTCAGAGCTCCTAGACCTTCCTATAAGAAGTTAGCCAAAAAGTAGCTTCGAAAAACGCTTAGGTTAAGTTTCAGAGTTGCTTCTAATGTACCAAAGCTGGACTTAGACATAATTTCACTCTCACAACATTATGGCTGGTTGGAGACAGTCCGAACCACAAGTACCGGGTCCATGGTTCTGGCCGTATACTGGGGGGACGGGGACGACTCCCATTAACCCCTGACTATACCGGGGATACGCTTATCACAATGCCTTTCTGGTCTGTGCTGAAGCAGGGCATTCTGGCAGCCAAGTGGCTTGACCTTTATTAGTGAGCCTGGTTACCCCCTCTCGGAACCACAGACTTAGAAATCGCCAGCTCATATACAGTGCATAAAATATATTTATATATATACCCTTATACACCATTTTAATAAAAAATATCACAAAATTCTTCTAAGTCCCTCGGGAAGAGTGAAAGACGCGCACGTTCATTTTCAGAGCTCCTAGACCTTCCTATAAGAAGTTAGCTAAAAAGTAGCTTCGAAAAACGCTTAGGTTAAGTTTCAGAGTTGCTTCTAATGTACCAAAGCTGGACTTAGACATAATTTCACTCTCACAACATTATGGCTGGTTGGAGACAGTCCGAACCACAAGTACCGGGTCCATGGTTCTGGCCGTATACTGGGGGGACGGGGACGACTCCCATTAACCCCTGACTATACCGGGGATACGCTTATCACAATGCCTTTCTGGTCTGTGCTGAAGCAGGGCATTCTGGCAGCCAAGTGGCTTGACCTTTATTAGTGAGCCTGGTTACCCCCTCTCGGAACCACAGACTTAGAAATCGCCAGCTCATATACAGTGCATAAAATATATTTATATATATACCCTTATACACCATTTTAATAAAAAATATCACAAAATTCTTCTAAGTCCCTCGGGAAGAGTGAAAGACGCGCACGTTCATTTTCAGAGCTCCTAGACCTTCCTATAAGAAGTTAGCCAAAAAGTAGCTTCGAAAAACGCTTAGGTTAAGTTTCAGAGTTGCTTCTAATGTACCAAAGCTGGACTTAGACATAATTTCACTCTCACAACATTATGGCTGGTTGGAGACAGTCCGAACCACAAGTACCGGGTCCATGGTTCTAGCCGTATACTGGGGGGACGGGGACGACTCCCATTAACCCCTGACTATACCGGGGATACGCTTATCACAATGCCTTTCTGGTCTGTGCTGAAGCAGGGCATTCTGGCAGCCAAGTGGCTTGACCTTTATTAGTGAGCCTGGTTACCCCCTCTTGGAACCACAGACTTAGAAATCGCCAGCTCATATACAGTGCATAAAATATATTTATATATATACCCTTATACACCATTTTAATAAAAAATATCACAAAATTCTTCTAAGTCCCTCGGGAAGAGTGAAAGACGCGCACGTTCATTTTCAGAGCTCCTAGACCTTCCTATAAGAAGTTAGCCAAAAAGTAGCTTCGAAAAACGCTTAGGTTAAGTTTCACAGTTGCTTCTAATGTACCAAAGCTGGACTTAGACATAATTTCACTCTCACAACATTATGGCTGGTTGGAGACAGTCCGAACCACAAGTACCGGGTCCATGGTTCTGGCCGTATACTGGGGGGACGGGGACGACTCCCATTAACCCCTGACTATACCGGGGATACGCTTATCACAATGCCTTTCTGGTCTGTGCTGAAGCAGGGCATTCTGGCAGCCAAGTGGCTTGACCTTTATTAGTGAGCCTGGTTACCCCCTCTCGGAACCACAGACTTAGAAATCGCCAGCTCATATACAGTGCATAAAATATATTTATATATATACCCTTATACACCATTTTAATAAAAAATATCACAAAATTCTTCTAAGTCCCTCGGGAAGAGTGAAAGACGCGCACGTTCATTTTCAGAGCTCCTAGACCTTCCTATAAGAAGTTAGCTAAAAAGTAGCTTCGAAAAACGCTTAGGTTAAGTTTCAGAGTTGCTTCTAATGTACCAAAGCTGGACTTAGACATAATTTCACTCTCACAACATTATGGCTGGTTGGAGACAGTCCGAACCACAAGTACCGGGTCCATGGTTCTGGCCGTATACTGGGGGGACGGGGACGACTCCCATTAACCCCTGACTATACCGGGGATACGCTTATCACAATGCCTTTCTGGTCTGTGCTGAAGCAGGGCATTCTGGCAGCCAAGTGGCTTGACCTTTATTAGTGAGCCTGGTTACCCCCTCTCGGAACCACAGACTTAGAAATCGCCAGCTCATATACAGTGCATAAAATATATTTATATATATACCCTTATACACCATTTTAATAAAAAATATCACAAAATTCTTCTAAGTCCCTCGGGAAGAGTGAAAGACGCGCACGTTCATTTTCAGAGCTCCTAGACCTTCCTATAAGAAGTTAGCCAAAAAGTAGCTTCGAAAAACGCTTAGGTTAAGTTTCAGAGTTGCTTCTAATGTACCAAAGCTGGACTTAGACATAATTTCACTCTCACAACATTATGGCTGGTTGGAGACAGTCCGAACCACAAGTACCGGGTCCATGGTTCTGGCCGTATACTGGGGGGACGGGGACGACTCCCATTAACCCCTGACTATACCGGGGATACGCTTATCACAATGCCTTTCTGGTCTGTGCTGAAGCAGGGCATTCTGGCAGCCAAGTGGCTTGACCTTTATTAGTGAGCCTGGTTACCCCCTCTCGGAACCACAGACTTAGAAATCGCCAGCTCATATACAGTGCATAAAATATATTTATATATATACCCTTATACACCATTTTAATAAAAAATATCACAAAATTCTTCTAAGTCCCTCGGGAAGAGTGAAAGACGCGCACGTTCATTTTCAGAGCTCCTAGACCTTCCTATAAGAAGTTAGCTAAAAAGTAGCTTCGAAAAACGCTTAGGTTAAGTTTCAGAGTTGCTTCTAATGTACCAAAGCTGGACTTAGACATAATTTCACTCTCACAACATTATGGCTGGTTGGAGACAGTCCGAACCACAAGTACCGGGTCCATGGTTCTGGCCGTATACTGGGGGGACGGGGACGACTCCCATTAACCCCTGACTATACCGGGGATACGCTTATCACAATACCTTTCTGGTCTGTGCTGAA
Organism: Ascaphus truei; assembly: GCF_040206685.1. NCBI lineage: Eukaryota > Metazoa > Chordata > Amphibia > Anura > Ascaphidae > Ascaphus > Ascaphus truei. The sequence continues at coordinate 106,830,438 of NC_134490.1, forward strand.
GCAGGGCATTCTGGCAGCCAAGTGGCTTGACCTTTATTAGTGAGCCTGGTTACCCCCTCTCGGAACCACAGACTTAGAAATCGCCAGCTCATATACAGTGCATAAAATATATTTATATATATACCCTTATACACCATTTTAATAAAAAATATCACAAAATTCTTCTAAGTCCCTCGGGAAGAGTGAAAGACGCGCACGTTCATTTTCAGAGCTCCTAGACCTTCCTATAAGAAGTTAGCCAAAAAGTAGCTTCGAAAAACGCTTAGGTTAAGTTTCAGAGTTGCTTCTAATGTACCAAAGCTGGACTTAGACATAATTTCACTCTCACAACATTATGGCTGGTTGGAGACAGTCCGAACCACAAGTACCGGGTCCATGGTTCTAGCCGTATACTGGGGGGACGGGGACGACTCCCATTAACCCCTGACTATACCGGGGATACGCTTATCACAATGCCTTTCTGGTCTGTGCTGAAGCAGGGCATTCTGGCAGCCAAGTGGCTTGACCTTTATTAGTGAGCCTGGTTACCCCCTCTTGGAACCACAGACTTAGAAATCGCCAGCTCATATACAGTGCATAAAATATATTTATATATATACCCTTATACACCATTTTAATAAAAAATATCACAAAATTCTTCTAAGTCCCTCGGGAAGAGTGAAAGACGCGCACGTTCATTTTCAGAGCTCCTAGACCTTCCTATAAGAAGTTAGCCAAAAAGTAGCTTCGAAAAACGCTTAGGTTAAGTTTCACAGTTGCTTCTAATGTACCAAAGCTGGACTTAGACATAATTTCACTCTCACAACATTATGGCTGGTTGGAGACAGTCCGAACCACAAGTACCGGGTCCATGGTTCTGGCCGTATACTGGGGGGACGGGGACGACTCCCATTAACCCCTGACTATACCGGGGATACGCTTATCACAATGCCTTTCTGGTCTGTGCTGAAGCAGGGCATTCTGGCAGCCAAGTGGCTTGACCTTTATTAGTGAGCCTGGTTACCCCCTCTCGGAACCACAGACTTAGAAATCGCCAGCTCATATACAGTGCATAAAATATATTTATATATATACCCTTATACACCATTTCAATAAAAAATATCACAAAATTCTTCTAAGTCCCTCGGGAAGAGTGAAAGACGCGCACGTTCATTTTCAGAGCTCCTAGACCTTCCTATAAGAAGTTAGCTAAAAAGTAGCTTCGAAAAACGCTTAGGTTAAGTTTCAGAGTTGCTTCTAATGTACCAAAGCTGGACTTAGACATAATTTCACTCTCACAACATTATGGCTGGTTGGAGACAGTCCGAACCACAAGTACCGGGTCCATGGTTCTGGCCGTATACTGGGGGGACGGGGACGACTCCCATTAACCCCTGACTATACCGGGGATACGCTTATCACAATGCCTTTCTGGTCTGTGCTGAAGCAGGGCATTCTGGCAGCCAAGTGGCTTGACCTTTATTAGTGAGCCTGGTTACCCCCTCTCGGAACCACAGACTTAGAAATCGCCAGCTCATATACAGTGCATAAAATATATTTATATATATACCCTTATACACCATTTTAATAAAAAATATCACAAAATTCTTCTAAGTCCCTCGGGAAGAGTGAAAGACGCGCACGTTCATTTTCAGAGCTCCTAGACCTTCCTATAAGAAGTTAGCTAAAAAGTAGCTTCGAAAAACGCTTAGGTTAAGTTTCAGAGTTGCTTCTAATGTACCAAAGCTGGACTTAGACATAATTTCACTCTCACAACATTATGGCTGGTTGGAGACAGTCCGAACCACAAGTACCGGGTCCATGGTTCTGGCCGTATACTGGGGGGACGGGGACGACTCCCATTAACCCCTGACTATACCGGGGATACGCTTATCACAATGACTTTCTGGTCTGTGCTGAAGCAGGGCATTCTGGCAGCCAAGTGGCTTGACCTTTATTAGTGAGCCTGGTTACCCCCTCTCGGAACCACAGACTTAGAAATCGCCAGCTCATATACAGTGCATAAAATATATTTATATATATACCCTTATACACCATTTTAATAAAAAATATCACAAAATTCTTCTAAGTCCCTCGGGAAGAGTGAAAGACGCGCACGTTCATTTTCAGAGCTCCTAGACCTTCCTATAAGAAGTTAGCCAAAAAGTAGCTTCGAAAAACGCTTAGGTTAAGTTTCACAGTTGCTTCTAATGTACCAAAGCTGGACTTAGACATAATTTCACTCTCACAACATTATGGCTGGTTGGAGACAGTCCGAACCACAAGTACCGGGTCCATGGTTCTGGCCGTATACTGGGGGGACGGGGACGACTCCCATTAACCCCTGACTATACCGGGGATACGCTTATCACAATGCCTTTCTGGTCTGTGCTGAAGCAGGGCATTCTGGCAGCCAAGTGGCTTGACCTTTATTAGTGAGCCTGGTTACCCCCTCTCGGAACCACAGACTTAGAAATCGCCAGCTCATATACAGTGCATAAAATATATTTATATATATACCCTTATACACCATTTTAATAAAAAATATCACAAAATTCTTCTAAGTCCCTCGGGAAGAGTGAAAGACGCGCACGTTCATTTTCAGAGCTCCTAGACCTTCCTATAAGAAGTTAGCTAAAAAGTAGCTTCGAAAAACGCTTAGGTTAAGTTTCAGAGTTGCTTCTAATGTACCAAAGCTGGACTTAGACATAATTTCACTCTCACAACATTATGGCTGGTTGGAGACAGTCCGAACCACAAGTACCGGGTCCATGGTTCTGGCCGTATACTGGGGGGACGGGGACGACTCCCATTAACCCCTGACTATACCGGGGATACGCTTATCACAATGCCTTTCTGGTCTGTGCTGAAGCAGGGCATTCTGGCAGCCAAGTGGCTTGACCTTTATTAGTGAGCCTGGTTACCCCCTCTCGGAACCACAGACTTAGAAATCGCCAGCTCATATACAGTGCATAAAATATATTTATATATATACCCTTATACACCATTTTAATAAAAAATATCACAAAATTCTTCTAAGTCCCTCGGGAAGAGTGAAAGACGCGCACGTTCATTTTCAGAGCTCCTAGACCTTCCTATAAGAAGTTAGCTAAAAAGTAGCTTCGAAAAACGCTTAGGTTAAGTTTCAGAGTTGCTTCTAATGTACCAAAGCTGGACTTAGACATAATTTCACTCTCACAACATTATGGCTGGTTGGAGACAGTCCGAACCACAAGTACCGGGTCCATGGTTCTGGCCGTATACTGGGGGGACGGGGACGACTCCCATTAACCCCTGACTATACCGGGGATACGCTTATCACAATGACTTTCTGGTCTGTGCTGAAGCAGGGCATTCTGGCAGCCAAGTGGCTTGACCTTTATTAGTGAGCCTGGTTACCCCCTCTCGGAACCACAGACTTAGAAATCGCCAGCTCATATACAGTGCATAAAATATATTTATATATATACCCTTATACACCATTTTAATAAAAAATATCACAAAATTCTTCTAAGTCCCTCGGGAAGAGTGAAAGACGCGCACGTTCATTTTCAGAGCTCCTAGACCTTCCTATAAGAAGTTAGCCAAAAAGTAGCTTCGAAAAACGCTTAGGTTAAGTTTCAGAGTTGCTTCTAATGTACCAAAGCTGGACTTAGACATAATTTCACTCTCACAACATTATGGCTGGTTGGAGACAGTCCGAACCACAAGTACCGGGTCCATGGTTCTGGCCGTATACTGGGGGGACGGGGACGACTCCCATTAACCCCTGACTATACCGGGGATACGCTTATCACAATGCCTTTCTGGTCTGTGCTGAAGCAGGGCATTCTGGCAGCCAAGTGGCTTGACCTTTATTAGTGAGCCTGGTTACCCCCTCTCGGAACCACAGACTTAGAAATCGCCAGCTCATATACAGTGCATAAAATATATTTATATATATACCCTTATACACCATTTTAATAAAAAATATCACAAAATTCTTCTAAGTCCCTCGGGAAGAGTGAAAGACGCGCACGTTCATTTTCAGAGCTCCTAGACCTTCCTATAAGAAGTTAGCTAAAAAGTAGCTTCGAAAAACGCTTAGGTTAAGTTTCAGAGTTGCTTCTAATGTACCAAAGCTGGACTTAGACATAATTTCACTCTCACAACATTATGGCTGGTTGGAGACAGTCCGAACCACAAGTACCGGGTCCATGGTTCTGGCCGTATACTGGGGGGACGGGGACGACTCCCATTAACCCCTGACTATACCGGGGATACGCTTATCACAATGCCTTTCTGGTCTGTGCTGAAGCAGGGCATTCTGGCAGCCAAGTGGCTTGACCTTTATTAGTGAGCCTGGTTACCCCCTCTCGGAACCACAGACTTAGAAATCGCCAGCTCATATACAGTGCATAAAATATATTTATATATATACCCTTATACACCATTTTAATAAAAAATATCACAAAATTCTTCTAAGTCCCTCGGGAAGAGTGAAAGACGCGCACGTTCATTTTCAGAGCTCCTAGACCTTCCTATAAGAAGTTAGCCAAAAAGTAGCTTCGAAAAACGCTTAGGTTAAGTTTCAGAGTTGCTTCTAATGTACCAAAGCTGGACTTAGACATAATTTCACTCTCACAACATTATGGCTGGTTGGAGACAGTCCGAACCACAAGTACCGGGTCCATGGTTCTAGCCGTATATTGGGGGGACGGGGACGACTCCCATTAACCCCTGACTATACCGGGGATACGCTTATCACAATGCCTTTCTGGTCTGTGCTGAAGCAGGGCATTCTGGCAGCCAAGTGGCTTGACCTTTATTAGTGAGCCTGGTTACCCCCTCTTGGAACCACAGACTTAGAAATCGCCAGCTCATATACAGTGCATAAAATATATTTATATATATACCCTTATACACCATTTTAATAAAAAATATCACAAAATTCTTCTAAGTCCCTCGGGAAGAGTGAAAGACGCGCACGTTCATTTTCAGAGCTCCTAGACCTTCTTATAAGAAGTTAGCTAAAAAGTAGCTTCGAAAAACGCTTAGGTTAAGTTTCAGAGTTGCTTCTAATGTACCAAAGCTGGACTTAGACATAATTTCACTCTCACAACATTATGGCTGGTTGGAGACAGTCCGAACCACAAGTACCGGGTCCATGGTTCTGGCCGTATACTGGGGGGACGGGGACGACTCCCATTAACCCCTGACTATACCGGGGATACGCTTATCACAATGACTTTCTGGTCTGTGCTGAAGCAGGGCATTCTGGCAGCCAAGTGGCTTGACCTTTATTAGTGAGCCTGGTTACCCCCTCTCGGAACCACAGACTTAGAAATCGCCAGCTCATATACAGTGCATAAAATATATTTATATATATACCCTTATACACCATTTTAATAAAAAATATCACAAAATTCTTCTAAGTCCCTCGGGAAGAGTGAAAGACGCGCACGTTCATTTTCAGAGCTCCTAGACCTTCCTATAAGAAGTTAGCCAAAAAGTAGCTTCGAAAAACGCTTAGGTTAAGTTTCAGAGTTGCTTCTAATGTACCAAAGCTGGACTTAGACATAATTTCACTCTCACAACATTATGGCTGGTTGGAGACAGTCCGAACCACAAGTACCGGGTCCATGGTTCTGGCCGTATACTGGGGGGACGGGGACGACTCCCATTAACCCCTGACTATACCGGGGATACGCTTATCACAATGCCTTTCTGGTCTGTGCTGAAGCAGGGCATTCTGGCAGCCAAGTGGCTTGACCTTTATTAGTGAGCCTGGTTACCCCCTCTCGGAACCACAGACTTAGAAATCGCCAGCTCATATACAGTGCATAAAATATATTTATATATATACCCTTATACACCATTTTAATAAAAAATATCACAAAATTCTTCTAAGTCCCTCGGGAAGAGTGAAAGACGCGCACGTTCATTTTCAGAGCTCCTAGACCTTCCTATAAGAAGTTAGCTAAAAAGTAGCTTCGAAAAACGCTTAGGTTAAGTTTCAGAGTTGCTTCTAATGTACCAAAGCTGGACTTAGACATAATTTCACTCTCACAACATTATGGCTGGTTGGAGACAGTCCGAACCACAAGTACCGGGTCCATGGTTCTGGCCGTATACTGGGGGGACGGGGACGACTCCCATTAACCCCTGACTATACCGGGGATACGCTTATCACAATGCCTTTCTGGTCTGTGCTGAAGCAGGGCATTCTGGCAGCCAAGTGGCTTGACCTTTATTAGTGAGCCTGGTTACCCCCTCTCGGAACCACAGACTTAGAAATCGCCAGCTCATATACAGTGCATAAAATATATTTATATATATACCCTTATACACCATTTTAATAAAAAATATCACAAAATTCTTCTAAGTCCCTCGGGAAGAGTGAAAGACGCGCACGTTCATTTTCAGAGCTCCTAGACCTTCCTATAAGAAGTTAGCTAAAAAGTAGCTTCGAAAAACGCTTAGGTTAAGTTTCAGAGTTGCTTCTAATGTACCAAAGCTGGACTTAGACATAATTTCACTCTCACAACATTATGGCTGGTTGGAGACAGTCCGAACCACAAGTACCGGGTCCATGGTTCTGGCCGTATACTGGGGGGACGGGGACGACTCCCATTAACCCCTGACTATACCGGGGATACGCTTATCACAATGCCTTTCTGGTCTGTGCTGAAGCAGGGCATTCTGGCAGCCAAGTGGCTTGACCTTTATTAGTGAGCCTGGTTACCCCCTCTCGGAACCACAGACTTAGAAATCGCCAGCTCATATACAGTGCATAAAATATATTTATATATATACCCTTATACACCATTTTAATAAAAAATATCACAAAATTCTTCTAAGTCCCTCGGGAAGAGTGAAAGACGCGCACGTTCATTTTCAGAGCTCCTAGACCTTCCTATAAGAAGTTAGCCAAAAAGTAGCTTCGAAAAACGCTTAGGTTAAGTTTCAGAGTTGCTTCTAATGTACCAAAGCTGGACTTAGACATAATTTCACTCTCACAACATTATGGCTGGTTGGAGACAGTCCGAACCACAAGTACCGGGTCCATGGTTCTAGCCGTATATTGGGGGGACGGGGACGACTCCCATTAACCCCTGACTATACCGGGGATACGCTTATCACAATGCCTTTCTGGTCTGTGCTGAAGCAGGGCATTCTGGCAGCCAAGTGGCTTGACCTTTATTAGTGAGCCTGGTTACCCCCTCTTGGAACCACAGACTTAGAAATCGCCAGCTCATATACAGTGCATAAAATATATTTATATATATACCCTTATACACCATTTTAATAAAAAATATCACAAAATTCTTCTAAGTCCCTCGGGAAGAGTGAAAGACGCGCACGTTCATTTTCAGAGCTCCTAGACCTTCCTATAAGAAGTTAGCTAAAAAGTAGCTTCGAAAAACGCTTAGGTTAAGTTTCAGAGTTGCTTCTAATGTACCAAAGCTGGACTTAGACATAATTTCACTCTCACAACATTATGGCTGGTTGGAGACAGTCCGAACCACAAGTACCGGGTCCATGGTTCTGGCCGTATACTGGGGGGACGGGGACGACTCCCATTAACCCCTGACTATACCGGGGATACGCTTATCACAATGACTTTCTGGTCTGTGCTGAAGCAGGGCATTCTGGCAGCCAAGTGGCTTGACCTTTATTAGTGAGCCTGGTTACCCCCTCTCGGAACCACAGACTTAGAAATCGCCAGCTCATATACAGTGCATAAAATATATTTATATATATACCCTTATACACCATTTTAATAAAAAATATCACAAAATTCTTCTAAGTCCCTCGGGAAGAGTGAAAGACGCGCACGTTCATTTTCAGAGCTCCTAGACCTTCCTATAAGAAGTTAGCCAAAAAGTAGCTTCGAAAAACGCTTAGGTTAAGTTTCAGAGTTGCTTCTAATGTACCAAAGCTGGACTTAGACATAATTTCACTCTCACAACATTATGGCTGGTTGGAGACAGTCCGAACCACAAGTACCGGGTCCATGGTTCTGGCCGTATACTGGGGGGACGGGGACGACTCCCATTAACCCCTGACTATACCGGGGATACGCTTATCACAATGCCTTTCTGGTCTGTGCTGAAGCAGGGCATTCTGGCAGCCAAGTGGCTTGACCTTTATTAGTGAGCCTGGTTACCCCCTCTCGGAACCACAGACTTAGAAATCGCCAGCTCATATACAGTGCATAAAATATATTTATATATATACCCTTATACACCATTTTAATAAAAAATATCACAAAATTCTTCTAAGTCCCTCGGGAAGAGTGAAAGACGCGCACGTTCATTTTCAGAGCTCCTAGACCTTCCTATAAGAAGTTAGCTAAAAAGTAGCTTCGAAAAACGCTTAGGTTAAGTTTCAGAGTTGCTTCTAATGTACCAAAGCTGGACTTAGACATAATTTCACTCTCACAACATTATGGCTGGTTGGAGACAGTCCGAACCACAAGTACCGGGTCCATGGTTCTGGCCGTATACTGGGGGGACGGGGACGACTCCCATTAACCCCTGACTATACCGGGGATACGCTTATCACAATGCCTTTCTGGTCTGTGCTGAAGCAGGGCATTCTGGCAGCCAAGTGGCTTGACCTTTATTAGTGAGCCTGGTTACCCCCTCTCGGAACCACAGACTTAGAAATCGCCAGCTCATATACAGTGCATAAAATATATTTATATATATACCCTTATACACCATTTTAATAAAAAATATCACAAAATTCTTCTAAGTCCCTCGGGAAGAGTGAAAGACGCGCACGTTCATTTTCAGAGCTCCTAGACCTTCCTATAAGAAGTTAGCCAAAAAGTAGCTTCGAAAAACGCTTAGGTTAAGTTTCAGAGTTGCTTCTAATGTACCAAAGCTGGACTTAGACATAATTTCACTCTCACAACATTATGGCTGGTTGGAGACAGTCCGAACCACAAGTACCGGGTCCATGGTTCTAGCCGTATATTGGGGGGACGGGGACGACTCCCATTAACCCCTGACTATACCGGGGATACGCTTATCACAATGCCTTTCTGGTCTGTGCTGAAGCAGGGCATTCTGGCAGCCAAGTGGCTTGACCTTTATTAGTGAGCCTGGTTACCCCCTCTTGGAACCACAGACTTAGAAATCGCCAGCTCATATACAGTGCATAAAATATATTTATATATATACCCTTATACACCATTTTAATAAAAAATATCACAAAATTCTTCTAAGTCCCTCGGGAAGAGTGAAAGACGCGCACGTTCATTTTCAGAGCTCCTAGACCTTCTTATAAGAAGTTAGCTAAAAAGTAGCTTCGAAAAACGCTTAGGTTAAGTTTCAGAGTTGCTTCTAATGTACCAAAGCTGGACTTAGACATAATTTCACTCTCACAACATTATGGCTGGTTGGAGACAGTCCGAACCACAAGTACCGGGTCCATGGTTCTGGCCGTATACTGGGGGGACGGGGACGACTCCCATTAACCCCTGACTATACCGGGGATACGCTTATCACAATGCCTTTCTGGTCTGTGCTGAAGCAGGGCATTCTGGCAGCCAAGTGGCTTGACCTTTATTAGTGAGCCTGGTTACCCCCTCTCGGAACCACAGACTTAGAAATCGCCAGCTCATATACAGTGCATAAAATATATTTATATATATATCCTTATACACCATTTTAATAAAAAATATCACAAAATTCTTCTAAGTCCCTCGGGAAGAGTGAAAGACGCGCACGTTCATTTTCAGAGCTCCTAGACCTTCCTATAAGAAGTTAGCCAAAAAGTAGCTTCGAAAAACGCTTAGGTTAAGTTTCACAGTTGCTTCTAATGTACCAAAGCTGGACTTAGACATAATTTCACTCTCACAACATTATGGCTGGTTGGAGACAGTCCGAACCACAAGTACCGGGTCCATGGTTCTGGCCGTATACTGGGGGGACGGGGACTACTCCCATTAACCCCTGACTATACCGGGGATACGCTTATCACAATGACTTTCTGGTCTGTGCTGAAGCAGGACATTCTGGCAGGCAAGTGGCTTGACCTTTATTAGTGAGCCTGGTTACCCCCTCTCGGAACCACAGACTTAGAAATCGCCAGCTCATATACAGTGCATAAAATATATTTATATATATACCCTTATACACCATTTTAATAAAAAATATCACAAAATTCTTCTAAGTCCCTCGGGAAGAGTGAAAGACGCGCACGTTCATTTTCAGAGCTCCTAGACCTTCCTATAAGAAGTTAGCCAAAAAGTAGCTTCGAAAAACGCTTAGGTTAAGTTTCAGAGTTGCTTCTAATGTACCAAAGCTGGACTTAGACATAATTTCACTCTCACAACATTATGGCTGGTTGGAGACAGTCCGAACCACAAGTACCGGGTCCATGGTTCTGGCCGTATACTGGGGGGACGGGGACGACTCCCATTAACCCCTGACTATACCGGGGATACGCTTATCACAATGCCTTTCTGGTCTGTGCTGAAGCAGGGCATTCTGGCAGCCAAGTGGCTTGACCTTTATTAGTGAGCCTGGTTACCCCCTCTCGGAACCACAGACTTAGAAATCGCCAGCTCATATACAGTGCATAAAATATATTTATATATATACCCTTATACACCATTTTAATAAAAAATATCACAAAATTCTTCTAAGTCCCTCGGGAAGAGTGAAAGACGCGCACGTTCATTTTCAGAGCTCCTAGACCTTCCTATAAGAAGTTAGCTAAAAAGTAGCTTCGAAAAACGCTTAGGTTAAGTTTCAGAGTTGCTTCTAATGTACCAAAGCTGGACTTAGACATAATTTCACTCTCACAACATTATGGCTGGTTGGAGACAGTCCGAACCACAAGTACCGGGTCCATGGTTCTGGCCGTATACTGGGGGGACGGGGACGACTCCCATTAACCCCTGACTATACCGGGGATACGCTTATCACAATGCCTTTCTGGTCTGTGCTGAAGCAGGGCATTCTGGCAGGCAAGTGGCTTGACCTTTATTAGTGAGCCTGGTTACCCCCTCTCGGAACCACAGACTTAGAAATCGCCAGCTCATATACAGTGCATAAAATATATTTATATATATACCCTTATACACCATTTTAATAAAAAATATCACAAAATTCTTCTAAGTCCCTCGGGAAGAGTGAAAGACGCGCACGTTCATTTTCAGAGCTCCTAGACCTTCCTATAAGAAGTTAGCCAAAAAGTAGCTTCGAAAAACGCTTAGGTTAAGTTTCAGAGTTGCTTCTAATGTACCAAAGCTGGACTTAGACATAATTTCACTCTCACAACATTATGGCTGGTTGGAGACAGTCCGAACCACAAGTACCGGGTCCATAGTTCTAGCCGTATACTGGGGGGACGGGGACGACTCCCATTAACCCCTGACTATACCGGGGATACGCTTATCACAATGCCTTTCTGGTCTGTGCTGAAGCAGGGCATTCTGGCAGCCAAGTGGCTTGACCTTTATTAGTGAGCCTGGTTACCCCCTCTTGGAACCACAGACTTAGAAATCGCCAGCTCATATACAGTGCATAAAATATATTTATATATATACCCTTATACACCATTTTAATAAAAAATATCACAAAATTCTTCTAAGTCCCTCGGGAAGAGTGAAAGACGCGCACGTTCATTTTCAGAGCTCCTAGACCTTCTTATAAGAAGTTAGCTAAAAAGTAGCTTCGAAAAACGCTTAGGTTAAGTTTCAGAGTTGCTTCTAATGTACCAAAGCTGGACTTAGACATAATTTCACTCTCACAACATTATGGCTGGTTGGAGACAGTCCGAACCACAAGTACCGGGTCCATGGTTCTGGCCGTATACTGGGGGGACGGGGACGACTCCCATTAACCCCTGACTATACCGGGGATACGCTTATCACAATGCCTTTCTGGTCTGTGCTGAAGCAGGGCATTCTGGCAGCCAAGTGGCTTGACCTTTATTAGTGAGCCTGGTTACCCCCTCTCGGAACCACAGACTTAGAAATCGCCAGCTCATATACAGTGCATAAAATATATTTATATATATACCCTTATACACCATTTTAATAAAAAATATCACAAAATTCTTCTAAGTCCCTCGGGAAGAGTGAAAGACGCGCACGTTCATTTTCAGAGCTCCTAGACCTTCCTATAAGAAGTTAGCCAAAAAGTAGCTTCGAAAAACGCTTAGGTTAAGTTTCAGAGTTGCTTCTAATGTACCAAAGCTGGACTTAGACATAATTTCACTCTCACAACATTATGGCTGGTTGGAGACAGTCCGAACCACAAGTACCGGGTCCATGGTTCTGGCCGTATACTGGGGGGACGGGGACGACTCCCATTAACCCCTGACTATACCGGGGATACGCTTATCACAATGCCTTTCTGGTCTGTGCTGAAGCAGGGCATTCTGGCAGCCAAGTGGCTTGACCTTTATTAGTGAGCCTGGTTACCCCCTCTCGGAACCACAGACTTAGAAATCGCCAGCTCATATACAGTGCATAAAATATATTTATATATATACCCTTATACACCATTTTAATAAAAAATATCACAAAATTCTTCTAAGTCCCTCGGGAAGAGTGAAAGACGCGCACGTTCATTTTCAGAGCTCCTAGACCTTCCTATAAGAAGTTAGCTAAAAAGTAGCTTCGAAAAACGCTTAGGTTAAGTTTCAGAGTTGCTTCTAATGTACCAAAGCTGGACTTAGACATAATTTCACTCTCACAACATTATGGCTGGTTGGAGACAGTCCGAACCACAAGTACCGGGTCCATGGTTCTGGCCGTATACTGGGGGGACGGGGACGACTCCCATTAACCCCTGACTATACCGGGGATACGCTTATCACAATGCCTTTCTGGTCTGTGCTGAAGCAGGGCATTCTGGCAGCCAAGTGGCTTGACCTTTATTAGTGAGCCTGGTTACCCCCTCTCGGAACCACAGACTTAGAAATCGCCAGCTCATATACAGTGCATAAAATATATTTATATATATACCCTTATACACCATTTTAATAAAAAATATCACAAAATTCTTCTAAGTCCCTCGGGAAGAGTGAAAGACGCGCACGTTCATTTTCAGAGCTCCTAGACCTTCCTATAAGAAGTTAGCCAAAAAGTAGCTTCGAAAAACGCTTAGGTTAAGTTTCAGAGTTGCTTCTAATGTACCAAAGCTGGACTTAGACATAATTTCACTCTCACAACATTATGGCTGGTTGGAGACAGTCCGAACCACAAGTACCGGGTCCATGGTTCTAGCCGTATATTGGGGGGACGGGGACGACTCCCATTAACCCCTGACTATACCGGGGATACGCTTATCACAATGCCTTTCTGGTCTGTGCTGAAGCAGGGCATTCTGGCAGCCAAGTGGCTTGACCTTTATTAGTGAGCCTGGTTACCCCCTCTTGGAACCACAGACTTAGAAATCGCCAGCTCATATACAGTGCATAAAATATATTTATATATATACCCTTATACACCATTTTAATAAAAAATATCACAAAATTCTTCTAAGTCCCTCGGGAAGAGTGAAAGACGCGCACGTTCATTTTCAGAGCTCCTAGACCTTCTTATAAGAAGTTAGCTAAAAAGTAGCTTCGAAAAACGCTTAGGTTAAGTTTCAGAGTTGCTTCTAATGTACCAAAGCTGGACTTAGACATAATTTCACTCTCACAACATTATGGCTGGTTGGAGACAGTCCGAACCACAAGTACCGGGTCCATGGTTCTGGCCGTATACTGGGGGGACGGGGACGACTCCCATTAACCCCTGACTATACCGGGGATACGCTTATCACAATGCCTTTCTGGTCTGTGCTGAAGCAGGGCATTCTGGCAGCCAAGTGGCTTGACCTTTATTAGTGAGCCTGGTTACCCCCTCTCGGAACCACAGACTTAGAAATCGCCAGCTCATATACAGTGCATAAAATATATTTATATATATACCCTTATACACCATTTTAATAAAAAATATCACAAAATTCTTCTAAGTCCCTCGGGAAGAGTGAAAGACGCGCACGTTCATTTTCAGAGCTCCTAGACCTTCCTATAAGAAGTTAGCCAAAAAGTAGCTTCGAAAAACGCTTAGGTTAAGTTTCACAGTTGCTTCTAATGTACCAAAGCTGGACTTAGACATAATTTCACTCTCACAACATTATGGCTGGTTGGAGACAGTCCGAACCACAAGTACCGGGTCCATGGTTCTGGCCGTATACTGGGGGGACGGGGACGACTCCCATTAACCCCTGACTATACCGGGGATACGCTTATCACAATGCCTTTCTGGTCTGTGCTGAAGCAGGGCATTCTGGCAGCCAAGTGGCTTGACCTTTATTAGTGAGCCTGGTTACCCCCTCTCGGAACCACAGACTTAGAAATCGCCAGCTCATATACAGTGCATAAAATATATTTATATATATACCCTTATACACCATTTTAATAAAAAATATCACAAAATTCTTCTAAGTCCCTCGGGAAGAGTGAAAGACGCGCACGTTCATTTTCAGAGCTCCTAGACCTTCCTATAAGAAGTTAGCTAAAAAGTAGCTTCGAAAAACGCTTAGGTTAAGTTTCAGAGTTGCTTCTAATGTACCAAAGCTGGACTTAGACATAATTTCACTCTCACAACATTATGGCTGGTTGGAGACAGTCCGAACCACAAGTACCGGGTCCATGGTTCTGGCCGTATACTGGGGGGACGGGGACGACTCCCATTAACCCCTGACTATACCGGGGATACGCTTATCACAATGCCTTTCTGGTCTGTGCTGAAGCAGGGCATTCTGGCAGGCAAGTGGCTTGACCTTTATTAGTGAGCCTGGTTACCCCCTCTCGGAACCACAGACTTAGAAATCGCCAGCTCATATACAGTGCATAAAATATATTTATATATATACCCTTATACACCATTTTAATAAAAAATATCACAAAATTCTTCTAAGTCCCTCGGGAAGAGTGAAAGACGCGCACGTTCATTTTCAGAGCTCCTAGACCTTCCTATAAGAAGTTAGCCAAAAAGTAGCTTCGAAAAACGCTTAGGTTAAGTTTCAGAGTTGCTTCTAATGTACCAAAGCTGGACTTAGACATAATTTCACTCTCACAACATTATGGCTGGTTGGAGACAGTCCGAACCACAAGTACCGGGTCCATAGTTCTAGCCGTATACTGGGGGGACGGGGACGACTCCCATTAACCCCTGACTATACCGGGGATACGCTTATCACAATGCCTTTCTGGTCTGTGCTGAAGCAGGGCATTCTGGCAGCCAAGTGGCTTGACCTTTATTAGTGAGCCTGGTTACCCCCTCTTGGAACCACAGACTTAGAAATCGCCAGCTCATATACAGTGCATAAAATATATTTATATATATACCCTTATACACCATTTTAATAAAAAATATCACAAAATTCTTCTAAGTCCCTCGGGAAGAGTGAAAGACGCGCACGTTCATTTTCAGAGCTCCTAGACCTTCTTATAAGAAGTTAGCTAAAAAGTAGCTTCGAAAAACGCTTAGGTTAAGTTTCAGAGTTGCTTCTAATGTACCAAAGCTGGACTTAGACATAATTTCACTCTCACAACATTATGGCTGGTTGGAGACAGTCCGAACCACAAGTACCGGGTCCATGGTTCTGGCCGTATACTGGGGGGACGGGGACGACTCCCATTAACCCCTGACTATACCGGGGATACGCTTATCACAATGCCTTTCTGGTCTGTGCTGAAGCAGGGCATTCTGGCAGCCAAGTGGCTTGACCTTTATTAGTGAGCCTGGTTACCCCCTCTCGGAACCACAGACTTAGAAATCGCCAGCTCATATACAGTGCATAAAATATATTTATATATATACCCTTATACACCATTTTAATAAAAAATATCACAAAATTCTTCTAAGTCCCTCGGGAAGAGTGAAAGACGCGCACGTTCATTTTCAGAGCTCCTAGACCTTCCTATAAGAAGTTAGCTAAAAAGTAGCTTCGAAAAACGCTTAGGTTAAGTTTCAGAGTTGCTTCTAATGTACCAAAGCTGGACTTAGACATAATTTCACTCTCACAACATTATGGCTGGTTGGAGACAGTCCGAACCACAAGTACCGGGTCCATGGTTCTGGCCGTAAACTGGGGGGACGGGGACGACTCCCATTAACCCCTGACTATACCGGGGATACGCTTATCACAATGCCTTTCTGGTCTGTGCTGAAGCAGGGCATTCTGGCAGCCAAGTGGCTTGACCTTTATTAGTGAGCCTGGTTACCCCCTCTCGGAACCACAGACTTAGAAATCGCCAGCTCATATACAGTGCATAAAATATATTTATATATATACCCTTATACACCATTTTAATAAAAAATATCACAAAATTCTTCTAAGTCCCTCGGGAAGAGTGAAAGACGCGCACGTTCATTTTCAGAGCTCCTAGACCTTCCTATAAGAAGTTAGCCAAAAAGTAGCTTCGAAAAACGCTTAGGTTAAGTTTCACAGTTGCTTCTAATGTACCAAAGCTGGACTTAGACATAATTTCACTCTCACAACATTATGGCTGGTTGGAGACAGTCCGAACCACAAGTACCGGGTCCATGGTTCTAGCCGTATACTGGGGGGACGGGGACGACTCCCATTAACCCCTGACTATACCGGGGATACGCTTATCACAATGCCTTTCTGGTCTGTGCTGAAGCAGGGCATTCTGGCAGCCAAGTGGCTTGACCTTTATTAGTGAGCCTGGTTACCCCCTCTTGGAACCACAGACTTAGAAATCGCCAGCTCATATACAGTGCATAAAATATATTTATATATATACCCTTATACACCATTTTAATAAAAAATATCACAAAATTCTTCTAAGTCCCTCGGGAAGAGTGAAAGACGCGCACGTTCATTTTCAGAGCTCCTAGACCTTCTTATAAGAAGTTAGCTAAAAAGTAGCTTCGAAAAACGCTTAGGTTAAGTTTCAGAGTTGCTTCTAATGTACCAAAGCTGGACTTAGACATAATTTCACTCTCACAACATTATGGCTGGTTGGAGACAGTCCGAACCACAAGTACCGGGTCCATGGTTCTGGCCGTATACTGGGGGGACGGGGACGACTCCCATTAACCCCTGACTATACCGGGGATACGCTTATCACAATGCCTTTCTGGTCTGTGCTGAAGCAGGGCATTCTGGCAGCCAAGTGGCTTGACCTTTATTAGTGAGCCTGGTTACCCCCTCTCGGAACCACAGACTTAGAAATCGCCAGCTCATATACAGTGCATAAAATATATTTATATATATACCCTTATACACCATTTTAATAAAAAATATCACAAAATTCTTCTAAGTCCCTCGGGAAGAGTGAAAGACGCGCACGTTCATTTTCAGAGCTCCTAGACCTTCCTATAAGAAGTTAGCTAAAAAGTAGCTTCGAAAAACGCTTAGGTTAAGTTTCAGAGTTGCTTCTAATGTACCAAAGCAGGACTTAGACATAATTTCACTCTCACAACATTATGGCTGGTTGGAGACAGTCCGAACCACAAGTACCGGGTCCATGGTTCTGGCCGTATACTGGGGGGACGGGGACGACTCCCATTAACCCCTGACTATACCGGGGATACGCTTATCACAATGCCTTTCTGGTCTGTGCTGAAGCAGGGCATTCTGGCAGCCAAGTGGCTTGACCTTTATTAGTGAGCCTGGTTACCCCCTCTCGGAACCACAGACTTAGAAATCGCCAGCTCATATACAGTGCATAAAATATATTTATATATATACCCTTATACACCATTTTAATAAAAAATATCACAAAATTCTTCTAAGTCCCTCGGGAAGAGTGAAAGACGCGCACGTTCATTTTCAGAGCTCCTAGACCTTCCTATAAGAAGTTAGCCAAAAAGTAGCTTCGAAAAACGCTTAGGTTAAGTTTCACAGTTGCTTCTAATGTACCAAAGCTGGACTTAGACATAATTTCACTCTCACAACATTATGGCTGGTTGGAGACAGTCCGAACCACAAGTACCGGGTCCATGGTTCTAGCCGTATACTGGGGGGACGGGGACGACTCCCATTAACCCCTGACTATACCGGGGATACGCTTATCACAATGCCTTTCTGGTCTGTGCTGAAGCAGGGCATTCTGGCAGCCAAGTGGCTTGACCTTTATTAGTGAGCCTGGTTACCCCCTCTCGGAACCACAGACTTAGAAATCGCCAGCTCATATACAGTGCATAAAATATATTTATATATATACCCTTATACACCATTTTAATAAAAAATATCACAAAATTCTTCTAAGTCCCTCGGGAAGAGTGAAAGACGCGCACGTTCATTTTCAGAGCTCCTAGACCTTCCTATAAGAAGTTAGCTAAAAAGTAGCTTCGAAAAACGCTTAGGTTAAGTTTCAGAGTTGCTTCTAATGTACCAAAGCTGGACTTAGACATAATTTCACTCTCACAACATTATGGCTGGTTGGAGACAGTCCGAACCACAAGTACCGGGTCCATGGTTCTGGCCGTATACTGGGGGGACGGGGACGACTCCCATTAACCCCTGACTATACCGGGGATACGCTTATCACAATGCCTTTCTGGTCTGTGCTGAAGCAGGGCATTCTGGCAGCCAAGTGGCTTGACCTTTATTAGTGAGCCTGGTTACCCCCTCTCGGAACCACAGACTTAGAAATCGCCAGCTCATATACAGTGCATAAAATATATTTATATATATACCCTTATACACCATTTTAATAAAAAATATCACAAAATTCTTCTAAGTCCCTCGGGAAGAGTGAAAGACGCGCACGTTCATTTTCAGAGCTCCTAGACCTTCCTATAAGAAGTTAGCTAAAAAGTAGCTTCGAAAAACGCTTAGGTTAAGTTTCAGAGTTGCTTCTAATGTACCAAAGCAGGACTTAGACATAATTTCACTCTCACAACATTATGGCTGGTTGGAGACAGTCCGAACCACAAGTACCGGGTCCATGGTTCTGGCCGTATACTGGGGGGACGGGGACGACTCCCATTAACCCCTGACTATACCGGGGATACGCTTATCACAATGCCTTTCTGGTCTGTGCTGAAGCAGGGCATTCTGGCAGCCAAGTGGCTTGACCTTTATTAGTGAGCCTGGTTACCCCCTCTCGGAACCACAGACTTAGAAATCGCCAGCTCATATACAGTGCATAAAATATATTTATATATATACCCTTATACACCATTTTAATAAAAAATATAACAAAATTCTTCTAAGTCCCTCGGGAAGAGTGAAAGACGCGCACGTTCATTTTCAGAGCTCCTAGACCTTCCTATAAGAAGTTAGCCAAAAAGTAGCTTCGAAAAACGCTTAGGTTAAGTTTCACAGTTGCTTCTAATGTACCAAAGCTGGACTTAGACATAATTTCACTCTCACAACATTATGGCTGGTTGGAGACAGTCCGAACCACAAGTACCGGGTCCATGGTTCTAGCCGTATACTGGGGGGACGGGGACGACTCCCATTAACCCCTGACTATACCGGGGATACGCTTATCACAATGCCTTTCTGGTCTGTGCTGAAGCAGGGCATTCTGGCAGCCAAGTGGCTTGACCTTTATTAGTGAGCCTGGTTACCCCCTCTCGGAACCACAGACTTAGAAATCGCCAGCTCATATACAGTGCATAAAATATATTTATATATATACCCTTATACACCATTTTAATAAAAAATATCACAAAATTCTTCTAAGTCCCTCGGGAAGAGTGAAAGACGCGCACGTTCATTTTCAGAGCTCCTAGACCTTCCTATAAGAAGTTAGCCAAAAAGTAGCTTCGAAAAACGCTTAGGTTAAGTTTCAGAGTTGCTTCTAATGTACCAAAGCTGGACTTAGACATAATTTCACTCTCACAACATTATGGCTGGTTGGAGACAGTCCGAACCACAAGTACCGGGTCCATGGTTCTGGCCGTATACTGGGGGGACGGGGACGACTCCCATTAACCCCTGACTATACCGGGGATACGCTTATCACAATGCCTTTCTGGTCTGTGCTGAAGCAGGGCATTCTGGCAGCCAAGTGGCTTGACCTTTATTAGTGAGCCTGGTTACCCCCTCTCGGAACCACAGACTTAGAAATCGCCAGCTCATATACAGTGCATAAAATATATTTATATATATACCCTTATACACCATTTTAATAAAAAATATCACAAAATTCTTCTAAGTCCCTCGGGAAGAGTGAAAGACGCGCACGTTCATTTTCAGAGCTCCTAGACCTTCTTATAAGAAGTTAGCTAAAAAGTAGCTTCGAAAAACGCTTAGGTTAAGTTTCAGAGTTGCTTCTAATGTACCAAAGCTGGACTTAGACATAATTTCACTCTCACAACATTATGGCTGGTTGGAGACAGTCCGAACCACAAGTACCGGGTCCATGGTTCTGGCCGTATACTGGGGGGACGGGGACGACTCCCATTAACCCCTGACTATACCGGGGATACGCTTATCACAATGACTTTCTGGTCTGTGCTGAAGCAGGGCATTCTGGCAGGCAAGTGGCTTGACCTTTATTAGTGAGCCTGGTTACCCCCTCTCGGAACCACAGACTTAGAAATCGCCAGCTCATATACAGTGCATAAAATATATTTATATATATACCCTTATACACCATTTTAATAAAAAATATCACAAAATTCTTCTAAGTCCCTCGGGAAGAGTGAAAGACGCGCACGTTCATTTTCAGAGCTCCTAGACCTTCCTATAAGAAGTTAGCCAAAAAGTAGCTTCGAAAAACGCTTAGGTTAAGTTTCACAGTTGCTTCTAATGTACCAAAGCTGGACTTAGACATAATTTCACTCTCACAACATTATGGCTGGTTGGAGACAGTCCGAACCACAAGTACCGGGTCCATGGTTCTGGCCGTATACTGGGGGGACGGGGACGACTCCCATTAACCCCTGACTATACCGGGGATACGCTTATCACAATGCCTTTCTGGTCTGTGCTGAAGCAGGGCATTCTGGCAGCCAAGTGGCTTGACCTTTATTAGTGAGCCTGGTTACCCCCTCTCGGAACCACAGACTTAGAAATCGCCAGCTCATATACAGTGCATAAAATATATTTATATATATACCCTTATACACCATTTTAATAAAAAATATCACAAAATTCTTCTAAGTCCCTCGGGAAGAGTGAAAGACGCGCACGTTCATTTTCAGAGCTCCTAGACCTTCCTATAAGAAGTTAGCCAAAAAGTAGCTTCGAAAAACGCTTAGGTTAAGTTTCAGAGTTGCTTCTAATGTACCAAAGCTGGACTTAGACATAATTTCACTCTCACAACATTATGGCTGGTTGGAGACAGTCCGAACCACAAGTACCGGGTCCATGGTTCTAGCCGTATACTGGTGGGACGGGGACGACTCCCATTAACCCCTGACTATACCGGGGATACGCTTATCACAATGCCTTTCTGGTCTGTGCTGAAGCAGGGCATTCTGGCAGCCAAGTGGCTTGACCTTTATTAGTGAGCCTGGTTACCCCCTCTTGGAACCACAGACTTAGAAATCGCCAGCTCATATACAGTGCATAAAATATATTTATATATATACCCTTATACACCATTTTAATAAAAAATATCACAAAATTCTTCTAAGTCCCTCGGGAAGAGTGAAAGACGCGCACGTTCATTTTCAGAGCTCCTAGACCTTCTTATAAGAAGTTAGCTAAAAAGTAGCTTCGAAAAACGCTTAGGTTAAGTTTCAGAGTTGCTTCTAATGTACCAAAGCTGGACTTAGACATAATTTCACTCTCACAACATTATGGCTGGTTGGAGACAGTCCGAACCACAAGTACCGGGTCCATGGTTCTGGCCGTATACTGGGGGGACGGGGACGACTCCCATTAACCCCTGACTATACCGGGGATACGCTTATCACAATGACTTTCTGGTCTGTGCTGAAGCAGGGCATTCTGGCAGGCAAGTGGCTTGACCTTTATTAGTGAGCCTGGTTACCCCCTCTCGGAACCACAGACTTAGAAATCGCCAGCTCATATACAGTGCATAAAATATATTTATATATATACCCTTATACACCATTTTAATAAAAAATATCACAAAATTCTTCTAAGTCCCTCGGGAAGAGTGAAAGACGCGCACGTTCATTTTCAGAGCTCCTAGACCTTCCTATAAGAAGTTAGCCAAAAAGTAGCTTCGAAAAACGCTTAGGTTAAGTTTCACAGTTGCTTCTAATGTACCAAAGCTGGACTTAGACATAATTTCACTCTCACAACATTATGGCTGGTTGGAGACAGTCCGAACCACAAGTACCGGGTCCATGGTTCTGGCCGTATACTGGGGGGACGGGGACGACTCCCATTAACCCCTGACTATACCGGGGATACGCTTATCACAATGCCTTTCTGGTCTGTGCTGAAGCAGGGCATTCTGGCAGCCAAGTGGCTTGACCTTTATTAGTGAGCCTGGTTACCCCCTCTCGGAACCACAGACTTAGAAATCGCCAGCTCATATACAGTGCATAAAATATATTTATATATATACCCTTATACACCATTTTAATAAAAAATATCACAAAATTCTTCTAAGTCCCTCGGGAAGAGTGAAAGACGCGCACGTTCATTTTCAGAGCTCCTAGACCTTCCTATAAGAAGTTAGCCAAAAAGTAGCTTCGAAAAACGCTTAGGTTAAGTTTCAGAGTTGCTTCTAATGTACCAAAGCTGGACTTAGACATAATTTCACTCTCACAACATTATGGCTGGTTGGAGACAGTCTGAACCACAAGTACCGGGTCCATGGTTCTGGCCGTATACTGGGGGGACGGGGACGACTCCCATTAACCCCTGACTATACCGGGGATACGCTTATCACAATGACTTTCTGGTCTGTGCTGAAGCAGGGCATTCTGGCAGGCAAGTGGCTTGACCTTTATTAGTGAGCCTGGTTACCCCCTCTCGGAACCACAGACTTAGAAATCGCCAGCTCATATACAGTGCATAAAATATATTTATATATATATATATACCCTTATACACCATTTTAATAAAAAATATCACAAAATTCTTCTAAGTCCCTCGGGAACAGTGAAAGACGCGCACGTTCATTTTCAGAGCTCCTAGACCTTCCTATAAGAAGTTAGCCAAAAAGTAGCTTCGAAAAACGCTTAGGTTAAGTTTCAGAGTTGCTTCTAATGTACCAAAGCTGGACTTAGACATAATTTCACTCTCACAACATTATGGCTGGTTGGAGACAGTCCGAACCACAAGTACCGGGTCCATGGTTCTGGCCGTATACTGGGGGGACGGGGACGACTCCCATTAACCCCTGACTATACCGGGGATACGCTTATCACAATGACTTTCTGGTCTGTGCTGAAGCAGGGCATTCTGGCAGGCAAGTGGCTTGACCTTTATTAGTGAGCCTGGTTACCCCCTCTCGGAACCACAGACTTAGAAATCGCCAGCTCATATACAGTGCATAAAATATATTTATATATATATACCCTTATACACCATTTTAATAAAAAATATCACAAAATTCTTCTAAGTCCCTCGGGAAGAGTGAAAGACGCGCACGTTCATTTTCAGAGCTCCTAGACCTTCCTATAAGAAGTTAGCCAAAAAGTAGCTTCGAAAAACGCTTAGGTTAAGTTTCACAGTTGCTTCTAATGTACCAAAGCTGGACTTAGACATAATTTCACTCTCACAACATTATGGCTGGTTGGAGACAGTCCGAACCACAAGTACCGGGTCCATGGTTCTGGCCGTATACTGGGGGGACGGGGACGACTCCCATTAACCCCTGACTATACCGGGGATACGCTTATCACAATGCCTTTCTGGTCTGTGCTGAAGCAGGGCATTCTGGCAGCCAAGTGGCTTGACCTTTATTAGTGAGCCTGGTTACCCCCTCTCGGAACCACAGACTTAGAAATCGCCAGCTCATATACAGTGCATAAAATATATTTATATATATACCCTTATACACCATTTTAATAAAAAATATCACAAAATTCTTCTAAGTCCCTCGGGAAGAGTGAAAGACGCGCACGTTCATTTTCAGAGCTCCTAGACCTTCCTATAAGAAGTTAGCCAAAAAGTAGCTTCGAAAAACGCTTAGGTTAAGTTTCAGAGTTGCTTCTAATGTACCAAAGCTGGACTTAGACATAATTTCACTCTCACAACATTATGGCTGGTTGGAGACAGTCCGAACCACAAGTACCGGGTCCATGGTTCTAGCCGTATACTGGTGGGACGGGGACGACTCCCATTAACCCCTGACTATACCGGGGATACGCTTATCACAATGCCTTTCTGGTCTGTGCTGAAGCAGGGCATTCTGGCAGCCAAGTGGCTTGACCTTTATTAGTGAGCCTGGTTACCCCCTCTTGGAACCACAGACTTAGAAATCGCCAGCTCATATACAGTGCATAAAATATATTTATATATATACCCTTATACACCATTTTAATAAAAAATATCACAAAATTCTTCTAAGTCCCTCGGGAAGAGTGAAAGACGCGCACGTTCATTTTCAGAGCTCCTAGACCTTCTTATAAGAAGTTAGCTAAAAAGTAGCTTCGAAAAACGCTTAGGTTAAGTTTCAGAGTTGCTTCTAATGTACCAAAGCTGGACTTAGACATAATTTCACTCTCACAACATTATGGCTGGTTGGAGACAGTCCGAACCACAAGTACCGGGTCCATGGTTCTGGCCGTATACTGGGGGGACGGGGACGACTCCCATTAACCCCTGACTATACCGGGGATACGCTTATCACAATGACTTTCTGGTCTGTGCTGAAGCAGGGCATTCTGGCAGGCAAGTGGCTTGACCTTTATTAGTGAGCCTGGTTACCCCCTCTCGGAACCACAGACTTAGAAATCGCCAGCTCATATACAGTGCATAAAATATATTTATATATATACCCTTATACACCATTTTAATAAAAAATATCACAAAATTCTTCTAAGTCCCTCGGGAAGAGTGAAAGACGCGCACGTTCATTTTCAGAGCTCCTAGACCTTCCTATAAGAAGTTAGCCAAAAAGTAGCTTCGAAAAACGCTTAGGTTAAGTTTCACAGTTGCTTCTAATGTACCAAAGCTGGACTTAGACATAATTTCACTCTCACAACATTATGGCTGGTTGGAGACAGTCCGAACCACAAGTACCGGGTCCATGGTTCTGGCCGTATACTGGGGGGACGGGGACGACTCCCATTAACCCCTGACTATACCGGGGATACGCTTATCACAATGCCTTTCTGGTCTGTGCTGAAGCAGGGCATTCTGGCAGCCAAGTGGCTTGACCTTTATTAGTGAGCCTGGTTACCCCCTCTCGGAACCACAGACTTAGAAATCGCCAGCTCATATACAGTGCATAAAATATATTTATATATATACCCTTATACACCATTTTAATAAAAAATATCACAAAATTCTTCTAAGTCCCTCGGGAAGAGTGAAAGACGCGCACGTTCATTTTCAGAGCTCCTAGACCTTCCTATAAGAAGTTAGCCAAAAAGTAGCTTCGAAAAACGCTTAGGTTAAGTTTCAGAGTTGCTTCTAATGTACCAAAGCTGGACTTAGACATAATTTCACTCTCACAACATTATGGCTGGTTGGAGACAGTCTGAACCACAAGTACCGGGTCCATGGTTCTGGCCGTATACTGGGGGGACGGGGACGACTCCCATTAACCCCTGACTATACCGGGGATACGCTTATCACAATGACTTTCTGGTCTGTGCTGAAGCAGGGCATTCTGGCAGGCAAGTGGCTTGACCTTTATTAGTGAGCCTGGTTACCCCCTCTCGGAACCACAGACTTAGAAATCGCCAGCTCATATACAGTGCATAAAATATATTTATATATATATATATACCCTTATACACCATTTTAATAAAAAATATCACAAAATTCTTCTAAGTCCCTCGGGAACAGTGAAAGACGCGCACGTTCATTTTCAGAGCTCCTAGACCTTCCTATAAGAAGTTAGCCAAAAAGTAGCTTCGAAAAACGCTTAGGTTAAGTTTCAGAGTTGCTTCTAATGTACCAAAGCTGGACTTAGACATAATTTCACTCTCACAACATTATGGCTGGTTGGAGACAGTCCGAACCACAAGTACCGGGTCCATGGTTCTGGCCGTATACTGGGGGGACGGGGACGACTCCCATTAACCCCTGACTATACCGGGGATACGCTTATCACAATGACTTTCTGGTCTGTGCTGAAGCAGGGCATTCTGGCAGGCAAGTGGCTTGACCTTTATTAGTGAGCCTGGTTACCCCCTCTCGGAACCACAGACTTAGAAATCGCCAGCTCATATACAGTGCATAAAATATATTTATATATATATACCCTTATACACCATTTTAATAAAAAATATCACAAAATTCTTCTAAGTCCCTCGGGAAGAGTGAAAGACGCGCACGTTCATTTTCAGAGCTCCTAGACCTTCCTATAAGAAGTTAGCCAAAAAGTAGCTTCGAAAAACGCTTAGGTTAAGTTTCAGAGTTGCTTCTAATGTACCAAAGCTGGACTTAGACATAATTTCACTCTCACAACATTATGGCTGGTTGGAGACAGTCCGAACCACAAGTACCGGGTCCATGGTTCTGGCCGTATACTGGGGGGACGGGGACGACTCCCATTAACCCCTGACTATACCGGGGATACGCTTATCACAATGCCTTTCTGGTCTGTGCTGAAGCAGGGCATTCTGGCAGCCAAGTGGCTTGACCTTTATTAGTGAGCCTGGTTACCCCCTCTCGGAACCACAGACTTAGAAATCGCCAGCTCATATACAGTGCATAAAATATATTTATATATATACCCTTATACACCATTTTAATAAAAAATATCACAAAATTCTTCTAAGTCCCTCGGGAAGAGTGAAAGACGCGCACGTTCATTTTCAGAGCTCCTAGACCTTCCTATAAGAAGTTAGCTAAAAAGTAGCTTCGAAAAACGCTTAGGTTAAGTTTCAGAGTTGCTTCTAATGTACCAAAGCTGGACTTAGACATAATTTCACTCTCACAACATTATGGCTGGTTGGAGACAGTCCGAACCACAAGTACCGGGTCCATGGTTCTGGCCGTATACTGGGGGGACGGGGACGACTCCCATTAACCCCTGACTATACCGGGGATACGCTTATCACAATGCCTTTCTGGTCTGTGCTGAAGCAGGGCATTCTGGCAGCCAAGTGGCTTGACCTTTATTAGTGAGCCTGGTTACCCCCTCTCGGAACCACAGACTTAGAAATCGCCAGCTCATATACAGTGCATAAAATATATTTATATATATACCCTTATACACCATTTTAATAAAAAATATCACAAAATTCTTCTAAGTCCCTCGGGAAGAGTGAAAGACGCGCACGTTCATTTTCAGAGCTCCTAGACCTTCTTATAAGAAGTTAGCTAAAAAGTAGCTTCGAAAAACGCTTAGGTTAAGTTTCAGAGTTGCTTCTAATGTACCAAAGCTGGACTTAGACATAATTTCACTCTCACAACATTATGGCTGGTTGGAGACAGTCCGAACCACAAGTACCGGGTCCATGGTTCTGGCCGTATACTGGGGGGACGGGGACGACTCCCATTAACCCCTGACTATACCGGGGATACGCTTATCACAATGCCTTTCTGGTCTGTGCTGAAGCAGGGCATTCTGGCAGGCAAGTGGCTTGACCTTTATTAGTGAGCCTGGTTACCCCCTCTCGGAACCACAGACTTAGAAATCGCCAGCTCATATACAGTGCATAAAATATATTTATATATATACCCTTATACACCATTTTAATAAAAAATATCACAAAATTCTTCTAAGTCCCTCGGGAAGAGTGAAAGACGCGCACGTTCATTTTCAGAGCTCCTAGACCTTCCTATAAGAAGTTAGCCAAAAAGTAGCTTCGAAAAACGCTTAGGTTAAGTTTCACAGTTGCTTCTAATGTACCAAAGCTGGACTTAGACATAATTTCACTCTCACAACATTATGGCTGGTTGGAGACAGTCCGAACCACAAGTACCGGGTCCATGGTTCTGGCCGTATACTGGGGGGACGGGGACGACTCCCATTAACCCCTGACTATACCGGGGATACGCTTATCACAATGCCTTTCTGGTCTGTGCTGAAGCAGGGCATTCTGGCAGCCAAGTGGCTTGACCTTTATTAGTGAGCCTGGTTACCCCCTCTCGGAACCACAGACTTAGAAATCGCCAGCTCATATACAGTGCATAAAATATATTTATATATATACCCTTATACACCATTTTAATAAAAAATATCACAAAATTCTTCTAAGTCCCTCGGGAAGAGTGAAAGACGCGCACGTTCATTTTCAGAGCTCCTAGACCTTCCTATAAGAAGTTAGCCAAAAAGTAGCTTCGAAAAACGCTTAGGTTAAGTTTCAGAGTTGCTTCTAATGTACCAAAGCTGGACTTAGACATAATTTCACTCTCACAACATTATGGCTGGTTGGAGACAGTCTGAACCACAAGTACCGGGTCCATGGTTCTGGCCGTATACTGGGGGGACGGGGACGACTCCCATTAACCCCTGACTATACCGGGGATACGCTTATCACAATGACTTTCTGGTCTGTGCTGAAGCAGGGCATTCTGGCAGGCAAGTGGCTTGACCTTTATTAGTGAGCCTGGTTACCCCCTCTCGGAACCACAGACTTAGAAATCGCCAGCTCATATACAGTGCATAAAATATATTTATATATATATATACCCTTATACACCATTTTAATAAAAAATATCACAAAATTCTTCTAAGTCCCTCGGGAACAGTGAAAGACGCGCACGTTCATTTTCAGAGCTCCTAGACCTTCCTATAAGAAGTTAGCCAAAAAGTAGCTTCGAAAAACGCTTAGGTTAAGTTTCAGAGTTGCTTCTAATGTACCAAAGCTGGACTTAGACATAATTTCACTCTCACAACATTATGGCTGGTTGGAGACAGTCCGAACCACAAGTACCGGGTCCATGGTTCTGGCCATATACTGGGGGGACGGGGACGACTCCCATTAACCCCTGACTATACCGGGGATACGCTTATCACAATGACTTTCTGGTCTGTGCTGAAGCAGGGCATTCTGGCAGGCAAGTGGCTTGACCTTTATTAGTGAGCCTGGTTACCCCCTCTCGGAACCACAGACTTAGAAATCGCCAGCTCATATACAGTGCATAAAATATATTTATATATATATACCCTTATACACCATTTTAATAAAAAATATCACAAAATTCTTCTAAGTCCCTCGGGAAGAGTGAAAGACGCGCACGTTCATTTTCAGAGCTCCTAGACCTTCCTATAAGAAGTTAGCCAAAAAGTAGCTTCGAAAAACGCTTAGGTTAAGTTTCAGAGTTGCTTCTAATGTACCAAAGCTGGACTTAGACATAATTTCACTCTCACAACATTATGGCTGGTTGGAGACAGTCCGAACCACAAGTACCGGGTCCATGGTTCTGGC
Source organism: Ascaphus truei (assembly GCF_040206685.1). Classification (NCBI taxonomy): domain Eukaryota; kingdom Metazoa; phylum Chordata; class Amphibia; order Anura; family Ascaphidae; genus Ascaphus; species Ascaphus truei. The sequence goes on from NC_134490.1 coordinate 106,859,821, forward strand.
CGTATACTGGGGGGACGGGGACGACTCCCATTAACCCCTGACTATACCGGGGATACGCTTATCACAATGCCTTTCTGGTCTGTGCTGAAGCAGGGCATTCTGGCAGCCAAGTGGCTTGACCTTTATTAGTGAGCCTGGTTACCCCCTCTCGGAACCACAGACTTAGAAATCGCCAGCTCATATACAGTGCATAAAATATATTTATATATATACCCTTATACACCATTTTAATAAAAAATATCACAAAATTCTTCTAAGTCCCTCGGGAAGAGTGAAAGACGCGCACGTTCATTTTCAGAGCTCCTAGACCTTCCTATAAGAAGTTAGCTAAAAAGTAGCTTCGAAAAACGCTTAGGTTAAGTTTCAGAGTTGCTTCTAATGTACCAAAGCTGGACTTAGACATAATTTCACTCTCACAACATTATGGCTGGTTGGAGACAGTCCGAACCACAAGTACCGGGTCCATGGTTCTGGCCGTATACTGGGGGGACGGGGACGACTCCCATTAACCCCTGACTATACCGGGGATACGCTTATCACAATGCCTTTCTGGTCTGTGCTGAAGCAGGGCATTCTGGCAGCCAAGTGGCTTGACCTTTATTAGTGAGCCTGGTTACCCCCTCTCGGAACCACAGACTTAGAAATCGCCAGCTCATATACAGTGCATAAAATATATTTATATATATACCCTTATACACCATTTTAATAAAAAATATCACAAAATTCTTCTAAGTCCCTCGGGAAGAGTGAAAGACGCGCACGTTCATTTTCAGAGCTCCTAGACCTTCCTATAAGAAGTTAGCTAAAAAGTAGCTTCGAAAAACGCTTAGGTTAAGTTTCAGAGTTGCTTCTAATGTACCAAAGCTGGACTTAGACATAATTTCACTCTCACAACATTATGGCTGGTTGGAGACAGTCCGAACCACAAGTACCGGGTCCATGGTTCTGGCCGTATACTGGGGGACGGGGACGACTCCCATTAACCCCTGACTATACCGGGGATACGCTTATCACAATGCCTTTCTGGTCTGTGCTGAAGCAGGGCATTCTGGCAGCCAAGTGGCTTGACCTTTATTAGTGAGCCTGGTTACCCCCTCTCGGAACCACAGACTTAGAAATCGCCAGCTCATATACAGTGCATAAAATATATTTATATATATACCCTTATACACCATTTTAATAAAAAATATCACAAAATTCTTCTAAGTCCCTCGGGAAGAGTGAAAGACGCGCACGTTCATTTTCAGAGCTCCTAGACTTTCCTATAAGAAGTTAGCTAAAAAGTAGCTTCGAAAAACGCTTAGGTTAAGTTTCAGAGTTGCTTCTAATGTACCAAAGCTGGACTTAGACATAATTTCACTCTCACAACATTATTGCTGGTTGGAGACAGTCCGAACCACAAGTACCGGGTCCATGGTTCTGGCCGTATACTGGGGGGACGGGGACGACTCCCATTAACCCCTGACTATACCGGGGATACGCTTATCACAATGCCTTTCTGGTCTGTGCTGAAGCAGGGCATTCTGGCAGCCAAGTGGCTTGACCTTTATTAGTGAGCCTGGTTACCCCCTCTCGGAACCACAGACTTAGAAATCGCCAGCTCATATACAGTGCATAAAATATATTTATATATATACCCTTATACACCATTTTAATAAAAAATATCACAAAATTCTTCTAAGTCCCTCGGGAAGAGTGAAAGACGCGCACGTTCATTTTCAGAGCTCCTAGACCTTCCTATAAGAAGTTAGCCAAAAAGTAGCTTCGAAAAACGCTTAGGTTAAGTTTCAGAGTTGCTTCTAATGTACCAAAGCTGGACTTAGACATAATTTCACTCTCACAACATTATGGCTGGTTGGAGACAGTCCGAACCACAAGTACCGGGTCCATGGTTCTAGCCGTATACTGGGGGGACGGGGACGACTCCCATTAACCCCTGACTATACCGGGGAAACGCTTATCACAATGCCTTTCTGGTCTGTGCTGAGTGCTGAAGCAGGGCATTCTGGCAGCCAAGTGGCTTGACCTTTATTAGTGAGCCTGGTTACCCCCTCTTGGAACCACAGACTTAGAAATCGCCAGCTCATATACAGTGCATAAAATATATTTATATATACTGTATACCCTTATACACCATTTTAATAAAAAATATCACAAAATTCTTCTAAGTCCCTCGGGAAGAGTGAAAGACGCGCACGTTCATTTTCAGAGCTCCTAGACCTTCTTATAAGAAGTTAGCTAAAAAGTAGCTTCGAAAAACGCTTAGGTTAAGTTTCAGAGTTGCTTCTAATGTACCAAGCTGGACTTAGACATAATTTCACTCTCACAACATTATGGCTGGTTGGAGACAGTCCGAACCACAAGTACCGGGTCCATGGTTCTGGCCGTATACTGGGGGGACGGGGACGACTCCCATTAACCCCTGACTATACCGGGGATACGCTTATCACAATGACTTTCTGGTCTGTGCTGAAGCAGGGCATTCTGGCAGGCAAGTGGCTTGACCTTTATTAGTGAGCCTGGTTACCCCCTCTCGGAACCACAGACTTAGAAATCGCCAGCTCATATACAGTGCATAAAATATATTTATATATATACCCTTATACACCATTTTAATAAAAAATATCACAAAATTCTTCTAAGTCCCTCGGGAAGAGTGAAAGACGCGCACGTTCATTTTCAGAGCTCCTAGACCTTCCTATAAGAAGTTAGCCAAAAAGTAGCTTCGAAAAACGCTTAGGTTAAGTTTCACAGTTGCTTCTAATGTACCAAAGCTGGACTTAGACATAATTTCACTCTCACAACATTATGGCTGGTTGGAGACAGTCCGAACCACAAGTACCGGGTCCATGGTTCTGGCCGTATACTGGGGGGACGGGGACGACTCCCATTAACCCCTGACTATACCGGGGATACGCTTATCACAATGCCTTTCTGGTCTGTGCTGAAGCAGGGCATTCTGGCAGCCAAGTGGCTTGACCTTTATTAGTGAGCCTGGTTACCCCCTCTCGGAACCACAGACTTAGAAATCGCCAGCTCATATACAGTGCATAAAATATATTTATATATATACCCTTATACACCATTTTAATAAAAAATATCACAAAATTCTTCTAAGTCCCTCGGGAAGAGTGAAAGACGCGCACGTTCATTTTCAGAGCTCCTAGACCTTCCTATAAGAAGTTAGCTAAAAAGTAGCTTCGAAAAACGCTTAGGTTAAGTTTCAGAGTTGCTTCTAATGTACCAAAGCTGGACTTAGACATAATTTCACTCTCACAACATTATGGCTGGTTGGAGACAGTCCGAACCACAAGTACCGGGTCCATGGTTCTGGCCGTATACTGGGGGGACGGGGACGACTCCCATTAACCCCTGACTATACCGGGGATACGCTTATCACAATGCCTTTCTGGTCTGTGCTGAAGCAGGGCATTCTGGCAGCCAAGTGGCTTGACCTTTATTAGTGAGCCTGGTTACCCCCTCTCGGAACCACAGACTTAGAAATCGCCAGCTCATATACAGTGCATAAAATATATTTATATATATACCCTTATACACCATTTTAATAAAAAATATCACAAAATTCTTCTAAGTCCCTCGGGAAGAGTGAAAGACGCGCACGTTCATTTTCAGAGCTCCTAGACCTTCCTATAAGAAGTTAGCTAAAAAGTAGCTTCGAAAAACGCTTAGGTTAAGTTTCAGAGTTGCTTCTAATGTACCAAAGCTGGACTTAGACATAATTTCACTCTCACAACATTATGGCTGGTTGGAGACAGTCCGAACCACAAGTACCGGGTCCATGGTTCTGGCCGTATACTGGGGGGACGGGGACGACTCCCATTAACCCCTGACTATACCGGGGATACGCTTATCACAATGCCTTTCTGGTCTGTGCTGAAGCAGGGCATTCTGGCAGCCAAGTGGCTTGACCTTTATTAGTGAGCCTGGTTACCCCCTCTCGGAACCACAGACTTAGAAATCGCCAGCTCATATACAGTGCATAAAATATATTTATATATATACCCTTATACACCATTTTAATAAAAAATATCACAAAATTCTTCTAAGTCCCTCGGGAAGAGTGAAAGACGCGCACGTTCATTTTCAGAGCTCCTAGACCTTCTTATAAGAAGTTAGCTAAAAAGTAGCTTCGAAAAACGCTTAGGTTAAGTTTCAGAGTTGCTTCTAATGTACCAAGCTGGACTTAGACATAATTTCACTCTCACAACATTATGGCTGGTTGGAGACAGTCCGAACCACAAGTACCGGGTCCATGGTTCTGGCCGTATACTGGGGGGACGGGGACGACTCCCATTAACCCCTGACTATACCGGGGATACGCTTATCACAATGACTTTCTGGTCTGTGCTGAAGCAGGGCATTCTGGCAGGCAAGTGGCTTGACCTTTATTAGTGAGCCTGGTTACCCCCTCTCGGAACCACAGACTTAGAAATCGCCAGCTCATATACAGTGCATAAAATATATTTATATATATACCCTTATACACCATTTTAATAAAAAATATCACAAAATTCTTCTAAGTCCCTCGGGAAGAGTGAAAGACGCGCACGTTCATTTTCAGAGCTCCTAGACCTTCCTATAAGAAGTTAGCCAAAAAGTAGCTTCGAAAAACGCTTAGGTTAAGTTTCACAGTTGCTTCTAATGTACCAAAGCTGGACTTAGACATAATTTCACTCTCACAACATTATGGCTGGTTGGAGACAGTCCGAACCACAAGTACCGGGTCCATGGTTCTGGCCGTATACTGGGGGGACGGGGACGACTCCCATTAACCCCTGACTATACCGGGGATACGCTTATCACAATGCCTTTCTGGTCTGTGCTGAAGCAGGGCATTCTGGCAGCCAAGTGGCTTGACCTTTATTAGTGAGCCTGGTTACCCCCTCTCGGAACCACAGACTTAGAAATCGCCAGCTCATATACAGTGCATAAAATATATTTATATATATACCCTTATACACCATTTTAATAAAAAATATCACAAAATTCTTCTAAGTCCCTCGGGAAGAGTGAAAGACGCGCACGTTCATTTTCAGAGCTCCTAGACCTTCCTATAAGAAGTTAGCTAAAAAGTAGCTTCGAAAAACGCTTAGGTTAAGTTTCAGAGTTGCTTCTAATGTACCAAAGCTGGACTTAGACATAATTTCACTCTCACAACATTATGGCTGGTTGGAGACAGTCCGAACCACAAGTACCGGGTCCATGGTTCTGGCCGTATACTGGGGGGACGGGGACGACTCCCATTAACCCCTGACTATACCGGGGATACG